>NC_092759.1:38934511-40134511 GCF_047496795.1 Chiloscyllium punctatum | reverse complement strand
GGTAGCACCTTCATTGCAGGAATCAGCTGAGGGAACCATCTCTGAGCTGCTTCCAATATAACAACATCCTTTCTTCATTGAAGAGACTAAATCTGTACACACTACTCCAGATGTGATCTCACTAAGACCCTATACAGCAGCAGCAACACTTTACCACCCTGCTGTAAGGTTCCCACCCAGGTTAGAGCAGTCTCAGCTCTCTGGGGGAAGACAGAGCATTTATGAACGATTATTGTCCTTCTCTACTCGCTCAGCATAACGGGATATCTGGAGAAAAAGTCACAATGATGCTTAAGAAGATCATAAATGATGTGGCGAGATGATCTCTACCATTAATCTCCCCAAATCCCACATCGCTCAGATTCTCCAGAATCTAGTAAGGTGGAGTGCAAAAACAGCAAGGAGAAGGAAACATTGATGGGAGTTATATATCAAAGTGAAAGCTGCAATACAAATGCTGGGCATGTTATAAAACAGGAAATGAGATATACACATTTGTGGCTACTGCAGTAATAATGTCCTGTTTACATTATATCTAAACTGTGTTAACCCAACTGAATGCTAATGCTGGGAAAAATGGATTTCATAAGCATGTGTTTGATGGTGGCATTAACATTTTGTCGAGCACTGAGCTAGAGATCAGGTTATTTAGAAATTGATGTTGAATGATCAAAAGAACGAATTGAAAACTTTGCTGTAAAGGACCTTTTGGAAAAAGTGACCACAATGCATTGGTTTTCTTTTATGTTGTTTGAGTACACGGTAATTTTGGTTTTATTTGAAGTAACGGTCATAAATCTGAATCATGCAAGCCCTGAAGGTGTGAGGAGAAATTGGGGGCAACAGATGCTGGAGATCAGAGTCGAAGAGTGTGGTGCTGGAAGATCAGAGTCGAAGAGTGTGGTCCTGGAAAAGCACAGTCAGGCAGCGTACTAGGAGCAGGAGAATTGACGTTTTGGGCATAAGCCCTTCATCAGGAATGAGGCTTATGATGAAGGGGGCTGAGAGATAAATGAGAAGGCGGTGTGGCAGGAGGGAGGTAGCTAGGAATGCGATAGGTAGATGAAGGTGGGGTTGAAAGTGATAGGTGATGAAGGGAGACAGAACGCCTCATCGACTACATACATTAAAGGCAGTGTGGTCTTCTCTACATTGGTAAGGCAGGTGGATCATTTCAGAGAACATATCTGGGATAGCCACATTGACCAACTCCACCGCCTTCTGGCTGAACACTTTAACTCCCCTTTCCACTCTGCCAAGGACGTGATAGTCCTGGGCCTCCTCCATTGCCAAACCCTAACCACCTGAAGCATGGATGAAGAAAGGGTCCTCTTCTACCGTGGGACCCTCCAACAACAGGGGATTAATGTAGATTTCACTAGTTTCCCCATTTACCCTAACTCCACCTTATCCCAGTCCAATCTTCCAACTCAGCATCCTCCCCCCTTTTGAACGTTCCTATGTGTTCGTCTTCCTTCCGATCAATCTGATCCACCCGCCTCTCCGACCTAACCCTTTCAGCCTCACCTTCAACTATTTATTAGATCACAGGAATTAGCTTAGAAAAATGCCAAGTACAGTAGTAAGGCAGTGGATTCGGAGAAATATAGGACCCAGCAACGGATGACCAAGAAAAGAAAATCAAAAAGTGAAAAAGCATACAAACAAAAGAAAAACATAAAGACTACTTTAAAAAAAGTACATCAGTGTATGAAACAAAAGTAAAAACAAGGTCAATTATGGAACAGCGGGTGTGCAGACGGAATAATTTATTGAAGACAACAGAGAAATCGCAGGGAAAAGAAACAGTTTCTTTGTGTCTATCTTCAAGGCAGAATATCCAGAAATTCTCCCAGAAATACCAAGTGACCATGGGAGTTGTGTAAGTAAAGTCTAAGATCATTCCTATAAGTGTTGAGGTCATGTTTTAAAAGAAAGCTGGATTGAGTATTTATAAATCTGACAGATCAGATGTACTTCATACAAGAATTTCAGAGGAAGCAGCAATAGACATATTGATTGCATCGCAGATTATCACATTGTTTTCCAATACATTCCCGAAAGATATTGAGCCAATCTGGATAAGGCAAAGGTTACAAATATTATCCAACAGTTTAAGAAAGGATGAAGATGGAGAGTGGTGAACTACAGATCAGTAACTTGTCATCCGCGGTCGGGTGTCTGTTGGGCTCGATTATAAAGAACGTGTTACTGGATATATAGAAGGTAATGGAAAAACTAGGGAGGATGATAATGCATCGATGAAACGAAAACCATAAGTGGCAAACATTTTTTGGAATGGTTTGAAGATGATTCTTGTGGACGTAGGCAATGAGGAGCTAATGGATAACGTATAGTTGGATATTCAAGAGGATCTTTTTTAAGAACTCTCCCACTAACATCATAAGAAAAGTTAAAATGAGAGGAATTGGGAAGAATTGGGCGGCACAGTGGTACAGTGGTTAGCACTGCTACCTCACAGCGCCAGAGACCCGGGTTCAACTCCCGCCTCAGGTGACTGACTGTGTGGAGTTTGCACATTCTCCCCGTGTCTGCGTGGGTTTCCTCTGGGTGTTGCCGGTTTCCTCCCACAGTTCAAAGATGTGCAGGTCAGGTGAATTGGCTATGCTAAATTGCCCGTAGTGTTAGGTAAGGGGTAAATGTAGGGGTATGGGTGGGTTGCGCTTCGGCGGGTCGGTGTGGACTTGTTGGGCCGAAGGGCCTGTTTCCACACTGTAACGCAATGTAATCTAAACACAAGCAAATAGGAAACGAAAAATTAGGTTTACATTCATGTGAATGTAATTGAAATATAGAAGATGCCATGCGCCAGCTGCACAGAGTGTTGCTGAGATTAAACTGAGAGTATTGTGTACCGTTTGGAGTCCCAATCTAAGATAGAATATACTACAGACGAACTGCAAAAGGTATTCTCCAGATTAATCCCTAAAATGGCAAGATTGTCTGATGTGGAAACTCAGCCTGTGATCTCGAGTTTCAAAAGATGAGAGGTGATTTTACTGAAACTTAGAAACATAGAGGGGAGAGAACAACCGAGGGACATGGAGAAGAGCAAGCAGGAGAGATGAGGGAGAATCCCATGATATTCTACACGGACAAGTAGAACATAATAATCAGCAAACAGTTAGTGTCCATAAGAAACCAAAGGGGCAATCAGTGTGTCAATCCGGAGAACATTGATAGATTGTTACATGTAAACATCACAGCTGTTTTGCTTGGGAGAAGGAGGATGCAGGTACAGAATTCGAGAAGATTGACTGGAAAGCTCTTGTAAAATACGAGCGGCATTTTGAGGCTTTGTCTGGTATAAAATTGGACCAATCTGCAGGTCTGGATACTGTTGGAGTCAAGGGAGGAAAGACGCTGACTGGAAATTTTAATTAGAATCTGACAATAGGGGAGGTGCCAGAGGACTGGAGAACAGCTATTATGATTGCACTTCACAGTAAGGGTGGTAGAGATAGACCAGGAAACTCTAGACGAGCAACTACTGGATAAAATCGAGAACGAGAAAATTGATCTCCAATCAGAATGGCAAGGCTTGATCAGGGATAATCATCATGACTTTATCAGTGTGAAGTCAAACTAATGGAGTTGATTCAATTAATTTGAGGAGGTCGGTTATTTAGTTTTGATGCAATGCTTTTGACAAAGTTCCGCATGGGAAACTGAAAAAAATAAAGTAAAATCTCAGCGTATCAAGGATAACTTGAAAAGTTACAGCGAAAATTGTCTTAGTGTCAGGAGGCAGAGGGTGGTGGGAGAAGGCTGTTTGTGTGACTGGAGACCAGTTTCACCTGGTGTACCACAGGGATCAGTGCTGTGTCCCTTATTGTTTGTAGCATTTATATATGGTATAGATGTGAATCTGGAGGGGGGGGGAGTGGGTGGAGGGGTGGGAGTTGTGATAAGTAAGTTTTTGTTTGACACGAAGATTGGCCGGGTGGTTGGTAGTGAGGAGGAAGTTCTGATTTTACAGGAAAATACTAGTGGAATGATCAGATGGGCATATCAGTGGCAGATGGAATGTGATCCTGTTAAAATATGAGGTGATGTCCTTTGGAAGGAGGAACCCGACATGGGATGTACACAATGATTGGCAGCACACTAGGGAGCTCAGAGGGTGTTTCTCCACACATCCCTGAATGTGACTGAACAGGGTAATGGACTAGTTAAGAATTAAACCTTGGGTGGAGCGTTTAATAATCAGGGAGTAGATTATAAATGCTATACAGGGCTTGGTTTAGTCCATGATGGAGTACTGTATGTCGGTCTGGGAGCCTCATTATAAGGAAGGATGTGATTGTACTGGAGGGAGTTGCAGAGGAGATTCACCAGGATGTTCCCTGGGATGGAGCATATCAGCTATGGAGAGAGGCTGGATAAGCTCGTGTTGTTTACTTTTGACAGAGAGGCTGAGGGGGATGTGATTCAGAAGGATACGTTAACAAGGGGCATCGACAGGGTGGACAGACAGCAACTGTTCCTTTTAGACAGAGGGTCAAGAACAAGGTAGCACACCTTAAAGTGAAGGGTTTGAGGTTCAGAGAGGATTTAAAGATTACTTTTTTTCACCCAGAGGGTGTTGAGTTCTGGAATGCACTTCCAGAGAGAGGAGTTATCACGGCTAACCTTTCAATCGTTAAGTATACTTGGCCGAGCATTTGGAAGTGCCATAACATTCCAGGCTATGTGCCTGGTGTTGGAAAGTGGGACGAATATAGATCGTGCTGTATTTCTCTTGGTACAGAGACTACGCTCCTGTGCGTGTATGATGTGGAGCTGAGCAGCTTAACACAAAAATTGATAGGTTTCTGAAGATAATGTTCACAAAGGTTATAAGAGTGAACTGTTATAACTTGTCAAATTATGTCAATGTGAGATGTATGAAAAAACAGTGTGGGTTCCTTCTAGTTTGAAACCAGACAATGGAGAATGGGAAACAGGGAAACGGCAAAACTATGAATCCACTGCTTCAGTTCTGTCTTCACAGAACTTTCTGACAATACCAGGAAAACCAAGTCCGGTGTGGGAAACGAAATAGTATATGGAACATCGAACATAGTAAGTAAATGGTTTGGGAGAATTTTTTTGGGACTGAATATAATGGTCATAGACAACACTAACGTAGATTTATGAAACGGGAATTATGTTTCAGAAACTGACTGGGAGACAAATGAAAGAGAAGCAATGGGTGTAAAACACGTGGATTTTCAGAAAAAAATGTTGATAAACCTCCCAGCCGAGTTTGCAAAATCAAATCTGAGTGGATTTGAGTGAATATATGGACATGCTTCTAGAATGGGACAGCTGGCAGGAAACAGTGCATAGAAATAAACAGACTTGTGAAGCAACAGCCTGACATTGTATTTAAGGTATGGTTCTGGGAGTATAACTATATCCCTGACACCAATCACCTTCCCCGGATATCTCCTCTCTCACCAGCAGGACATACAAAACAGAAGTGGTGGCACAGTGGGATACAGTTTGAAGGGAATTGTTCTGGGAGTCCTCAACAGTGACTCTGTATCCCATGAAGTCTCATGGCGTTAGTTTACACATGGGAAAGGCAACCTCCTGCTGATTACCATGTACCAGCCTCTCCCAACTGATGAGTCAGTACTCCTCCATGCTGATCAACACTTGGAGGAAGCTCTGAAGGTGGCAAGGGCACAAAACGTACTTTGGGTGAGGGATTTCAATGTTCACCATCAAGAGTAGATCAGCTGCAGCATTACTGATTGAGCTGGCCGTGTCCTAAAGGATATAACTGATATACTGGGTCGATGGCAGGTGTTGAAGGAACCCACAAGAGGGAAAAGCCATATTTCACCCCAGCCTTACTAATCTGCCAGTTGCATAAGTATCTGTCCATGACAGTGTCGGGTAAGAGTAACCAATGCATAGTCATTGTGGAGATAAAGTCACACCTTCACGTTGAGAATAACCTCCATAATTCTGGGTGGCACTATCACCGTGCTAAATGGGACAGACTTTCAAACAAATCTAGCAGCTCAAATCTGGGTTTCCATAACGTGTTGTGGGGCATCGATAGCAGCAGAATTGTACTCAACCACAACGTCATGGCCTGGCATATCCCCCTCACAACAATTACCATCAAGACAGAGGATCAACCTTGATTCAATGGAGTGTGAAGGAGGGCAGGAGCAGCACCGGGCATACCTGAAAATGCGGTGTCAGCCTGATGAAGCCACCAACCAGGACTGCTTGTACACCAAACAGCACAAGCAGTAAGTGACAGACAGGCTAAGTGATTCCACAAGCAACCGGTCAGGTCTCTGCAGTCCTTCCACTTCTAGTTGAGGATAGTTATGGACAATTAAACAAGTCATTGGAGGAGGAGATTCCACAAGTATCTCCATCCTGAATGATTGAAGAGACCAGCACTTCAGTGCAAAAGATAACGTTTATGCATTCGCAATAATATTCAGTCAGAAGTGCTAAGTGGATGATGCCCCTCAGCCTCCTCCAGTGGTCCTCAACAATTCAGTTACCAGTCATCAGGCAATTTGGTTCAGTCCACGCGATATCCAGATTCAGTTGGAGACAGTGGATACTCCAGAGGGTACATACTCTGACAACACACTGGCAATAGTACTGAAAAGTTGTGCTCCAGACCTTGTCACTGCCCGAGCTAAGCTTTTCCAATACAGTTACAACAATGACATTTCCCCGATTACGTCGAAAATTACCCCAAGTATCTCCAGTATATAAAAAGCAGAACAAATCCAATCCGGCCAAATACCACCCCATCAGTCTACTCTCGATCATCAGTAAAGTGGTCGATGGTCTCAGTGCATTTAAGCAGCACCTGCTCAGCAATACCCTGGTCAATGACGCCAGTTTGGGCTCCACCAGGGTCACTCAGCTCCTGATCTCATTACTGTGGTTCAAACATGGACAAAAGAGCTGAATTTCAGAGGTGGGGTGAGAGTGATAGCCCTTTAAAACAAGGCTGTCTTCGATCAAGTGTGTTATCAAGGGGCCTTAGCAAAACTGGAATCAATGGGCATCAGGGGCAAACTCCCCGCTGGTTAGAATCATACCTGACACGTAGGAAGATAGTCATGGCTGATGAAAGTCCGTCAACTCAGCTCCAGGACAAGTCTGTAGGAGTCCCTCGGGCAGTGGCCTAGGCCCAAACATCTTCAGGGCTGCTTGAGCAATGACCTTGCCTCCATTTTAAGGTCAGAGGTGGGGATTTTCGCCAATGATTGCACCATGTTCAGCAACATCTGTGGTTCTTCAGATACTGAAGCAGGCCATGTCCAAATGCGACAAGATCTGGACAGTATCCAGGCTGACAAATGGCAAGTAATATTCACGCCACACAAATGCCAGACCGTGACCATCACCAATAAAATTCAATCTAACTTGCCCCTTGTCATTCAATGGTGTTACTATCTCTGAATCCACAGTGGACTGCAGCGGTTCAACAAGGCAGCTCACCACCACCTTCTCAAGGGCAACTAGGGACGGGCAATAAATGCTGACCCAGCCAGTCACACCCAGATTCAGGAAATAAATATTATTTAAATAAAATAACAGAGGAAGGTTGCTTGGATATCACAGAGATCGGTGCTCAGGTCCCAGTTGTTCACAATACCCATTAAACATTTGGTTGCAGGAATCAAATATGTCCCAACCTGCTGACAGAACTAAAGGATGTTGGATTGTGAGTGGGTGAGGCGGTTGTAAAAAAGCTTCAATGTGACTAAGACAAGAGGGGTGAATGGGTAAATACGTGGCAGATGGAGAGCAATGTGGGTAGAGGTGACGGTGTGCCCTTTGGTGGGAACAATAGACTGGAAGCCTATCGTTTGAAAAGGTATTGTTTGAAACATGTTGATCGACAAAGGGACGCTTGCTCCTTTTTGTTGTTTCCTTCTGCGCAGCCTCCGAGGTCCCTGCAGCGCAGTGAGGTCTGAACCCACAAGACAATACTGGGAATGGCATTCACACGCTGCCCAGTGTACATAGACCTACCAAGTGGGGAGCTGTAACATTGCAAAGGATCTGGATCTCCCTGCAGACCAGTCACTGAAAGCAATATTGCAGGAGCAGAAAGCAGTTAGGAAGGTAAATGGGGTGTTGACCTTCATTTCAGGGTGATTTGAGTCCAGGGGTAAGGGTGTCTTACTGCAGCTGTACAGGGCCTTAGTGAGACCCCATCTTGAACATTGTGCAATATTGTGTGCAGGTTTGGTCTCTGTACGTAATAAAGGGCAAACCTGACATTGAGGGAGAGCAGCGAAAGATGAGCAGACCGATTTCTAGGATGACAGGCTTGCTGTGGGAGCAGAGTTTGGGGGCGACTGGGCCTGTGTCCCATGTGGGTTTAGGTAAAATGTGTGAAGATCTCAGTGAGATATATAAAACTCTGACATGGTGAGACAGAATGGAAGCAGGGATGATAATTCCCCAGACTGTGATGTCTAAAACAAGGGGCCACAGTATTAGATACAGACAGGCCATTCTTCACTGAGATGCCAATAAATGTCTGCCCTCAGAGACTGGAGAACCTGGGGAATGTGCTCCCACATGGAAACCAAGACACTGAATATAAATACAGGTTTAGAGACAGGAAAGGGATGGTGGGAGAGCAGGAGTACGGTGTGGAAATCAAGGTCGAGGTATCATTGTATTTAATTGGGAGCAAACTCGATGGACCAAAGGGACTACTGCACTTCCTATTGTATAGCTTCCCACGGTTAATCACATTAACGGATATATTCATTGTGTGGGATAAGTGCATTGTGGAGATGTTTGAACATGAACAACAATGAGGAAGGCTCAATGTGCTGTATGGCCGACTCCATTCCTGATGTTTCTGTGCAGTCTGTGGGAAAGCTGTTTAAATGCTGTCACAAGCTCTCAGATGTTAGGAAGGAGGTTTCTGCAGGGTCAACAGGACTGTGTTTCCCGTTCCCTTTTTCCGATACTAAGGCTGGGGCCGGGTGTTCTGTCCAGGTTTATCCTGTTAAGACCTCAGAGCAGTTTGATATAATACAGTGTCTTGCTTGGCCGATTCAGAGATCATTGAAAAGTTTTATCACAAGTATATGTGTCTGCAGTCATAGATAATCATAGATTATCACAGATAACAGCCTCCAGTCTGACAAGTATCCTTCCACTAAACCCTCTGCTTCCTACCATCAAGCCAACTGTGTATCCAATTGGCCAGTTCCCCCAGCATTCCACGTGATGTAACCTTCCAGAGCAGCCTGCCATGTGGAACCTTATCAAAGGCCTTACTGAAATCCATGGAGACGACGTCTACCATTCTGTCCTCGTCAACCTTCCTGGTCACTTCATCAAAGAACTCTAACAAATTTGGGAAGCATGATCTCCCACTCACAAATCTATGCTGACTGCTCTGAATCAAACCCTGTGTAAGTAATGGGTGCAGTCAATGGTATGCTGTCCTTCATTGTAAGATGATTCGAGTACATAAGTAAAGTCATCTTCCTGCTGTTGTAGAGCCTTGCTGAGAGAGCATTAGGGACACTCTCTACAGATTTGATCTCCTTTGTAAGGAATAGTCTCCTTACCACAGACACCAGTGATGGTAACATGAGGATAGAGCGAATAAGCTGAGTGCTTAATCTGTAGAGATGTGAGAGACGAAGAAATGGTGACGCTGAAACACGAGGACTGGCAGCGATCACTTATTTCCAGAAGAGACATTGGTAGGGTGAGAAATTCCATGCTTTACCCAGGATTGATTGGTTTGATTTATTGTCACGTGTACCTCAGTACAGGGAAACACTTTGTTTATGAGCAGTGAAGCAGATCATAGTAAACATGGCCAGACAGATCATAGGGTGGAAATAGACTTGGACAGAATAAGGCATACAGGTTACACTGCACAGGACGTGCACTAGACGTGATCAACGTGAAGAAGATCAGCACTATTTGAACTTAGAGAGTCCATTCATCAGTCTAACGTGACCTTCCTAATAGTTTATATGCCGAAGTTAACTGTGCAGTTGGTGAGTGAACCCGTACTGAACGTCATGTTGCTCACAATCCCCAACAGCAGCCACAATACCTTCAATCTGAAACAGGTAGCTTTTCTCAACAGCTTCCGCCCTGCACAGAGAACACCAGGCTGGCATCTCAGAGATGAAATATGCCTTCTTGAGACTTCACACAAGACATATGGCTTCCCTCCTCACCACTAGAAAACCACATTAAAGTCCCACGTGTGTATCATAAGCAACGGAGCCAGGAGGAACAACATGGAGCAGTCTGTCTGTGCAGCCTCTGCTCAAATTGTTCATCATGTTGGAGCATCATTCTGGAGACAGTAAGGACTGCCGATGCTGGAGATCAGAGTACAGCGTCGATTGCTGGAAAAGCACAGCAGGTCAGGCAGCATCCGAGGAGCGTGAGAATCGATGTTTCGGTCATAGGCCATTCATCAGGAATCAGCATCAATTGCCTCATTCTGTCCCTGTGTAGGTACGTTGAGGGGGGGAATGGCCTCTTACTGTTCCTGTGAAAGTGACTTAAGGGGCTGAATGGCCTCATCCCATTGCTGTGTAAGTGACCCAAGGAACTGAATGGCTTCTTCCTCGTCCGATTGGACATGGTCAAGGGACGGATTGGCTTACCCCTGGTTCATTTTGAAAGCTCGATGTACTGACAAGTGTGATGATGCTGCAGTTTTAAGAGGTTATTTTGTCCGGGTTTCTTTTAAGAGAGAGATTGAACAACCATTACCAAGCTGGCTAGTTAAGACCACTCGAGTAAACAACGAGAGAGGCCTTGTGTTTATTTTAATGCAGCCTGAATGGGTGTGGCCAGCTCTCACCGATTAGCATCTCTGGGTTTTGGTTTCTCAGTAACATCAGAAACTATTGGGGTCTCCACAGAGTTGGAAGCTTCAGTGAATGTCTCCTGCTACTTTCCCTGAGTTTTCTCTTGGTGCTGTTTTTAATTCCTGGATTAGAGAAATGTTTGTGACATTCTGTGTCTGAATATTCCTTTCTGCCAAGGGCTGTGTTTATGTGATTTTCCTATATTGGAACAGTTCATGAGTAATAGTTCATAGGTCTAATATTCTGTTAACTTGTCCAATAGAATTAAGTTATTCTAGATTCCTCTTTCTTTGATTTCATTTTATCTTTCGTGTTTCAATAAATGGTGTTTTGCTTCACACCAAGTACTTTGACCAGTCACATTGCGTCTAGAACAGACACCTTACATTTCCATTAAAATAAAGATAGAGTCTAGGCTACCGCCTTCAAATATTTTCCAGGCGCTCTGGTGTGGTCCATCACACTAGACTCCTTCTCTTTCTGAGTAATGGGCTGGAGGCACTGAATGGTCTGTCCCTGTTCTTCTCCAATCGTGTCAATGGGCTGAATGGCTTCCTCATACTCCTGTGAAACCAGCGTGAGGTGCCGAATGGACTCTTGTTTTACTGTGGCAATGTGCAGTGTCAGACAGTGCTGGTAGATGAATGTTACCGACACTTTAACAGCACAACTCTCAATGAAGTCTGGGTCTTGCTGCACACGGACACAGACTACTTCAGGAGCTGACGGGGGACAAAATGTTCTGAACATTGTGGAATGTTCGGTGACCATCCCCAGTTCTGATCTTATGGTGGGGAGGGTGAAGGTGGGGAGACATTGATGAAGCAGCTGAAGCTGTTTGTAAAGAGGAAGCTACCCTGAGGATCTCCCACAGAGGTGACCCAGGACTGAGATGATGCCCTTCTTCCTTTGTGCCATGTTTGACTCCAAACACTGGAGAGGTTATTCTGATTCCCATTAAGTGCAGTTTTGTTAAGCTCCTTGACGTCAACAAAAGCCAACCACTGCCGTAATATCAGGGCCAGTCATTTTTACCTGAACCCTTGTCTCAACTTCTTTTGTTCACATCAATAGGCCATGATATAGGAGCAGCAAGTGTTTTCTTCAAACAGGTGGGATTGAATGTCAGGATTTCACTTCTCAGGAGTGTTCTGGGAGCGAGATGACTGAAAGTATTTGAAGAGGAGGTCGATGGATATTGACCTGTCAGAGTGGTGAGGGCTATGAAGAATTGTGTATTAAAGATGATTTGAGACCAGGAGCAGATCAGTCATGATCTTCGTGAAGGGCAAGGCAGGCTTGGGGCGTGAACAACCTGCCCCTGTTTCTGATGTTCTCACATTCTGTTATTGGAGAGTTAGTGGGTGTTATTTTCATGAATGTTATGTTTATGAATATTGCAGTCAGGAAGAGCAGATGATTTTGTGAGCCATCTCTGGGTGAGGTATATGGGCTGCATTCACAGTGAATCTGAGTCTACAACGTGACCAACAACTGAAGCACAAGTTGCAGAGAGGGGACGCTCTATAAAGAGAGATGAGGGGACTCTTTCATACTCGTGCCTGGATTTTCCAATTACATTTCCCTACAATCACATCAAAGCGTGTGTGACAGTATTGAGAGGCTGAATGGTCTACTCTGTTTCTGTGCACCAGATTATAGGAGTAAGTGGCCTCCAACTGTTCCTGTCCAGCAGGTATGAGGGGCTGAATGGAACACAGAAATATGGGACGGAGGAGCAGGAGTGGGTTATTAGATATTTTGACGCTTCTCCACCAGGAACTAAGATTGTGGCTGATCAGGTTGGGGTCTCAGGCCCACTTTCCTGTTTGTATCCCAATATCCGTGACTCACTTCTCTGTCAAATATTTAGTAATGCAGCTTTCAATCAATTTGAACACAGAAGCACAATAAACTTCCAGTGAAGAGAATTCCCACTTGAAAGTGCCTTTCAGAATTTTTCATCATCCCTCTTATAGAATCAGAGAGTCATGCAGAAGAGAAACAGACCCGTTAGTCCAATCTGTTCACTCAGATCAGATATCAAATCTGATCCAGTCCCATTTGCCAGCATTTGGCCAATATCCCTCCTCTCAGATACCTTTTAAATGTGCAATTGTAACCGCCTTCAGCACTTCCTCTGACAGCACTTTCTGTACACACCACTCTCTGTGTGGAACATTTACCTTCAGGTCCCTTTTAAATCATTCGTCCTGTCCCCTCCAAACTATGCCCTCTTGTTCTGGGCTCCCCTACCCTGGAGAGCAGAACGTGGCTGTTCAGAATATCCATGCCCCTGATGGTTTTATGAACCTCTATAATGTCACCCCTCAGCCTTTGACACTCCAGGGGGAAACACCTCAACCTAATCAACCTCTCCCTTCAGCTCAAACCTCCAGTCCTGGGACATCTGTGTAAGTCATTTCTGCAGAAAACCGAGTTGTACGCAGTATTCTTAAAGTGGCCTCACCAACGTCCTGTACAGACACAACATACCACCACAACTCCTCTACTCAACGCTTTAACTGATTAAGACAAATGTGCCAAATGTGTTCTGCACCTCTCTGTCTACCTGCGACACCACTTTCAAGGAACAATGCACCTGCAGCCCTGTGTCCCTTTGTTTCACAACACTCCCCAGGACCTGACCATGAAGTATATAATGTCTACCCTGATTTGCCTTCCCAAAATGCAAAGCTTCAATTTATCTAAATTAAACTTCATCTGTTACTCCTTGACCCTTTGTCCCATCTCATTGCGGTCTTGTTGTACTCTGAGATAATCTACTACACCACATTTCTGATGTCATCTGTAACCTTAACTAACTATGGCCCCAATATTCACATCCAAATCCTTTACATAAATGATGAAATGCAGTGAACTCAGTACTGATTCTTACAGCACACTGCTGCTCAAAAGCCTCCAGTCTGAAAAATATCCCTCTTCCTTCAAGCCAATTATGACTAGCTTCTTCTGTATCTTATGTGACTGAAACTTACTAATCTGTCTATCAATCAGAATGAAGTACTAGCTATGAAGATAGGATGAGTAGGTTAGGTTTATTTTCACTAGATAAAAGGAGATTGACGGGGGGGAGGGGGGGAGGGTGGGGACCTGATTAAGGTTTGCAAAATCATGAAGGGTATAGCAGGGTGGATAGAGACAAGCTTTTTCCCAGGTTGAAGGATTCAATAACGAGAGTGCATGCTTTCAAAGTGAGAGCAGGAAAGTTTAAGGGGAATACACGCAGTAAGTACTTCACACAGAGGGTGGTGGACATTTGGAACGCTTTGCAAGCAGAGGTGGTAGAGGCAGGCACGGTCGATTCATTTAAGATGCGTCTGGACAGATGCATGAGTAGATGGGGAGCAGCAGAAGACCGATGCTTAAAAATTAACCGACAGATTTAGACAGTACATTTGGATCGGCTCAGGCTTGGAGGGCGAAGGCCCTGTTCCTGGGCTGTAAATTTTCTTTGGTCTTTGTTCTTTAAATGAACACCTTGCTGAAGTCCATATAGACAATGTCTACCAAATTGCCTTCATCAATCGTCTTTGTCACCTCTTCAAAAAACTCAACCAAATTAATGAGACATGATTTTCCATGCAGAAAGCTTCGTTGTCTTCCCCGATCAGCCCTTGCCTTCACAAATGTATGTAAATGCTATCCCTCAGAATCTCCTCCAACTACTTACCCACCACTGACATCAGGCTCACCCGTCTATAGTTCCCCAGCTTTTTGGGTCACTGTTTCCTTTTCTAGTCCCACTCCTCCACTGCTCACAACAAATGTTAAATGTGACCAGGTTGGTGATATGGCCGATAATATTGGTCTCAGACTGGGTCAGGGTCAGTTTTAGGAACAAGTCAGGCTAGTTTCTTTAATCTGCTCAAATAGCACGTTTATGATCCAGAGCAATGTTACTCAAACACTGATGGAAAGATGAATAGCAAACTGTTTGGGTATTGCAATATTATAATCAATATTTCCCTTTCTAAAAACACACACACACACACACACACACACACACACACACACACACACACACACACACACACAAAATCTCTACAATTTTAACTTGAAATAACTTGGTCCAAATATTATTGAAACTCGTGACAAAGGAAAAATTGTGAGATTGTCCAAAACGTTATTCTGCTTCTGAAGATATTGTACTCATGCAAGATGCTCGCAATGGGACTTCATCCTGGGAGAGTTGGGATTTGGCTAAATTCCCTTTGCTTTAGGCAGTGAGGAGATTCCAGTGAATTCTGGTTAGGGATCATCCAAAGGGTAGCACGGTGGTGAGCACTGCTGCCTCACAGCACTAGGGACTTGGGTTCGATTCCAGCCTTGGGTGACTGTCTGTGTGGAGTTTGCACATTCTCCCCTTGTCTGTGTGAGCTTCTAATGGGTGATCCAGTTTCCTACCACAAACTGTGTAGGTTCGGTGGATTGGTCATGATAAATTGTCCGTAGTGTTCAGGGATTTCTAGGTTATGTGCAATAGTCAGAGGTAAATATAACGGGAAAGGTTGGTATGGACTTGTTGGATCGAATGGCATGTTTCCACACTGCAGGGATTCCATAAAAATAAGAATGGTAACGATGACTGGAGAGGTTTGTTTTTTTAGCTCACACACATTGCTGTGATGAGGAACAATGAAGGAGAGAGAGTGCAATAGGTCATTCCTTCTCGGGCAGATTACATTTTCTCCCTCTCTGAGTTGAATCACACAGTAATGTCATCCTCTCCCAAACTGGACCATGTGAGGTCTCCTTGTACATTGTCCAAACTATGTCTCCATCACATTCTCTGTTCCATGTAGGTGAATCATTGCTGCTGTCATACACAGAGCCATACCCTAAGCAGAAAATGGTCTTGGTCAATTTGAAGATATGTTTATATGTCCCTGCGTCATTAAAAAATAAAAATGTTTAATTTATTCAGAATACCTGTGTTAAACTGAATGCATTTTTTAAAGAAATACAGAAATTGCTGGAAAAGCTCGCCAGGTCTCCCAGTACCCAGATGCTGTAGTTGTACCAGCCTCCACCACTTCCTCTGGCAGCTCATTCCATACGCACACTACCCTCTGTGAGAAATGGTGCCCTTTAGGCCTCCTCAAAACCTTTCCCCTCTCACTTTCCACCAAAGCCCTCTAGTTTCAACCTGGGGAAAAACCCCTGACTACTCACCCTATCTTTGGCCATTTTGATTTTATAAACCTTTACTGCTGCAAAATGTGACTCCAATCAACACGAATGGCTGTACTTTCACTCATCCTGGGCCTAAATTCTGAAATGCAATACTGACACCTCTTCCTTCTCCATCAAGTCACAATTCTAAATCCATTTTAATCAGTTTGTTCAGATGTATCCTGAGACACTTCTGTGGGCTTTACGCCTAGACCTTTGTGCCCGGAGGCAGGGACACAAGCATCGCTCGACAATACCCATAAAGCTGTAACAGTATTCTCCTGTGTGTTTGTTCATCAGACTGTCCTGACATGCTGGGACATATCTCTGCAACAGGCAGGACTTGAATCCAGGCCTTCTAGCCCAGAGCTAGGAACACTACCACACAAGTTCAGGAATTGGAATCAAATCCAGAGCCCGGCTCAGAGACAGGGACACTACCCACTACACGACCATAACCAGATGTTGGGTCATATTTTAGTGCCCACTTTCAGCTCGGTGTGGATTTATTATAATCAGGTTCCCATTACTGAACTACACAAAACACTTTGTATTGTTAAACAAATGCAAGATAGTTGTCTCAACTGCAGGATATTGAGTGTACGTACTGTGCCATTGAAATTAAATATAAACATCTTTAATTGCTATTATCTGTAGTCTGTGATATTAGGGAAAGAAATCCTGCAGAAACACTCTGCCCAATGAAGGGTCTCAAATAGATATTTATTACTGAACACCAGAGACGAAGGAAGAGCTTAATTTCTGGCCCCAAAACACCGATCACTCTTACCCAACTCTCACGTGTGACTCCCCTTTTCCTAAAACCATGAAATGACACCAGGCTGGTGATTACTGTCCAGCCTCTCCTCCCCACTGACTGTGTCTGCAATCTGTCCCTCCTCCCCCTAACCACACAAGGCAAACCAAGCTCAGGGTCTTTGTGAAAAATAAGGCCAAAGTGTGCAGGCCTCCTGGAGAGGGATGGGCATTTTAAAATTAAAGGGGGAGGGGGAGGTGACAGTAATATCACTCACTGGGCTGAGGGGTGGCTGATGGAGTTTAGTTTGGATTAATGCGAGGTATTGGATTTGGTAAATGAAACAAGAGCAGGACCTGTACAATTAAAAGAAGAGCCTTTGGCAGTGCTGTAGTACAGAAACCTAGGCCGTCAGGTTTAATTCTTTAAAAGTTGCATCTGATATAGATAGTGTGGTTAAGAAGGTGTTTAACACACGTCTTCAAAGGACAGACCTTTGAGTATCGGAATTGGGATGTCATGTTGACGTTGTACAGGACATTGGTGAGACCTCTGTGTCCAGTCTGGTCATCCTGCCCGCTTATTCCATAGGCACACCACCCTCTGGGTGAAAACGCTGCCCCTTAGGTCACTTTTAAATGTTTCCCCTCTCACATTAAACCAATGTCCTCTAGTTTTGGACGCCCCGTACCCTTAGAAAATACCTTGACTATTCACTTTGATATTACTGACGTTGATATTATTAAACTGGAGAGGATTGAGAAGAGATTAACCTGGATGTTGCTGGGAAAGGAGGGTGTGAGCTATAAGGAGAGGCTGGATAGGCTGGGACTTTTTTCATTGAAGAATATGAGATTAAGCAGTAACTTTACAGAGGTTTATACAATAATGAGGGTTACAGAGATGCTGAAGGCTGATGTCTTTTCTCTAGAGTTGGGGATTCAAAACTGAGGGATATTTTAAGGTGCGAGGAAAAAGATTTACAAAAGTCATGAGAGGTAATTATGTTAGACAGAAGCTGGGTTGTGTGTGGAATGAGCTTCCAGAGGAAGTGGTGAAAGCAGGGACAGTTACAACGTTTAAAGGACATTTAGATCAGTCCATGGATAAGACATCAGTTTGGATGGTGCTGTGAGCAGCTGCCCTCTCCCTCCCCCTCTCTGAATGAATCCCTGTTGGTTTTCACCCTTTGCCAATGCCTGTGCAGTGACGTGGGGAGGCCAGCAGAGGGTGGCATTGCATCACTTTAAGCACCACAGAGACTGCCAGACCTGCCCCACACAGAGACACACAGATACACACACGGGGATGGTGAGGACACGGCGTGAAGCTCATCTGGTAACTTAAATGAAACATAAAGAAATGCTCAATTCGCCTCGTAAACTGTTAAAATATGTGGGACAGAGAACTCCCAAATTCCACTGTTTAAATAAAATCATAAATTTATTTTTTTCACTCTGAAAGTGAACAGTTTACATCAACTATTCACAACTCTGGGACCCTCTTTCTCTTAACTGTTTATTACCCGACTCCACTCTATAGCAATATACTGTTTCTGGGTCTGCCTTCCTCTCATACCACAGGTGCTTGTAAGGTCTCAGTTCAGAACAGCATTCACTCTCTCTTAAAGGTATAGTACACCCTTTCAACTTCATCACATTATACCCTGATGAATATCGATAAGTGGGACCTATCCGGATTTCTCTTGCTCTGTAGTTTGTCAATATTTCATCTACTCTGTCTCGTATGTGTCAGGATTTTTGTTACTCCATTGACAGCATGTCATTATTCGACTCTGTCTGTGGGAATATATCAGTATTTCACTTGGTCACACTCGTGTGTGTGGGGCAGGATTTCAGTTATTTCATGTGGACTGTGATGCTATGACAATCTCAATATTTGTAGATGGCACCAAACCTGGAAGACTTGTAAAGTCTATGGAGGAGAGTGTGGAACTCTAACAGGACAATCACACATTGGTGTCGTGTTCAGGTGATAGGCAGGTGGGGATCAGTGCAGAGCAGTGTGAGGTGATGCACTTTGGTAGGAAAGACAATGAAAGACAGTTTAAAATAGGCTGTGCCATTACAAAGGGGCTGCAGGAGCAGAGGGCGCTGGGTGTATATGAGAACGGATTGTTGAAGATATCAGGACAAGTGGGGAGAGCAGTAAATATTACAGATTAGTTTCAGTATCTGAGCTGTTTTCAGGAGGAGGTGTAGGAGGGAGCGTCCCTGCTCCCTTCCTGGGAGGTGGTGGCGACGATGTGTTGTGAGCCCACCCTCCTGCCCACTGAGACCGTGGGGATTCCATTTGTACCAGCTCGACACAAATGGGAGATGGTATCAGGGCCACGGCTTCTAAGTTGTGCCACGAAGCTGCCAGTGGGTTTAAAGTGAGAACTGCCCTTCACTGAACATTGCTCCTTACTCGGTCGGTGGGACGTGGATGTTTCAGAATCTCCACACGAGGCCTCCAGGTCCTCTCCTGCTCATACCAGGGTCCTCCACATATGGCAGGGGGATGGGGGGAAGGAACGGATATCGGGCACTCCACCACCCGGATAGGCCCTTTCTGTCCTATTCCTGGCTGTTTTTCCTGGAATGGGAGAAAGGGAGGCTGGGAGGGTGGGAGTGGGTGGTCCTGCATTAGTGCTGGTGTAGGTGGGGAAACATGGGGAGGGGTTCAGAGGGAGTCAGTTCACAGCATTGTATCCATAGAGTGCTGTTGCTGTGGGTAAAGTGGAGGGGGGAGAGAGAGAGAGAGAGAGATGGGTTGGAGGGGAAGGTGCTGCATGCAGCAGTGAGAGTGGTTGAGCATGAGCCTTGTTTGGCGTTATAACAGATATACAGTGAGTGTGAGGGAGCAGAGAGGACACAGTGACCTTTACCCTGACAGAGTGGGGAAGGTTATTGATGCTTGTCCTGTATTGCTGGACATTTCCTCAGAACGTAGATACTGCACTGAGCTGGTTGGTGAGCTCAGACCATGCTCGGTGGGTCTGGTGGTATGGCTCTCTGTGGGAAAAGAATGGTCCCCCTCTGTATGAGCATATCCACCAGGACCTCCGTGCCCTGTCAACAAACCGTGGTGTAATTGCCATGGTCGGAATATCCAGGGGGACCCGGGTGGTGGGGAGTACCTCCAGTTATGATGGGTGGGAGAATCGGGCTGAGGGACACCATGGGGTGGGCTGGGTAGTTAATGAGGTGAGTTCGATACGGTAGCACCAGGAAACTACCTCAGCCTCGTCTGGACGATCCCTCTGTCACACTCAAGGAAAATCAAACAAAGATAAATTATTGTTAGAATCAGCCCAATGAGTCATAGATTCATTTGAATGCAATTCCAGTTACAAAGATGCAGAACAAATGCTCATCTGACCTCACACCAATCTCCCTTTTTCCCATTTTTCCTGGGAAGACTGGCTCATGTTACAGGATGCTATCGAAGTGTCCACATTCCAGCACTCTGCAACCTGGGAACACATCCTTCCATGACACTGTCTCTCAATCTCCCCCTCTCTGTCTATTGCCCAAACCCCTCCCATGTGGTGATATTTAAACTGATTCCCCCGCCATCGTTCTCTGGCAGTGATGTTCACACCCACAGCACCCCCTTGTCAGGGCACAATGGAGAGATGGAGTTATGTATGTTCAATGACTGCAGATGCTGGAAACCTGAGTCTAGATTTGAGTGATGCTGGAAAAGCTCAGCAGTTCAGGCAGCATCCGAGGAGGAGTAAAATCAATGTTTCGGGCAAAAACCTTCATTCCTGATGAAGGGCTATTCACCGAAACATCGATTTTACTCCTCCTCGGAAGCTGCCTGAACTGCTGAGCTTTTCCAGCATCACTCTAATCTAGATATGGAGCTGGAAATGGGTGGGAGCTGCACAACCTGTCACTTCCAGCATGGGATGCAAGTTTCCCCACACTGGGCAGTGATCTAACACAGTGTTACTGAACAATGTACTGGGGTGGGATACACAGCTCTACATGAGGGGAGGGTAACTGCTCCAGGTTTGTATATTAATTCACGGGTGATCATTGCACAGGTTACTGTGGTGAATAGACTATCTGGTGAATAGGTTTATAGATAATGCAATGATGTGGTCAGTGCAGCTCCCAGTGCTGGATTGATATGTATCTGGATCGTGGTGGTGGAAGAGCACAGCAGTTCAGGCAGCATCCAAGGAGCAGCGAAATAGACGTTTCGGGCAAAATCCTCGTTTACATAATTTTTACCTTTTACCTGGATGGATATGTAGCCTGTGCACAGTACATCATGTTGGTGGGGTGGATAGAGGGGGAAAGGTAATGGACAGGTCAAGGAATTCCCCGGAACGTTCTGTCCCTGACATTCTATAACTGACATTCCCCGGAACGTTCTGTCCCCAACATTCTATAACTGACATTCCCCGGAACGTTCTATCCCTGACATTGTTTGTGAACGGCCGGACGCCAGTGAATTGAACAAACGATAAGATCCCGAGGGAAGAGATCCCGCTCCAGGGAGAAGGAGACACTGTTCCGAAGGCCCCTCAGGCAGTTAAAGGGGGGAATACGTTTTCCCTGCGTTTACATTTCTCCACGACACAGGATCGACGACAATTTAGACCAAAATACAGGAATTCCCAAACTCCGTTTGTCTTCAGGAAACTGGGAGAGAATCCTTCAGGACAGCAATGTTTCCACCCTCCGTATAAGGAACTGGAAAGGAGTGACCTGTGTCTGCTCTCGAGTGAGTGAGTGTGTGGGAATGTTCTAGAAACCATCTGTCCTTATGGATGTGTCTCTGTGTGTTTGGGGAGGGAGGGTTTCTTGTGGTTTATGTCACATTTTTGTCAGTAATTCCGACCTTCCCATTTGTTATTCCAGCTCCAATTATTTTAATAAATCCCTGAATACCGGGACACATTTGAAAATCTCACTGGGTCCCCGATCAAACGGGTCCCTTTGCCTCCAGGCTGATGGATAATGGGTTTGTTTTCCTTCCTCACAGTTAACGTAGTGACCATCTACGTCCTGCTTTATAAAGATTGTGGATTGTCTCCATGTGTCAGACGTTACCTGGGGGCCATGGCAGCGGCAGATCTCCTGGTCATTATACTCGACCTGATCCTGAGACACATTCCCATTGTTTATTGGGAACAGTTTTATTTCCTGAAGGACTCCGTCCCCGTGTGTAATATCCACGCCGTCCTCCTTTATGCAGCCACTGACTGCTCTGTCTGGTTCACCGTCACTTTCACCTTTGATCGGTTTGTGGCCATTTGTTGCCAGAAGCTGAGAAGTAAATATTGCAGTGAGAAAACGGCGGCTGTGGTTCTGGGAGCAGTGACTGTGCTGAGCTGTTTAAAGAACATTTCCTGGTATTTTATTTTCACGGCTCGGTATTGGCTGATGAACGACCCCCGGTTTTGTGATGTAACACTCGCTGTTCTATTCTCCATTGTCTGGGTCACAATCGAGTCCCTCCACCACATTCTAACCCCGTTTGTCCCATTTCTCCTGATTCTGCTGCTCAATGGTCTCACCGTCAGACACATTTTAGTGACCAGCAGAGCCCGCAGGAGACTCCGCGCTCACACCAATGGGGACGCTCAGTCTGACACTGAAATGAGAAACCGAAAGAAATCCATCGTTTTACTGTTTGTGATCTCGGCCAACTTCATCCTGTTATGGTCAACGTTCATGCTGTATTCTATATGGAGCCGGATGTGGTATTTTGGGTATCAGTCTGTGAGTCTCGATGCCTTTGTGCAGGAATTGGGCTTCATGCTGCAGCTCCTCAGTTGCTGCACAAACACCGCGATTTATGCCGTGACCCAGACGAAGTTCAGGCAGCAGCTGAAGAATGTGCTGAAATATCCCTTCACCCAAATCCATCCATCCATCAAATGCCCTCATTAATCAATCAATCCGGGATTTTCTCATTTCAGTTCAGTGTTTCAGCGATGGAGCAGCCTGTCGCTATGGTAACAGACTGAGGGTAGCGCTGGTTTGTCCATCCTTATCCCACAGGGGGGTTACAGGGAAACATTTCAATGTTTCTCACAACTCAGGGGCCAGTGAGAAAAGGCACCATCCCACTGACTGTATCCATCACTTCCATTTGTAACCAATAAAAATGTTGATTAAAGCGTGCCGAGCAGCAGAGTGACCGATGTTGTTGTGTGTCTTTGTGTTGGAGAAGCTGAGCTGGAGAGAGACAGACTCAGCCCCAAGTCCTGGTCCTCAGGGAAGGGGAGGGCACCGCGCCCTGAGCTCAGGAGCTGGATTTAACTCCCTCTGTCCCCTCCACCCCAACCTGCACTCCTCATTTCATCTTCCCCCCACTTTCTACTCAAATCTCTCCCTCTTTCTCACCACCTCTCCTCTTCACACTCCCTCTCTCCCCCTCTCTCACACACACACCCAACCCCGGTTTCTCCACCTGCCTCCACTCTTCCCTTTCACCTCACCCTCACTCTCTGTCCTGCCGTCTCTGCCTCCCTCCAGCAGTTCCATCGACACCCCATTATCCCCTTCTCCTACCTCCCATATCTCCCACCCCCCAAAAGAGGCAGACTCACGACCAATCACCCCCACCCCCCAGTCTCTGGGTCAGAGGAAGAGGGAAGGAGCAGGAAAACAGATTGTGACTGAGAGAAAGGCAGGGAGGGAGAGAGATTCAGTCAGATAGAAACAGAGGGAGGTGGGGACAGAGAGAGACACTGATTGAGGGGGTCAAGAGTGAGAAGGTGGAGCGAGAGTAAAGGAGCGGGGGAGAGAGAGGGGGGGCAAGGGAGAGATAGGGTGAGACACTGTGGGGCGAGAGAGGGGAGTGAGGGAGGGAAGGAGATAGAGAGGGTGGGAGAGGGTGACAGAGGGGATGGGAGAGAGGGGGAGCGCGAGAGAGGGGAGAGTGGGAGGGAGAGGACGAGAGAGGGGAGGGAGGGTGGGGAGGGAGAGAGAGAGGGAGGGAGAGGGCGAGAGAGGGGATGGGAGAGTGGGGAAGTGCGAGAGAGGGGAGAGTGGGAGGGAGAGGACGAGAGAGGGGAGGGAGAGACGGGACGGAGGGAGGGGAGGGAGAGAGAGAGAGAGGGAGAGGGCGAGAGAGGGGATGGGAGAGGGGGGAGGGCGAGAGAGAGGAGAATGGAAGGGAGGGGACAAGAGAGGGGAGGGAGGGTGGGGAGGGCGATAGAGGAGAGAGGTTGAGAGAGGGGAGGTCAAGACAGGCGAGGGAAGGAGAGGACAGCGAGAGAGGGGAGCGTGATAGACGGTAGGGTGAGAGAGAGGAGGGGGAGAGAGGGGAGGGAAGGGAGGGGAGGGCGAGACAGGGAGGAGGGCAAGAAAGGGGGAGGGCAAGAAAGGGGGAGGGTGAGAGAGGTGCGTGCGAGAGAGAGGGGATGGTGGGGGGGTGCGTGAGAGGGGGAGCGAGGTGAAGGCGAGAGGGATGGAGAGGGCGAGAGATGGGAGGGTGAGACAGCGGGGAGGGCGTGAGAGATGAGGGAAGGAGGGGAGGGCGAGAGGGAGAGAGGGAGCAAGAGAGGGTAGGGAGGGAGGTGAGGGCGAGAGAGGGGTGAGGGTGAGAGGGGGAGTGTGAGAGAGGGGGGAATGAAGGACATGAGGGTGAGAGGGAAGGAGAGGGCGAGAGAGGGGAGGACGAGACAGCGGGGAGGGCGTGAGAGATGAGGGAAGGAGGGGAGGGCGAGCGGGAGAGAGGGAGCAAGAGAGGGTAGGGAGGGAGGGGAGGGCGAGAGAAAGGTGAGAGTGAGAGCGGGGAGGACGAGAGAGGGGGAGGGCGAGAGAGGGGGAGAGGGAGGGGAGGCGAGAGTGAGGGAGAGAGTGAGAGAGGGGAGTGAAGCGAGTGCGAGAGGAAGGGAGAGGGCGAGAGACGAGGGCGAGTGAGGGGAGGGAGAGGGTGGAGGGCGAGATGGGGATGGAGGCAGGGGAGGGCAAGCGAAGGGTGGGAAGGGAGGGCGAGAGGAAGGGAGAGGGTGAGAGAGGGGACGGAGGGAGGGGAGGGCGAGAGGAAAGGAGAGGTTGAGAAAGGTGAGGGAGCACGAGTGAGGGGGAGGGCAAGAGAGGGGGAGGGCGAGAGAGGGGAGAGGGAGGGGAAGGCGAGAGGGATGGAGAGCGCGAGAGAGGTGAGGGAGGGTTTGGAGGGCGAGAGAGGTGGAGAGGTAGGGGTGAGAGAGAGAGAGGGTAGAGGTTGAGAGAGAGGAGGACGAGACAGGGCGGTAGGGAGGGGAGCGCTAGAGAGAGGGAGAGTGTAAGACGGGAGTGTAAGAGAGGGGAGTGCGAGAGAGGAGGAGGGTGAGAGAGGAGGAGGACCAGAGAGGGAAGGGCAAGAGAGAGGGGAGAACGAGAGAGGGGGACAGAGAGAGGGGGGGACAGAGACGGAGGGGGACAGAGAGAAGGGGGCAGAGAGAAGGGGGACAGAGAGAGGGGGACAGAGAGAGGGGGGACAGAGAGGGATGGAGACAGAAAGAAGGGCGACAGAGAGAAGGTGGACAGAGCGAGGGGGGACAGAGTGGGGGGGAAGAGCGGGGAGGGCGGACAGAGAGGGGGGTCAGAGAGAGGGGGACAGAGAGGGGTGGACAGAGAGAGGTGGTTAGAGAGAGTGGGGACAGAAAGAGGGGGGACAGTGAGAGGTGGGACAGAGAGAAGGGGGACAAAGAGGGAGGGGACAGAGGGGTACAGAGAAGAGGGGGACAGAGGGGGGAACGGAGAGGGGGGTATAGAGAGGGGGGGACAGAGAGGTGGGGGACAAAGATGTAGGGACAGAGAGAGAGGTCAGAGAGAGGGAGGTTAGAGAAAAGGGGTCAGAGAGCGGGGGACAGAGAGAGGGGGACAGAGAGAGTGGGGTCAGAGAGAGTGTGGTCAGAGAGAGTGGGGTCAGAGAGAGTGGGGTGCGAGAGAGGGGGACATAGAGAGGGGGACAGAGAGAGGGGGAACAGAGAGAGTGTGGTCAGAGAGAGTGGGGTCAGAGAGAGGGTGGACAGGGAGTGGGTGGACAGGGAGAGGGTGGACAGATAGAGGGTGGACAGATAGAGGGGGACAGAGAGAGGGGGCAGTGAGAAGGGGACAAGATGATTAGGGGTTTAGATAGGGTTGACCATCAGAACCTTTTTCCACGTATGGAGTCAGCTATGAAGAGGGGGCATAGCTTTAAATTAAGGGGTGGTATGTATAGGACAGATGTTAGGGGTAGATTCTTTACTCAGCGAGTCGTGAGTTCATGGAATGCCCTGCCAGTAGCAGTGGTGGACTCTCCCTCTTTATGGGCATTTAAACGGGCATTGGATAGGCATATGGAGGATAGTGGGTTAGTGTAGGTTAGGTGGACTTGGAACGGCGCAACATCGAGGGCCAAAGGGCCTGTACTGTGCTGTATTCTTCTATGTTCTATGTTCTATGGGACAGACAGCGCGGGAACAGAGAGAGGGGGTGCAGAGTTGGGGGACAGAGAGATGGGGACGGAGAGAGAGGGACGGGGGCGCAGAGGGAGAGGAACAAAGAGGGGGAATAGAGAGAGAGGGCTGACAGAGAGATGGGGGGTCAGAGAGAGATGGACGGGGGAGCAGAGAGAGCGGCACAGAGAGAGGGAGGATAGAGAGAGGGGGAACAGAGAGAAGGGGGAACAGAGAGAAGGGGTCAGAGAGAGTAGACAGAGAGAGGGTCGACAGAGAGAGAGGGGACAGAGAGAGTGGGCCGGGGGGCGGAGAGAGGGGGACAGTGAGGGGGGGACAGAAAAAAGGGGTACAGTGAGGGGGGGAACAAATAGGCGGGACAGAGAGGTGTACAGAGAGTGGGGGGCAGAGAATTGTGGACAGAGACAGGGGAGACATTGAGAGGGGGGACAGAGGGGAGGAACAGAGAGGGGAAAAGAGAGGGGGGACAGAGATGGGGTACAGAGAGATAGGGACATAGAGAGGGGTGATGGTGAGAGGCGGGACAGTGGGGGACAGAGGGGAACAGAGAGAGGAGAACAAAGAGGGGGTACAGAGAGTGGGGGACAGAGAGAGGGGTGACAGAGAAAGGGGGACTGAGAGCGGGGTACAGAGAGAGGGGGCAGAGAGTGGGGGGGGCAGAGAGAGACGGGGCACAGGGTGACGGGGCACAGATAGCGGGGGGCTTGGGATGGAGACGGAGCGAGGGGTGGACAGAGAGAGGGGACAGAGAGGAGAGGGACAGAGAAAAGCGGGCAGAGAGGGAGGGACAGAGAGAGGGGGACAGAGAGTTGGGACAGAGATAGGGGGGAAGAGAGAGGAGGGTGCAGAGAGAGGGGGCAGAGAGCAAGGTGGGACAGAGCGAGCGGGTACAGAGACGGGGGGACAGAGACAGGGGGTATAGAGACATGGGGGGATAGAGAGAAGGGGAACAGAGAGAGGGGGACAGAGAGAGGGGGCAGAGAGAGGGGGGACAGAGCAAGGGTGTCAGAGAGAGTGGGGTCAGAGAGAGTGGGGTCAGAGAGAGGGGGACAGAGAGAGAGGGAGACAGAGAGAGGGGGCAGAGAGAGGTGGACAGAGAGAGGGGGCAGAGAGCGCGGGAACAGACAGAGGGCGGACAGAGAGAGGGGGGACAGAGGGGGTGGACAGAGAGAAGGGCGACAGAGAGGGGAGAAAGAGAGGGAGGGGACAGAGGGGGGACAGAGAAGAGGGGGACAGAGAGGGGGACAGAGAGGGGGGACAGAGAAATGGGGGACGGGGGGCAGAGCGAGGGGTACAGAGAGGGGGGACAGAGACAGAGGGACAGCGAGAGCGGGGACAGAGAGGGGCGACAGAGAGAGGGGGGACAGAGAAGAGGGCGACGGGGGGGCACAGAGAGAGAGGGGACAGAGAGAGGGGGGACAGAGAGAAGGGGACAGAGAGAGAGTGGAGTCAGAGAGAGTGGGGTCAGAGAGAGGGTGAACAGGGAGAGGGTGGACAGACAGAGGTTGGACAGACAGAGGGGGCAGAGAAGGGGACAGACAGCGCGGGAACAGAGAGAGGGTGGACAGAGAGAGGGGGCAGAGAGAGACGGGGCAGAGAGAGAGGGGGCAGATAGCAAGGTGGGACAGAGCGAGGGGGGACAGAGATGGGGGGACAGAGACAGGGGGTATAGAGACATGGGGGGATAGAGAGAAGGGGAACAGAGAGAGGGGGGACAGAGAGAGGGGGCAGAGAGAGGGGACACAGAGCAAGGGGGGTCAGAGAGAGTGGGGTCAGAGAGAGTGGGACAGAGAGCGCGGGAACAGACAGAGGGCGGACAGAGAGAGGGGGGCAGAGAGAGGGGGCAGAGAGAGGGGGGCAGAGAGAGGGGGCAGAGCGCGGGAACAGACAGAGGGCGGACAGAGATAGGAGGGACAGAGAGGGGGGACAGAGAGAAGGGGGACAGAGAGGGGAGAAAGAGAGAGAGGGGACAGAGGGGGGACAGAGAAGAGGGGGACAGAGGTGGGTGTACAGAGAAGGGGGGACAGAGAAATGGGGGACGGGGGTCAGAGAGTGGGGTACAGAGAGGGGGGACAGAGAGAGAGGGACAGGGAGAGCGGGGACAGAGAGGGGGGACAGAGAGAGAGGGGACAGAGAGAGGGGCGACAGAGAGAGGGGGTACAGAGAGAGGGGGCGACAGAGAGAAGGGGGACAAAGAGGGAGAGGGCAGGGGGGGACAGAGAAGAGGGCGACGGGGGGCACAGAGAGAGGGGGACAGAGACAAGGGGACAGAGAGAGGGGGCAGAGAGAGGGGGACAGAGAGGGTGGGACAGAGAGAGTGGAGTCAGAGAGAGTGGGGTCAGAGAGAGGGTGAACAGGGAGAGGGTGGACAGACAGAGGTTGGACAGACAGAGGGGGCAGAGAAGGGGACAGACAGCGCGGGAACAGAGAGAGGGTGGACAGAGAGAGGGTGTGCAGAGAGTTGGGGGACAGAGAGAGTGGGGTCAGAGAGAGGGGGGTCAGAGAGATGGGGGGACAGAGAGAGACGGACGGGGGGGCAGAGAGAGCGGGACGGAGAGAGGTGGGATAGAGAGAGGGGGAACAGAGAAAAGGGGGACAGAGAGAGTGGGACAGAGAGGAGAGGGACAGAGAAAGGGGGAACAGAGAGTTGGGACAGAGATAGTGGGACAGAGAGAGGGGGACAGAGAGGGGGGCAGAGAGAGGGGGGAGAGAGAGGGGGCAGAGAGCGAGGGGGGACAAAGACAGGGGATACAGAGACAGGGGGACAGAGAAATGGGGGGATCGAAAGAGGGGGGACAGAGAGAGTGGGGCAGAGAGAGTGGGGTCAGAAAGAGTGGGGTCAGAAAGAGTGGGGTCAGAGAGAGGGGGTGCAGAGAGGGGGTCAGAGAGAGGGTGGAAAATGAGAGGGCGACAGAGAGAGGGACAACAGAAAGAGGGGGTAACGTGAGAGGGGGCCGGGGGTGCAGAGAGAGGGGGGACAGTGAGATGGGGACAGAGAGGGGGTATAGAGAGGGACCAAGCGGTGTACAGAGAGTGGGGGGGACAGAGATTTGGGGACAGAGAGGGGGTAGACATTGAGAGCGGGGACAGAGGGGGGGAACAGAGAGGGGAAACAGAGATGGGGTACAGAGAGAGGTGGGACGGGGGGGTAAAGAGGGAGGAATAGAGATAGGGAAACAAAGAGGGTACAGAGAGTGGGCGACAGAGAGAGGATCGATAGAGAGAGGAGGTAGAGAGTGGGGGACAGAGAGACGGGTGACAGATAGCGGGGGGCGTGAGAGGGGGACGAAGCGAGGGGTGGACAGAGAGAAGGGGACAGAGAAAGGAGGGCAGAGAGAGAGGGACAGAGAGAGAGGGACAGAGAGAGAGGAACAGAGAGTGGGGGCAGAGAGAATTGGGACAGAGAGTGGGAACAGAGAAAGGGGGACAGAGAGAGGGGGTGCAGAGAGGGGGGGCAGAGAGAGGGTGGAAAATGAGAGGGCGACAGAGAGAGGGACAACAGAAAGAGGGGGTAACGTGAGAGGGGGCCGGGGGTGCAGAGAGAGGGGGGACAGTGAGATGGGGACAGAGAGGGGGTATAGAGAGGGACCAAGCGGTGTACAGAGAGTGGGGGGACAGAGATTTGGGGACAGAGAGGGGGTAGACATTGAGAGCGGGGACAGAGGGGGGGAACAGAGAGGGGAAACAGAGATGGGGTACAGAGAGAGGTGGGACGGGGGGGTAAAGAGGGAGGAATAGAGATAGGGAAACAAAGAGGGTACAGAGAGTGGGCGACAGAGAGAGGATCGGTAGAGAGTGGGGGACGGAGAGACGGGTGACAGATAGCGGGGGGCGTGAGAGGGAGACGAAGCGAGGGGTGGACAGAGAGAAGGGGACAGAGAAAGGAGGGCAGAGAGAGAGGGACAGAGAGAGAGGAACAGAGAGTGGGGACAGAGAGAATTGGGACAGAGAGTGGGAACAGAGAAAGGGGGACAGAGAGAGGGGGTGCAGAGAGTTGGGGACAGAGTTGGGGTACAGAAAGTTGGGGGAAAGAGAGATGGGAGGATAGAGAGAGAGGGACGGGGGGCAGAGAGAGAGGGACAGAGAGAGAGGGGGGATAGAGAGAGGGCTGACAGAGAGATGGGGGGACAGAGAGAGATGGACGGGGGGCAGAGAGAGAGGGGGGCAGAGAGAGAGGGACAGAGAGGGGGGGATAGAGAGAGGTGGAACAGAGAGAAGGGGGACAGAGAGAGGGGGACAGAGAGGAGAGGGACGGGAGGGCGTAGAGAGGGGGACAGAGAGAGGGGGACAGAGAGCAGAGGGACGGAGAAAGGGGGGCAGAGAGAGAGAGGGACGGGGGGGACAGAGAGTTGGGATAGAGATAGGGGGACAGAGAGAGGGGGGGCAGAGTGGGGGGGGGCAGAGAGAGGGAGCAGAGAGAGACGGGGCAGAGAGAGACGGGGCAGAGAGCAAGGTTGGACAGAGCGAGGGGGGACATAGACGGGGACAGAGAGAGGGCGACTGAGAGAGGGGGGACAGAGAGAGGGGGGTCAGAGAGAGTGGGGTCAGAGAGAGAGGGGGCAGAGAGAGGGGGGTCAGAGAGAGGGGGACAGAGAGAGGGGGGACAGAGCAAGGGGGGGCAGAGAGATGGAAACAGTGAGTGGGCGACAGAGAGGGGCGGCAGAGAGAGGGGCGACAGAGAGAGGGGGTACGGGGAGCAGAGAGGGGGGACAGTGAGAGGGGGACAGAGAACGGGGGACAGAGGCGGGGCACAGAGAGAGCGGGGACAGAGAGGAGAGGGGACAGAGAGAGGGGGACAGAGAGAGGGCGACAGAGAGAGGGGGACAGAGAAGGGGGGCAGCGAGAGTGGGGTACAGGGAGAGGGGGGAACAGCAAGAGGGGGAGCAGCGAGAAGGTGGTCAGCGAGAAGGGGGACTGAGAGAGGGGTACAGAGGGAGGTGGGATAGACAGTGGGGGGACAGAGAGTGGGGACAGAGTGAGGGGGAAGAGAGAGTGGGCACAGAGAGAGAGGGGTTCATAGGGGGGCAGAGAGAGAGGTTCATGGAGAGCGGGTCAGAGCAAGGGAGTTCAGAGAGAGGGGTACGGAGCGAGGGGTGGACAGAGAGAGAGGGTCAGAGAGGAGGGGGACAGAGAGGAGCGGGAGAGAGAGAGGGGCAGAGAGAGAGAGGCAGAGAGACAGGGACAGAGAGTGGGGGACAGAGAGAGTGGGGACAGAGAGAGGGAGGCAGAGAGAGAGGGGCAGAGAGAGAGAAGGGAACAGTGAGCATGGGACACAGAGTGGGGACAGAGAGAGGGGGACGGGGGGCAGAGAGAGCTGTTCAGGGAGACAGAGAGAGGGAGACAGAGGGGGGGACAGAGAGATGGTGGACAGAGAGAGGGGACAGTGAGAGGTGGACAGTGAGAGTGGGGACAGAGAGAGGGGGGTTAAGAGAGGGGGACAGAGTGAGGTACAGAGAGATGAGGGACATAGAGAGGGGGTCATAGAAGGGCAGAGAGAGGGTTTCAGGGAGGGGACAGAGAGAGGGGCAAAGGGAGAGGGGGGACAGAGGGGGGGTAACAGAGAGAGGACAGACAGAGAGAGGGGGGACAGAGAGAGGGGGACAGAGAGGGGTGTACAGAGAGGGGGACAGAGAATGTTGGGACAGAGAGCGCGGGAACAGAGAGCTGGCGACAGAGAGACGGGGGACAGAGAGAGGGGGTCATGGTGGGCAGGGAGAGGGGTAACAGAGAGAGGGTCACAGAGAGAGGGGGGCAGAGTGGGTGGGGACAGAAAGAGGGGCACAGAGAGGGGCACAGAGAGAAGGTCACAGAGAAAGTGGGGACAGAGAGAGGGCGACAGAGAGAAGGGTACAGAGAGAGGGGGACAGATGGTGAGGCAGAGAAATGGGTAACAGAGCGAGCGGGGACAGAACGAGGGGGGACAGAGAGAGGTGGGACAGAGAGAGTTGGGACAGAGAGAGTGGCCACGGGGGGGCAGAGAGTGGGGGGACAGAGAGAGGGGGCACAGAGAGGGGCACAGAGAGAATGTCACAGAGAGAGGGGGACAGAGAAAGTGGGGACAGAGAGAGGGGGCAGAGAGAGGGGAAGAGAGAGAGGGGCACAGAGAGAGAGGGACAAATGGGGTGAGAGACATGGGCGACAGAGAGAGTGGGGACAGAGAGAGGGGGGACAGAGGAAGGGGGGACAGAGAGGGTGGGGTCAGAGAGGGGGTATAGAGAGGGACCAAGCGGTGTACAGAGAGTGGGGGGACAGAGATTTGGGGACAGAGAGGGGGTAGACATTGAGAGCGGGGACAGAGGGGGGGAACAGAGAGGGGAAACAGAGATGGGGTACAGAGAGAGGTGGGACGGGGGGGGTAAAGAGGGAGGAATAGAGATAGGGAAACGAAGAGGGTACAGAGAGTGGGCGACAGAGAGAGGATCGATAGAGAGAGGAGGTAGAGAGTGGGGGACAGAGAGACGGGTGACAGATAGCGGGGGGCGTGAGAGGGGGACGAAGCGAGGGGTGGACAGAGAGAAGGGGACAGAGAAAGAAGGGCAGAGAGAGAGGGACAGAGAGAGAGGGACAGAGAGAGAGGAACAGAGAATGGGGGCAGAGAGAATTGGGACAGAGAGTGGGAACAGAGAAAGGGGGACAGAGAGATGGGGTGCAGAGAGTTGGGGACAGAGTTGGGGGACAGAAAGTTGGGGGAAAGAGAGATGGGAGGACAGGGAGAGAGGGACGGGGGGCAGAGAGAGAGGGACAGAGAGAGAGGGGGATAGAGAGAGGACTGACAGAGAGATGGGGGACAGAGAGAGATGGACGGGGGCAGAGATAGAGGGGGGCAGAGAGAGAGGGACAGAGAGGGTGGGATAGAGAGAGGTGGAACAGAGAGAAGGGGGACAGAGAGAGGGGGACAGAGAGGAGAGGGACGGGAGGGCGTAGAGAGGGGGACAGAGAGAGGGGGACGGAGAGGAGAGGGACGGAGAAAGGGGGGCAGAGAGAGAGGGACGGGGGGACAGAGAGTTGGGACAGAGATAGGGGGACAGAGAGAGGGGGGGCAGAGTGGGTGGGGGCAGAGAGAGGGAGCAGAGTGAGACGGGGCAGAGAGAGACGGGGCAGAGAGCAAGGTTGGACAGAGCGAGGGGGGACAGAGACGGGGACAGAGAGAGGGCGACTGAGAGAGGGGGGACAGAGAGAGGGGGCAGGGAGAGTGGGGTCAGAGAGAGTGGGGTCAGAGAGAGTGCGGTCAGAGAGAGAGGGGGCAGAGAGGGGGGGGCAGAGAGATGGAAACAGTGAGTGGGCGACAGAGAGGGGCGACAGAGAGAGGGGGTACGGGGAGCAGAGAGGGGGGACAGTGAGAGGGGGACAGAGAACGGGGGACAGAGGCGTGACAGAGAGCGGGGCACAGAGAGAGGGGGGACAGAGAGGAGAGGGGACAGAGAGAGGGGGACAGAGAGAGGGGGACAGAGTGAGGGGTGGACAGAGAGAGAGAGTGGGGTGTCAGAGTGAGGGGGTCAGAGAGAGGGGGTCAGAGAGAGGGGGACAGCGAGAGGGGGACAGCGAGAGCGGGGCAGAGTGAGGGATGGACAGAGAGGGGGTGGAAGGGTGGACAGAGGGAGGAATGGTCAGAAACTGGAGGACAGAGAGAGGGGTGCAAAGAGAGTGGGACAGCGAGTTGGGGGATGGGGGAGAGTGAAAGGGGGACAGAGAAAGAGGCGGAGCAGAGATAGAGGGACAGAGAGAGGGGGGTCAGAGTGAGGGGGTCAGAGAAAGAGGGTCAGAGAGTGGGGGACAGTGAGAGGGGGACAGCGAGGGGGGACAGAGTGAGCGGGACAGAGTGAGGGGGTCAGAGAGAGGCGGGTCAGAGAGAGTGGGTCAGAGAGAGGGGCACAGAGAGTGGGGGACAGAGAGAGGGGGACTGAGAGAGTGGGGGACAGAGAGGGGGGACAGAGAGAATGGGACAGAGAGCGACAGAGAGAGGGGGGCAGAGAGAGGGGGACAGAGAGAGGGGGAGAGAGAGAGAGGGGGAGAGCGGGGGCAGAGAGGGGGGAGAACAGAGAGAGGGGGGACAGAGAGGAGGGACAGTGAGGGGCAGATGGGGGGACAGAGAGGGGGGAAAGAGAGGGGGGGACAGAGAGATTGGGGACAGAGAGATAGGGGACAGAGAGAGGGGGCACAGAGAGAGGAGAACAGAGAGATGGGGACAGAGAGATGGGAACAGAGAGAGTGGGGGATAGAGAGAGAGGGGGACAGAGAGAGAGGGGGACAGACTTAGTGGGACAGAAAAAGGTGGACAGAGAGAGGGGGGACTGAGAGAGGGGTGACAGGGAGAGGGGGGATAGAGAGACAGGGTACAGAGAGAGAGGGGGACAGACTTAGTGGGACAGAAAAAGGTGGACAGGGAGAGGGGGGGACTGAGAGAGGGGTGACAGAGAGAGGGGGGATAGAGAGACAGGGTACAGAGAGACGGGGACAGAGGGACAGGGCCAAAGAGAGAGTGGGGGCAGTGAGAGATGGACAGAGAGAGGGACGGGGACGGGGGGGGGGCAACAGAGGGTGGGTACAGAGAGACGGGGGACAGAGATATGGGGGACAGAGAGACGGGGGTCACAAGGAGCAGAGAGAGTGGGCAGAGAGTGAGGGAGAATGAGGGGGGACAGAGAGAGGAGGACAGAGAGAGGGGGAACAGAGAGAAGGGGGGCAGAGAGAAGGGGGACAGAGAGAAGTGGGCAAGGGGTGCAGCGAGGGGGGCACAGAGCAAGGGGGACACAGAGTGGGGGGACACCGAGAGGGGGACACCGAGAGGGGGAAAGAGAGAGGCGGGCAGAGAGAGGGGGACAGTGAGAGGGGGGCAGAGAGAGAAGGGACAGAGAGAGAGCGCGGACAGAGAGAGGGTGGACAGAGACGGGGGCAGAAAGAGAGGAACAGAAAGAGGCGGGACGGGCGGGACAGAGAGAGGGCGGAGAAAGTGGGCGGAGAGAGAGTGCGGACAGAGAGAGGGTGACAGAGAGATGGGGACAGAGAGATGGGGACAGAGAGATGGGGACAGAGAGAGAGGGCGGAAAAAGAGGGCGGAGAGAGAGTGCGGACTGAGAGATGGTGACAGAGAGATGCGGACAGAGAGATGGGGATAGAGAGAGAGTGTGGAGAAAGAGGGCGGAGAGAGAGAGTGCGGACAGAGAGAGGGTGACAGAGAGATGGGGACAGAGAGATAGGGACAGAGAGATGGGGACAGAGAGAGAGGGCCGAGAAAGAGGGCGCAGAGAGAGAGTGCGGACAGAGTGGGGGGGACAGAGGGGGGTAGAGAGAGGGGGACAGAGAGCGGGGCACAAAGAGAGGGGGACAGAGAGAGCAGGAATAGTGAGAGGGGGACAGAGAGAGGGGTGACAGAGTGAGGGGAACGGGGGGGACAGAGAGAGCAGGAATAGTGAGAAAGGGACAGAGATAGGGGGACAGAGGGGGTGGTACAGTGGGGGAGTGCGGGGGGGGGAGACAGAGAAGGGGTACAGAGAGTGGGGGACAGAGAGTGGGGGGACAGAGAGAGGGGGACAGAGACAGGGGGATAGAAAGAGGGGACAAAGAGAGTGGGACACGGAGAGGAGGAAAGAGAGGGGGGCAGAGAGAGAGGGGAACAGAGAGAGGGGGGCAGAGAGAGGGGGACAGAAAGAGGGGGACAGAGAGGGGGAAAGAGAGGGGGACAGAAAGAGGGGGACAGAGAGGGGGAAAGAAAGGGGGTCAGAGAAAGAGGGATAGAGAGAGGGGGACAGAGAGAGGGGAACAGAAAGAGGAGGGATGGGGTGACGGGGGGTGACAGAGGGTGTGTACAGAGAGGGGGGACAGAGAGGCAGACCGAGATAGGGACAGAGAGACAGGGACAGAGAGACAGGGGACAGAGAGACATTGGGACAGAGAGACAGGGAACAGAGAGACGGGGACAGAGAAAGGGGGTCATGGGGAGCAGAGAGAGTGAGGCACAGCGAGGGGGGACAGAGAGGGGTGGACAGAGGGGGGGACGGGGGTGCAAACAGGGGGGACAGAAAGAGGGGAACAGAAAGAGGAGGGACGGGACAGAGGGGGGAACAGAGGGTGGGTACAGAGAGACTGGGGACAGAGATATGGGGGTCAGAGAGACGGGGTCACAGGGAGCAGAGAGAGTGGGCAGAGAGTGAGGGAGAATGAGGGGGGACAGAGAGAGGAGGACAGAGAGAGGGGGAACAGAGAGAAGGGGGACAGAGAGAAGGGGGACAGAGAGAAGTGGGCAAGGGGTGCAGCGAGGGGGGCACAGAGCAAGGGGGGACACAGAGTGGGGGGACACCGAGAGGGGGACACCGAGTGGGGCAAAGAGAGAGCCGGGCAGAGAGAGGGGGACAGTGAGAGGGGGGCAGAGAGAGGGGTGACTGGGAGGGGATCAGTGAGAGGGGGGCAGAGAGCGGGCGGACAGAGAGAGAGCGCGGACAGAGATAGGGTGGACAGAGACGGGGGCAGAAAGAGAGGAACAGAAAGAGGCGGGACGGGCGGGACAGAGTGAGAGGGCGGAGAAAGAGGGCGGAGAGAGAGAGTGCGGAGAGAGAGAGGGTGACAGAGAGATGGGGACAGAGAGATGGGGACAGAGAGAGAGGGCGGAGTTGAGGGCGGAGAGAGAGAGTGCGGACAGAGAGAGGGTGACAGAGAGATGGGGAAAGAGAGATGGGGACAGAGAGATGGGGACAGAGAGAGAGGGCGGAGAAAGAGGGCGGAGAAAGAGAGTGCGGACAGAGAGAGGGTGACAGAGAGATGGGGACAGAGAGATAGGGACAGAGAGATGGGGACAGAGATAGAGGGCGGAGAAAGAGGGCGGAGAGGGGGAGTGCGGACAGAGTGGGGGGAGACAGAGGGGGGTAGAGAGAGGGGGACAGAGAGGGGGGACAGAGAGAGAGACAGGGATAGAGAGTGGAGAACAGAGAGAGTGAGGACAGAGAGAGGGAGGTCAGAAAAAGGGGGACAAAGATAAAGGGACAGAGATGTGGACAGAGAGACGGGGACAGAGAGAGTGGGTCATAGGGGTTCAGGAAGATGGAGGACACACAGAGGGGGGAACAGAGAGGAATTGGGGGACAGAGAGGAGAGGGGCAGAGAGCAGAGGGACAGACCGAGGGGGCAACAGAGTGTGGAGGTGACAGAGCGAGTGGGAGACTGAGTGACAGGGGACAGGGGGGATGCACAGAGAGAGGGGCAGAGAGGGGGGCAGAGAGAGGGGGGACAGAGAGGGGCGGACTGAGAGAGGGGGACAGAAGGGGGAAGAGAGAGGGGGACTGGGGGACAGGGAGAGAGTGATAGAGAGAGGGGGAGTCAAAGATTGGGGACAGAGAGAGGGGGACAGAGAGAGGGGGACGGAGAGGAGAGGGACGGAGAAAGGGGGGCAGAGAGAGAGGGACGGGGGGACAGAGAGTTGGGACAGAGATAGGGGGACAGAGAGAGGGGGGGCAGAGTGGGTGGGGGCAGAGAGAGGGAGCAGAGTGAGACGGGGCAGAGAGAGACGGGGCAGAGAGCAAGGTTGGACAGAGCGAGGGGGGACAGAGACGGGGACAGAGAGAGGGCGACTGAGAGAGGGGGGACAGAGAGAGGGGGCAGGGAGAGTGGGGTCAGAGAGAGTGGGGTCAGAGAGAGTGCGGTCAGAGAGAGAGGGGGCAGAGAGGGGGGGGCAGAGAGATGGAAACAGTGAGTGGGCGACAGAGAGGGGCGACAGAGAGAGGGGGTACGGGGAGCAGAGAGGGGGGACAGTGAGAGGGGGACAGAGAACGGGGGACAGAGGCGTGACAGAGAGCGGGGCACAGAGAGAGGGGGGACAGAGAGGAGAGGGGACAGAGAGAGGGGGACAGAGAGAGGGGGACAGAGTGAGGGGTGGACAGAGAGAGAGAGTGGGGTGTCAGAGTGAGGGGGTCAGAGAGAGGGGGTCAGAGAGAGGGGGACAGCGAGAGGGGGACAGCGAGAGCGGGGCAGAGTGAGGGATGGACAGAGAGGGGGTGGAAGGGTGGACAGAGGGAGGAATGGTCAGAAACTGGAGGACAGAGAGAGGGGTGCAAAGAGAGTGGGACAGCGAGTTGGGGGATGGGGGAGAGTGAAAGGGGGACAGAGAAAGAGGCGGAGCAGAGATAGAGGGACAGAGAGAGGGGGGTCAGAGTGAGGGGGTCAGAGAAAGAGGGTCAGAGAGTGGGGGACAGTGAGAGGGGGACAGCGAGGGGGGACAGAGTGAGCGGGACAGAGTGAGGGGGTCAGAGAGAGGCGGGTCAGAGAGAGTGGGTCAGAGAGAGGGGCACAGAGAGTGGGGGACAGAGAGAGGGGGACTGAGAGAGTGGGGGACAGAGAGGGGGGACAGAGAGAATGGGACAGAGAGCGACAGAGAGAGGGGGGCAGAGAGAGGGGGACAGAGAGAGGGGGAGAGAGAGAGAGGGGGAGAGCGGGGGCAGAGAGGGGGGAGAACAGAGAGAGGGGGGACAGAGAGGAGGGACAGTGAGGGGCAGATGGGGGGACAGAGAGGGGGGAAAGAGAGGGGGGGACAGAGAGATTGGGGACAGAGAGATAGGGGACAGAGAGAGGGGGCACAGAGAGAGGAGAACAGAGAGATGGGGACAGAGAGATGGGAACAGAGAGAGTGGGGGATAGAGAGAGAGGGGGACAGAGAGAGAGGGGGACAGACTTAGTGGGACAGAAAAAGGTGGACAGAGAGAGGGGGGACTGAGAGAGGGGTGACAGGGAGAGGGGGGATAGAGAGACAGGGTACAGAGAGAGAGGGGGACAGACTTAGTGGGACAGAAAAAGGTGGACAGGGAGAGGGGGGGACTGAGAGAGGGGTGACAGAGAGAGGGGGGATAGAGAGACAGGGTACAGAGAGACGGGGACAGAGGGACAGGGCCAAAGAGAGAGTGGGGGCAGTGAGAGATGGACAGAGAGAGGGACGGGGACGGGGGGGGGGCAACAGAGGGTGGGTACAGAGAGACGGGGGACAGAGATATGGGGGACAGAGAGACGGGGGTCACAAGGAGCAGAGAGAGTGGGCAGAGAGTGAGGGAGAATGAGGGGGGACAGAGAGAGGAGGACAGAGAGAGGGGGAACAGAGAGAAGGGGGGCAGAGAGAAGGGGGACAGAGAGAAGTGGGCAAGGGGTGCAGCGAGGGGGGCACAGAGCAAGGGGGACACAGAGTGGGGGGACACCGAGAGGGGGACACCGAGAGGGGGAAAGAGAGAGGCGGGCAGAGAGAGGGGGACAGTGAGAGGGGGGCAGAGAGAGAAGGGACAGAGAGAGAGCGCGGACAGAGAGAGGGTGGACAGAGACGGGGGCAGAAAGAGAGGAACAGAAAGAGGCGGGACGGGCGGGACAGAGAGAGGGCGGAGAAAGTGGGCGGAGAGAGAGTGCGGACAGAGAGAGGGTGACAGAGAGATGGGGACAGAGAGATGGGGACAGAGAGATGGGGACAGAGAGAGAGGGCGGAAAAAGAGGGCGGAGAGAGAGTGCGGACTGAGAGATGGTGACAGAGAGATGCGGACAGAGAGATGGGGATAGAGAGAGAGTGTGGAGAAAGAGGGCGGAGAGAGAGAGTGCGGACAGAGAGAGGGTGACAGAGAGATGGGGACAGAGAGATAGGGACAGAGAGATGGGGACAGAGAGAGAGGGCCGAGAAAGAGGGCGCAGAGAGAGAGTGCGGACAGAGTGGGGGGGACAGAGGGGGGTAGAGAGAGGGGGACAGAGAGCGGGGCACAAAGAGAGGGGGACAGAGAGAGCAGGAATAGTGAGAGGGGGACAGAGAGAGGGGTGACAGAGTGAGGGGAACGGGGGGGACAGAGAGAGCAGGAATAGTGAGAAAGGGACAGAGATAGGGGGACAGAGGGGGTGGTACAGTGGGGGAGTGCGGGGGGGGGAGACAGAGAAGGGGTACAGAGAGTGGGGGACAGAGAGTGGGGGGACAGAGAGAGGGGGACAGAGACAGGGGGATAGAAAGAGGGGACAAAGAGAGTGGGACACGGAGAGGAGGAAAGAGAGGGGGGCAGAGAGAGAGGGGGAACAGAGAGAGGGGGGCAGAGAGAGGGGGACAGAAAGAGGGGGACAGAGAGGGGGAAAGAAAGGGGGTCAGAGAAAGAGGGATAGAGAGAGGGGGACAGAGAGAGGGGAACAGAAAGAGGAGGGATGGGGTGACGGGGGGTGACAGAGGGTGTGTACAGAGAGGGGGGACAGAGAGGCAGACCGAGATAGGGACAGAGAGACAGGGACAGAGAGACAGGGGACAGAGAGACATTGGGGACAGAGAGACAGGGAACAGAGAGACGGGGACAGAGAAAGGGGGTCATGGGGAGCAGAGAGAGTGAGGCACAGCGAGGGGGGACAGAGAGGGGTGGACAGAGGGGGGGACGGGAGTGCAAACAGGGGGGACAGAAAGAGGGGAACAGAAAGAGGAGGGACGGGACAGAGGGGGGAACAGAGGGTGGGTACAGAGAGACTGGGGACAGAGATATGGGGGTCAGAGAGACGGGGTCACAGGGAGCAGAGAGAGTGGGCAGAGAGTGAGGGAGAATGAGGGGGGACAGAGAGAGGAGGACAGAGAGAGGGGGAACAGAGAGAAGGGGGACAGAGAGAAGGGGGACAGAGAGAAGTGGGCAAGGGGTGCAGCGAGGGGGGCACAGAGCAAGGGGGGACACAGAGTGGGGGGACACCGAGAGGGGGACACCGAGTGGGGCAAAGAGAGAGCCGGGCAGAGAGAGGGGGACAGTGAGAGGGGGGCAGAGAGAGGGGTGACTGGGAGGGGATCAGTGAGAGGGGGGCAGAGAGCGGGCGGACAGAGAGAGAGCGCGGACAGAGATAGGGTGGACAGAGACGGGGGCAGAAAGAGAGGAACAGAAAGAGGCGGGACGGGCGGGACAGAGTGAGAGGGCGGAGAAAGAGGGCGGAGAGAGAGAGTGCGGAGAGAGAGAGGGTGACAGAGAGATGGGGACAGAGAGATGGGGACAGAGAGAGAGGGCGGAGTTGAGGGCGGAGAGAGAGAGTGCGGACAGAGAGAGGGTGACAGAGAGATGGGGAAAGAGAGATGGGGACAGAGAGATGGGGACAGAGAGAGAGGGCGGAGAAAGAGGGCGGAGAAAGAGAGTGCGGACAGAGAGAGGGTGACAGAGAGATGGGGACAGAGAGATAGGGACAGAGAGATGGGGACAGAGATAGAGGGCGGAGAAAGAGGGCGGAGAGGGGGAGTGCGGACAGAGTGGGGGGAGACAGAGGGGGGTAGAGAGAGGGGGACAGAGAGGGGGGACAGAGAGAGAGACAGGGATAGAGAGTGGAGAACAGAGAGAGTGAGGACAGAGAGAGGGAGGTCAGAAAAAGGGGGACAAAGATAAAGGGACAGAGATGTGGACAGAGAGACGGGGACAGAGAGAGTGGGTCATAGGGGTTCAGGAAGATGGAGGACACACAGAGGGGGGAACAGAGAGGAATTGGGGGACAGAGAGGAGAGGGGCAGAGAGCAGAGGGACAGACCGAGGGGGCAACAGAGTGTGGAGGTGACAGAGCGAGTGGGAGACTGAGTGACAGGGGACAGGGGGGATGCACAGAGAGAGGGGCAGAGAGGGGGGCAGAGAGAGGGGGGACAGAGAGGGGCGGACTGAGAGAGGGGGACAGAAGGGGGAAGAGAGAGGGGGACTGGGGGACAGGGAGAGAGTGATAGAGAGAGGGGGAGTCAAAGATTGGGGACAGAGAGAGGGGGACAGAGAGAGGGGGACAGAGGGGGTTGGGGAATAAGAGGGAGGTGGCAAAGAGAGGGGGGTCAGAGAGAGAGGGACAGAGTGAGGGGACAGAGACAGAGGAACAGAGAGAGGGAGACTGAGGGGACAGAGGGGGACAGAAAGAGGGGGACAAAGAGAGGGAGACAGAGAGAGGTGGGACAGAGAGAAGGGGATAGAGAGAGGGGGACAGATAGAAGGGGGGAACAGAGAGGAAGGGGGGGCCGAGAGGAGGGGAGCAGAGAGCAGGGGAACAGAGCGAGGGGGGACAGAGCGAGAGGGGGCATAGAGGGGTGAAAAGAGATAGTGGGGGACAGAGAGGGAGGGAAAAGTGGGTTGTGGGGGAGAGAGATGGGGCAGAGAAAAGGGGACAGAAAGGGGCAGAGACAGGGGAGAGAAAGTGGGGGAGTGAGATTGGGGGAGAGATTGGGGAGCAATTGAGAGAGAGAGATGGAGAGTGAGAGGGTGACAGAGGGAGGGGGAGAAAGAGGGTGGAGAGAGGGGGAAAAGAGGGGGAGAGAGAAAGAGGGAGAGGGAGAGAGGGGAGTGAGATGGCGGTGAGAGTGGGCGAAGATATTGGGGAGAGATTGGGGAGAGACAGCGGGGAGAGAGGGGAGAGTAAGAGGGGGAGAAAGGGAATGAGTGAGAGAGGGAAGGTAAGAGAGGGGAGAGATTTAGGTGACAGGGTGGGGGAGAGAGTTAGTGAAGAGAGAGGGGAGAAAGAGATTGAGGTGTAGAGAGAGGGAGTGAGCGGGATGGAGAGAGGGTAGAGAGAGGGAGTGATGGAGGCGTTTCGAGAGAGAGGGGGAGAGAGAGGGGAGAGGGGGAGAGAGAGGGGGAGTGAGTGAGAGAGAGAGTGGAGTGAGTGGAGGTGAGACAGGGGAGTGAGTGGGGGTGAGAGAGGGGAGCGTGAGAGGGAGGGAGGGAGAAAGGGAGGGAGTGAGAGCCGGAGGGAGAGTGAGGTGACAGAGTAAGGGGAGGGAGCTAGTGAAGCTAGAGAGATGGAGAGAAAGGGGTAGAGAGAGGAGGTGAGAAAGAGAGGGGAGCGAAAGGGGAGAGAGAGAAAAAGGCGAGAGAGTGGGTGAGACGGGGGACAGAGGGGGCGAGACAGAGGGTGTGAAAGAGGGGGACAAGAGACAGCGGGCGAGAGAGAGAGGGTCGAGAGAGGGTGCAGAGAGAGGGGGTGCGAGAGAAAGGCAAGAGAGAGGGGGAGAGAGGGGGTAGATAGGGAGAGAGGGTGTTTGGGAGAGTGGGGGAGAGAGAGGTTGTCGTAACGGGCGAGAGAGGGGGAGATGGGTGAGACACAGGGTGTGAGAGAGAGGGTGTAAGAGAGGGCGTGAGAGAGGGGGAGAGAGTGGGGTTGAGAGAGAGAGACCACGCGAGAGTGGGGCGAGGGAGAGGGGTGAGAGAGAGGGGGTGAGAGAGAAGGGGAGAGAGAGGGTGAGAGCGAGGGGGTGAGAGAGAGGGGGTGAGAGAGAGGGGGAGAGAGAGGGTGAGAGCGAGGGGGTGAGAGAGAGGGGGTGAGAGAGAGGGGGTGAGAGAGAGGGGGTGAGAGAGAAAGGGGTGCGAAAGAGGGGTGAGAGAGAGGGGTCGGGGGGAATTGTGGGGGTTGGGGAGAGAGAGAGGGCAGAAAAAGGGGGGAGAGAAATGGGGAGAGAAAGATGGTGAGTGAGATTGGGGGATAGAGTGGGGAGAGAGTGGGAGGGAGAGAGGGGAAGAGTGAGTGGGTTAGAGACGGAGGAGGAGAGAGAGGAGAGAGAGGGGAAAGAGAGAGAGGGGAGAAAGCTGGGGGTGAGAATGGGGGAAGAGAGTGTGGGAGAGAGTGGGAAAAGACAGTGTTGGAGAGAGGAGAGAGTGAGAGTGGGATAGATGGAGGAAGTGAGAGAGGGAGACGAGAGATTTAGGTGACAGAGTGGGGAGAGAGTTAGTGAACAGAGAGGGGGGGAGAGAGATTGAGGGGTACAGAGAGGGGGTGAGCGGGATAGTGAGAGAGGATGGAGAGAGGGGTGAGACAGGGGCGTAGAGAGTGGGGGGAGAGAGAGGGGATAGTGGGGGACAGAGACGATAGCGAGTGATAGGGTGAGAGACGAACGGAGGGAGAGCGGGAGGGCGTGAGAGAGGGAGGGAGAGTGAGGTGACAGAGTGAAAAGAGAGAGAGAGGGGGCAGCGTGAGGGGTAGAGAGAGAGGGGCTAGAGAGGGAGGGCGAAAGAGGAGAGGGAGAGGAGGCAAGGGAGAGGGGGAGAGAGGAAGAGAAAGGCGACAGAGAGAGGAAGCAAGGGAGAGAGAGAGAGGAAGGGGGAAAGAGGGAGTGTGGGGAGAGTGGCTGGAGATCGATAGAGAATCGTGGGGAGAGAGGGGGTAGAGAGAGGGGGCAGAGAGCGGAGGGATAAAAAGGGGGAAGACAGAGAGTGGAGAGTGAGGGGGAGAGTGAGGGGGATAGTGAGGGGGGAGAGTGAGGGAGAGAGTGAGGGGGTGAGAGAGAGAGAGGTAGAGAGAGGGAGAGAGGGGGGGTTGATAAAGCGGGGTGAGAGAGCGGGGTGAGAGAGTGGGGGTGAGAGAGCGGGGGGTGAGAGAGCGGGGGTGAGGGAGCGGGGATAGAGAGTGTGGGGAGAGACAGAGGGAGAGAGGGTGGAGACAGTGGGGTGGAGAGAGTGGGGTGGAGATAGGGGGGAGAGAGAAGGGGAGAGAGAGGGTGGGAGAGAGGGGGAGAGAGAAGTGGGAGAGAGAGACGGTAGAGAGACAGGAGAGGGGGGAGAGAGACAGGAGAGTGCGGGGAAGAGGGGGAGAGAGAGAGGGAGGGAGAGGGAGACAGAGGAGGACAGAATGGGGGTGAGGGAGGGGGGAGAAAGAGCGGGAAGAGAGACGGAGAGGGGGGAGGGAGAGAGGTGGAGAGAGGGGGGGAGAGAGGGGGAGAGAGAGGGGGAGAGGGGGGAAGAGGGGGGAGAGGGGGTAGAGAGGGAGGCGAGAGAGGGGGGAGAGAGGGGGGAAGAAAGGGGGAGAGGGGGTGAAAGAGTGGGGAGAGAGGGCGCGAGGGGGAAGAGAGGGGGAGAGAGGGGGGAAGAGAGGGGGGAGAGAGGGGGGAGAGACGGGGAGAGAGAGAGGAGAGTGAGTGGGGAGAGAGAGAAAGAGAGAGAGAGGAGAGTGAGTGGGGAGAGAGTGGCGAGGGAGTATGGAGCTAGAAAGGGGGCGAGGGAGGAAATTATGGGGAGAGAGATGGGGAGAGAGTCGGGAAGAGACGGGGAGAGAGGTGGGGAGACAGAGAGACGGAAGAGAGACGTGGAGGGGGAGAGAGGGGGCGAGAGGAGGGGAGAAAATGGGCGGAGACAGAGGGGAAGGTAGTGGGCGTGGGATGGGGAGAGAGAGAGAGAGGGGAGGGGGTTAGAGAGGGGAGAGAGAGGGGGAGAGAGATGGATGGAGAGTGATGTGGAGAGAGAGATGGGTGGAGAGAGATGGGTGGAGAGAGAGGGTGAGGGAGAGGAGGCGAGAGAGAGAGGATGAGAGTGATGGGCAACAGAGATGAGGCAAGAGAGGGCAAGAGAGATTTCGAGAGAGGGGGAGAGAGCTAGAGAGGGGAGAGATTGTGGGGGAGAGTGGAGTGAATGGGGGAGACTGAGAGGGAGGAAGGGAGAGAGAGGGAGGGTGTGAGAGAGGGATGGAGAAGAGGTGACAGAGTAAGGGGAGAGATGTAGTGAAGAGAGAGAGATGGGGAGAGAGGGGGTAGAGAGAGGGGCTGAGCGAAGGAGGGGGCGGGAGAGGGGAGTTAGAGTGGAGCAAGATAGAGGGGAGACAGAGATCAGAGGGGGCAAGAAAGAGGGGCTAGAGAGAGGGGGCGAGAGAGATTGGGTAGAGAGAGGCGAGAGAGGGGGAGAGGTGGTGAGAGGGGGAGAGAGAGGGGGCAGAGAAAGGGGAGAAAGAGGGGGAGAGTGTGGGGATAGAGAAGGGGAGGGGAAGAGAGTTGGCTGGGGGGTGGAGAGAGGGGGGTAGAGAGGGAGGAGGGGGCAGAAAGAGGGGAGAGAGGGGGAGAATGTAGGAGGAGAGAGAGGGTGAGAGAGAGAGGCGAGAGAGAGGAGGCTAGGGGGGAGAGAAAGGGGAGAGAAGGGGTGAGAAAGGGGAGAGAAAGAAGGAGAGAGAGTTTGGGGACAGAGAGGAGGGGAGAAGGGTAGAGAGAGAGGGTGAGAGAGAGTGAGTGCAGAGAGAGTGGGGGCAGAGAGAGGTGGGGGAAAGTGGGGGTGAGACTGGGGGAGAGAGAGAGTGTGGGGAGAGTGGGGAGACAGAGTGGGGAGACAGAGTGGGGGGACAGAGTGGGGAGAGAGTGGGGGGAGAGTGGGGAGAGAGAGTGGGGGAGGGAGAGTTTTAGGGAGGGAGGGAGAAAGAGGGAGCAAGTTAGGTGACAGAGTGGGGGAGGGAGTTAGTGAAGAGAGAGGAGAGAGAGAGGGTAGAGAGGGGCTGACAGAAAGGTGTAGAGAGGGGGGTTGAGAGAGAGACGGTAGAGAGAGATGGGAGAGAGAGGGGGAGAGAGAAGGGGAGAGAGGGGGCAAGAGAGAGTGGGAGAGAGGAGGGGAGAGATGGTGAGAGAGAGGGCGAGAGAGGGATGTGGAGAGAGGGTGGAGTGAGAACGAGTCATGGAGAGAGGGGGAAGAGAGAGGAGGTAGACCCAGATAGAGACTGGGGAAGAGAGATGGGGAGAGGGGAGGGGGAAGAGTGAGGGGGAGAGAGGGTGAAGAGAGATGGGGAGAGAGAATGGGAGAGAGGGGGAGAAAGAGAGGGGGTGGAAGGAGGGAAGTGGAGAGGGGGAGTGTGGGTGTGAGTGAGGGGAGAGAGAGAGTGAGAGGTAGAGAGGGGGTGAGAGAGAGAGGTGTAGAGAGAGGGGTTGAGAAAGAGACGTTAGGGAGAGAGAGTGGGACAGAGGAGGGGAAAGATGGTGAGAGAGGGGCGAGAGAGGGGTGAGGAGAGAGCGGGGAATGAGAGAGAGTCGTGGAGAGTGGGGGAAGAGAGAGGTGGTAGAGCGAGATAGATACTGGGGAAGAGAGATAGGGAGAGGGGAGAGGGGGGAGAGAGAGGAGGAGAGAGGGTGAAGAGAGAGGGGGAGAGAGGAGGAGAAAGAGAGGGGGTGGAGGGAAGGAAGTGGAGATGGGGAGTGTGGGTGTGAGAGAGGGGCAGAGAGAGAGGGGAGTGAGTGGGGGAAATAGAGGATCGTGAGTGACAGGGTGAGAGAGAGGGTTGAAGAGAGGGAGGGAGTGAGATAGGGAGGCAGAGTGAGCTGACAGAGTGAGGGGAGAGAGAGGTGCAGAGAGAGAGAGGCGAGAGAGGGAGGGTGAAAGAATGGATGGAGATGAGGCAAGGGAGAAGGGGCAAGGGAGAGGGGAAAGAGAGTCAAAGAGAGAGTGGGAGAGAGAGACACACGACAGAGAGGGGGCAAGGGAGGGGGAGAGAGAGGGGAGAGGGGAGGGGGGAGAGCGAGGTGGGGAGATAGATTGGCAGTCGAGAGTGAGAGGGGGAGAGGCGGACAGAGAGCGGGCGAGAAAGAGGGGGAAGAGAAATGGGGAGAGTGAGGGGGAGAGTGAGGGGTGTGAGAGAGCGGAGGTGAGAGAGCAGAGGAGAGTGAGGGGTTGAGAGAGAAGGGGAGAGTGAGGGGGTGAGAGAGAGAGGGGGAGAGGCGGGCAGAGAGCGGGCGAGAAAGAGGGAGATGAGAAATGGGGAGAGTGAGGGGTGTGAGAGAGCGGAGGTGAGAGAGTAGGGGAGAGTGAGGGGGTGAGAGAGAAGGGGAGAGTGAGGGGGTGAGAGAGAGAGGGGGAGAGAGTGGAGAGAGAGAGAGCGGGAGACAGACTGGGAGAAAGAGGGGGAGAGAGGGGGGAGATAGAGTGGGAGAGGGAGCAGAGAACGGGATGAGAAAGGGGGGAGAGAGTGAGGGGAAGAGAGTGAGGGGGAGAGAGGTTGGGAGAGAGGGATGGGGATAGAGTGAGGGGGAGAGAGGGAAGGGGAGAGAGGTGGGGAGAGAGGTGGGGAGAGAGATGGGGAGATAGATGGGGAGAGAGATGGGGAGAGAGATGGGGAGAGAGATGGGGAGAGAGTTGGGGAGAGAGTGGGGAGAGTCGGGAAAGAGAATGGGGAGAGAGAGTGGGGAGAGAAAGTGGGGAGAGAAAGTGGGGGGAGAAAGTGGGGGGAGAGAGATTGTGGAGAGAGAGTGGGGGAGAGTGTGGCCAGTGAGCGTGGGGGGGAGAGAGTGGGGAGGGAGAGGGTTAGGGAGGGAGGGAGGGAGTGAGAGAGAGAGGGGTGTGACAGTTAGGTGACAGGGTGTGGGAGAGAGTTAGTGAAGAGAAAGAGAGAGGGGGAGAGAGAGAGTGAGGGGTAGAGAGACGGGGTGAGAGAGACAGTATAGAGAGATGGGGAAAGAGGCGGTGAGAGAAGGAGAGAGGGAGAGAGGGGTAGAGAGGGGGACAGAGGGGGAGAGCGATGGGGAGATTGAAGGGGAGAGAGAGGAGAGAGAGAGGGTAGAGGGAGAGAAGTAAAGAGACGGGGGAGTGTGTGTTTGAGAAAGGGGAGAGAGAGTGGGCAGTGAGTGGGGAGAGGAACGATAGTGAATGACAAGGTGAGAGATGGAGGAAGGGAGAGAAGGAGGGATTGAGAGAGGGAAGGAAAGTGAGGTGACATAGAGAGGGGCAGAGAGAGGGTCAGAGAGAGAGGCGAAAGAGAGGAGGGAGAGGAGGCAAGAGAGAAGGGGAGTGAGGGAAGAGAGAGGTGGAGAGAGAGGGAGAGGTGGAGACAGAAGGGGGAAAGACAGTGGGGAGAGAGAGGGGGAGAGTGTGCAGTAGAGAGGGGGCAGAGAGCGGGGGAGAAAGAGGGGGAGAGAGAGGTGGAGAGTTGGGGGGAGAGTGAGGGGGAGAGTGAGGGAGGCTGAGAGAGAGTGTGTGGAGAGAGAGGGGAGACAGACTGGGAGAAAGAGGGGGAGAGAGGGGGGACATAGAGTGGGGGGCAGAGAACGGGGCGAGAAAGACGGGGAGAGAGTGAGAGGCAGAGAGAGGGGGAATGAGAGAGGGGGAGAGAGAGGGGAAGAGAGAGAGGGGGGGGAGACGGGGGAGTGAGAGGGGATGGTGAGGAAGGGGGAGACGGTGTGGGGAGAGAGGGGGAAAGAAAGGGGATGAGGGAAAGAGAGCGGGAAGATAGAGAGGGAGAGCGGGGGTCAAGTGAGGGGTCCAGTGAGGGGTTAGATTGAGGGTGTTTGAATGAGAGGGTTTAAGAGGGGGGGAGAGAGCAGGAGACGGGGGACAGAGGGGGAGAGAGGAGTGAGAGAGGGGGAGGAGGAGAGATGGGGAGAGAGGTGGGATAGAGAGGGGAGAGTGAGGGGGAGAGTAGGGTAGATTGGGGGAGAGAGTAGGGTAGAGGAGGGAGAGAATGGGAGAGAGGGAAGAGTGGGGGAGAGAGGCGTGAGAGAGAGTGCATAGACAACGGGATATCGAGAGAGTGGATCGAGTGAGGGGGGCCAAGTGAGGCGGGGTTGAGTGAGGGGTTCGAGTGAAAGGCTCGAGTGAGGGGGGTCGAGTGAGGGAACTGAGAGAAGGGGTCAAAAGAGGGGGTTTGAGAGAGGGGGAGAAAAGGGAGAGAGAGGGGATCAAGAGAGGGGGACAGAGAGGGGGAGAGAGGGGATCAAGTGAGAGAGAGATGGAGGGCGGGGGAGAGAGAGGGGTTCAAGTGAGGCGGTTCGAGTGAATGGGTCGTGAGGTGGGGTCGAAAGAGGCGGGTCGTGAGAGGGTGTCGAGAGATGGTGTAAAGTGAGGGGGTTTGAAAGAGGGGAGGTCGAGAGAGGGGTGTCGAGAGAGAGGGATGTCAAGTGAGAGGGAGAGAGAGGGGGAGAGGGAGGGGGAGAGAAAGGGAGAAAGAGGGGAGGAGAGAGAAGGGGAGAGCAACGGGGGTGAGAGAGGGAGAGACAGGATTAGTGAGAGGGGGAGGGGGAGGATGGGGAGAGGGAGTATGGAGAGAGGGGAACAGAAAGGGGGTGAGTGAGGAGAGACAGTGCTTTATGAGAGGGGGAAGAGAGAAGGGGAGAGAGGGGTGAGAGAGGGAGTCGAGAGAGGGGGAGTCGAGAGAGGGGGTGGAGTGAGGGGATCGAGTGAGGGGGTCTAGTGAGGGGGTTGAGAGAGGGTGGAGGGGGAGAGATGGGGAGAGAGGGATGAGAGAGAGGGATTCGAGAGAAGGGGTAGAGTGAGGGGGTTGAGAGAGGGGGAGAGAGGGAGGAGGGGGAAAGGGGGTGGAGGGGGGATAGAGGGGTTGGGAGAGCGAGAGGGAGTCGAGAGAGGGTGTCGAGTGAGGGGTTTGAGAGGGGGAGAGATGGGGAGGGGGGAGAGAGAGTGGGGAGAGAGGGGGTGGAGAAAGGTGGGTAGAGAGAGAAGGGTTGAGAGCGCGGGGTCGAGAGAGGGAGTTGAGAGAGAGGGTCGAGTGAAGGGGTCAAGTGAGGGGGTCGAGAGAGTGGATCGAGAAAGTGGGGGAGAGAGAGGGACAGAGGGGTGAGAGAGAGGGGTGAGGTAGGGAGAGAGAGGGGAAAGAGAGGGGGAGGTCGAGAGAGGGAGGTCGAGAAAGGGGGTCGAGAGAGGGTGTGACAGAGGGTGTCACAGAGGGGGTGAGAGAGGGGGTGAGAGAGGGGTGAGAGAGAGGTGTGAGAGAGGGGTGAGAGAATGGGCTAAGGCGGGGAGAGAAATGGGAGAAAGTGGGGAGAGAGGGCGGAGAGAGAGAGGGGGGCAGAGAGGGGGGAGAAAGTGAAGGGAGAAAGAGGGAGAGAGCGAGGTGTGAGCAAGAGAGACGGGCGAGAGATTGGGCGAGCGAGAAAGAGAGAGTGAGTGAGGGGACGGAATGCGAGGGAGAGTCTGGGAGATCGAGAGAGCGAAAACGATAAGGGGATGAGAGAGAGAAAGAGAAAGAGAGTAAGATAGAAAGAGGGGAGAGCGAAATAGGGAGAGATACAGTGCGAGCCAGTGAGAGAGGGATATGAGGGAGAGGCACGCGAGGGAGAGAGAGAGAGGTGCAAGTGTGAGTGAGCGAGGGGACGAAAATGAGAGACAGACTGAGAGATCGAGAGAAAGCATGATAAGGGGACGAGAGAGAAAGAGAAAGAGAGTAAGATAGAAAGAGGGGGAGAGCGAGCTAGGGAAAGATACAGGGTGAGCCAGAGAGAGAGGGATGTGAGGGAGAGGCACGCGAGGGAGAGAGAGAGAGTTCGGTGAGAGACAGGGATGAGGTGGAGAGCGAGTGAGGGGGTTGGCGCAAGAGTGAGTGAGAGGGTGAGAGAGAGAGAATGAGTGAGGGGAAGAGATTTAGAGAGAGAGGGTGAGAGGGGGTGAGAGAGAGAATGAGAGTGGGTGGGTGAGAGAGGGGATAGAGAAAAAGAGACAGAAAGTCAGAGAGAGATGTCCCAGTGAGGACCAGTACAGCAGAGGTGAAAGCAGGTCCCTCACAAGATGATGTGAATGAAGCCTAGAATGTTGCTGTTCCTTACCCAGCTCTGTGTCTATGTCCTGTCTTCCAGGTCTGAATACAGAAGGTCACTAACTCCTCCCTGTGCTGTTTACTGTGAGTGATCTTACCGGCTGCAGAATTTACTGAAGGCTCCAGATCACCCTCTCCGTCTATCTCTGGCTGACCAAGCGTCTTTGATGTGGTTATGGATGAGACAGGAGTTAGGAATTCGGCTGAGACAGGAACATCCTGAGTACCTACAGGAGACAGAGAAACAGACAGAATGGGAAATTAAGCTGATGCAGTGAGGTTTACACATGGAGAATGGCCCTGAGTCCCACAGAGATCTGGAAAATCCCAGTCTCCATCCATGGCCTGTGCAGTTGCTTCTCTCTGGAGTGGAGAATTCTGTAAGCTCAGGATCTGGAGTAGCTGCAAGAGTGAGAGACGCTGACAGAGGCAGCAATTAGACCCACACAGTGAGGGATATCACATGGAGAGAGACTGAGTGATATCAGCAGAGTGTAGGAATGTATCAGGATCACACAATGGTCATAGTGAAAGGGGTTTGATTCATGCTGCATTGGGATCAGTACTCACTGACGGTTGGTCTACGAGTGGGACAGGTGATGGCCTCGTGCTATTCTCACCCGACTGTTCATCCAAACTTTAATACCGGAGTACAGTATACCCATCTAACTGCCTCACATCCTTTCAGGAAGGAAATCTGTTATGGGCAGTGGGTCTGGCCTACATATGAATCCAGACCCAGAGCAATGGGGTTGACTCTCAACTGCCCCCTGAAATGATCCAGCAAGGCACTCAGATCAAGGGCAGCTCGGGGTGGGCATGCGATGCTGGTCAGCCAGAGACAGCAACATCCCATGAGTGAATTAAACATAACACTGCTGGGAGCAGTGTCCTGGCCAACCATGTCGGTAAGCTTATGGGCAGGACTTTAAACTGACAGAGAGGATGCAGGGCCAGGGTTCAGGTTATAGGACCTTTCCAAATCCAAAAGAGAAAATGGTAATGCAGCTGAAGACAAGCAGAAAGGAACAGGGAGAGACAGAGTTTAACTGAAACTGTACATCAGTAAATTGGACTGTGACAAGAAATTGTGGAAAGAGTCAATCGTAATGTTCTTTTTTTTTGTACTGGATAATGTCTCTGCAATAAGGTGGATGGACTGTGGCACAGAGGTAAATGAGATTTAGTGGTGACTGTGTGGAGTTTGCACGTTCTCCCCTTGTCTGCGTGGGTTACCTCCGGGTGCTACGGTTTCCTCCCACAGTCCAAAGATGTGCAGGTCAGGTGAATTGGCCATGCTAAATTGCCCGTAGTGTTAGGTAAGGCGTAGATGTAGATGTAGGGGTATGGGTGGGTTACGCTTCAGCGGGGCGGTGTGGACTTGTTGGGCCGAAGGGCCTGTTTCCACACTGTAAGTAATCTAAAAAAAACAAAAGGTGGAACATGAATATTCTATTGTCCACCTCCTTGAGGTGTGTCAGGGAGTGCAGGATGGGTAACCCTGACAGTAATGGGTAACAAAGGCATTACAGAAAAAGCATTTGGCCTCAGATGATGAAGCTGAATCAGCCTGAATGCAGATTCTGGGTAACACTTGTCAAAAACACACGCAGGAGAACAGTTTTTAGGTAACCTAACAGCATTTCAATGCTCAACCCTGTTACACATTCCAATGTATTCCTGTGTAATACAAAGGCACTGTGATAATTCTGGGAGACTTCAGTCTTTGTATAATCTGGGACAGTCACATCGGCAAAAGTGATGTTCTCCGAACTCCTCTTTGAATGTTTGTGTCAGTGTTTCTTTGAATAAGACGTTGTGCAAACGGCCAGGGAAGTGACTATCTCAGATCGACCGTTGGGTGATGACGCTGAGGGAAGGAGTAATGTCACACTGAGATATCCTCTGGGAAATTGTAGTGTAGTGGAATTCAGCGAGATGATGGATTGTTAAAGTGACCATAAAGCACACCCTACAATCACAACCAAAGTCATTAACATGTGTTTGAGAGGAGAACTGACCAAGGTAAACAGGGGAAACAGTGAAGTGTATGGCTGGGAAATGGACAGTGGAAAACATTCACAGACATAGAGATGTACAGCACAGAAACAAATCATCCACGCCACCAACATATCCTAACATAATCTCGTCACATTTGCCAGCACTTGGCCCAAATCCCTCTCAACCCTTCCTGTTCGTATACCCATCCAAATGCCTTTTAAATGCAGTAATTGTAGCAGTCTCCACCACTTCATCTGACAGTTAATTCCATACACGCAACACCCTCCACATCAAAACGTTGTCCCTTACGATCCTTTTATATCTTTCCCCTCTCACCCTCAACCTGGGCCCTCCAGTTCTGGACTACCCCACCCCAGGGAAAAGAACATGTCTGTTATACCTATCGATTCCTCTCATGGTTTTATAAACCTCCATATGGGTGCCCCTCAGCCTCAGACATTCTCGGGAAAACAGGCCCAGCCCATTTCACCTCTCCCTGTAGCTCACATCCTCCAACCCTATCAGCATCTTTCTAAATCTTTTCTGAACCCTTTCAATTTATACAACATCCTTCCGATAGGGAGGAGGCAAGAATTGCACACAATATTCCAAAAGTGACTTATCCAATGTCCTGTATAGCCACAACATGACCTCCCAACTCCTCTACTCAATGCACTGATCAGTAAACACAAGAATACCAAACACCTTCTTCACTCTCCTATCGACCCACAATTCTCCTTTCAAGGAACAATGAACCTGCACTCCAAGGTCTCTTTGTTCAGAAACACTCCCTGGGAACTTAACATTAAGTGGATCAATCCTGCGAAGAGTTGCTTTTCCAAAATTCAGCACCTCCCATTAATCTAAATGAAACTCCATCTGCCACTCCTCAGCCCATTGGCCCATCAGTTCACCATCCCATTGTAATGTGAAGTAACATTCTTCACTGTCCACGACACCTGCAATTTTGGTGTCATTTGCAAACTTACTAACTATACCTACTATGTTCACATTCAAATCATTTATGTCATTAATGGAACGTAGTGGACGCAGCACCGATCCTTGTGACGCTCCACTGGTCACAGGTCTCCAGTCTGAAAAGCAACACTCCACAACCATCTTCTACCTTCGTGTCAGTTCTGTATCCAAATGGCTGGTTTTCCCTGTATTCCATGAGATCTATCCTTGCTCTCCAATCTCCCATGTGGAAACATTTCGAATATCTTACTGAAGTCTATATCACTCACATCCACCGCGCTGCCCTCATCAATCCTTTTGTTCCTTCAAAAAACTCAATATCTTGAGCCATGATTTCCCATGTACAAAGCAATGCTGACTATCCCCAATTAGACATTGCCTTTGTAAATGCATGTAATTCCTGTCCCTCATGTATCCGTCTTTCAACGTGCCCACGACTGACGACAGGTGAACTAGTCTGTAGTTCCCTTGCTTGTCCTTACCACCCTTCCTAAACAGTGGCACCACGTTAGCCCAACCTGCAGTCTTCTGGAACCTCACCTGTGTTTATCGATGATACAAATATTTCAGCAAAGGGCACAGCAATCACTTCTCTAGCTTCCCACAGAGATCGAGAGTATACCTGATCAGGTCCTGGGGATTTATCCATCTTTAACCATTTCAAGACATCCAGCACCTCCTCCTCTGTAATATGGACATTTTGCAAGACGACATCATCTATTTCCCAATGCTGTTTCCCAAACCATCATTCAAGTCTACATCTTCCATGTCCTTCTCTACAGGAAATACTTGTTCAGTTTCTCCCCCATCTCCTGCAGCTGCACATGCAGGCTGTCTTGATCTTTGAGGGGTCCTATTCTCTTCCCAGCAATCCTTTGGCCGTAATGCATTTGTAAAAATCCTTTAGATTCTCCTTAACCCTATTTGTCAAAGCAAACTCATGTCCCCTTTTTGCCCTCCTGATTTCCCTCGATCCCTACACAACACTGCACTCACCCCCTCCCTGACTGATCCCTACCCAACACTGCAATCATCGCATCGCTGACTGATCCCTTCCAAACACTGAAATCTCCGACTCCCTGACTAAGCCCGAAACAACACTGCAATCACCCCCTCCCCGACTGATCCCTACCCAACACTGCACTCACCCCATTCCCTGACTGATCCCTACTCAACACTGCAATTCCCCCCTCACAGACTGATCCCTACCCAACACTGCAATCACCCGCTCCCAGACTGATCCCTACCCAACACTGCAATCTACCCCTACCTGACTGCTCCGTACGCAACACGGTAGAATCCACTCTGTTAGTGTATCCCACCCAGGGAAGAGAAGATGGATACCACTCTGTCAATGTAACGCAACCAGGGAAGATCAGACTGTCCCCACTCTGTCAAAGTAACCCAAACAGGGAAGATCAGACTGGCCCCACTCTGTCAATGAAACACACCCAGGGAAGAGCAGACTGACCCCACTTTGTCAATGTAACACACCCAGGGAAGAGAAGATGGACCCCACTCTGTCAATGTAACACACCCAGGGAAGAGCAGAGTGACCCCACACTGTCAATGTAACACAACCAGGGAAGATCTGACTAACCCCACTCTGTCAATGTAACACACCCAGGGAAGATCAGACTGTCCCCACTCTGTCAATGTAACCCAACCACGGAAGATCAGACTGGCCCCACTCTGTCAATGAAACACACCGAGGGAAGAGCAGACTGACCCCACTTTGTCAATGTAACACACCCAGGGAAGAGAAGATGGACCCCACTCTGTCAATGTAACACACCCAGGGAAGAGCAGAGTGACCCCACACTGTCAATGTAACCCAACCAGGGAAGATCTGACTGGCCCCACTCTGTCAATGTAACACACCCAGGGAAGAGCAGACTGACCCCACTCTGTCAATGTAACACACCCAGGCAAGAGCAGACTGACCTCACACTGCCAAAGTAACACACCCAGGGAAGGGTTGACTGACCACACTCGGTCCAGCCAACTTACACACCGAGGCAGACCAACACCACTGTTTAAAAATAACTCACCCAGCGATGAACACACTGGCCCCAATATGTCAAACGACCTCACACAGGCAAGAGCAGGCTGACCCCACTTTTTCAATGAAACCCACCCAGGGAAGAGCAGACAGACCGCACTCTGTCAATGTAACACACGCAGGGAAGAGCAGACTGACCCCACTTTGTCAATGGAACACACTCAGGGAAGAGAAGATGGACCCCACTCTGTCAATGTAACACACCCAGGGAAGAGCAGATTGACCCCACACTGTCAATGTAACACAACCAGGGAAGATCTGACTGACCCCACTCTGTCAATGTAACACACCCAGGGAAGAGCAGGCTGACCCCACTCTGCAAGTGTAACACACGCAGGGAAGAGCAGACAGACCCCACTATGTTAATGTAACATACCCAGGGAAGAGCAAAATGTCCCCAATCTCTCAATGTAGCACACCCAGGGAAGAGCATACTGACCCAACTCTTTCAATGTAACACACCCAGGGAAGAGCAGACTGACCCCACTCTGTCAACGTTACCGACCCAGGGAAGAGCAGACTGACCCCACTCTGTCAATATAACACACTCAGGGAAGAGCAGACTGACCCCGCTCTGTCAATGTTACACACCAGGGAAGAGCAGAATGACCTCACTCTGTCCATGTATCCCACCCAGGGAAGAGCAGACTGACCCTACTCTGTCAATGTCACTCAGCCGGGGAGGAGCAGACTGACCCCACTCTGTCAATGTAACCACCCAGGGAAGAGCTGACTCACCCCAACTCTGTCAATGTAACACACCCAGGGAAGTGCAGACTGACCCCACTCTGTCAAAGTAACACACCCAGGGAGGAGCAGACTGACATCACTCTGTCATTGTAACCCACCCAGGGAAGAGCAGACTGACCACACTCTGTCAATGTATCACACTCAGGGAAGAGCAGACTGACCCTACTCTGTCAATGTCACTCAGCCAGGGAGGAGCAGACTCACCCCAACTCGGTAATAGTCACACACCCAGGAAAAAACAGACTGACTTCACTCTGTCAATGTAACGCACTCAGGGAATGTCAGACTGACCCCCACTCTGTCAATGTAACACACCCAGGGAATTTCAGAGAGAACTCACTCGGCCAAAGTAACACACACAGGAAGAGCAGACTGACCCCACTCTGTAAATGTAACACACACAGGGAAGAGAAGACTGACCCCACACTGTCCATGTAACACACACCGAGAAGATCAGACAAAACCGAAGGAAGAGCAGACTGACCTCACTCTGTCAATGTAACACGCCCAGGGAAGAGCAGACTGACCCCACTCTGACAATGTAACACAGCCAGGGAAGAGCTGACTGACCCAACTCTGTCAATGTAACACACTCAGGGAATTGCACACTGACCACACTCTGTTTATGTAACACACCCAGGGAAGACTAGACTGACCCCACTCTGTCAATATAACCCGTCCAGGGAAGAGCAGACTGACCCCACTCTGTCAATGTAACACACACAGGGAAGAGCAGACTGACCCCACTCTGTCAGTGTAACACAGCCAGGGAAGAGTAGACTGACCCCACTCTTTCAATGCAACACACACAGGGAAGAGCAGACTGACCACACTCTGTCTATGTCACACACCGAGGGAAGAGTAGACTGACCCCACTCTGTCTATGTAACTCTCACAGGGAAGAGCAGAATGACCACACTCTTTCAATGTAACACACCCAGGGAAGAGCAGACTGACCACAGTCTGTCTATGTAACTCTCACAGGGAAGAGCAGAATGACCACACTCTGTCAATGTAACACACCCAGGGAAGAGCAGACTGACCACACTCTGTCAATGTAACACACCCAGGGAAGAGCAGACTGACCCCACTCTGTCAATGTAACGCACTCAGGGAATGTCAGACTGACACCAACTCTGTCAATGTAACACACCCAGGGAATTTCAGACAGACCTCACTCTGTCAAAGTAACACACACAGGAAGAGCAGACTGACCCGACTCTGTAAATGTAACACACACAGGAAGAGCAGACTGACCCACGATCTATCAATATAAGAAACCCAGAGAATATCAGACTAACACCACTCTCTCTATGGAACTCTCACAGGGAAGAGCAGAATAACCACACTCTGTCAATGTAACACGTCCAGGGAAGAGCAGACTGACCTCACTCTGTCAATGTAACATTCCCAGGGAAAAGCAGACTGACCGCACTCTGTCAATGTAACACACCCAGGGAAGAGCAGACTGACCCCATCTGTCAATGTAACCCACCCAGGGAAGAGCAGACTGGCCCCACTCTGTCAATGTAACACACCCAGGGAAGAGCAGACTAACCCCACTCTGTCTATGTGACTCTCACAGGGAAGAGCAGAATGACCACACTCTGTCAATGTAACACACCAAGGGAAGAGCAGACTGACCCCATTCTGTCAATGTAACACACCCAGGGAAGAGCAGACTGACCCCACTCTGTCAATGTAACACACCCAGGGAAGAGCAGACTGACCCCACTCTATCAATGTAACACATCCAGGGAATAGCAGACTGACCACAAATTCTCAATGTAACTCACACAGGGAAGGGCAGACTGATCCAAACTGTCAATGTTACACAGCCAGCGAAGAGCAGACTGACTTCCATCTGTCACTATTATGCACTCAGGGAATGTCAGACGAACCCCAACACTGTCAATGTAACACACCCAGGGAAGAGCAGACTGACCTCACACTGTCAATGTAACACAAACAGGGACGAGCAGACTGACCCCACTCTGTGAAGATAACACAACGAGGGAAAAGCAGACTGGCCCCAGTCTGTCAAAGAAACACACCCAGGTAAGAGCGGGCTGACCCCACTCTGTCAATGTAACACCCCCAAGGAAGAGCGGACTGACCCCACTCTGTCAATGTAACGCACTCAGGGAATGTCAGACTGACCCCAACTCTGTCAATGTAACACACTCAGGGAACTGCACACTGACCAAACTCTGTTTATGTAACACACCCAGGGAAGACTAGACTGACCCCACTCTGTCAATATAACCCGTCCAGGGAAGAGCAGACTGACCCCACTCTGTCAATGCAACACACACAGGGAAGTGCAGACTGACCCCACTCTGTCAATGTAACACAGCCAGGGAACAGTAGACTGACCCCACTCTGTCTATGTATCTCTCACAAGGAAGAGCAGAATGACCACACTCTGTCAATGTAACACACCCAGGGAAGAGCAGACTGACCACAGTCTGTCTATGTAACTCTCACAGGGAAGAGCAGAATGACCACATTCTGTCAATGTAACACACCCAGCGAAGAGCCGACTGACCACACTCTGTCAATGTAACACACCCAGGGAAGAGCAGACTGACCACACTCTGTCAATGTAACGCACTCAGGGAATGTCAGACTGACCCCACCTCGGTCAATGTAACACACCCAGGGAATTTCAGACAGACCTCACTCTGTCAATGTAACACACCCAGGGAAGAGCAGACTGACCCCACTCTGTCAATGTAACACACCCAGGGAAGAGCAGAATGACCCCAATCTGTGAATGTAACATACCCAGGGAAGAGCAGACTGGCCCTACTGTGTCAATGTAACCCACCTAGGGAAGAGTAGACTGACCACACTCTGTCAATGTAACACACACAGGGAAGAGCAGACTAACCCCACTCTGTCAATGTAACACACCCAGGGAAGAGCAGACTGACCCCACTCTGACAATGTAACTCACACAGTGAAGAGCAGACTGACCCCACTCTGTGAATGTAACACAGCCAGGGAAGAGCAGACTGACTTCCATCTGTCACTGTTGCGCACTCAGGGAATGTCAGACTGACCCCCACTCTGTCAATGTAACACACCCAGGGAAGAGCAGACTGACCCCACTCTGTCAATGTAACACACAAAGGGACGAGCAGACTGACCCCACTATGTCTATGTAACACACCCAGGGAAGAGCAGACTGACCCCACTCTGTCTATGGAACACTCACAGTGAAGAGCAGACTGACCCCACTCTGTCAATGAAATACACCCAGGGAAGAGCAGACTGACCCCTATCTGTCAAGATAACACACCGAGGGAAGAGCAGACTGACCACAGTCTGTCAATGGAAAACACCCAGGGATGAGCCGAATGAACCCACTCTGTCAATGTAACATACACATGAAGAGCTGACAGACCCCACACTGACAATGTAACACACACAGGGAAGAGAAGACTGACCCCACACTGTCAGTGTAACACACACAGGTAAGAGCAGACTGTCAGTCAATGTAACCCACCCAGGGAAGAGCAGACTAACCCCACTCTGTCAATGTAACACACCCAGGGAGGAGCAGACTGACCCCACTCTGTCAATGTAACACACCCAGGGAAGAGTAGATTGACCACACTCTGTCTGTGTAACCCACCCTGAGATAAGCAGACTGACCCCGGTCTCTCAATATAAGACACTGAGGGAATAGCAGACTGATCAAAGCCTGTCAAAGTAACACACGCAGGGAAGAGCAAACGGACCCCACTCTGTTAATGTGACAGACCCAGGGAAGAGCAGACTGACCCCGCTCTGTCAATGTAACCGACCCAGGGAAGAGCAGACGGACCCCACTCTGTCAATGTAACCCACCAGGGAAGAGCAGACTGACCTCACTCTGTCACTGTAACCCAGCCAGGGAAGAGCAGACTGACCCCACTCTGTCAAAGTAACACACCCAGGGAAGAGCAGACTGACCCCACTCTGTTAATGTCATTCAGCCAGGGAGGAGCAGACTGACCCCACACTGTCAATGTAACACAGACAGGAAAGAGCAGACTGACACCACTCTGACAATGTAACACACCAGGGAGGAGCAGACTGACCTCACTCTGTCAATGTAACACACCCAGGGAATTTGAGAAAGACCTCACTCTGTAAATGTAACACACACAGTGAAGAGCAGACTGACCCCACTCTGTCAATGTAACACACCCAGAGAAGTTCGTACTAACCCCACTCTGTCTATGTAACACACCCAAGGAAGAGCAGACTGACCTCACTCTGTCAATGTAACACACCCAGGGAAGAGCAGACTAACCCCACTCTGTCAATGTAACACACCCACGGAAGAGCAGACTGACCTCATTCTGTCAATGCAATACACCCAGGCAAGAGCAGACTGACCGCACTCTGTCAATGTAACACACCCAGGGAAGAGCAGACTGACCTCACTCTGTCAATGTAACACACCAAGGGAAGAGCAGACTGACCCCACTCTGTCATTGTAACACACTCAGGGAAAAGCTGACTGACCACACTCTGTTAATGTAACCCACCCAGGGATGAGCAGAATGACCCTACTCTGTCAATGTGACACACACAGGGAAGTGCAGACTGATCCCACTCTGTCAATGTAACACACCCAGGGAAGAGTAGACTGACCACACTCTGTCTATGTAACTCTGACAGGGAAGAGCAGAACGACCACACTCTGTCAATGTAACACACCCAGGGAAGAGCAGACTGACCCCACACTGTCAATGTAACCCACCCAGGGAAGAGCAGACTGACCCCGCTCTGTAAATGGAACAGACCCAGGGAAGAGCCAACTGACCCCACTCTGTCTATGTTACACACCCAGGGAAGAGTAGACCGACCACACTCTGTCAATGTAACACACGCAAGGATGAACAGACTGACCCCACTCTGTCAATGTAACACACCCAGGGAAGACCAGACGAAACCCATTCTGTCAATGAATCGCACCCAGGGAAGAGCACACTGACCCAACTCTGTCAATGTAACACCCCCAGGGAAGAGCAGAATGACCTCACTCTGTCAATGTAACACACCCAGGGAAGAGCAGACTGACCCCACTCTGTCAATGTAACCCACCCAGGGAAGAGCAGACTGACCCCGCTCTGTCAATGGAACACACCCAGGGAAGAGCAGATTGACCCAAATCTGTCAATGTAACAGACCCAGGGAAGAGCAGACTGACCCCACTCTGTCAATATAACACACGCAGGGAAGAGCTAACCGACCACACTCTGTCAATGTAACACACGGGGGGATAAACAGAATGACACCACCCATCAATGTAACAAACCCAGGGAAGACCAGACTGACCCCACTCTGTCAATGTAACGCACCCAGGGAAGAGCAGACTGACCCCAGTCTGTCAATGTAACACACCCAGGGAAGAGCAGACAGACGTCACACTGTCACTGTAACACACCCAGGGACGAGCAGACTGACCCCACTCTGTCTATGCGACAGACCCAGGGAAGAGCAGACCGATCCCGCTCTGACAATGTAACATACCCAGGGAAGAGCAGAATGACCCCGATCTCTCAATGTAACACACCCAGGGAAGAGCAGACTGACCCCACTCTGTCAATGTAACACACCCAGTGAAGAGCAGACTGACCCCACACTGTCTATGCGACAGACCCAGGGAAGAGCAGACCGAACCCGCTCTGTCAATGTAACCGACCGAGGGAAGAGCCGATTGACCCCACTCTGTCAATGTAACACACCCAGGGAAGAGCAGACTGACCCCACTCTGTCAATGTAACACACCCAGGGAAGAGCAGACTGACCACACTCTGTCAATGTATCACACCCAGCGACAAGCAGACTGACCCTACTCTGTCAATGTCACTCAGCCAGGGAGGAGCAGACTGACCCCACACTGTCAATGTAACACAGCCAGGGAAGAGCAGACTGACCCCACTCTGACAATGTAACACACCAGGGAGGAGCAGATTGACCTCACTCTTTCAAAGTAACGCACTCAGGTAATGTCAGACTGACCCCTACTCTGTCAATGTAACACACCCAGGGAATTTCAGACAGACCTCACTCTGTCTATGTAACACACCCAAGGAAGAGCAGACTAACCCCACTCCGTCAATGTAACTCACACAGTGAAGAGCTGACTGACCACACTCTGCTGGTTTAACCCACCCAGATAAAAGCAGACTGACCCCACTCTGTGAATGTAACACACCCAGGGAAGAGCAGACTGACTTCCATCTGTCACTGTTGCGCACTCAGGGAATGTCAGACTGACCCCTACTCTGTCAATGTAACACACCCAGGGAAGAGCAGACTGACCCCACTCTGTCTATGGAACACTCACAGGGAAGAGCAGACTGACCACACTCTGTCAATGTAACACACCCTGGGAAGAGCAGACTGACCACACTCTGTCAATGTAACACACACAGAGAAGATCAGACTAACCCCACTCTGTCTATGTAACAAACCGAAGGAAGAGCAGACTGACCTCACTCTGTCAATGCAACACACCCAGGGAAAAGTAGACTGACCGCACTCTGTCAATGGAACACACACAGGGAAGAGCAGACTGACCGCACTCTGTCAATGTAGCACACCCAAGGAAGAGCAGACTGACCCCACTCTGTCAATGTAACACACACACGGAAGTGCAGACTGACACCACTCTGTCAATTTAACGCACACAGGGAAGAGTAGACTGACCCTTCTCTTTCAATGCAACACACACAGGGAAGAGCAAACTGACTACACACTGTCCATGTAACATGCCCAGGAAAGAGCCGACTGACCCCACTCTGTCAATGGAACATACCCAGGGAAGAGCAGACTGACCCCACTCTGTCAATGTAAAACACCCAGGGAAGAGCAGACTGACCCCACTCTGTCAATGTAACACACCCAGGGAAGAGCAGACTGACCACACTCTGTCAATGTAACACAGCCAGGGAAGAGCTGACTGACCCAACTCTGTCAATGTAACACACTCAGGGAATTGCACACTGACCACACTCTGTTTATGTAACACACCGAGGGAAGACTAGACTGACCCCACTCTGTCAATGTATCACACCCAGGGAAGAGCAGACTGACCCCACTCTGTCAATGTAACACACCCAGGGAAGAGCAGACTGACCCCAGTCTATCAATGTAACACATCCAGGGAAGAGCAGACTGACCACACACTCTCAATGTAACTCACACAGGGAAGGGCAGACTGATCCAATCTGTCAATGTTACACAGCCAGCGAAGAGCAGACTGACTTCCATCTGTCACTATTATGCACTCAGGGAATGTCAGACGAACCCCAACACTGTCAATGTAACACACCCAGGGAAGTTCAGACTGACCTCACACTGTCAATGTAACACAAACAGGGACGAGCAGACTGACCCCACTCTGTGAAGATAACACAACGAGGGAAAAGCAGACTGGCCCCAGTCTGTCAAAGAAACACTCCCAGGTAAGAGCGGGCTGACCCCACTCTGTCAATGTAACGCACTCAGGGAATGTCAGACTGACCCCACTCTGTCAATATAACACACTCTGGGAAGAGCAGACTGACCCCACTCTGTCAATGTCACACACCCAGGGAAGAGCTGACTCCACCCACTCTGTCAAAGTAACACACCCAGGGAGGAGCAGACTGACCCCCACTCGGTCAATGTAACACACCCAGGGAATTTCAGACAGACCTCACTCTGTCAAAGTAATAAACACACAGGAAGAGCAGACTGACCCCACTCTGTCAATGTAACACACACAGGAAAGAGCAGACTGAACCCACTCTGTCAATGTAACACACACAGAGAAGATCAGACTAACCCCACTCTGTCTATGTAACAAACCGAAGGAAGAGCAGACTGACCTCACTCTGTCAATGCAACACACCCAGGGAAAAGTAGACTGACCGCACTCTGTCAATGGAACACACACAGGGAAGAGCAGACTGACCGCAATCTGTCAATGTAGCACACCCAAGGAAGAGCAGACTGACCCCACTCTGTCAATGTAACACACACACGGAAGTGCAGACTGACACCACTCTGTCAATTTAACGCACACAGGGAAGAGTAGACTGACACATCTCTTTCAATGCAACACACACAGGGAAGAGCAAACTGACTACACTCTGTCCATGTAACATACCCAGGAAAGAGCCGACTGACCCCACTCTGTCAATGGAACATACCCAGGGAAGAGCAGAATGACCCCACTCTGTCAATGTAAAACACCCAGGGAAGAGCAGACTGACCCCACTCTGTCAATGTAACACACCCAGGGAAGAGCAGACTGACCACACTCTGTCAATGTAACACAGCCAGGGAAGAGCTGACTGACCCAACTCTGTCAATGTAACACACTCAGGGAACTGCACACTGACCAAACTCTGTTTATGTAACACACCCAGGGAAGACTAGACTGACCCCACTCTGTCAATATTACCCGTCCAGCGAAGAGCAGACTGACCCCACTCTGTCAATGCAACACACACAGGGAAGTGCAGACTGACCCCACTCTGTCAATGTAACACAGCCAGGGAACAGTAGACTGACCCCACTCTGTCTATGTATCTCTCACAGGGAAGAGCAGAATGACCACACTCTGTCAATGTAACACACCCAGGGAAGAGCAGACTGACCACAGTCTGTCTATGTAACTCTCACAGGGAAGAGCAGAATGACCACATTCTGTCAATGTAACACACCCAGCGAAGAGCCGACTGACCACACTCTGTCAATGTAACACACCCAGGGAAGAGCAGACTGACCACACTCTGTCAATGTAACGCACTCAGGGAATGTCAGACTGACCCCACCTCGGTCAATGTAACACACCCAGGGAATTTCAGACAGACCTTACTCTGTCAATGTAACACACCCAGGGAAGAGCAGACTGACCCCACTCTGTCAATGTAACACACCCAGGGAAGAGCGGACTGACCCCACTCTGTCAATGTAATACACCCAGGGAAGAGTAGACTGACCACACTCTGTCTGTGTAACCCACCCTGAGATAAGCAGACTGACCAAAGCCTGTCAAAGTAACACACGCAGGGAAGAGCAAACGGACCCCACTCTGTCAAAGAAACCCACCCAGGGAAGAGCAGAATGACCCCAATCTGTGAATGTAACATACCCAGGGAAGAGCAGACTGGCCCTACTGTGTCAATGTAACCCACCTAGGGAAGAGTAGACTGACCACACTCTGTCAATGTAACACACACAGGGAAGAGCAGACTAACCCCACTCTGTCAATGTAACACACCCAGGGAAGAGCAGACTGACCCCACTCTGTCAATGTAACTCACACAGTGAAGAGCAGACTGACCCAACTCTGTGAATGTAACACAGCCAGGGAAGAGGAGACTGACTTCCATCTGTCACTGTTGCGCACTCAGGGAATGTCAGACTGACCCCCACTCTGTCAATGTAACACACCCAGGGAAGAGCAGACTGACCCCACTCTGTCAATGTAACACACAAAGGGACGAGCAGACTGACCCCACTATGTCTATGTAACACACCCAGGGAAGAGCAGACTGACCCCACTCTGTCTATGGAACACTCACAGTGAAGAGCAGACTGACCCCACTCTGTCAATGAAATACACCCAGGGAAGAGCAGACTGACCCCTATCTGTCAAGATAACACACCGAGGGAAGAGCAGACTGACCACAGTCTGTCAATGGAAAACACCCAGGGATGAGCCGAATGAACCCACTCTGTCAATGTAACATACACATGAAGAGCTGACAGACCCCACACTGACAATGTAACACACACAGGGAAGAGAAGACTGACCCCACACTGTCAGTGTAACACACACAGGTAAGAGCAGACTGTCTGTCAATGTAACACACCCAGGGAAGAGCAGACTAACCCCACTCTGTCAATGTAACACACCCAGGGAGGAGCAGACTGACCCCACTCTGTCAATGTAACACACCCAGGGAAGAGTAGATTGACCACACTCTGTCTGTGTAACCCACCCTGAGATAAGCAGACTGACCCCGGTCTCTCAATATAAGACACTGAGGGAATAGCAGACTGATCAAAGCCTGTCAAAGTAACACACGCAGGGAAGAGCAAACGGACCCCACTCTGTTAATGTGACAGACCCAGGGAAGAGCAGACTGACCCCGCTCTGTCAATGTAACCGACCCAGGGAAGAGCACACGGACCCCACTCTGTCAATGTAACCCACCAGGGAAGAGCAGACTGACCTCACTCTGTCACTGTAACCCAGCCAGGGAAGAGCAGACTGACCCCACTCTGTCAAAGTAACACACCCAGGGAAGAGCAGACTGACCCCACTCTGTTAATGTCATTCAGCCAGGGAGGAGCAGACTGACCCCACACTGTCAATGTAACACAGACATTTAAGAGCAGACTGACACCACTCTGACAATGTAACACATCAGGGAGGAGCAGACTGACCTCACTCTGTCAATGTAACACACCCAGGGAATTTCAGACAGGCCTCACTCTGTAAATGTAACACACACAGTGAAGAGCAGACTGACCCCACTCTGTCAATGTAACACACCCAGAGAAGTTCGTACTAACCCCACTCTGTCTATGTAACACACCCACGGAAGAGCAGACTGACCTCATTCTGTCAATGCAATACACCCAGGCAAGAGCAGACTGACCGCACTCTGTCAATGTAACACACCCAGGGAAGAGCAGACTGACCTCACTCTGTCAATGTAACACACCAAGGGAAGAGCAGACTGACCCCACTCTGTCATTGTAACACACTCAGGGAAAAGCTGACTGACCACACTCTGTTAATGTAACCCACCCAGGGATGAGCAGAATGACCCTACTCTGTCAATGTTACACACACAGGGAAGTGCAGACTGACCCCACTCTGTCAATGTAACACACCCAGGGAAGAGTAGACTGACCACACTCTGTCTATGTAACTCTGACAGGGAAGAGCAGAACGACCACACTCTGTCAATGTAACACACCCAGGGAAGAGCATACTGACCCCACACTGTCAATGTAACCCACCCAGGGAAGAGCAGACTGACCCCGCTCTGTAAATGGAACAGACCCAGGGAAGAGCCAACTGACCCCACTCTGTCTATGTTACACACCCAGGGAAGAGAAGACCGACCACACTCTGTCAATGTAACACACGCAAGGATGAACAGATTGACCCCACTCTGTCAATGTAACACACCCAGGGAAGACCAGACGAACCCCATTCTGTCAATGTATCGCACCCAGGGAAGAGCACACTGACCCAACTCTGTCAATGTAACACCCCCAGGGAAGAGCAGAATGACCTCACTCTGTCAATGTAACACACCCAGGGAAGAGCAGAATGACCTCACTCTGTCAATGTAACCCACCCAGGGAAGAGCAGACTGACCCCGCTCTGTCAATGGAACACACCCAGGGAAGAGCAGATTGACCCAAATCTGTCAATGTAACAGACCCAGGGAAGAGCAGACTGACCCCACTCTGTCAATATAACACACGCAGGAAAGAGCTAACCGACCACACTCTGTCAATGTAACACACGGGGCGATAAACAGAATGACCCCACCCATCAATGTAACAAACCCAGGGAAGACCAGACTGACCCTACTCTGTCAATGTCACTCAGCCAGGGAGGAGCAGACTGACCCCACACTGTCAATGTAACTCAGCCAGGGAAGAGCAGACTGACCCCACTCTGACAATGTAACACACCAGGGAGGAGCAGACTGACCTCACTCTTTCAAAGTAACGCACTCAGGGAATGTCAGACTGACCCCTACTCTGTCAATGTAACACACCCAGGGAATTTCAGACAGACCTCACTCTGTCTATGTAACACACCCAAGGAAGAGCAGACTAACCCCACTCCGTCAATGTAACTCACACAGTGAAGAGCAGACTGACCACACTCTGCTGGTTTAACCCACCCAGATAAAAGCAGACTGACCCCACTCTGTGAATGTAACACACCCAGGGAAGAGCAGACTGACTTCCATCTGTCACTGTTGCGCACTCAGGGAATGTCAGACTGACCCCTACTCTGTCAATGTAACACACCCAGGGAAGAGCAGACTGACCCCACTCTGTCTATGGAACACTCACAGGGAAGAGCAGACTGACCACACTCTGTCAATGTAACACACCCAGGGAAGAGCAGACTGACACCACTCTGTCAATGTAACTCACCCAGGGAGGAGCAGACCGACCACACTCTGTCAATGTGACCCACCGAGGGAAGAGCATAGTGACCCCACTCTGTCAATGTAACTCACCCCGGGAAGAGCAGACTGACCCAACTCTGTCTAAGTAACACACCCAGGGATGAGCAGACTGACCCCACTCTGTCAATGTAACGCTCCCAGGGAAGAGCTGACTGACCACACTCTGTCAATGTAACACACCCAGGGAAGAGAAGACTGACCCCACACTGTCAGTGTAACACACACAGGGAAGAGCAGACTGTCCCCACTCTGTCAATGTAACACACCCAGGGAATAGCAGACTAACCCCACTCTGTCAATGTAATACACAAAGGGACGAGCAGACTGACCCCACTCTGTCAATGTAACACACCCAGGGAAGAGCGGACTGACCCAACTCTGTCTAAGTAACACAACCAGGGATGAGCAGACTGACCGCACTATGTCAATGTAACGCTCCCAGGGAAGAGCAGACTGACCCCGGTCTCTCAATATAAGACACTGAGGGAATAGCAGACTGACCAAAGCCTGTCAAAGTAACACACCCAGGGAAGAGCAAAGGGACCCCACTCTGTCAATGAAACCCACCCAGGGAAGAGCAGAATGACCCCAATCTGTGAATGTAACATACCCAGGGAAGAGCAGACTGGCCCTACTGTGTCAATGTAACCCACCTAGGGAAGAGTAGGCTGACCACACTCTGTCAATGTAACACACACAGGGAAGTGCAGACTAACCCCAGTCTGTCAATGTAACACACCCAGGGAAGAGCAGACTGACCTCACATTGTCACTGTAACCCACCCAGGGAAGAGCAGACTGACCCCACTCTGTCTATGCGACAGACCCAGGGAAGAGCAGACCGAACCCGCTCTGTCAATGTAACATACCCAGGGAAGAGCAGAATGACCCCAATCTCTCAATGTAACACACACAGGGAAGAGCAGTCTGACCCCACTCTGTCCATGTAACACACCCAGTGAAGAGCAGACTGACCCCACTCTGTCTATGCGACAGACCCAGGGAAGAGCAGACCGAACCCGCTCTGTCAATGTAACGACCCAGGGAAGAGCAGACTGACCCCACTCTGTCAATGTAACATAACCAGGGAAGAGCAGGCTGACCCCGCTCTGTCAATGTAACACACCCAGGGAAGAGCAGACTGACCCCACTCTGTCAATGTAACCCACCCAGGGAAGAGCAGACGGACCCCACTCTGTCAATGTAACCCACATAGGAAAGTGCAGACTGACCCCACTCTGTCAATGTAACACACCAAGGGAAGAGCAGACTGACCCCACTCTGTCATTGTAACACACTCAGGGAAAAGCTGACTGACCACACTCTGTTAATGTAACCCACCCAGGGATGAGCAGAATGACCCTACTCTGTCAATGTGACACACACAGGGAAGTGCAGTCTGACCCCACTTTGTCAATGTAACACACCCAGGGAAGAGTAGACTGACCACACTCTGTCTATGTAACTCTGACAGCGAAGAGCAGAACGACCACACTCTGACAATGTAACACACCCAGGGAAGAGCAGACTGACCTCACTCTGTCAATGTAACCCTCCCAGGGAAGAGCAGACTGACCTCACTCTGTCAATGTAACACTCCCAGGGAAGAGCAGAATGACCTCACTCTGTCAATGTAACACACCCAGGGAAGAGCAGACTGACCCCACACTGTCAAGGTAACCCACCCAGGGAAGAGCAGACTGACCCCGCTCTGTAAATGGAACAGACCCAGGGAAGAGCCAACTGACCCCACTCTGTCTATGTAACACACCCAGGGAAGAGTAGACCGACCACACTCTGTCAATGTAACACACGCAAGGATGAACAGACTGACCCCACTCTGTCAATGTAACACACCCAGGGAAGACCAGACGAACCCCATTCTGTCAATGTATCGCACCCAGGGAAGAGCACACTGACCCAACTCTGTCAATGTAACACCCCCAGGGAAGAGCAGAATGACCTCACTCTGTCAATGTAACACACCCAGGGAAGAGCAGACTGACCCCACTCTGTCAATGTAACCCACCCAGGGAAGAGCAGACTGACCCCGCTCTGTCAATGGAACACACCCAGGGAAGAGCAGATTGACCCAAATCTGTCAATGTAACAGACCCAGGGAAGAGCAGACTGACCCCACTCTGTCAATATAACACACGCAGGGAAGAGCTAACCGACCACACTCTGTCAATGTAACACACGGGGGGATAAACAGAATGACACCACCCATCAATGTAACAAACCCAGGGAAGACCAGACTGACCCCACTCTGTCAATGTAACGCACCCAGGGAAGAGCAGACTGACCCCAGTCTGTCAATGTAACACACCCAGGGAAGAGCAGACTGACGTCACACTGTCACTGTAACACACCCAGGGACGAGCAGACTGACCCCACTCTGTTTATGCGACAGACCCAGGGAAGAGCAGAACGATCCCGCTCTGACAATGTAACATACCCAGGGAAGAGCAGAATGACCCCGATCTCTCAATGTAACACACCCAGGGAAGAGCAGACTGACCCCACTCTGTCAATGTAACACACCCAGTGAAGAGCAGACTGACCCCACTCTGTCTATGCGACAGACCCAGGGAAGAGAAGTCCGAACCCGCTCTGTGAATGTAACCGACCGAGGGAAGAGCCGATTGACCCCACTCTGTCAATGTAACATAACCAGGGAAGAGCAGACTGACCCCGCTCTGTCAATGTAACACACCCAGGGAAGAGCAGACTGACCCCACTCTGTCAATGTAACACACCCAGGGAAGAGCAGACTGACCACACTCTGTCAATGTATCACACCCAGCGACAAGCAGACTGACCCTACTCTGTCAATGTCACTCAGCCAGGGAGGAGCAGACTGACCCCACACTGTCAATGTAACACAGCCAGGGAAGAGCAGACTGACCCCACTCTGACACTGTAACACACCAGGCAGGAGCAGACTGACCTCACTCTTTCAAAGTAACGCACTCAGGGAATGTCAGACTGACCCCTACTCTGTCAATGTAACACACCCAGGGAATTTCAGACAGACCTCACTCTGTCTATGTAACACACCCAAGGAAGAGCAGACTAACCCCACTCCGTCAATGTAACTCACACAGTGAAGAGCAGACAGACCACACTCTGTTAGTTTGACCCACCCAGATAAAAGCAGACTGACCCCACTCTGTGAATGTTACACACCCAGGGAAGAGCAGACTGACTTCCATCTGTCACTGTTGCGCACTCAGGGAATGTCAGACTGACCCCTACTCTGTCAATGTAACACACCCAGGGAAGAGCAGACTGACCCCACTCTGTCTATGGAACACTCACAGGGAAGAGCAGACTGACCACACTCTGTCAATGTAACACACCCAGGGAAGAGCAGACTGACACCACTCTGTCAATGTAACTCACCCAGGGGGGAGCAGACCGACCACACTCTGTCAATGTGACCCACCGAGGGAAGAGCATAGTGACCCCACTCTGTCAATGTAACTCACCCCGGGAAGAGCAGACTGACAACACTCTGTCACTGTAACACACCCAGGGAAGAGCAGACTGACCCAACTCTGTCTAAGTAACACACCCAGGGATGAGCAGACTGACCCCACTCTGTCAATGTAACGCTCCCAGGGAAGAGCTGACTGACCACACTCTGTCAATGTAACACACCCAGGGAAGAGAAGACTGACCCCACACTGTCAGTGTAACACACACAGGGAAGAGCAGACTGTCTCCACTCTGTCAATGTAACACACCCAGGGAAGAGCAGACTGACCCCACTCTGTCAATGTAACATAACCAGGGAAGAGCAGGCTGACCCCGCTCTGTCAATGTAACACACCCAGGGAAGAGCAGACTGACCCCACTCTGTCAATGTAACCCACCCAGGGAAGAGCAGACGGACCCCACTCTGTCAATGTAACCCACATAGGAAAGTGCAGACTGACCCCACTCTGTCAATGTAACACACCAAGGGAAGAGCAGACTGACCCCACTCTGTCATTGTAACACACTCAGGGAAAAGATAACTGACCACACTCTGTCAATGTAACCCACCCAGGGATGAGCAGAATGACCCTACTCTGTCAATGTGACACACACAGGGAAGTGCAGACTGACCCCACTTTGTCAATGTAACACACCCAGGGAAGAGTAGACTGACCACACTCTGTCTATGTAACTCTGACAGCGAAGAGCAGAACGACCACACTCTGACAATGTAACACACCCAGGGAAGAGCAGACTGACCTCACTCTGTCAATGTAACCCTCCCAGGGAAGAGCAGAGTGACCTCACTCTGTCAATGTAACACTCCCAGGGAAGAGCAGAATGACCTCACTCTGTCAATGTAACACACCCAGGGAAGAGCAGACTGACCCCACACTGTCAAGGTAACCCACCCAGGGAAGAGTAGACCGACCACACTCTGTCAATGTAACACACGCAAGGATGAACAGACTGACCCCACTCTGTCAATGTAACACACCCAGGGAAGACCAGACGAACCCCATTCTGTCAATGTATCGCACCCAGGGAAGAGCACACTGACCCAACTCTGTCAATGTAACACCCCCAGGGAAGAGCAGAATGACCTCACTCTGTCAATGTAACACACCCAGGGAAGAGCAGACTGACCCCACTCTGTCAATGTAACCCACCCAGGGAAGAGCAGACTGACCCCGCTCTGTCAATGGAACACACCCAGGGAAGAGCAGATTGACCCAAATCTGTCAATGTAACAGACCCAGGGAAGAGCAGACTGACCCCACTCTGTCAATATAACACACGCAGGGAAGAGCTAACCGACCACACTCTGTCAATGTAACACACGGGGGGATAAACAGAATGACACCACCCATCAAAATAACAAACCCAGGGAAGACCAGACTGACCCCACTCTGTCAATGTAACTCACCCAGGGAAGAGCAGACTGACCCCAGTCTGTCAATGTAACACACCCAGGGAAGAGCAGACTGACGTCACACTGTCACTGTAACACACCCAGGGACGAGCAGACTGACCCCACTCTGTTTATGCGACAGACCCAGGGAAGAGCAGACCGATCCCGCTCTGACAATGTAACATACCCAGGGAAGAGCAGAATGACCCCGATCTCTCAATGTAACACACCCAGGGAAGAGCAGACTGACCCCACTCTGTCAATGTAACACACCCAGTGAAGAGCAGACTGACCCCACTCTGTCTATGCGACAGACCCAGGGAAGAGCAGTCCGAACCCGCTCTGTGAATGTAACCGACCGAGGGAAGAGCCGATTGACCCCAGTCTGTCAATGTAACATAACCAGGGAAGAGCAGACTGACCCCGCTCTGTCAATGTAACACACCCAGGGAAGAGCAGACTGACCCCACTCTGTCAATGTAACACACCCAGGGAAGAGCAGACTGACCACACTCTGTCAATGTATCACACCCAGCGACAAGCAGACTGACCCTACTCTGTCAATGTCACTCAGCCAGGGAGGAGCAGACTGACCCCACACTGTCAATGTAACACAGCCAGGGAAGAGCAGACTGACCCCACTCTGACACTGTAACACACCAGGCAGGAGCAGACTGACCTCACTCTTTCAAAGTAACGCACTCAGGGAATGTCAGACTGACCCCTACTCTGTCAATGTAACACACCCAGGGAATTTCAGACAGACCTCACTCTGTCTATGTAACACACCCAAGGAAGAGCAGACTAACCCCACTCCGTCAATGTAACTCACACAGTGAAGAGCAGACAGACCACACTCTGTTAGTTTAACCCACCCAGATAAAAGCAGACTGACCCCACTCTGTGAATGTAACACACCCAGGGAAGAGCAGACTGACTTCCATCTGTCACTGTTGCGCACTCAGGGAATGTCAGACTGACCCCTACTCTGTCAATGTAACACACCCAGGGAAGAGCAGACTGACCCCACTCTGTCTATGGAACACTCACAGGGAAGAGCAGACTGACCACACTCTGTCAATGTAACACACCCAGGGAAGAGCAGACTGACACCACTCTGTCAATGTAACTCACCCAGGGAGGAGCAGACCGACCACACTCTGTCAATGTGACCCACCGAGGGAAGAGCATAGTGACCCCACTCTGTCAATGTAACTCACCCCGGGAAGAGCAGACTGACAACACTCTGTCACTGTAACACACCCAGGGAAGAGCAGACTGACCCAACTCTGTCTAAGTAACACACCCAGGGATGAGCAGACTGACCCCACTCTGTCAATGTAACGCTCCCAGGGAAGAGCTGACTGACCACACTCTGTCAATGTAACACACCCAGGGAAGAGAAGACTGACCCCACACTGTCAGTGTAACACACACAGGGAAGAGCAGACTGTCTCCACTCTGTCAATGTAACACACCCAGGGAAGAGCAGACTAACCCCACTCTGTCAATGTAACACACCCAGGGAAGAGCAGACTGACCCCACTCTGTCAATGTAACACACCCAGGGAAGAGCGGGCTGACCCAACTCTGTCTAAGTAACACACCCAGGGATGAGCAGACTGACCGCACTCTGTTAATGTAACGCTCCCAGGGAAGAGCAGACTGACCCCGGTCTCTCAATATAAGACACTGAGGGAATAGCAGACTGACCAAAGCCTGTCAAAGTAACACACGCAGGGAAGAGCAAACGGACCCCACTCTGTCAATGAAACCCACCCAGGGAAGAGCAGAATGACCCCAATCTGTGAATGTAACATACCCAGGGAAGAGCAGACTGGCCCTACTGTGTCAATTTAACCCACCTAGGGAAGAGCAGAATGACCCCAATCTCTCAATGTAACACACACAGGGAAGAGCAGTCTGACACCACTCTGTCTATGCGACAGACCCAGGGAAGAGCAGACCGAACCCGCTCTGTCAATGTAACCGACCCAGGGAAGAGCAGACTGACCCCACTCTGTCAATGTAACATAACCAGGGAAGAGCAGACTGACCCCGCTCTGTCAATTTAACACACCCAGGGAAGAGCAGACTGACCCCACTCTGTCAATGTAACACACCCAGGGAAGAGCAGACTGACCCCACTCTGTCAATGTAACCCACCCAGGGAAGAGCAGACTGACCCCGCTCTGTCAATGTAACACACCCAGGGAAGAGCAGACTGACCTCACTCTGTCAATGAAACACACCCAGGGAAGAGCAGACTGACCTCACACTGTCACTGTAACCCACCCAGGGAAGAGCAGACTGACCACACTCTGTCAATGTATCACACCCAGGGACAAGCAGACTGACCCTACTCTGTCAATGTCACACAGCCAGGGAAGAGCAGACTGACCCCACTCTGACAATGTAACACACACAGGGAAGAGCAGACTGACGCCACTCTGTCTATGGATCACTCACAGGGAAGAGCAGACTGACCACACTCTGTCAATGTAACACACCCAGGGAAGAGCAGACTGACCACACTCTGTTAGTGTAACCTACCCAGATAAAAGCAGACTGACCCCTATCTGTCAAGAAAACACACCGAGGGAAGAGCAGACTGACCACAGTCTGTCAACGGAACACACCCAGGGATGAGCAGAATGACCTAACTCTGTCAATGTAACCCACCCAGGGAAGAGCAGACTGACCCCACTCTGTCAATGTGACACACCCAGGGATGAGCAGACTGACCCCCACTCGGTCAATGTAACACACCCAGGGAATTTCAGACAGACCTCACTCTGTCAAAGTAATAAACACACAGGAAGAGCAGACTGACCCCACTCTGTCAATGTAACACACAGGAAAGAGCAGACTGACCCCACTCTGTCAATGTAACACACACAGAGAAGATCAGACTAACCCCACTCTGTCTATGTAACAAACCGAAGGAAGAGCAGACTGACCTCACTCTGTCAATGCAACACACCCAGGGAAAAGTAGACTGACCGCACTCTGTCAATGTAACACACCCAGGGAAGAGCAGACTGACCGCACTCTGTCCATGTAACTCTCACAGGGAAGAGCAGACTGACCCCACTCTTGTCAATGTAACACACAAGGGAAGAGCAGACTGACCCCACTCTGTCAATGTAACACACACGGAAGTGCAGACTGACACCACTCTGTCAATTTAACGCACACAGGGAAGAGTAGACTGACCCTTCTCTTTCAATGCAACATACCCAGGGAAGAGCCGACTGACCCCACTCTGTCAATGGAACATACCCAGGGAAGAGCAGACTGACCCCACTCTGTCAATGTAAAACACACAGGGAAGAGCAGACTGACCCCACTCTGTCAATGTAACTCACACAGTGAAGAGCAGACTGACCCCACTCTGTGAATGTAACACAGCCAGGGAAGAGCAGACTGACTTCCATCTGTCACTGTTGCGCACTCAGGGAATGTCAGACTGACCCCACTCTGTCAATGTAACACACCCAGGGAAGAGCAGACTGACCCCACTCTGTCAATGTAATACACAAAGGGACGAGCAGACTGACCCGACTCTGTCAATGTAACACACCCAGGGAAGAGCGGACTGACCCAACTCTGTCTAAGTAACACACCCAGGGATGAGCAGACTGACCGCACTCTGTCAATGTAACGCTCCCAGGGAAGAGCAGACTGACCCCGGTCTCTCAATATAAGACACTGAGGGAATAGCAGACTGACCAAAGCCTGTCAAAGTAACACACGCAGGGAAGAGCAAACGGACCCCACTCTGTCAATGAAACCCACCCAGGGAAGAGCAGAATGACCCCAATCTGTGAATGTAACATACCCAGGGAAGAGCAGACTGGCCCTACTGTGTCAATGTAACCCACCTAGGGAAGAGTAGACTGACCACACTCTGTCAATGTAACACACACAGGGAAGTGCAGACTAACCCCAGTCTGTCAATGTAACACACCCAGGGAAGAGCAGACTGACCCCACTCTGTCTATGCGACAGACCCAGGGAAGAGCAGACCGAACCCGCTCTGTCAATGTAACCGACCCAGGGAAGAGCAGACTGACCCCACTCTGTCAATGTAACATAACCAGGGAAGAGCAGACTGACCCCGCTCTGTCAATTTAACACACCCAGGGAAGAGCAGACTGACCCCACTCTGTCAATGTAACACACCCAGGGAAGAGCAGACTGACCCCACTCTGTCAATGTAACCCACCCAGGGAAGAGCAGACTGACCCCGCTCTGTCAATGTAACACACCCAGGGAAGAGCAGACTGACCTCACTCTGTCAATGAAACACACCCAGGGAAGAGCAGACTGACCACACTCTGTCAATGTATCACACACAGGGACAAGCAGACTGACCCTACTCTGTCAATGTCACACAGCCAGGGAAGAGCAGAATGACCCCACTCTGACAATGTAACACACCAGGGAGGAGCAGACTGACCTCACTCTTCCAAAGTAACGCACTCAGGGAATTTCAGACAGACCTCACTCTGTGTATGTAACACACACAGGGAAGAGCAGACTGACCCCACTCTGTCTATGGAACACTCACAGGGAAGAGCAGACGGACCACACTCTGTCAATGTAACACACCCAGGGAAGAGCAGACTGACCACACTCTGTTAGTGCAACCCACCCAGATAAAAGCAGACTGACCCCTATCTGTCAAGAAAACACACCGAGGGAAGAGCAGACTGACCACAGTCTGTCAACGGAACACACCCAGGGATGAGCAGAATGACCTAACTCTGTCAATGTAACCCACCCAGGGAAGAGCAGACTGACCCCACTCTGTCAATGTAACACACCCAGGGAGGAGCAGACTGACCCCACTCTGTCAATGTAACACACCCAGGGAAGAGCTGACTCCACCCACTCTGTCAAAGTAACACACCCAGGGAGGAGCAGACTGACCCCCACTCGGTCAATGTAACACACCCAGGGAATTTCAGACAGACCTCACTCTGTCAAAGTAATAAACACACAGGAAGAGCAGACTGACCCCACTCTGTCAATGTAACACACACAGGAAAGAGCAGACTGACCCCACTCTGTCAATATAACACACACAGAGAAGATCAGACTAACCCCACTCTGTCTATGTAACAAACCGAAGGAAGAGCAGACTGACCTCACTCTGTCAGTGCAACACACCCAGGGAAAAGTAGACTAACCCCACTCTGTCAATGTAACACACCCAGGGAAGAGCAGACTGACCGCACTCTGTCCATGTAACTCTCACAGGGAAGAGCAGACTGACCCCACTCTGTCAATGTAACACACAAGGGAAGAGCAGACTGACCCCACTCTGTCAATGTAACACACACACGGAAGTGCAGACTGACACCACTCTGTCAATTTAACGCACACAGGGAAGAGTAGACTGACCCTTCTCTTTCAATGCAACACACACAGGGAAGAGCAGACTGACCACACTCTGTCCATGTAACATACCCAGGGAAGAGCCGACTGACCCCACTCTGTCAATGGAACATACCCAGGGAAGAGCAGACTGACCCCACTCTGTCAATGTAAAACACCCAGGGAAGAGCAGACTGACCCCACTCTGTCAATGTAACTCACACAGTGAAGAGCAGACTGACCCCACTCTGTGAATGTAACACAGCCAGGGAAGAGCAGACTGACTTCCATCTGTCACTGTTGCGCACTCAGGGAATGTCAGACTGACCCCCACTCTGTCAATGTAACACACCCAGGGAAGAGCAGACTGACCCCACTCTGTCAATGTAATACACAAAGGGACGAGCAGACTGACCCCACTATGTCTATGTAACACACCCAGGGAAGAGCAGACTGACCCCACTCTGTCTATGGAACACTCACAGTGAAGAGCAGACTGACCACACTCTGTCAATGTAACACACCCAGGGAATAGCAGACTGACCCCACTCTGTCAATGAAATACACCCAGGGAAGAGCAGACTGACCACACTCTGTCAATGTAACACACCCAGGGGATAGCAGACTGACCCCTATCTGTCAAGATAACACACCGAGGGAAGAGCAGACTGACCACAGTCTGTCAATGGAACACTCCCAGGGATGAGCCGAATGAACGCACTCTGTCAATGTAACATACACATGAAGAGCAGACAGACCCCACACTGACAATGTAACACACACAGGGAAGAGAAGACTGACCTCACACTGTCAGTGTAACACACACAGGGAAGAGCAGACTGTCTGTCAATGTAACACACCCAGGGAAGAGCAGACTAACCCCACTCTGTCAATGTAACACACCCAGGGAGGAGCAGACTGACCCCACTCTGTCAATGTAACACACCCAGGGAAGAGTAGATTGACCACACTCTGTCTGTGTAACCCACCCTGAGATAAGCAGACTGACCCCGGTCTCTCAATATAAGACACTGAGGGAATAGCAGACTGACCAAAGCCAGTCAAAGTAACACACGCAGGGAAGAGCAAACGGACCCCACTCTGTCAATGAAACCCACCCAGGGAAGAGCAGAATGACCCCAATCTGTGTATGTAACACACCCAGGCAAGAGCAGACAGACCCCACACTGACAATGTAACACACACAGGGAAGAGAAGACTGACCCCACACTGACAATGTAACTCTCACAGGGAAGAGCAGACTGAACGCACTCTGTCAATGCCACGTACTCAGGGAAGAGCAGAATGACACCAATCTCTCAATGGAACACACACAGGGAAGAGCAGACTGTCCCCACTTTGACAATGTAACACACCCAGTGAAGAGCAGACTGACCCCGCTCTGTCAATGGAACAGACCCAGGGAAGAGCAGACTGACCCCACTCTGTCAATGTAACACACCCAGTGAAGAGCAGACTGACCCCACTCTGTTAATGTGACAGACCCAGGGAAGAGCAGACTGACCCCGCTCTGTCAATGTAACCGACCCAGGGAAGAGCAGACGGAACCCACTCTGTCAATGTAACCCACCAGGGAAGAGCAAACTGACCTCACTCTGTCACTGTAACCCAGCCAGGGAAGAGCAGACTGACCACACTCTGTCAATATATCATACCCAGGGAAGAGCAGACTGACCCCACTCTGTCAAAGTAACACACCCAGGGAAGAGCAGACTGACCCCACTCTGTTAATGTCATTCAGCCAGGGAGGAGCAGACTGACCCCACACTGTCAATGTAACACACCAGGGAGGAGCAGACTGACCTCACTCTGTCAATGTAACACACCCAGGGAATTTCAGACAGACATCACTCTGTCAATGTAACACACACAGGAAGAGCAGACTGACCCCACTCTGTCAATGTAACACACCCAGGGAAGAGCAGACTGACCCCACTCTGTCAATGTAACCCACCCAGGGAAGAGCAGACTGACCCCGCTCTGTCAATGTAACACACCCAGGGAAGAGCAGACTGACCTCACTCTGTCAATGAAACACACCCAGGGAAGAGCAGACTGACCTCACACTGTCACTGTAACCCACCCAGGGAAGAGCAGACTGACCACACTCTGTCAATGTATCACACCCAGGGACAAGCAGACTGACCCTACTCTGTCAATGTCACACAGCCAGGGAAGAGCAGACTGACCCCACTCTGACAATGTAACACACCAGGGAGGAGCAGACTGACCTCACTCTTTCAAAGTAACGCACTCAGGGAATTTCAGACAGACCTCACTCTGTGTATGTAACACACACAGGGAAGAGCAGACTGACGCCACTCTGTCTATGGATCACTCACAGGGAAGAGCAGACTGACCCAACTCTGTCAATGTAACACACCCAGGGAAGAGCAGACTGACCACACTCTGTTAGTGTAACCTACCCAGATAAAAGCAGACTGACCCCTATCTGTCAAGAAAACACACCGAGGGAAGAGCAGACTGACCACAGTCTGTCAACGGAACACACCCAGGGATGAGCAGAATGACCTAACTCTGTCAATGTAACCCACCCAGGGAAGAGCAGACTGACCCCACTCTGTCAATGTGACACACCCAGGGATGAGCAGACTGACCCCCACTCGGTCAATGTAACACACCCAGGGAATTTCAGACAGACCTCACTCTGTCAAAGTAATAAACACACAGGAAGAGCAGACTGACCCCACTCTGTCAATGTAACACACAGGAAAGAGCAGACTGACCCCACTCTGTCAATGTAACACACACAGAGAAGATCAGACTAACCCCACTCTGTCTATGTAACAAACCGAAGGAAGAGCAGACTGACCTCACTCTGTCAATGCAACACACCCAGGGAAAAGTAGACTGACCGCACTCTGTCAATGTAACACACCCAGGGAAGAGCAGACTGACCGCACTCTGTCCATGTAACTCTCACAGGGAAGAGCAGACTGACCCCACTCTTGTCAATGTAACACACAAGGGAAGAGCAGACTGACCCCACTCTGTCAATGTAACACACACGGAAGTGCAGACTGACACCACTCTGTCAATTTAACGCACACAGGGAAGAGTAGACTGACCCTTCTCTTTCAATGCAACATACCCAGGGAAGAGCCGACTGACCCCACTCTGTCAATGGAACATACCCAGGGAAGAGCAGACTGACCCCACTCTGTCAATGTAAAACACACAGGGAAGAGCAGACTGACCCCACTCTGTCAATGTAACTCACACAGTGAAGAGCAGACTGACCCCACTCTGTGAATGTAACACAGCCAGGGAAGAGCAGACTGACTTCCATCTGTCACTGTTGCGCACTCAGGGAATGTCAGACTGACCCCACTCTGTCAATGTAACACACCCAGGGAAGAGCAGACTGACCCCACTCTGTCAATGTAATACACAAAGGGACGAGCAGACTGACCCGACTCTGTCAATGTAACACACCCAGGGAAGAGCGGACTGACCCAACTCTGTCTAAGTAACACACCCAGGGATGAGCAGACTGACCGCACTCTGTCAATGTAACGCTCCCAGGGAAGAGCAGACTGACCCCGGTCTCTCAATATAAGACACTGAGGGAATAGCAGACTGACCAAAGCCTGTCAAAGTAACACACGCAGGGAAGAGCAAACGGACCCCACTCTGTCAATGAAACCCACCCAGGGAAGAGCAGAATGACCCCAATCTGTGAATGTAACATACCCAGGGAAGAGCAGACTGGCCCTACTGTGTCAATGTAACCCACCTAGGGAAGAGTAGACTGACCACACTCTGTCAATGTAACACACACAGGGAAGTGCAGACTAACCCCAGTCTGTCAATGTAACACACCCAGGGAAGAGCAGACTGACCCCACTCTGTCTATGCGACAGACCCAGGGAAGAGCAGACCGAACCCGCTCTGCCAATGTAACCGACCCAGGGAAGAGCAGACTGACCCCACTCTGTCAATGTAACATAACCAGGGAAGAGCAGACTGACCCCGCTCTGTCAATTTAACACACCCAGGGAAGAGCAGACTAACCCCACTCTGTCAATGTAACACACCCAGGGAAGAGCAGACTGACCCCACTCTGTCAATGTAACCCACCCAGGGAAGAGCAGACTGACCCCGCTCTGTCAATGTAACACACCCAGCGAAGAGCAGACTGACCTCACTCTGTCAATGAAACACACCCAGGGAAGAGCAGACTGACCACACTCTGTCAATGTATCACACCCAGGGACAAGCAGACTGACCCTACTCTGTCAATGTCACACAGCCAGGGAAGAGCAGAATGACCCCACTCTGACAATGTAACACACCAGGGAGGAGCAGACTGACCTCACTCTTCCAAAGTAACGCACTCAGGGAATTTCAGACAGACCTCACTCTGTGTATGTAACACGCACAGGGAAGAGCAGACTGACCCCACTCTGTCTATGGAACACTCACAGGGAAGAGCAGACGGACCACACTCTGTCAATGTAACACACCCAGGGAAGAGCAGACTGACCACACTCTGTCAGTGCAACCCACCCAGATAAAAGCAGACTGACCCCTATCTGTCAAGAAAACACACCGAGGGAAGAGCAGACTGACCACAGTCTGTCAACGGAACACACCCAGGGATGAGCAGAATGACCTAACTCTGTCAATGTAACCCACACAGGGAAGAGCAGACTGACCCCACTCTGTCAATGTAACACACCCAGGGAGGAGCAGACTGACCCCACTCGGTCAATGTAACACACCCAGGGAAGAGCTGACTCCACCCACTCTGTCAAAGTAACACACCCAGGGAGGAGCAGACTGACCCCCACTCGGTCAATGTAACACACCCAGGGAATTTCAGACAGACCTCACTCTGTCAAAGTAATAAACACACAGGAAGAGCAGACTGACCCCACTCTGTCAATGTAACACACACAGGAAAGAGCAGACTGACCCCACTCTGTCAATGTAACACACACAGAGAAGATCAGACTAACCCCACTCTGTCTATGTAACAAACCGAAGGAAGAGCAGACTGACCTCACTCTGTCAGTGCAACACACCCAGGGAAAAGTAGACTAACCCCACTCTGTCAATGTAACACACCCAGGGAAGAGCAGACTGACCGCACTCTGTCCATGTAACTCTCACAGGGAAGAGCAGACTGACCCCACTCTGTCAATGTAACACACAAGGGAAGAGCAGACTGACCCCACTCTGTCAATGTAACACACACACGGAAGTGCAGACTGACACCACTCTGTCAATTTAACGCACACAGGGAAGAGTAGACTGACCCTTCTCTTTCAATGCAACACACACAGGGAAGAGCAGACTGACCACACTCTGTCCATGTAACATACCCAGGGAAGAGCCGACTGACCCCACTCTGTCAATGGAACATACCCAGGGAAGAGCAGACTGACCCCACTCTGTGAATGTAACACAGCCAGGGAAGAGCAGACTGACTTCCATCTGTCACTGTTGCGCACTCAGGGAATGTCAGACTGACCCCCACTCTGTCAATGTAACACACCCAGGGAAGAGCAGACTGACCCCACTCTGTCAAAGTAACACACCCAGGGAAGAGCAGACTGACCCCACTCTGTTAATGTCATTCAGCCAGGGAGGAGCAGACTGACCCCACACTGTCAATGTAACACAGACATTTAAGAGCAGACTGACACCACTCTGACAATGTAACACATCAGGGAGGAGCAGACTGACCTCACTCTGTCAATGTAACACACCCAGGGAATTTCAGACAGACCTCACTCTGTAAATGTAACACACACAGTGAAGAGCAGACTGACCCCACTCTGTCAATGTAACACACCCAGAGAAGTTCGTACTAACCCCACTCTGTCTATGTAACACACCCACGGAAGAGCAGACTGACCTCATTCTGTCAATGCAATACACCCAGGCAAGAGCAGACTGACCGCACTCTGTCAATGTAACACACCCAGGGAAGAGCAGACTGACCTCACTCTGTCAATGTAACACACCAAGGGAAGAGCAGACTGACCCCACTCTGTCATTGTAACACACTCAGGGAAAAGCTGACTGACCACACTCTGTTAATGTAACCCACCCAGGGATGAGCAGAATGACCCTACTCTGTCAATGTTACACACACAGGGAAGTGCAGACTGACCCCACTCTGTCAATGTAACACACCCAGGGAAGAGTAGACTGACCACACTCTGTCTATGTAACTCTGACTGGGAAGAGCAGAACGACCACACTCTGTCAATGTAACACACCCAGGGAAGAGCATACTGACCCCACACTGTCAATGTAACCCACCCAGGGAAGAGCAGACTGACCCCGCTCTGTAAATGGAACAGACCCAGGGAAGAGCCAACTGACCCCACTCTGTCTATGTTACACACCCAGGGAAGAGAAGACCGACCACACTCTGTCAATGTAACACACGCAAGGATGAACAGATTGACCCCACTCTGTCAATGTAACACACCCAGGGAAGACCAGACGAACCCCATTCTGTCAATGTATCGCACCCAGGGAAGAGCACACTGACCCAACTCTGTCAATGTAACACCCCCAGGGAAGAGCAGAATGACCTCACTCTGTCAATGTAACACACCCAGGGAAGAGCAGAATGACCTCACTCTGTCAATGTAACCCACCCAGGGAAGAGCAGACTGACCCCGCTCTGTCAATGGAACACACCCAGGGAAGAGCAGATTGACCCAAATCTGTCAATGTAACAGACCCAGGGAAGAGCAGACTGACCCCACTCTGTCAATATAACACACGCAGGAAAGAGCTAACCGACCACACTCTGTCAATGTAACACACGGGGCGATAAACAGAATGACCCCACCCATCAATGTAACAAACCCAGGGAAGACCAGACTGACCCTACTCTGTCAATGTCACTCAGCCAGGGAGGAGCAGACTGACCCCACACTGTCAATGTAACACAGCCAGGGAAGAGCAGACTGACCCCACTCTGACAATGTAACACACCAGGGAGGAGCAGACTGACCTCACTCTTTCAAAGTAACGCACTCAGGGAATGTCAGACTGACCCCTACTCTGTCAATGTAACACACCCAGGGAATTTCAGACAGACCTCACTCTGTCTATGTAACACACCCAAGGAAGAGCAGACTACCCCACTCCGTCAATGTAACTCACACAGTGAAGAGCAGACTGACCACACTCTGCTGGTTTAACCCACCCAGATAAAAGCAGACTGACCCCACTCTGTGAATGTAACACACCCAGGGAAGAGCAGACTGACTTCCATCTGTCACTGTTGCGCACTCAGGGAATGTCAGACTGACCCCTACTCTGTCAATGTAACACACCCAGGGAAGAGCAGACTGACCCCACTCTGTCTATGGAACACTCACAGGGAAGAGCAGACTGACCACACTCTGTCAATGTAACACACCCAGGGAAGAGCAGACTGACACCACTCTGTCAATGTAACTCACCCAGGGAGGAGCAGACCGACCACACTCTGTCAATGTGACCCACCGAGGGAAGAGCATAGTGACCCCACTCTGTCAATGTAACTCACCCCGGGAAGAGCAGACTGACCCAACTCTGTCTAAGTAACACACCCAGGGATGAGCAGACTGACCCCACTCTGTCAATGTAACGCTCCCAGGGAAGAGCTGACTGACCACACTCTGTCAATGTAACACACCCAGGGAAGAGAAGACTGACCCCACACTGTCAGTGTAACACACACAGGGAAGAGCAGACTGTCCCCACTCTGTCAATGTAACACACCCAGGGAATAGCAGACTAACCCCACTCTGTCAATGTAATACACAAAGGGACGAGCAGACTAACCCCACTCTGTCAATGTAACACACCCAGGGAAGAGCGGACTGACCCAACTCTGTCTAAGTAACACAACCAGGGATGAGCAGACTGACCGCACTATGTCAATGTAACGCTCCCAGGGAAGAGCAGACTGACCCCGGTCTCTCAATATAAGACACTGAGGGAATAGCAGACTGACCAAAGCCTGTCAAAGTAACACACCCAGGGAAGAGCAAAGGGACCCCACTCTGTCAATGAAACCCACCCAGGGAAGAGCAGAATGACCCCAATCTGTGAATGTAACATACCCAGGGAAGAGCAGACTGGCCCTACTGTGTCAATGTAACCCACCTAGGGAAGAGTAGGCTGACCACACTCTGTCAATGTAACACACACAGGGAAGTGCAGACTAACCCCAGTCTGTCAATGTAACACACCCAGGGAAGAGCAGACTGACCTCACATTGTCACTGTAACCCACCCAGGGAAGAGCAGACTGACCCCACTCTGTCTATGCGACAGACCCAGGGAAGAGCAGACCGAACCCGCTCTGTCAATGTAACATACCCAGGGAAGAGCAGAATGACCCCAATCTCTCAATGTAACACACACAGGGAAGAGCAGTCTGACCCCACTCTGTCCATGTAACACACCCAGTGAAGAGAAGACTGACCCCACTCTGTCTATGCGACAGACCCAGGGAAGAGCAGACCGAACCCGCTCTGTCAATGTAACGACCCAGGGAAGAGCAGACTGACCCCACTCTGTCAATGTAACATAACCAGGGAAGAGCAGGCTGACCCCGCTCTGTCAATGTAACACACCCAGGGAAGAGCAGACTGACCCCACTCTGTCAATGTAACCCACCCAGGGAAGAGCAGACGGACCCCACTCTGTCAATGTAACCCACATAGGAAAGTGCAGACTGACCCCACTCTGTCAATGTAACACACCAAGGGAAGAGCAGACTGACCCCACTCTGTCATTGTAACACACTCAGGGAAAAGCTGACTGACCACACTCTGTTAATGTAACCCACCCAGGGATGAGCAGAATGACCCTACTCTGTCAATGTGACACACACAGGGAAGTGCAGTCTGACCCCACTTTGTCAATGTAACACACCCAGGGAAGAGTAGACTGACCACACTCTGTCTATGTAACTCTGACAGCGAAGAGCAGAACGACCACACTCTGACAATGTAACACACCCAGGGAAGAGCAGACTGACCTCACTCTGTCAATGTAACCCTCCCAGGGAAGAGCAGACTGACCTCACTCTGTCAATGTAACACTCCCAGGGAAGAGCAGAATGACCTCACTCTGTCAATGTAACACACCCAGGGAAGAGCAGACTGACCCCACACTGTCAAGGTAACCCACCCAGGGAAGAGCAGACTGACCCCGCTCTGTAAATGGAACAGACCCAGGGAAGAGCCAACTGACCCCACTCTGTCTATGTAACACACCCAGGGAAGAGTAGACCGACCACACTCTGTCAATGTAACACACGCAAGGATGAACAGACTGACCCCACTCTGTCAATGTAACACACCCAGGGAAGACCAGACGAACCCCATTCTGTCAATGTATCGCACCCAGGGAAGAGCACACTGACCCAACTCTGTCAATGTAACACCCCCAGGGAAGAGCAGAATGACCTCACTCTGTCAATGTAACACACCCAGGGAAGAGCAGACTGACCCCACTCTGTCAATGTAACCCACCCAGGGAAGAGCAGACTGACCCCGCTCTGTCAATGGAACACACCCAGGGAAGAGCAGATTGACCCAAATCTGTCAATGTAACAGACCCAGGGAAGAGCAGACTGACCCCACTCTGTCAATATAACACACGCAGGGAAGAGCTAACCGACCACACTCTGTCAATGTAACACACGGGGGGATAAACAGAATGACACCACCCATCAATGTAACAAACCCAGGGAAGACCAGACTGACCCCACTCTGTCAATGTAACGCACCCAGGGAAGAGCAGACTGACCCCAGTCTGTCAATGTAACACACCCAGGGAAGAGCAGACTGACGTCACACTGCCACTGTAACACACCCAGGGACGAGCAGACTGACCCCACTCTGTTTATGCGACAGACCCAGGGAAGAGCAGACCGATCCCGCTCTGACAATGTAACATACCCAGGGAAGAGCAGAATGACCCCGATCTCTCAATGTAACACACCCAGGGAAGAGCAGACTGACCCCACTCTGTCAATGTAACACACCCAGTGAAGAGCAGACTGACCCCACTCTGTCTATGCGACAGACCCAGGGAAGAGAAGTCCGAACCCGCTCTGTGAATGTAACCGACCGAGGGAAGAGCCGATTGACCCCACTCTGTCAATGTAACATAACCAGGGAAGAGCAGACTGACCCCGCTCTGTCAATGTAACACACCCAGGGAAGAGCAGACTGACCCCACTCTGTCAATGTAACACACCCAGGGAAGAGCAGACTGACCACACTCTGTCAATGTATCACACCCAGCGACAAGCAGACTGACCCTACTCTGTCAATGTCACTCAGCCAGGGAGGAGCAGACTGACCCCACACTGTCAATGTAACACAGCCAGGGAAGAGCAGACTGACCCCACTCTGACACTGTAACACACCAGGCAGGAGCAGACTGACCTCACTCTTTCAAAGTAACGCACTCAGGGAATGTCAGACTGACCCCTACTCTGTCAATGTAACACACCCAGGGAATTTCAGACAGACCTCACTCTGTCTATGTAACACACCCAAGGAAGAGCAGACTAACCCCACTCCGTCAATGTAACTCACACAGTGAAGAGCAGACAGACCACACTCTGTTAGTTTGACCCACCCAGATAAAAGCAGACTGACCCCACTCTGTGAATGTAACACACCCAGGGAAGAGCAGACTGACTTCCATCTGTCACTGTTGCGCACTCAGGGAATGTCAGACTGACCCCTACTCTGTCAATGTAACACACCCAGGGAAGAGCAGACTGACCCCACTCTGTCTATGGAACACTCACAGGGAAGAGCAGACTGACCACACTCTGTCAATGTAACACACCCAGGGAAGAGCAGACTGACACCACTCTGTCAATGTAACTCACCCAGGGAGGAGCAGACCGACCACACTCTGTCAATGTGACCCACCGAGGGAAGAGCATAGTGACCCCACTCTGTCAATGTAACTCACCCCGGGAAGAGCAGACTGACAACACTCTGTCACTGTAACACACCCAGGGAAGAGCAGACTGACCCAACTCTGTCTAAGTAACACACCCAGGGATGAGCAGACTGACCCCACTCTGTCAATGTAACGCTCCCAGGGAAGAGCTGACTGACCACACTCTGTCAATGTAACACACCCAGGGAAGAGAAGACTGACCCCACACTGTCAGTGTAACAAACACAGGGAAGAGCAGACTGTCTCCACTCTGTCAATGTAACACACCCAGGGAAGAGCAGACTGACCCCACTCTGTCAATGTAACATAACCAGGGAAGAGCAGGCTGACCCCGCTCTGTCAATGTAACACACCCAGGGAAGAGCAGACTGACCCCACTCTGTCAATGTAACCCACCCAGGGAAGAGCAGACGGACCCCACTCTGTCAATGTAACCCACATAGGAAAGTGCAGACTGACCCCACTCTGTCAATGTAACACACCAAGGGAAGAGCAGACTGACCCCACTCTGTCATTGTAACACACTCAGGGAAAAGCTGACTGACCACACTCTGTCAATGTAACCCACCCAGGGATGAGCAGAATGACCCTACTCTGTCAATGTGACACACACAGGGAAGTGCAGACTGACCCCACTTTGTCAATGTAACACACCCAGGGAAGAGTAGACTGACCACACTCTGTCTATGTAACTCTGACAGCGAAGAGCAGAACGACCACACTCTGACAATGTAACACACCCAGGGAAGAGCAGACTGACCTCACTCTGTCAATGTAACCCTCCCAGGGAAGAGCAGACTGACCTCACTCTGTCAATGTAACACTCCCAGGGAAGAGCAGAATGACCTCACTCTGTCAATGTAACACACCCAGGGAAGAGCAGACTGACCCCACACTGTCAAGGTAACCCACCCAGGGAAGAGTAGACCGACCACACTCTGTCAATGTAACACACGCAAGGATGAACAGACTGACCCCACTCTGTCAATGTAACACACCCAGGGAAGACCAGACGAACCCCATTCTGTCAATGTATCGCACCCAGGGAAGAGCACACTGACCCAACTCTGTCAATGTAACACCCCCAGGGAAGAGCAGAATGACCTCACTCTGTCAATGTAACCCACCCAGGGAAGAGCAGACTGACCCCGCTCTGTCAATGGAACACACCCAGGGAAGAGCAGATTGACCCAAATCTGTCAATGTAACAGACCCAGGGAAGAGCAGACTGACCCCACTCTGTCAATATAACACACGCAGGGAAGAGCTAACCGACCACACTCTGTCAATGTAACACACGGGGGGATAAACAGAATGAGACCACCCATCAAAATAACAAACCCAGGGAAGACCAGACTGACCCCACTCTGTCAATGTAACTCACCCAGGGAAGAGCAGACTGACCCCAGTCTGTCAATGTAACACACCCAGGGAAGAGCAGACTGACCGCACTCTGTTTATGCGACAGACCCAGGGAAGAGCAGACCGATCCCGCTCTGACAATGTAACATACCCAGGGAAGAGCAGAATGACCCCGATCTCTCAATGTAACACACCCAGGGAAGAGCAGACTGACCCCACTCTGTCAATGTAACACACCCAGTGAAGAGCAGACTGACCCCACTCTGTCTATGCGACAGACCCAGGGAAGAGCAGTCCGAACCCGCTCTGTGAATGTAACCGACCGAGGGAAGAGCCGATTGACCCCACTCTGTCAATGTAACATAACCAGGGAAGAGCAGACTGACCCCGCTCTGTCAATGTAACACACCCAGGGAAGAGCAGACTGACCCCACTCTGTCAATGTAACACACCCAGGGAAGAGCAGACTGACCACACTCTGTCAATGTATCACACCCAGCGACAAGCAGACTGACCCTACTCTGTCAATGTCACTCAGCCAGGGAGGAGCAGACTGACCCCACACTGTCAATGTAACACAGCCAGGGAAGAGCAGACTGACCCCACTCTGACACTGTAACACACCAGGCAGGAGCAGACTGACCTCACTCTTTCAAAGTAACGCACTCAGGGAATGTCAGACTGACCCCTACTCTGTCAATGTAACACACCCAGGGAATTTCAGACAGACCTCACTCTGTCTATGTAACACACCCAAGGAAGAGCAGACTAACCCCACTCCGTCAATGTAACTCACACAGTGAAGAGCAGACAGACCACACTCTGTTAGTTTAACCCACCCAGATAAAAGCAGACTGACCCCACTCTGTGAATGTAACACACCCAGGGAAGAGCAGACTGACTTCCATCTGTCACTGTTGCGCACTCAGGGAATGTCAGACTGACCCCTACTCTGTCAATGTAACACACCCAGGGAAGAGCAGACTGACCCCACTCTGTCTATGGAACACTCACAGGGAAGAGCAGACTGACCACACTCTGTCAATGTAACACACCCAGGGAAGAGCAGACTGACACCACTCTGTCAATGTAACTCACCCAGGGAGGAGCAGACCGACCACACTCTGTCAATGTGACCCACCGAGGGAAGAGCATAGTGACCCCACTCTGTCAATGTAACTCACCCCGGGAAGAGCAGACTGACAACACTCTGTCACTGTAACACACCCAGGGAAGAGCAGACTGACCCAACTCTGTCTAAGTAACACACCCAGGGATGAGCAGACTGACCCCACTCTGTCAATGTAACGCTCCCAGGGAAGAGCTGACTGACCACACTCTGTCAATGTAACACACCCAGGGAAGAGAAGACTGACCCCACACTGTCAGTGTAACACACACAGGGAAGAGCAGACTGTCTCCACTCTGTCAATGTAACACACCCAGGGAAGAGCAGACTAACCCCACTCTGTCAATGTAACACACCCAGGGAAGAGCAGACTGACCCCACTCTGTCAATGTAACACACCCAGGGAAGAGCGGGCTGACCCAACTCTGTCTAAGTAACACACCCAGGGATGAGCAGACTGACCGCACTCTGTTAATGTAACGCTCCCAGGGAAGAGCAGACTGACCCCGGTCTCTCAATATAAGACACTGAGGGAATAGCAGACTGACCAAAGCCTGTCAAAGTAACACACGCAGGGAAGAGCAAACGGACCCCACTCTGTCAATGAAACCCACCCAGGGAAGAGCAGAATGACCCCAATCTGTGAATGTAACATACCCAGGGAAGAGCAGACTGGCCCTACTGTGTCAATTTAACCCACCTAGGGAAGAGCAGAATGACCCCAATCTCTCAATGTAACACACACAGGGAAGAGCAGTCTGACACCACTCTGTCTATGCGACAGACCCAGGGAAGAGCAGACCGAACCCGCTCTGTCAATGTAACCGACCCAGGGAAGAGCAGACTGACCCCACTCTGTCAATGTAACATAACCAGGGAAGAGCAGACTGACCCCGCTCTGTCAATTTAACACACCCAGGGAAGAGCAGACTGACCCCACTCTGTCAATGTAACACACCCAGGGAAGAGCAGACTGACCCCACTCTGTCAATGTAACCCACCCAGGGAAGAGCAGACTGACCCCGCTCTGTCAATGTAACACACCCAGGGAAGAGCAGACTGACCTCACTCTGTCAATGAAACACACCCAGGGAAGAGCAGACTGACCTCACACTGTCACTGTAACCCACCCAGGGAAGAGCAGACTGACCACACTCTGTCAATGTATCACACCCAGGGACAAGCAGACTGACCCTACTCTGTCAATGTCACACAGCCAGGGAAGAGCAGACTGACCCCACTCTGACAATGTAACACACACAGGGAAGAGCAGACTGACGCCACTCTGTCTATGGATCACTCACAGGGAAGAGCAGACTGACCACACTCTGTCAATGTAACACACCCAGGGAAGAGCAGACTGACCACACTCTGTTAGTGTAACCTACCCAGATAAAAGCAGACTGACCCCTATCTGTCAAGAAAACACACCGAGGGAAGAGCAGACTGACCACAGTCTGTCAACGGAACACACCCAGGGATGAGCAGAATGACCTAACTCTGTCAATGTAACCCACCCAGGGAAGAGCAGACTGACCCCACTCTGTCAATGTGACACACCCAGGGATGAGCAGACTGACCCCCACTCGGTCAATGTAACACACCCAGGGAATTTCAGACAGACCTCACTCTGTCAAAGTAATAAACACACAGGAAGAGCAGACTGACCCCACTCTGTCAATGTAACACACAGGAAAGAGCAGACTGACCCCACTCTGTCAATGTAACACACACAGAGAAGATCAGACTAACCCCACTCTGTCTATGTAACAAACCGAAGGAAGAGCAGACTGACCTCACTCTGTCAATGCAACACACCCAGGGAAAAGTAGACTGACCGCACTCTGTCAATGTAACACACCCAGGGAAGAGCAGACTGACCGCACTCTGTCCATGTAACTCTCACAGGGAAGAGCAGACTGACCCCACTCTTGTCAATGTAACACACAAGGGAAGAGCAGACTGACCCCACTCTGTCAATGTAACACACACGGAAGTGCAGACTGACACCACTCTGTCAATTTAACGCACACAGGGAAGAGTAGACTGACCCTTCTCTTTCAATGCAACATACCCAGGGAAGAGCCGACTGACCCCACTCTGTCAATGGAACATACCCAGGGAAGAGCAGACTGACCCCACTCTGTCAATGTAAAACACACAGGGAAGAGCAGACTGACCCCACTCTGTCAATGTAACTCACACAGTGAAGAGCAGACTGACCCCACTCTGTGAATGTAACACAGCCAGGGAAGAGCAGACTGACTTCCATCTGTCACTGTTGCGCACTCAGGGAATGTCAGACTGACCCCACTCTGTCAATGTAACACACCCAGGGAAGAGCAGACTGACCCCACTCTGTCAATGTAATACACAAAGGGACGAGCAGACTGACCCGACTCTGTCAATGTAACACACCCAGGGAAGAGCGGACTGACCCAACTCTGTCTAAGTAACACACCCAGGGATGAGCAGACTGACCGCACTCTGTCAATGTAACGCTCCCAGGGAAGAGCAGACTGACCCCGGTCTCTCAATATAAGACACTGAGGGAATAGCAGACTGACCAAAGCCTGTCAAAGTAACACACGCAGGGAAGAGCAAACGGACCCCACTCTGTCAATGAAACCCACCCAGGGAAGAGCAGAATGACCCCAATCTGTGAATGTAACATACCCAGGGAAGAGCAGACTGGCCCTACTGTGTCAATGTAACCCACCTAGGGAAGAGTAGACTGACCACACTCTGTCAATGTAACACACACAGGGAAGTGCAGACTAACCCCAGTCTGTCAATGTAACACACCCAGGGAAGAGCAGACTGACCCCACTCTGTCTATGCGACAGACCCAGGGAAGAGCAGACCGAACCCGCTCTGTCAATGTAACCGACCCAGGGAAGAGCAGACTGACCCCACTCTGTCAATGTAACATAACCAGGGAAGAGCAGACTGACCCCGCTCTGTCAATTTAACACACCCAGGGAAGAGCAGACTGACCCCACTCTGTCAATGTAACACACCCAGGGAAGAGCAGACTGACCCCACTCTGTCAATGTAACCCACCCAGGGAAGAGCAGACTGACCCCGCTCTGTCAATGTAACACACCCAGGGAAGAGCAGACTGACCTCACTCTGTCAATGAAACACACCCAGGGAAGAGCAGACTGACCACACTCTGTCAATGTATCACACACAGGGACAAGCAGACTGACCCTACTCTGTCAATGTCACACAGCCAGGGAAGAGCAGAATGACCCCACTCTGACAATGTAACACACCAGGGAGGAGCAGACTGACCTCACTCTTCCAAAGTAACGCACTCAGGGAATTTCAGACAGACCTCACTCTGTGTATGTAACACACACAGGGAAGAGCAGACTGACCCCACTCTGTCTATGGAACACTCACAGGGAAGAGCAGACGGACCACACTCTGTCAATGTAACACACCCAGGGAAGAGCAGACTGACCACACTCTGTTAGTGCAACCCACCCAGATAAAAGCAGACTGACCCCTATCTGTCAAGAAAGCACACCGAGGGAAGAGCAGACTGACCACAGTCTGTCAACGGAACACACCCAGGGATGAGCAGAATGACCTAACTCTGTCAATGTAACCCACCCAGGGAAGAGCAGACTGACCCCACTCTGTCAATGTAACACACCCAGGGAGGAGCAGACTGACCCCACTCGGTCAATGTAACACACCCAGGGAAGAGCTGACTCCACCCACTCTGTCAAAGTAACACACCCAGGGAGGAGCAGACTGACCCCCACTCGGTCAATGTAACACACCCAGGGAATTTCAGACAGACCTCACTCTGTCAAAGTAATAAACACACAGGAAGAGCAGACTGACCCCACTCTGTCAATGTAACACACACAGGAAAGAGCAGACTGACCCCACTCTGTCAATATAACACACACAGAGAAGATCAGACTAACCCCACTCTGTCTATGTAACAAACCGAAAGAAGAGCAGACTGACCTCACTCTGTCAGTGCAACACACCCAGGGAAAAGTAGACTAACCCCACTCTGTCAATGTAACACACCCAGGGAAGAGCAGACTGACCGCACTCTGTCCATGTAACTCTCACAGGGAAGAGCAGACTGACCCCACTCTGTCAATGTAACACACAAGGGAAGAGCAGACTGACCCCACTCTGTCAATGTAACACACACACGGAAGTGCAGACTGACACCACTCTGTCAATTTAACGCACACAGGGAAGAGTAGACTGACCCTTCTCTTTCAATGCAACACACACAGGGAAGAGCAGACTGACCACACTCTGTCCATGTAACATACCCAGGGAAGAGCCGACTGACCCCACTCTGTCAATGGAACATACCCAGGGAAGAGCAGACTGACCCCACTCTGTCAATGTAAAACACCCAGGCAAGAGCAGACTGACCCCACTCTGTCAATGTAACTCACACAGTGAAGAGCAGACTGACCCCACTCTGTGAATGTAACACAGCCAGGGAAGAGCAGACTGACTTCCATCTGTCACTGTTGCGCACTCAGGGAATGTCAGACTGACCCCCACTCTGTCAATGTAACACACCCAGGGAAGAGCAGACTGACCCCACTCTGTCAATGTAATACACAAAGGGACGAGCAGACTGACCCCACTATGTCTATGTAACACACCCAGGGAAGAGCAGACTGACCCCACTCTGTCTATGGAACACTCACAGTGAAGAGCAGACTGACCACACTCTGTCAATGTAACACACCCAGGGAATAGCAGACTGACCCCACTCTGTCAATGAAATACACCCAGGGAAGAGCAGACTGACCACACTCTGTCAATGTAACACACCCAGGGGATAGCAGACTGACCCCTATCTGTCAAGATAACACACCGAGGGAAGAGCAGACTGACCACAGTCTGTCAATGGAACACACCCAGGGATGAGCCGAATGAACGCACTCTGTCAATGTAACATACACATGAAGAGCAGACAGACCCCACACTGACAATGTAACACACACAGGGAAGAGAAGACTGACCTCACACTGTCAGTGTAACACACACAGGGAAGAGCAGACTGTCTGTCAATGTAACACACCCAGGGAAGAGCAGACTAACCCCACTCTGTCAATGTAACACACCCAGGGAGGAGCAGACTGACCCCACTCTGTCAATGTAACACACCCAGGGAAGAGTAGATTGACCACACTCTGTCTGTGTAACCCACCCTGAGATAAGCAGACTGACCCCGGTCTCTCAATATAAGACACTGAGGGAATAGCAGACTGACCAAAGCCAGTCAAAGTAACACACGCAGGGAAGAGCAAACGGACCCCACTCTGTCAATGAAACCCACCCAGGGAAGAGCAGAATGACCCCAATCTGTGTATGTAACACACCCAGGCAAGAGCAGACAGACCCCACACTGACAATGTAACACACACAGGGAAGAGAAGACTGACCCCACACTGACAATGTAACTCTCACAGGGAAGAGCAGACTGAACGCACTCTGTCAATGCCACGTACTCAGGGAAGAGCAGAATGACCCCAATCTCTCAATGGAACACACACAGGGAAGAGCAGACTGTCCCCACTTTGACAATGTAACACACCCAGTGAAGAGCAGACTGACCCCGCTCTGTCAATGGAACAGACCCAGGGAAGAGCAGACTGACCCCACTCTGTCAATGTAACACACCCAGTGAAGAGCAGACTGACCCCACTCTGTTAATGTGACAGACCCAGGGAAGAGCAGACTGACCCCGCTCTGTCAATGTAACCGACCCAGGGAAGAGCAGACGGACCCCACTCTGTCAATGTAACCCACCAGGGAAGAGCAAACTGACCTCACTCTGTCACTGTAACCCAGCCAGGGAAGAGCAGACTGACCACACTCTGTCAATATATCATACCCAGGGAAGAGCAGACTGACCCCACTCTGTCAAAGTAACACACCCAGGGAAGAGCAGACTGACCCCACTCTGTTAATGTCATTCAGCCAGGGAGGAGCAGACTGACCCCACACTGTCAATGTAACACACCAGGGAGGAGCAGACTGACCTCACTCTGTCAATGTAACACACCCAGGGAATTTCAGACAGACATCACTCTGTCAAAGTAACACACACAGGAAGAGCAGACTGACCCCACTCTGTCAATGTAACACACCCAGGGAAGAGCAGACTGACCCCACTCTGTCAATGTAACCCACCCAGGGAAGAGCAGACTGACCCCGCTCTGTCAATGTAACACACCCAGGGAAGAGCAGACTGACCTCACTCTGTCAATGAAACACACCCAGGGAAGAGCAGACTGACCTCACACTGTCACTGTAACCCACCCAGGGAAGAGCAGACTGACCACACTCTGTCAATGTATCACACCCAGGGACAAGCAGACTGACCCTACTCTGTCAATGTCACACAGCCAGGGAAGAGCAGACTGACCCCACTCTGACAATGTAACACACCAGGGAGGAGCAGACTGACCTCACTCTTTCAAAGTAACGCACTCAGGGAATTTCAGACAGACCTCACTCTGTGTATGTAACACACACAGGGAAGAGCAGACTGACGCCACTCTGTCTATGGATCACTCACAGGGAAGAGCAGACTGACCCAACTCTGTCAATGTAACACACCCAGGGAAGAGCAGACTGACCACACTCTGTTAGTGTAACCTACCCAGATAAAAGCAGACTGACCCCTATCTGTCAAGAAAACACACCGAGGGAAGAGCAGACTGACCACAGTCTGTCAACGGAACACACCCAGGGATGAGCAGAATGACCTAACTCTGTCAATGTAACCCACCCAGGGAAGAGCAGACTGACCCCACTCTGTCAATGTGACACACCCAGGGATGAGCAGACTGACCCCCACTCGGTCAATGTAACACACCCAGGGAATTTCAGACAGACCTCACTCTGTCAAAGTAATAAACACACAGGAAGAGCAGACTGACCCCACTCTGTCAATGTAACACACAGGAAAGAGCAGACTGACCCCACTCTGTCAATGTAACACACACAGAGAAGATCAGACTAACCCCACTCTGTCTATGTAACAAACCGAAGGAAGAGCAGACTGACCTCACTCTGTCAATGCAACACACCCAGGGAAAAGTAGACTGACCGCACTCTGTCAATGTAACACACCCAGGGAAGAGCAGACTGACCGCACTCTGTCCATGTAACTCTCACAGGGAAGAGCAGACTGACCCCACTCTTGTCAATGTAACACACAAGGGAAGAGCAGACTGACCCCACTCTGTCAATGTAACACACACGGAAGTGCAGACTGACACCACTCTGTCAATTTAACGCACACAGGGAAGAGTAGACTGACCCTTCTCTTTCAATGCAACATACCCAGGGAAGAGCCGACTGACCCCACTCTGTCAATGGAACATACCCAGGGAAGAGCAGACTGACCCCACTCTGTCAATGTAAAACACACAGAGAAGAGCTGACTGACCCCACTCTGTCAATGTAACTCACACAGTGAAGAGCAGACTGACCCCACTCTGTGAATGTAACACAGCCAGGGAAGAGCAGACTGACTTCCATCTGTCACTGTTGCGCACTCAGGGAATGTCAGACTGACCCCACTCTGTCAATGTAACACACCCAGGGAAGAGCAGACTGACCCCACTCTGTCAATGTAATACACAAAGGGACGAGCAGACTGACCCGACTCTGTCAATGTAACACACCCAGGGAAGAGCGGACTGACCCAACTCTGTCTAAGTAACACACCCAGGGATGAGCAGACTGACCGCACTCTGTCAATGTAACGCTCCCAGGGAAGAGCAGACTGACCCCGGTCTCTCAATATAAGACACTGAGGGAATAGCAGACTGACCAAAGCCTGTCAAAGTAACACACGCAGGGAAGAGCAAACGGACCCCACTCTGTCAATGAAACCCACCCAGGGAAGAGCAGAATGACCCCAATCTGTGAATGTAACATACCCAGGGAAGAGCAGACTGGCCCTACTGTGTCAATGTAACCCACCTAGGGAAGAGTAGACTGACCACACTCTGTCAATGTAACACACACAGGGAAGTGCAGACTAACCCCAGTCTGTCAATGTAACACACCCAGGGAAGAGCAGACTGACCCCACTCTGTCTATGCGACAGACCCAGGGAAGAGCAGACCGAACCCGCTCTGCCAATGTAACCGACCCAGGGAAGAGCAGACTGACCCCACTCTGTCAATGTAACATAACCAGGGAAGAGCAGACTGACCCCGCTCTGTCAATTTAACACACCCAGGGAAGAGCAGACTAACCCCACTCTGTCAATGTAACACACCCAGGGAAGAGCAGACTGACCCCACTCTGTCAATGTAACCCACCCAGGGAAGAGCAGACTGACCCCGCTCTGTCAATGTAACACACCCAGGGAAGAGCAGACTGACCTCACTCTGTCAATGAAACACACCCAGGGAAGAGCAGACTGACCACACTCTGTCAATGTATCACACCCAGGGACAAGCAGACTGACCCTACTCTGTCAATGTCACACAGCCAGGGAAGAGCAGAATGACCCCACTCTGACAATGTAACACACCAGGGAGGAGCAGACTGACCTCACTCTTCCAAAGTAACGCACTCAGGGAATTTCAGACAGACCTCACTCTGTGTATGTAACACGCACAGGGAAGAGCAGACTGACCCCACTCTGTCTATGGAACACTCACAGGGAAGAGCAGACGGACCACACTCTGTCAATGTAACACACCCAGGGAAGAGCAGACTGACCACACTCTGTCAGTGCAACCCACCCAGATAAAAGCAGACTGACCCCTATCTGTCAAGAAAACACACCGAGGGAAGAGCAGACTGACCACAGTCTGTCAACGGAACACACCCAGGGATGAGCAGAATGACCTAACTCTGTCAATGTAACCCACACAGGGAAGAGCAGACTGACCCCACTCTGTCAATGTAACACACCCAGGGAGGAGCAGACTGACCCCACTCGGTCAATGTAACACACCCAGGGAAGAGCTGACTCCACCCACTCTGTCAAAGTAACACACCCAGGGAGGAGCAGACTGACCCCCACTCGGTCAATGTAACACACCCAGGGAATTTCAGACAGACCTCACTCTGTCAAAGTAATAAACACACAGGAAGAGCAGACTGACCCCACTCTGTCAATGTAACACACACAGGAAAGAGCAGACTGACCCCACTCTGTCAATGTAACACACACAGAGAAGATCAGACTAACCCCACTCTGTCTATGTAACAAACCGAAGGAAGAGCAGACTGACCTCACTCTGTCAGTGCAACACACCCAGGGAAAAGTAGACTAACCCCACTCTGTCAATGTAACACACCCAGGGAAGAGCAGACTGACCGCACTCTGTCCATGTAACTCTCACAGGGAAGAGCAGACTGACCCCACTCTGTCAATGTAACACACAAGGGAAGAGCAGACTGACCCCACTCTGTCAATGTAACACACACACGGAAGTGCAGACTGACACCACTCTGTCAATTTAACGCACACAGGGAAGAGTAGACTGACCCTTCTCTTTCAATGCAACACACACAGGGAAGAGCAGACTGACCACACTCTGTCCATGTAACATACCCAGGGAAGAGCCGACTGACCCCACTCTGTCAATGGAACATACCCAGGGAAGAGCAGACTGACCCCACTCTGTGAATGTAACACAGCCAGGGAAGAGCAGACTGACTTCCATCTGTCACTGTTGCGCACTCAGGGAATGTCAGACTGACCCCCACTCTGTCAATGTAACACACCCAGGGAAGAGCAGACTGACCCCACTCTGTCAATGTAATACACAAAGGGACGAGCAGACTGACCCCACTATGTCTATGTAACACACCCAGGGAAGAGCAGACTGACCCCACTCTGTCTATGGAACACTCACAGTGAAGAGCAGACTGACCACACTCTGTCAATGTAACACACCCAGGGAATAGCAGACTGACCCCACTCTGTCAATGAAATACACCCAGGGAAGAGCAGACTGACCACACTCTGTCAATGTAACACACCCAGGGGATAGCAGACTGACCCCTATCTGTCAAGATAACACACCGAGGGAAGAGCAGACTGACCACAGTCTGTCAATGGAACACACCCAGGGATGAGCCGAATGAACGCACTCTGTCAATGTAACATACACATGAAGAGCAGACAGACCCCACACTGACAATGTAACACACACAGGGAAGAGAAGACTGACCTCACACTGTCAGTGTAACACACACAGGGAAGAGCAGACTGTCTGTCAATGTAACACACCCAGGGAAGAGCAGACTAACCCCACTCTGTCAATGTAACACACCCAGGGAGGAGCAGACTGACCCCACTCTGTCAATGTAACACACCCAGGGAAGAGTAGATTGACCACACTCTGTCTGTGTAACCCACCCTGAGATAAGCAGACTGACCCCGGTCTCTCAATATAAGACACTGAGGGAATAGCAGACTGACCAAAGCCAGTCAAAGTAACACACGCAGGGAAGAGCAAACGGACCCCACTCTGTCAATGAAACCCACCCAGGGAAGAGCAGAATGACCCCAATCTGTGTATGTAACACACCCAGGCAAGAGCAGACAGACCCCACACTGTAAATGTAACACACACAGGGAAGAGAAGACTGACCCCACACTGACAATGTAACTCTCACAGGGAAGAGCAGACTGAACGCACTCTGTCAATGCCACGTACTCAGGGAAGAGCAGAATGACACCAATCTCTCAATGGAACACACACAGGGAAGAGCAGACTGTCCCCACTTTGACAATGTAACACACCCAGTGAAGAGCAGACTGACCCCGCTCTGTCAATGGAACAGACCCAGGGAAGAGCAGACTGACCCCACTCTGTCAATGTAACACACCCAGTGAAGAGCAGACTGACCCCACTCTGTTAATGTGACAGACCCAGGGAAGAGCAGACTGACCCCGCTCTGTCAATGTAACCGACCCAGGGAAGAGCAGACGGACCCCACTCTGTCAATGTAACCCACCAGGGAAGAGCAGACTGACCTCACTCTGTCACTGTAACCCAGCCAGGGAAGAGCAGACTGACCACACTCTGTCAATATATCATACCCAGGGAAGAGCAGACTGACCCCACTCTGTCAAAGTAACACACCCAGGGAAGAGCAGACTGACCCCACTCTGTTAATGTCATTCAGCCAGGGAGGAGCAGACTGACCCCACACTGTCAATGTAACACACCAGGGAGGAGCAGACTGACCTCACTCTGTTAATGTAACACACCCAGGGAATTTCAGACAGACATCACTCTGTCAAAGTAACACACACAGGAAGAGCAGACTGATCCCACTCTGTAAATGTAACACACACAGTGAAGAGCTGACTGACCACACTCTGTCAATGTAACACACCCAGGGAAGAGAAGACTGACCCCACACTGTCAGTGTAACACACACAGGGAAGAGCAGACTGTCTCCACTCTGTCAATGTAACACACCCAGGGAAGAGCAGACTAACCCCACTCTGTCAATGTAACACACCCAGGGAAGAGCAGACTGACCCCACTCTGTCAATGGAACACACCCAGGGAAGAGCAGATTGACCCAAATCTGTCAATGTAACAGACCCAGGGAAGAGCAGACTGACCCCACTCCGTCAATATAACACACGCAGGGAAGAGCTAACCGACCACACTCTGTCAATGTAACACACGGGGGGATAAACAGAATGACACCACTCATCAATGTAACAAACCCAGGGAAGACCAGACTGACCCCACTCTGTCAAAGTAACACACCCAGGGAAGAGCAGACTGACCCCACTCTGTTAATGTCATTCAGCCAGGGAGGAGCAGACTGACCCCACACTGTCAATGTAACACACCAGGGAGGAGCAGACTGACCTCACTCTGTCAATGTAACACACCCAGGGAATTTCAGACAGACATCACTCTGTCAAAGTAACACACACAGGAAGAGCAGACTGACCCCACTCTGTCAATGTAACACACCCAGGGAAGAGCAGACTGACCCCACTCTGTCAATGTAACCCACCCAGGGAAGAGCAGACTGACCCCGCTCTGTCAATGTAACACACCCAGGGAAGAGCAGACTGACCTCACTCTGTCAATGAAACACACCCAGGGAAGAGCAGACTGACCTCACACTGTCACTGTAACCCACCCAGGGAAGAGCAGACTGACCACACTCTGTCAATGTATCACACCCAGGGACAAGCAGACTGACCCTACTCTGTCAATGTCACACAGCCAGGGAAGAGCAGACTGACCCCACTCTGACAATGTAACACACCAGGGAGGAGCAGACTGACCTCACTCTTTCAAAGTAACGCACTCAGGGAATTTCAGACAGACCTCACTCTGTGTATGTAACACACACAGGGAAGAGCAGACTGACGCCACTCTGTCTATGGATCACTCACAGGGAAGAGCAGACTGACCCAACTCTGTCAATGTAACACACCCAGGGAAGAGCAGACTGACCACACTCTGTTAGTGTAACCTACCCAGATAAAAGCAGACTGACCCCTATCTGTCAAGAAAACACACCGAGGGAAGAGCAGACTGACCACAGTCTGTCAACGGAACACACCCAGGGATGAGCAGAATGACCTAACTCTGTCAATGTAACCCACCCAGGGAAGAGCAGACTGACCCCACTCTGTCAATGTGACACACCCAGGGAAGAGCAGACTGACCCCACTCTGTCAATGTAACAAAACCAGGGAAGAGCAGACTGACCCCGCTCTGTCAATTTAACACACCCAGGGAAGAGCAGACTGACCCCACTCTGTCAATGTAACACACCCAGGGAAGAGCAGACTGACCCCACTCTGTCAATGTAACCCACCCAGGGAAGAGCAGACTGACCCCGCTCTGTCAATGTAACACACCCAGGGAAGAGCAGACTGACCTCACTCTGTCAATGAAACACACCCAGGGAAGAGCAGACTGACCTCACACTGTCACTGTAACCCACCCAGGGAAGAGCAGACTGACCACACTCTGTCAATGTATCACACCCAGGGACAAGCAGACTGACCCTACTCTGTCAATGTCACACAGCCAGGGAAGAGCAGACTGACCCCACTCTGACAATGTAACACACTCAGGGAAGAGCAGACTGACGCCACTCTGTCTATGGATCACTCACAGGGAAGAGCAGACTGACCACACTCTGTCAATGTAACACACCCAGGGAAGAGCAGACTGACCACACTCTGTTAGTGTAACCTACCCAGATAAAAGCAGACTGACCCCTATCTGTCAAGAAAACACACCGAGGGAAGAGCAGACTGACCACAGTCTGTCAACGGAACACACCCAGGGATGAGCAGAATGACCTAACTCTGTCAATGTAACCCACCCAGGGAAGAGCAGACTGACCCCACTCTGTCAATGTGACACACCCAGGGATGAGCAGACTGACCCCCACTCGGTCAATGTAACACACCCAGGGAATTTCAGACAGACCTCACTCTGTCAAAGTAATAAACACACAGGAAGAGCAGACTGACCCCACTCTGTCAATGTAACACACAGGAAAGAGCAGACTGACCCCACTCTGTCAATGTAACACACACAGAGAAGATCAGACTAACCCCACTCTGTCTATGTAACAAACCGAAGGAAGAGCAGACTGACCTCACTCTGTCAATGCAACACACCCAGGGAAAAGTAGACTGACCGCACTCTGTCAATGTAACACACCCAGGGAAGAGCAGACTGACCGCACTCTGTCCATGTAACTCTCACAGGGAAGAGCAGACTGACCCCACTCTTGTCAATGTAACACACAAGGGAAGAGCAGACTGACCCCACTCTGTCAATGTAACACACACGGAAGTGCAGACTGACACCACTCTGTCAATTTAACGCACACAGGGAAGAGTAGACTGACCCTTCTCTTTCAATGCAACATACCCAGGGAAGAGCCGACTGACCCCACTCTGTCAATGGAACATACCCAGGGAAGAGCAGACTGACCCCACTCTGTCAATGTAAAACACACAGGGAAGAGCAGACTGACCCCACTCTGTCAATGTAACTCACACAGTGAAGAGCAGACTGACCCCACTCTGTGAATGTAACACAGCCAGGGAAGAGCAGACTGACTTCCATCTGTCACTGTTGCGCACTCAGGGAATGTCAGACTGACCCCACTCTGTCAATGTAACACACCCAGGGAAGAGCAGACTGACCCCACTCTGTCAATGTAATACACAAAGGGACGAGCAGACTGACCCGACTCTGTCAATGTAACACACCCAGGGAAGAGCGGACTGACCCAACTCTGTCTAAGTAACACACCCAGGGATGAGCAGACTGACCGCACTCTGTCAATGTAACGCTCCCAGGGAAGAGCAGACTGACCCCGGTCTCTCAATATAAGACACTGAGGGAATAGCAGACTGACCAAAGCCTGTCAAAGTAACACACGCAGGGAAGAGCAAACGGACCCCACTCTGTCAATGAAACCCACCCAGGGAAGAGCAGAATGACCCCAATCTGTGAATGTAACATACCCAGGGAAGAGCAGACTGGCCCTACTGTGTCAATGTAACCCACCTAGGGAAGAGTAGACTGACCACACTCTGTCAATGTAACACACACAGGGAAGTGCAGACTAACCCCAGTCTGTCAATGTAACACACCCAGGGAAGAGCAGACTGACCCCACTCTGTCTATGCGACAGACCCAGGGAAGAGCAGACCGAACCCGCTCTGCCAATGTAACCGACCCAGGGAGAGCAGACTGACCCCACTCTGTCAATGTAACATAACCAGGGAAGAGCAGACTGACCCCGCTCTGTCAATTTAACACACCCAGGGAAGAGCAGACTAACCCCACTCTGTCAATGTAACACACCCAGTGAAGAGCAGACTGACCCCACTCTGTCAATGTAACCCACCCAGGGAAGAGCAGACTGACCCCGCTCTGTCAATGTAACACACCCAGGGAAGAGCAGACTGACCTCACTCTATCAATGAAACACACCCAGGGAAGAGCAGACTGACCACACTCTGTCAATGTATCACACCCAGGGACAAGCAGACTGACCCTACTCTGTCAATGTCACACAGCCAGGGAAGAGCAGAATGACCCCACTCTGACAATGTAACACACCAGGGAGGAGCAGACTGACCTCACTCTTCCAAAGTAACGCACTCAGGGAATTTCAGACAGACCTCACTCTGTGTATGTAACACGCACAGGGAAGAGCAGACTGACCCCACTCTGTCTATGGAACACTCACAGGGAAGAGCAGACGGACCACACTCTGTCAATGTAACACACCCAGGGAAGAGCAGACTGACCACACTCTGTCAGTGCAACCCACCCAGATAAAAGCAGACTGACCCCTATCTGTCAAGAAAACACACCGAGGGAAGAGCAGACTGACCACAGTCTGTCAACGGAACACACCCAGGGATGAGCAGAATGACCTAACTCTGTCAATGTAACCCACACAGGGAAGAGCAGACTGACCCCACTCTGTCAATGTAACACACCCAGGGAGGAGCAGACTGACCCCACTCGGTCAATGTAACACACCCAGGGAAGAGCTGACTCCACCCACTCTGTCAAAGTAACACACCCAGGGAGGAGCAGACTGACCCCCACTCGGTCAATGTAACACACCCAGGGAATTTCAGACAGACCTCACTCTGTCAAAGTAATAAACACACAGGAAGAGCAGACTGACCCCACTCTGTCAATGTAACACACACAGGAAAGAGCAGACTGACCCCACTCTGTCAATGTAACACACACAGAGAAGATCAGACTAACCCCACTCTGTCTATGTAACAAACTGAAGGAAGAGCAGACTGACCTCACTCTGTCAGTGCAACACACCCAGGGAAAAGTAGACTAACCCCACTCTGTCAATGTAACACACCCAGGGAAGAGCAGACTGACCGCACTCTGTCCATGTAACTCTCACAGGGAAGAGCAGACTGACCCCACTCTGTCAATGTAACACACAAGGGAAGAGCAGACTGACCCCACTCTGTCAATGTAACACACACACGGAAGTGCAGACTGACACCACTCTGTCAATTTAACGCACACAGGGAAGAGTAGACTGACCCTTCTCTTTCAATGCAACACACACAGGGAAGAGCAGACTGACCACACTCTGTCCATGTAACATACCCAGGGAAGAGCCGACTGACCCCACTCTGTCAATGGAACATACCCAGGGAAGAGCAGACTGACCCCACTCTGTGAATGTAACACAGCCAGGGAAGAGCAGACTGACTTCCATCTGTCACTGTTGCGCACTCAGGGAATGTCAGACTGACCCCCACTCTGTCAATGTAACACACCCAGGGAAGAGCAGACTGACCCCACTCTGTCAATGTAATACACAAAGGGACGAGCAGACTGACCCCACTATGTCTATGTAACACACCCAGGGAAGAGCAGACTGACCCCACTCTGTCTATGGAACACTCACAGTGAAGAGCAGACTGACCACACTCTGTCAATGTAACACACCCAGGGAATAGCAGACTGACCCCACTCTGTCAATGAAATACACCCAGGGAAGAGCAGACTGACCACACTCTGTCAATGTAACACACCCAGGGGATAGCAGACTGACCCCTATCTGTCAAGATAACACACCGAGGGAAGAGCAGACTGACCACAGTCTGTCAATGGAACACACCCAGGGATGAGCCGAATGAACGCACTCTGTCAATGTAACATACACATGAAGAGCAGACAGACCCCACACTGACAATGTAACACACACAGGGAAGAGAAGACTGACCTCACACTGTCAGTGTAACACACACAGGGAAGAGCAGACTGTCTGTCAATGTAACACACCCAGGGAAGAGCAGACTAACCGCACTCTGTCAATGTAACACACCCAGGGAGGAGCAGACTGACCCCACTCTGTCAATGTAACACACCCAGGGAAGAGCAGACTGACCTCACTCTGTCAATGAAACACACCCAGGGAAGAGCAGACTGACCCCGCTCTGTCAATGGAACAGACCCAGGGAAGAGCAGACTGACCCCACTCTGTCAATGTAACACACCCAGTGAAGAGCAGACTGACCCCACTCTGTTAATGTGACAGACCCAGGGAAGAGCAGACTGACCCCGCTCTGTCAATGTAACCGACCCAGGGAAGAGCAGACGGACCCCACTCTGTCAATGTAACCCACCAGGGAAGAGCAGACTGACCTCACTCTGTCACTGTAACCCAGCCAGGGAAGAGCAGACTGACCACACTCTGTCAATATATCATACCCAGGGAAGAGCAGACTGACCCCACTCTGTCAAAGTAACACACCCAGGGAAGAGCAGACTGACCCCACTCTGTTAATGTCATTCAGCCAGGGAGGAGCAGACTGACCCCACACTGTCAATGTAACACACCAGGGAGGAGCAGACTGACCTCACTCTGTTAATGTAACACACCCAGGGAATTTCAGACAGACATCACTCTGTCAAAGTAACACACACAGGAAGAGCATACTGATCCCACTCTGTAAATGTAACACACACAGTGAAGAGCTGACTGACCACACTCTGTCAATGTAACACACCCAGGGAAGAGAAGACTGACCCCACACTGTCAGTGTAACACACACAGGGAAGAGCAGACTGTCTCCACTCTGTCAATGTAACACACCCAGGGAAGAGCAGACTAACCCCACTCTGTCAATGTAACACACCCAGGGAAGAGCAGACTGACCCCACTCTGTCAATGGAACACACCCAGGGAAGAGCAGATTGACCCAAATCTGTCAATGTAACAGACCCAGGGAAGAGCAGACTGACCCCACTCCGTCAATATAACACACGCAGGGAAGAGCTAACCGACCACACTCTGTCAATGTAACACACGGGGGGATAAACAGAATGACACCACTCATCAATGTAACAAACACAGGGAAGACCAGACTGACCCCACTCTGTCAAAGTAACACACCCAGGGAAGAGCAGACTGACCCCACTCTGTTAATGTCATTCAGCCAGGGAGGAGCAGACTGACCCCACACTGTCAATGTAACACACCAGGGAGGAGCAGACTGACCTCACTCTGTCAATGTAACACACCCAGGGAATTTCAGACAGACATCACTCTGTCAAAGTAACACACACAGGAAGAGCAGACTGACCCCACTCTGTCAATGTAACACACCCAGGGAAGAGCAGACTGACCCCACTCTGTCAATGTAACCCACCCAGGGAAGAGCAGACTGACCCCGCTCTGTCAATGTAACACACCCAGGGAAGAGCAGACTGACCTCACTCTGTCAATGAAACACACCCAGGGAAGAGCAGACTGACCTCACACTGTCACTGTAACCCACCCAGGGAAGAGCAGACTGACCACACTCTGTCAATGTATCACACCCAGGGACAAGCAGACTGACCCTACTCTGTCAATGTCACACAGCCAGGGAAGAGCAGACTGACCCCACTCTGACAATGTAACACACCAGGGAGGAGCAGACTGACCTCACTCTTTCAAAGTAACGCACTCAGGGAATTTCAGACAGACCTCACTCTGTGTATGTAACACACACAGGGAAGAGCAGACTGACGCCACTCTGTCTATGGATCACTCACAGGGAAGAGCAGACTGACCACACTCTGTCAATGTAACACACCCAGGGAAGAGCAGAATGTCCACACTCTGTCAATGTATCACACCCAGCGACAAGCAGACTGACCCTACTCTGTCAATGTCACTCAGCCAGGGAGGAGCAGACTGACCTCACTCTGTCAATGTAACACACCCAGGGAATTTCAGACAGACATCACTCTGTCAAAGTAACACACACAGGAAGAGCAGACTGACCCCACTCTGTCTATGCGACAGACCCAGGGAAGAGCAGTCCGAACCCGCTCTGTGAATGTAACCGACCGAGGGAAGAGCCGATTGACCCCAGTCTGTCAATGTAACATAACCAGGGAAGAGCAGACTGACCCCGCTCTGTCAATGTAACACACCCAGGGAAGAGCAGACTGACCCCACTCTGTCAATGTAACACACCCAGGGCATAGCAGACTGACCACACTCTGTCAATGTATCACACCCAGCGACAAGCAGACTGACCCTACTCTGTCAATGTCACTCAGCCAGGGAGGAGCAGACTGACCCCACACTGTCAATGTAACACAGCCAGGGAAGAGCAGACTGACCCCACTCTGACAATGTAACACACCAGGGAGGAGCAGACTGACCTCACTCTTTCAAAGTAACGCACTCAGGGAATGTCAGACTGACCTCTACTCTGTCAATGTAACACACCCAGGGAATTTCAGACAGACCTCACTCTGTCTATGTAACACACCCAAGGAAGAGCAGACTAACCCCACTCCGTCAATGTAACTCACACAGTGAAGAGCAGACTGACCACACTCTGTTAGTTTAACCCACCCAGATAAAAGCAGACTGATCCCACTCTGTGAATGTAACACACCCAGGGAAGAGCAGACTGACTTCCATCTGTCACTGTTGCGCACTCAGGGAATGTCAGACTGACCCCTACTCTGTCAATGTAACACACCCAGGGAAGAGCAGACCGACCACACTCTGTCTATGGAACACTCACAGGGAAGAGCAGACTGACCACACTCTGTCAATGTAACACACCCAGGGAAGAGCAGACTGACACCACTCTGTCAATGTAACTCACCCAGGGAGGAGCAGACCGACCACACTCTGTCAATGTGACCCACCGAGGGAAGAGCATAGTGACCCCACTCTGTCAATGTAACTCACCCCGGGAAGAGCAGACTGACAACACTCTGTCACTGTAACACACCCAGGGAAGAGCAGACTGACCCAACTCTGTCTAAGTAACACACCCAGGGATGAGCAGACTGACCCCACTCTGTCAATGTAACGCTCCCAGGGAAGAGCTGACTGACCACACTCTGTCAATGTAACACACCCAGGGAAGAGAAGACTGACCCCACACTGTCAGTGTAACACACAGGGAAGAGCAGACTGTCTCCACTCTGTCAATGTAACACACACAGGGAAGAGCAGACTAACCCCACTCTGTCAATGTAACACACCCAGGGAAGAGCAGACTGACCCCACTCTGTCAATGTAACACACCCAGGGAAGAGCGGGCTGACCCAACTCTGTCTAAGTAACACACCCAGGGATGAGCAGACTGACCGCACTCTGTTAATGTAACGCTCCCAGGGAAGAGCAGACTGACCCCGGTCTCTCAAAATAAGACACTGAGGGAATAGCAGACTGACCAAAGCCTGTCAAAGTAACACACGCAGGGAAGAGCAAACGGACCCCACTCTGTCAATGAAACCCACCCAGGGAAGAGCAGAATGACCCCAATCTGTGAATGTAACATACCCAGGGAAGAGCAGACTGGCCCTACTGTGTCAATGTAACCCACCTAGGGAAGAGCAGAATGACCCCAATCTCTCAATGTAACACACACAGGGAAGAGCAGTCTGACCCCACTCTGTCTATGCGACAGACCCAGGGAAGAGCAGACCGAACCCGCTCTGTCAATGTAACCGACCCAGGGAAGAGCAGACTGACCCCACTCTGTCAATGTAACATAACCAGGGAAGAGCAGACTGACCCCGCTCTGTCAATGTAACACACCCAGGGAAGAGCAGACTGACCTCACACTGTCACTTTAACCCACCCAGGGAAGAGCAGACTGACCACACTCTGTCAATGTATCACGCCCAGGGACAAGCAGACTGACCCTACTCTGTCAATGTCACACAGCCAGGGAAGAGCTGACTGACCCCACTCTGACAATGTAACACACCAGGGAGGAGCAGACTGACCTCACTCTTTCAAAGTAACGCACTCAGGGAATTTCAGACAGACCTCACTCTGTCAATGTAACACACCCAGGGAAGAGCAGACTGACCACACTCTGTTAGTGTAACCTACCCAGATAAAAGCAGACTGACCCCTATCTGTCAAGAAAACACACCGAGGGAAGAGCAGACTGTCCACAGTCTGTCAACGGAACACACCCAGGGATGAGCAGAATGACCTAACTCTGTCAATGTAACCCACCCAGGGAAGAGCAGACTGACCCCACTCTGTCAATGTGACACACCCAGGGATGAGCAGAATGACCTAACTCTGTCAATGTAACCCACCCAGGGAAGAGCAGACTGACCCCACTCTGTCAAAGTAACACACCCAGGGAGGAGCAGACTGACCCCCACTCGGTCAATGTAACACACCCAGGGAATTTCAGACAGACCTCACTCTGTCAAAGTAATAAACACACAGGAAGAGCAGACTGACCCCACTCTGTCAATGTAACACACAGGAAAGAGCAGACTGACCCCACTCTGTCAATGTAACACACACAGAGAAGATCAGACTAACCCCACTCTGTCTATGTAACAAACCGAAGGAAGAGCAGACTGACCTCACTCTGTCAATGCAACACACCCAGGGAAAAGTAGACTGACCGCACTCTGTCAATGTAACACACCCAGGGAAGAGCAGACTGACCGCACTCTGTCCATGTAACTCTCACAGGGAAGAGCAGACTGACCCCACTCTTGTCAATGTAACACACAAGGGAAGAGCAGACTGACCCCACTCTGTCAATGTAACACACACGGAAGTGCAGACTGACACCACTCTGTCAATTTAACGCACACAGGGAAGAGTAGACTGACCCTTCTCTTTCAATGCAACACACACAGGGAAGAGCAGACTGACCACACTCTGTCCATGTAACATACCCAGGGAAGAGCCGACTGACCCCACTCTGTCAATGGAACATACCCAGGGAAGAGCAGACTGACCCCACTCTGTCAATGTAAAACACCCAGGGAAGAGCAGACTGACCCCACTCTGTCAATGTAACTCACACAGTGAAGAGCAGACTGACCCCACTCTGTGAATATAACACAGCCAGCGAAGAGCAGACTGACTTCCATCTGTCACTGTTGCGCACTCAGGGAATGTCAGACTGACCCCACTCTGTCAATGTAACACACCCAGGGAAGAGCAGACTGACCCCACTCTGTCAATGTAATACACAAAGGGACGAGCAGACTGACCCGACTCTGTCAATGTAACACACCCAGGGAAGAGCGGACTGACCCAACTCTGTCTAAGTAACACACCCAGGGATGAGCAGACTGACCGCACTCTGTCAATGTAACGCTCCCAGGGAAGAGCAGACTGACCCCGGTCTCTCAATATAAGACACTGAGGGAATAGCAGACTGACCAAAGCCTGTCAAAGTAACACACGCAGGGAAGAGCAAACGGACCCCACTCTGTCAATGAAACCCACCCAGGGAAGAGCAGAATGACCCCAATCTGTGAATGTAACATACCCAGGGAAGAGCAGACTGGCCCTACTGTGTCAATGTAACCCACCTAGGGAAGAGTAGACTGACCACACTCTGTCAATGTAACACACACAGGGAAGTGCAGACTAACCCCAGTCTGTCAATGTAACACACCCAGGGAAGAGCAGACTGACCCCACTCTGTCTATGCGACAGACCCAGGGAAGAGCAGACCGAACCCGCTCTGCCAATGTAACCGACCCAGGGAAGAGCAGACTGACCCCACTCTGTCAATGTAACATAACCAGGGAAGAGCAGACTGACCCCGCTCTGTCAATTTAACACACCCAGGGAAGAGCAGACTGACCCCACTCTGTCAATGTAACACACCCAGGGAAGAGCAGACTGACCCCACTCTGTCAATGTAACCCACCCAGGGAAGAGCAGACTGACCCCGCTCTGTCAATGTAACACACCCAGGGAAGAGCAGACTGACCTCACTCTGTCAATGAAACACACCCAGGGAAGAGCAGACTGACCACACTCTGTCAATGTATCACACCCAGGGACAAGCAGACTGACCCTACTCTGTCAATGTCACACAGCCAGGGAAGAGCAGAATGACCCCACTCTGACAATGTAACACACCAGGGAGGAGCAGACTGACCTCACTCTTTCAAAGTAACGCACTCAGGGAATTTCAGACAGACCTCACTCTGTGTATGTAACACACACAGGGAAGAGCAGACTGACCCCAATTTGTCTATGGAACACTCACAGGGAAGAGCAGACGGACCACACTCTGTCAATGTAACACACCCAGGGAAGAGCAGACTGACCACACTCTGTTAGTGCAACCCACCCAGATAAAAGCAGACTGACCGCTATCTGTCAAGAAAACACACCGAGGGAAGAGCAGACTGACCACAGTCTGTCAACGGAACACACCCAGGGATGAGCAGAATGACCTAACTCTGTCAATGTAACCCACACAGGGAAGAGCAGACTGACCCCACTCTGTCAATGTAACACACCCAGGGAGGAGCAGACTGACCCCACTCTGTCAATGTAACACACCCAGGGAAGAGCTGACTCCACCCACTCTGTCAAAGTAACACACGCAGGGAGGAGCAGACTGACCCCCACTCGGTCAATGTAACACACCCAGGGAATTTCAGACAGACCTCACTCTGTCAAAGTAATAAACACACAGGAAGAGCAGACTGACCCCACTCTGTCAATGTAACACACACAGGAAAGAGCAGACTGACCCCACTCTGTCAATGTAACACACACAGAGAAGATCAGACTAACCCCACTCTGTCTATGTAACAAACCGAAGGAAGAGCAGACTGACCTCACTCTGTCAGTGCAACACACCCAGGGAAAAGTAGACTAACCCCACTCTGTCAATGTAACACACCCAGGGAAGAGCAGACTGACCGCACTCTGTCCATGTAACTCTCACAGGGAAGAGCAGACTGACCCCACTCTGTCAATGTAACACACAAGGGAAGAGCAGACTGACCCCACTCTGTCAATGTAACACACACACGGAAGTGCAGACTGACACCACTCTGTCAATTTAACGCACACAGGGAAGAGTAGACTGACCCTTCTCTTTCAATGCAACACACACAGGGAAGAGCAGACTGACCACACTCTGTCCATGTAACATACCCAGGGAAGAGCCGACTGACCCCACTCTGTCAATGGAACATACCCAGGGAAGAGCAGACTGACCCCACTCTGTCAATGTAAAACACCCAGGGAAGAGCAGACTGACCCCACTCTGTCAATGTAACTCACACAGTGAAGAGCAGACTGACCCCACTCTGTGAATGTAACACAGCCAGGGAAGAGCAGACTGACTTCCATCTGTCACTGTTGCGCACTCAGGGAATGTCAGACTGACCCCCACTCTGTCAATGTAACACACCCAGGGAAGAGCAGACTGACCCCACTCTGTCAATGTAATACACAAAGGGACGAGCAGACTGACCCCACTATGTCTATGTAACACACCCAGGGAAGAGCAGACTGACCCCACTCTGTCTATGGAACACTCACAGTGAAGAGCAGACTGACCACACTCTGTCAATGTAACACACCCAGGGAATAGCAGACTGACCCCACTCTGTCAATGAAATACACCCAGGGAAGAGCAGACTGACCACACTCTGTCAATGTAACACACCCAGGGGATAGCAGACTGACCCCTATCTGTCAAGATAACACACCGAGGGAAGAGCAGACTGACCACAGTCTGTCAATGGAACACACTCAGGGATGAGCCGAATGAACGCACTCTGTCAATGTAACATACACATGAAGAGCAGACAGACCCCACACTGACAATGTAACACACACAGGGAAGAGAAGACTGACCTCACACTGTCAGTGTAACACACACAGGGAAGAGCAGACTGTCTGTCAATGTAACACACCCAGGGAAGAGCAGACTAACCCCACTCTGTCAATGTAACACACCCAGGGAGGAGCAGACTGACCCCACTCTGTCAATGTAACACACCCAGGGAAGAGTAGATTGACCACACTCTGTCTGTGTAACCCACCCTGAGATAAGCAGACTGACCCCGGTCTCTCAATATAAGACACTGAGGGAATAGCAGACTGACCAAAGCCAGTCAAAGTAACACACGCAGGGAAGAGCAAACGGACCCCACTCTGTCAATGAAACCCACCCAGGGAAGAGCAGAATGACCCCAATCTGTGTATGTAACACACCCAGGCAAGAGCAGACAGACCCCACACTGACAATGTAACACACACAGGGAAGAGAAGACTGACCCCACACTGACAATGTAACTCTCACAGGGAAGAGCAGACTGAACGCACTCTGTCAATGCCACGTACTCAGGGAAGAGCACAATGACACCAATCTCTCAATGGAACACACACAGGGAAGAGCAGACTGTCCCCACTTTGACAATGTAACACACCCAGTGAAGAGCAGACTGACCCCGCTCTGTCAATGGAACAGACCCAGGGAAGAGCAGACTGACCCCACTCTGTCAATGTAACACACCCAGTGAAGAGCAGACTGACCCCACTCTGTTAATGTGACAGACCCAGGGACGAGCAGACTGACCCCGCTCTGTCAATGTAACCGACCCAGGGAAGAGCAGACGGACCCCACTCTGTCAATGTAACCCACCAGGGAAGAGCAGACTGACCTCACTCTGTCACTGTAACCCAGCCAGGGAAGAGCAGACTGACCACACTCTGTCAATATATCATACCCAGGGAAGAGCAGACTGACCCCACTCTGTCAAAGTAACACACCCAGGGAAGAGCAGACGGACCCCACTCTGTTAATGTCATTCAGCCAGGGAGGAGCAGACTGACCCCACACTGTCAATGTAACACACCAGGGAGGAGCAGACTGACCTCACTCTGTCAATGTAACACACCCAGGGAATTTCAGACAGACCTCACTCTGTAAATGTAACACACACAGTGAAGAGCAGACTGACCCCACTCTGTCAATGAAACACACCCAGAGAAGTTCGTACTAACCCCACTCTGTCTATGTAACACACCCAACGAAGAGCAGACTGACCCCTCACTGTCTCTGTAACACACCCAAGGAAGAGCAGACTGACCTCACTCTGTCAATGTAACACACCCAGGGAAGAGCAGACTGACCTCATTCTGTCAATGCAATACACCCAGGCAAGAGCAGACTGACCGCACTCTATCAATGTAACACACCCAGGGAAGAGCAGACTGACCTCACTCTGTCAATGTAACACACCAAGGGAAGAGCAGACTGACCCCACTCTGTCAATGTAACACACTCAGGGAAAAGCTGACTGACCACACTCTGTTAATGTAACCCACCCAGGGATGAGCAGAATGACCCTACTCTGTCAATGTGACACACACAGGGAAGTGCAGACTGACCCCACTCTGTCAATGTAACACACCCAGGGAAGAGCAGACTGACCTCACTCTGTCAATGTAACACTCCCAGGGAAGAGCAGAATGACCTCACTCTGTCAATGTAACACACCCAGGGAAGAGCAGACTGACCCCACATTGTCAATGTAACCCACCCAGGGAAGAGCAGACTGACCCCGCTCTGTAAATGGAACAGACCCAGGGAAGAGCCAACTGACCCCACTCTGTCTATGTAACACACCCAGGGAAGAGTAGACCGACCACACTCTGTCAATGTAACACACGCAAGGATGAACAGACTGACAACACTCTGTCAATGTAACACACCCAGGGAAGACCAGACGAACGCCATTCTGTCAATGTATCGCACCCAGGGAAGAGCACACTGACCCAACTCTGTCAATGTCACACACCCAGGGAAGAGCAGACTGACCCCACTCTGTCAATGTAATCCACCCAGGGAAGAGCAGAATGACCTCACTCTGTCAATGTAACACACCCAGGGAAGAACAGACTGACCCCACTCTGTCAATGTAACCCACCCAGGGAAGAGCAGACTGACCCCGCTCTGTCAATGGAACACACCCAGGGAAGAGCAGATTGACCCAAATCTGTCAATGTAACAGACCCAGGGAAGAGCAGACTGACCCCACTCTGTCAATATAACACACCCAGCGAAGAGCTAACCGACCACACTCTGTCAATGTAACACACGGGGGGATAAACAGAATGACCCCACCCATCAATGTAACAAACCCAGGGAAGACCAGACTGACCCTACTCTGTCAATGTCACTCAGCCAGGGAGGAGCAGACTGACCCCACACTGTCAATGTAACACATCCAGGGAAGAGCAGACTGACCCCACTCTGACAATGTAACACACCAGGGAGGAGCAGACTGACCTCACTCTTTCTAAGTAACGCACTCAGGGAATGTCAGACTGACCCCTACTCTGTCAATGTAACACACCCAGGGAATTTCAGACAGACCTCACTCTGTCTATGTAACACACCCAAGGAAGAGCAGACTAACCCCACTCCGTCAATGTAACTCACACAGTGAAGAGCAGACTGACCCCACTCTGTGAATGTAACACACCCAGGGAAGAGCAGACTGACTTCCATCTGTCACTGTTGCGCACTCAGGGAATGTCAGACTGACCCCTACTCTGTCAATGTAACACACCCAGGGAAGAGCAGACTGACCCCACTCTGTCTATGGAACACTCACAGGGAAGAGCAGACTGACCACACTCTGTCAATGTAACACACCCAGGGAAGAGCAGACTGACACCACTCTGTCAATGTAACTCACCCAGGGAGGAGCAGACCGACCACACTCTGTCAATGTGACCCACCGAGGGAAGAGCATAGTGACCCCACTCTGTCAATGTAACTCACCCGGGAAGAGCAGACTGACAACACTCTGTCACTGTAACACACCCAGGGAAGAGCAGACTGACCCAACTCTGTCTAAGTAACACACCCAGGGATGAGCAGACTGACCCCACTCTGTCAATGTAACGCTCCCAGGGAAGAGCTGACTGACCCCCCTCTGTCAATATAACACACCCAGGCAAGAGCAGACTTACCTCACACTGACAATGTAACACACACAGGGAAGAGAAGACTGACCCCACACTGTCAGTGTAACACACTCAGGGAAGAGCAGACTGTCCTCACTCTGTCAATGTAACACACCCAGGGAAGAGCAGACGAACCCCACTCTGTCAATGTAACACACCCAGGGAAGAGCAGACTGACCCGACTCTGTCAATGTAACACACCCAGGGAAGAGCGGACTGACCCAACTCTGTCTAAGTAACACACCCAGGGATGAGCAGACTGACCGCACTCTGTCAATGTAACGCTCCCAGGGAAGAGCAGACTGACCCCGGTCTCTCAATATAAGACACTGAGGGAATAGCAGACTGACCAAAGCCTGTCAAAGTAACACACGCAGGGAAGAGCAAACGGACCCCACTCTGTCAATGAAACCCACCCAGGGAAGAGCAGAATGACCCCAATCTGTGAATGTAACATACCCAGGGAAGAGCAGACTGGCCCTACTGTGTCAATGTAACCCACCTAGGGAAGAGTAGACTGACCACACTCTGTCAATGTAACACACACAGGGAAGTGCAGACTAACCCCAGTCTGTCAATGTAACACACCCAGAGAAGAGCAGACTGACCTCACACTGTCACTGTAACCCACCCAGGGAAGAGCAGACTGACCCCACTCTGTCTATGCGACAGACCCAGGGAAGAGCAGACCGAACCCGCTCTGTCAATGTAACATACCCAGGGAAGAGCAGAATGACCCCAATCTCTCAATGTAACACACACAGTGAAGAGCAGTCTGACCCCACTCTGTCCATGTAACACACCCAGTGAAGAGCAGACTGACCCCACTCTGTCAATGTAACATAACCAGGGAAGAGCAGACTGATCCCGCTCTGTCAATTTAACACACCCAGGGAAGAGCAGACTGACACCACTCTGTCAATGTAACACACCCAGGGAAGAGCAGACTGACCCCACTCTGTCAATGTAACCCACCCAGGGAAGAGCAGACTGACCCCGCTCTGTCAATGTAACACACCCAGGGAAGAGCAGACTGACCTCACTCTGTCAATGAAACACACCCAGGGAAGAGCAGACTGACCTCACACTGTCACTGTAACACACCCAGGGAAGAGCAGACTGACCCTACTCTGTCAATGTCACACAGCCAGGGAAGAGCAGACTGACCCCACTCTGACAATGTAACACACCAGGGAGGAGCAGACTGACCTCACTCTTTCAAAGTAACGCACTCAGGGAATTTCAGACAGACCTCACTCTGTGTATGTAACACTCACAGGGAAGAGCAGACTGACCACACTCTGTCAATGTAACACACCCAGGGAAGAGCAGACTGACCACACTCTGTTATTGTAACCCACCCAGATAAAAGCAGACTTACCCCTATCTGTCAATAAAACACACTGAGGGAAGAGCAGACTGACCACAGTCTGTCAACGGAACACACCCAGGGATGTGCCGAATGAACCCACTCTGTCAATGTAACACCCCCAGGGAAGAGCAAACTGACACCACTCTGTCAATGTAACCCACCAGGGAACAGCAGACTGACCCTACTCTGTCAATGTCACTCAGCCAGGGAGGAGCAGACTGACCCCACACTGTCAATGTAACACAGTCAGTTAAGAGCAGACTGACACCACTCTGACAATGTAACACAACAGGGAGGAGCAGACGGACCTCACTCTGTCAATGTAACGCACTCAGGGAATGTCAGACTGACCCCCACTCTGTCAATGTAACACACCCAGGGAATTTCAGACAGACCTCACTCTGTCAAAGTAACACACACAGGAAGAACAGACTGACCCCACTCTGTAAATGTAACACACACAGTGAAGAGCAGACTGACCCCACACTTTAAATGTAACACACTCAGGCAAAAGCAGACTGACCACACTCTGTCTATGTAACCCACCAAGGGAAGAGCAGAATGACCCCACTCTGTCAATGTAACACAGACAGGGAAGTGCAGACTGACCCTACTCTGTCAATGTAACACAGTCAGGGAAGTATAGACTGACCCCACTCTGTCAATGTAACGCACACAGGGAAGAGCAGACTGACCACACTCTGTCTATGTAACACACCCAGGGAAGAGCAGACTGACCCCGCTCTGTCAATGGAACACGCCCAGGGAAGAGCAGATTGACCCAACTCTGTCTATGTAACAGACCCAGGGAAGAGCAGACTGACCCCACTCTGTCAATGTAACACACCCAGGCAAAAGCAGACTGACCCAACGCTGTCTATGTTACACACCCACGGAAGAGCAAACCGACGACACTCTGTCAATGTAACATACGCAGGGAAGAACAGACTGACCCCTCTCTGTCAATGTAACAAACCCAGGGAAGACCAGACTGACCCCACTCTGTCAATGTAACGCACCCAGGGAAGAGCAGACTGACCCCACTCTGTCAATGTAACACACCCAGGGAAGAGCAGACTAACCCCACTCTGTCAATGTAACACACCCAGGCAAGAGCAGACTTACCTCACACTGACAATGTAACACACACAGGGAAGAGAAGACTGACCCCACACTGTCAGTGTAACACACACAGGGAAGAGCAGACTGTCCCCACTCTGTCAATGTAACACACCCAGGGAAGAGCAGACTAACCCCACTCTGTCAATGTAACACACCCAGGGAAGAGCAGACTGACCCCACTCTGTCAATGTAACACACCCAGGGAAGAGCGGACTGACCCAACTCTGTCTAAGTAACACACCCAGGGATGAGCAGACTGACCGCACTCTGTCAATGTAACGCTCCCAGGGAAGAGCAGACTGACCCCGGTCTCTCAATATAAGACACTGAGGGAATAGCAGACTGACCAAAGCCTGTCAAAGTAACACACGCAGGGAAGAGCAAACGGACCCCACTCTGTCAATGAAACCCACCCAGGGAAGAGCAGAATGACCCCAATCTGTGAATGTAACATACCCAGGGAAGAGCAGACTGGCCCGACTGTGTCAATGTAACCCACCTAGGGAAGAGTAGACTGACCACACTCTGTCAATGTAACACACACAGGGAAGTGCAGACTAACCCCAGTCTGTCAATGTAACACACCCAGAGAAGAGCAGACTGACCTCACACTGTCACTGTAACCCACCCAGGGAAGAGCAGACTGACCCCACTCTGTCTATGCGACAGACCCAGGGAAGAGCAGACCGAACCCGCTCTGTCAATGTAACATACCCAGGGAAGAGCAGAATTACCCCAATCTCTCAATGTAACACACACAGGGAAGAGCAGTCTGACCCCACTCTGTCCATGTAACACACCCAGTGAAGAGCAGACTGACCCCACTCTGTCTATGCGACAGACCCAGGGAAGAGCAGACCGAACCCGCTCTGTCAATGTAACCGACCCAGGGAAGAGCAGACTGACCCCACTCTGTCAATGTCACATAACCAGGGAAGAGCAGACTGATCCCGCTCTGTCAATTTAACACACCCAGGGAAGAGCAGACTGACACCACTCTGTCAATGTAACACACCCAGGGAAGAGCAGACTGACCCCACTCTGTCAATGTAACCCACCCAGGGAAGAGCAGACTGACCCCGCTCTGTCAATGTAACACACCCAGGGAAGAGCAGACTGACCTCACTCTGTCAATGAAACACACCCAGGGAAGAGCAGACTGACCTCACACTGTCACTGTAACACACCCAGGGAAGAGCAGACTGACCACACTCTGTCAATGTATCACACCCAGGGACAAGCAGACTGACCCTACTCTGTCAATGTCACACAGCCAGGGAAGAGCAGACTGACCCCACTCTGACAATGTAACACACCAGGGAGGAGCAGACTGGCCTCACTCTTTCAAAGTAACGCACTCAGGGAATTTCAGACAGACCTCACTCTGTGTACGTAACACTCACAGGGAAGAGCAGACTGACCACACTCTGTCAATGTAACACACCCAGGGAAGAGCAGACTGACCACACTCTGTTATTGTAACCCACCCAGATAAAAGCAGACTGACCCCTATCTGTCAATAAAACACACCGAGGGAAGAGCAGACTGACCACAGTCTGTCAACGGAACACACCCAGGGATGAGCCGAATGAACCCACTCTGTCAATGTAACACCCCCAGGGAAGAGCAAACTGACACCACTCTGTCAATGTAACCCACCAGGGAACAGCAGACTGACCCTACTCTGTCAATGTCACTCAGCCAGGGAGGAGCAGACTGACCCCACACTGTCAATGTAACACAGCCAGGGAAGAGCAGACAGACCCCACTCTGACAATGTAACACACCAGGGAGAAGCAGACTGACCTCACTCTGTCAATGTAACACACCCAGGGAATGTCAGACTGACCCCCACTCTGTCAATGTAACACACCCAGGGAATTTCAGACAGACCTCACTCTGTCAAAGTAACACACACAGGAAGAACAGACTGACCCCACTCTGTAAATGTAACACACACAGTGAAGAGCAGACTGACCCCACACTTTAAATGTAACACACTCAGGCAAAAGCAGACTGACCACACTCTGTCTATGTAACCCACCAAGGGAAGAGCAGAATGACCCCACTCTGTCAATGTAACACAGACAGGGAAGTGCAGACTGACCCTACTGTGTCAATGTAACACAGTCAGGGAAGTATAGACTGACCCCACACTGTCAATGTAACGCACACAGGGAAGAGCAGACTGACCACACTCTGTCCATGTAACACACCCAGGGAAGAGCAGACTGACCCCGCTCTGTCAATGGAACACGCCCAGGGAAGAGCAGATTGACCCAACTCTGTCTATGTAACAGACCCAGGGAAGAGCAGACTGACCCCACTCTGTCAATGTAACACACCCAGGCAAAAGCAGACTGACCCAACGCTGTCTATGTTACACACCCACGGAAGAGCAAACCGACCACACTCTGTCAATGTAACATACGCAGGGAAGAACAGACTGACCCCTCTCTGTCAATGTAACAAACCCAGGGAAGACCAGACTGACCCCACTCTGTCAATGTAACGCACCCAGGGAAGAGCAGACTGACCCCACTCTGTCAATGAAACCCACCCAGGGAATAGCAGACTGACCCCACGCAGTCAATGTAACACACCCAGGGAAGAGCAGACTGCCCCCACTTTGTCAATGTTACACACCCAGTGAAGATCAGACTGACCACGCTCTGTCAAAGTAACACATCCAGGGAAGAGCAGACTGACCCCACTCTGTCAATGTCACTCAGCCAGGGAGGAGCAGACTGACCTCACACTGTCAATGTAACACAGCCAGGGAAGAGCAGACTGACCCCACTCTGACAATGTAACACACCAGGGAGGAGCAGACTGACCTCACTCTGTCAATGTAACACACCCAGGGAATTTCAGACAGACATCACTCTGTCAAAGTAACACACACAGGAAGAGCAGACTGATCCCACTCTGTAAATGTAACACACACAGTGAAGAGCAGACTGACCCCACTCTGTCAATGTAACACACCCAGAGAAGACCGTACTAACCCCACTCTGTCAAAGTAACTCACCCAGGGAAGAGCAGGCTGACCCCACTCTGTCACTGTAACACACCCAGGGAAGAGCAGATTGACCACACTCTGTCACTGTAACACACCCAGGGAAGATCAGACAGACCCCTCTCTGTCACTGTAAAACACCCAGGGAAGAGCAGACTGACCCCACTCTGTCAATGTAACACACAATGGGAAGAGCAGACTGACTGCACAGTATCAATGTAACACACCCAGGGAAGAGCAGACTGACCCCACTCTGTCAATGTAACACACCCAGGGAAGATCAGACAGACCCCACTCTGTCACTGTAAAACACCCAGGGAAGAGCAGACTGACCCCACTCTGTCAATGTAACCCACCCAGGGAAGAGCAGACTGACCCAACTCTGTCAATGGAACACACCCAGGGAAGAGCAGATTGACCCAACTCTGTCTCAGTAACAGACCCAGGGAAGAGCAGACTGACCCGACTCTGTCTATGTTACACACCCAGGGAAGAGCAAACCGACCACACTCTGTCAATGTAACAGATGCAGGGAAGAACAGACTGACCCCACTCTGTCAATGTAACAAACGCAGGGAAGACCAGACTGACCCCACTCTGTCAATGTAACACACCCAGGGAAGAGCACACTGACCCCACTCTGTCCATGTAACTCTCACAGCGAAGAGCAGACTGACCGCACTCTGGCAATGCAACATACACAGGGAAGTGCAGACTGACTCCACTCTGTCCATGTAACTCTCACAGCGAAGAGCAGACTGACCGCACTCTATCAATGTAACACACCCAGTGAAGAGCATACTGACCCCACTCTGTCAATGTAACCCACGAGGGAAGAGCAGACTGACCTCACTCTGTCACTGTAACCCACGCAGGGTAGAGCAGACTGACCATACTCTGTCAATGTATCACACCCAGGGAGGAGCAGACTGACCCCAGTCTGTCAATGCAACACACCCAGGGAAGAGCAGACTGACCCCACTCTGTCCATGTAACTCTCACAGCGAAGAGCAGACTGACCGCACTCTGGCAATGCAACATACACAGGGAAGTGCAGACTGACCCCACTCTGTCCATGTAACTCTCACAGCGAAGAGCAGACTGACCGCACTCTGGCAATGCAACATACACAGGGAAGTGCAGACTGACTCCGCTCTGTCAATGTAACCCACCCAGGGAAGAGCAGACTGACCCCGCTCTATCAATGTAACACACCCAGTGAAGAGCATACTGACCCCACTCTGTCAATGTAACCCACGAGGGAAGAGCAGACTGACCTCACTCTGTCAATGTCACTCAGCCAGGGAAGAGCAGACTGACCCCATTCTGTCAATGTAACGCACCCACGGAAGAGCAGACTGACCTCATTCTGTCAATGCAACACACCCAGGGAAGAGCAGACTGACCGCACTCTGTCAATGTAACCCACGCAGGGAAGAGCAGACTGACCCCACTCTGTCAATGTAACCCATGCAGGGATGAGCAGACTGACCCTACTCTGCCAATGTAACGCACCCAGGGAAGAGCAGACTGACCGCACTCTGTCAATATAACGCACCCAGGGAAGAGCAGACTGACCCCACTCTGTCAATGTAACCCAGCCAGGGAAGAGCAGACTGACCCTACTCTGCCAATGTAACGCATCCAGGGAAGAGCAGACAGACCCCACTCTGTCAATGTAACACACCCAGGGAAGAGCAGACTGACCCCACTCTGTCCATGTAACTCTCACAGGGAAGAGCAGACTGACCCCACTCTGTCAATGTGACATAACCAGGGAAGAGCAGACTGACCCCACTCTGTCAATGTAACCGACCCAGGGAAGAGCAGACGGACCCCACTCTGTCAATGTAACATAACCAGGGAAGAGCAGACTGACCCCGCTCTGTCAATGTAACACGCCCAGGGAAGAGCAGAATGACCTCCCTCTGTCAATGAAACCCACCCAGGGAAGAGCAGACTGACCTCACTCTGTCACTGTAACACACCCATTGAAGAGCAGACTGACCACACTCTGTCAATGTAACACACCCAGGGAGGAGCAGACTGACGCCACACTGTCAATGTAACACACACATGGAATACCAGACTGACCACACTCTGTCAATGTAACACACAATGGGAAGAGCAGACTGACTGCACAGTATCAATGTAACACACCCAGGGAAGTGCAGACTTACCCCACTATGTCAATGTAAAACACCCAGGGAAGAGCAGACTGACCCCACTCTGCCAATGTTACACAGCCAGGGAAGGACAGACTGACCCCACTCTGTCAATGTAAAACACCCAGGGATGAGCAGACTGAACCCACTCTGACAATGTAACATACCCAAGGAAGAGCAGACGGAACCCACTCTGTCAATGTAGCAGACCTAGGGAAGGGCAAACTGACCCCACTCTGTCAATGTAACTGACCGCACTCTATCAATGTAACACACCCAGGAAGAGCAGACTGACCCCACACTGTCACTGTAAATCACCCAGTTAAGAGCAGACTGAACCCACTCTGACTATGTAACACACCCAGGGAAGAGCAGACTAACCACACTCTGTCAATGTAACACACCCAGGGAAGAGAAGACTGACCCCACTCTCTCAAAGTAACTCATCCCCGGGAAGACCAGACTGACCCCACACTGTCAATATAACAAACACAGGGAAGAGCGGATTGACCCCTCTCTGCCAATGTAATACACCAAGTGAAGAGCAGACTGACCACAGTCTGTCAATGTAACACACCCAGGGAAGAACAGACTAACCCCACTCTGTCAATGTAACACACCCAAGGAAGAGCAGACTGACCACACTCTGTCAATGTAACACACCCAGGGAAGAGCAGACTGACCCCACTCTGTCAATGTTACACACCCAGGGAAGAACAGACTGACCCCACTCTGTCAATGTAACACACCCAGGGAAGAGCAGACTGACCCCACTCTGTCAATGTAACCCACACAGGAAAGTGCTGACTGACCCCACTCTGTCAACGTTACACACGCAGGGAAGAGCAGACTGACACCACACTGTCAAAGTAACACACACAGGAAGAGCAGACTGACCCCACTCTGTCAATGTAACCGACCCAGGGAAGAGCAGACGGACCCCACTCTGTCAATGTAACATAACCAGGGAAGAGCAGACTGACCCCGCTCTGTCAATGTAACACCCCCAGGGAAGAGCAGAATGACCTCCCTCTGTCAATGAAACCCACCCAAGGAAGAGCAGACTGACCTCACTCTGTCACTGTAACACACCCATTGAAGAGCAGACTGACCACACTCTGTCAATGTAACACACCCAGGGAGGAGCAGACTGACGCCACACTGTCAATGTAACACACACATGGAATACCAGACTGACCACACTCTGTCAATGTAACACACAATGGGAAGAGCAGACTGACTGCACAGTATCAATTTAACACACCCAGGGAAGTGCAGACTTACCCCACTATGTCAAAGTAAAACACCCAGGGAAGAGCAGACTGACCCCACTCTGTCAATGTAACACACCCAGAAGATCAGACAGAGCCCACTCCGTCACTGTAAAACACCCATGGAAGAGCAGACTGACCTCACTCTGCCAATGTTACACAGCCAGGGAAGGACAGACTGACCCCACTCTGTCAATGTAAAACACCCAGGGATGAGCAGACTGAACCCACTCTGACAATGTAACACACCCAAGGAAGAGCTGAATGACCCCACTCTGTCAATGTAACACACCCAGGGAAGAGCAGACTGACACCACACTGTCAATGTAACACACCCAGGGAAGAGCTGAATGACCCCACTCTGTCAATGTAACACACCCAGGGAAGAGCAGACTGACCCCCCTCGGTCAATGTAAGAGACTCAGTGAAGAGCAGACTGACCCCACACAGTCAATGTAACACACCCAGGAAGGAGCAGAATGACCCCACACAGTCAATGTAACACACCCAGGAAGGAGCAGAATGACCCCACTCTGACAGTGTAACACACCCAGGGAAGAGCAGACTGACCGCACTCTGTCAATGTAGCACACCCAAGGAAGAGCAGACTTTCCCCACTCTGTGAAAGTAACACACCCAGTGAAGAGCAGTCAGACTCAACTCTGTGAATGTAACACACCCAGGGAAGAGCAGACTAACCACACTCTGTCAATGTAACACACCCAGGGAAGAGCAGACTGACCCCACTCTGTCAATGTAACACACCCAAGGAAGAGCAGACTGACCCCACTCTGTCAATGTAAGCCACACAGGAAAGTGCAGACTGACCCCACTCTGTCAATGTAACACACCCAGGGAAAGCAGACTGACCCCACACTGTCAATGTAACACACCCAGGGAAGAGCAGACTGACCCTACTCTGTCAATGTCACTCCGCCAGGGAGGAGCAGACTGACCCCACACTGTCAATGTAACACACACAGGGACGACCAGACTGACCACACTCTGTCAATGTAACACAAACAGGGAAGAGCAGACTGACCACATTCTGTCAATGTAACAAACACAGGGAAGAACAGTCTGACCCCACTCTGTCATTGTTTAACACCCAGGGAAAAGCAGACCGGCAAAACTCTGTCAATGTAACACACCCAGGGAAGAACAGACTGACCCCACTCTGTCAATGTAGCTCACCCATGGAAGAGCAGACTGACGCAACTCTGTCAATGTAACTCACCCAGGGAAGATCAGACTGACCCCACTCTGTCAATGTAACACAAATAGTGAAGAGCAGACTGACCACTCTCTGTCAATGTGACACACCAAGGGAACAGCAGACTGACAACGCTCTGTCAATGTAACACACCCAGGGAAGAGCAGACTGCCCCCACTCTGTCAATGTAACACACACAGGCAAGATCAGACTGAACCCACTCTGTCAATGTAACACAAACAGGGAAGAGTTGACTGACCCCACTCTGTGAAAGTGACACACCCAAGGGAAGAGCAGATTCACCGCATTCTGTAAATATACCACACACAGGGAAGTGCAGACTGACCCCACTCTGTCAAAGTAACACACCCAGGGAGGAGTAGACTGACCTCACTCTGTCAATATAACACACCCAGGGAAGAGCAGAATGACCCCACTCTGTCCATGTAACACACCCAGGGAAGAGCATACTGACCTCACTCTGTCAAAGTAACTCACACAGGGAAGAGCAGGCTGACCCCACTCTGTCACTGTAACACACCCAGGGAAGTTTAGACTGACCCCCTCTGTCAATGTAACACACAATGGGAAGAGTAGACTGACTGCACAGTATCAATGTAACACACACAGGGAAGAGCAGAGTGACCCCACTCTGTCAATGTAACACACCCAGGGAAGATCAGACAGACCCCACTCTATCAATGTAAAACACGAAGGGATGAGCTGTCTGAACCCACTCTGACAATGTAACTCACCCACGGAAGAGCAGACTGACCCCACTCTGTCAATGTAACACACCCAAGGAAGAGCAGACTGAACCCACTCTGTCAATGTAAGCCACACAGGAAAGTGCAGACTGACCCCACTTTGTCAATGTAACACACCCAGGGAAGAGCAGACTGACCCCACACTGTCAATGTAACACACCCAGGGAAGAGCAGACTGACCCTACTCTGTCAATGTCACTCCACCAGGGAGGAGCAGACTGACCCCACACTGTCAATGTAACACACACAGGGACGACCAGACTGACCACACTCTGTCAATGTAACACAAACAGGGAAGAGCAGACTGACCACATTCTGTCAATGTAACAAACACAGGGAAGAACAGTCTGACCCCACTCTGTCATTGTTTAACACCCAGGGAAAAGCAGACCGGCAAAACTCTGTCAATGTAACACACCCAGGGAAGAACAGACTGACCCCACTCTGTCAATGTAGCTCACCCATGGAAGAGCAGACTGACCCAACTCTGTCAATGTAACTCACCCAGGGAAGATCAGACTGACCCCACTCTGTCAATGTAACACAAACAGTGAAGAGCAGACTGACCACTCTCTGTCAATGTGACACACCAAGGGAACAGCAGACTGACAACGCTCTGTCAATGTAACACACCCAGGGAAGAGCAGACTGACCCCACTCTGTCAATGTAACACACACAGGCAAGATCAGACTGAACCCACTCTGTCAATGTAACACAAACAGGGAAGAATTGACTGACCCCACTCTGTGAAAGTGACACACCCAAGGGAAGAGCAGATTCACCGCACTCTGTAAATATACCACACACAGGGAAGTGCAGACTGACCCCACTCTGTCAAAGTAACACACCCAGGGAAGAGCAGAATGACCCCACACTGTCCATGTAACACACCCAGGGAAGAGCATACTGACCTCACTCTGTCAAAGTAACTCACACAGGGAAGAGCAGGCTGACCCCACTCTGTCACTGTAACACACCCAGGGAAGTTTAGACTGACCCCCTCTGTCAATGTAACACACAATGGGAAGAGTAGACTGACTGCACAGTATCAATGTAACACACACAGGGAAGTGCAGACTTACCCCACTATGTCGATGTAAAACACCCAGGGAAGAGCAGACTGAACCCACTCTGTCAATGTAACACACCCAGGGAAGATCAGACAGACCCCACTCTATCAATGTAAAACACCCAGGGATGAGCTGTCTGAACCCACTCTGACAATGTAACACACCCACGGAAGAGCAGACGGACCCCACTCTGTCAATGTAACAGACCTAGGGAAGGGCAAACTGACCCCACTCTGACAATGTAACTGACCGCACTCTATCAATGTAACACACCCAGGAAGAGCAGACTGACCCCACGCTGTCACTGTAAATCACCCAGGGAAGAGCAGACTGACCTTCCCTGTCACTGTAAAACGCCCAGGGATGAGCAGACGTACCCCACTCTGATAATGTAACACACCCAGGGAAGATCAGACTGACACCACTCTGTCAATGTAACACAAACAGGGAAGAGCAGACTGACCCCACTCTGTCAACGTAACATACCCAGGGAAGGGCGTCTTACCCCACTCTGTCAATGTAACATACCCAGGGAAGAGCAGGCTGACCCCGCTCTGTCTATGTAACACTCACAGGGAAGAGAAGACAGACCACGCTCTGTCTATGTAACACACCCAGGGAAGAGCAGACTGACCCCACTCTGTCAATGTAACACACCCAGGGAAGAGAAGACTGACCCCACTCTCTCAAAGTAACTCACCCCGGGAAGAGCAGACTGACCCCACACTGTCAATATAACAAACACAGGGAAGAGCGGATTGACCCCTCTCTGCCAATGTAACACACCAAGTGAAGAGCAGACTGACCACAGTCTGTCAATGTAACACACCCAAGGAAGAGCAGACTAACCAAACTCTGTCAATGTAACACACCCAGGGAAGAGCAGACTGACCCCACTCTGTCAATGTTACACACCCAGGGAAGAGCACACTGACCCCACTCTGTCAATGTTAACCACACAGGAAAGTGCAGACTGACCCCACTCTGTCAACGTAACACACCCAGGAAAGAGCAGACTGACACCACACTGTCAATGTAACACACCCAGGGAAGAGCTGAATGACACCACTCTGTAAATGTAACACACCCAGGGAAGAGCAGACTGACCCCCCTCGGTCAATGTAACACACTCAGTGAAGAGCAGACTGACCCCACACAGTCAATGTAACACACCCAGGGAAGAGCAGACTAACCACACTCTGTCACTGTAACACACCCAGGGAAGAGCAGACTGACCTCACTCTGTCAATGTAACACACCCAGGGAAGAGCAGACTGACCCCACTCTGTCAATGTAACCCACACAGGAAAGTGCAGACTGACCCCACTCTGTCAATGTAACACACCCAGGGAAGAGCAGACTGACCCCACACTGTCAATGTAACACACCCAGGGAAGAGCAGACTGACCTCACTCTGTCACTGTAACCCACCCATTGAAGAGCAGACTGACCACACTCTGTCAATGTAACACACCCAGGGAAGAGCAGACTGACCCTACTCTGTCAATGTCACCCCGCCAGGGAGGAGCAGACTGACCCCTCACTGTCAATGTAACACACACAGGGACGACCAGACTGACCACACTCTGTCAATGTAACACAAACAGGGAAGAGCAGACTGACCACATTCTGTCAATGTAACAAACACAGGGAAGAACAGACTGACCCCACTCTGTCAAGGTTAAACACCCAGGGAAAAGCAGACCGGCAAAACTCTGTCAATGTAACACACCCAGGGAAGAACAGACTGACCCCACTCTGTCAATGTAGCTCACCCATGGAAGAGCAGACTGACCCAACTCTGTAAATGTAACACACACAGTGAAGAGCAGACTGACCCCACTCTGTCTATGTAACACACCCAAGGAAGAGCAGACTGACCTCACTCTGTCAATGTAACTCACCCGGGGAAGAGCAGTCTAACCCCATTCTGTCAATGTAACACACCCACGGAAGAGCAGACTGACCTCATTCTGTCAATGCAACACACCCAGTCAAGAGCAGACTGACCGCACTCAGTCAATGTAACCCACGCAGTGAAGAGCAGACTGACCCCACTCTGTCAATGTAACCCAGCCAGGGAAGAGCAGACTGACCCTACTCTGCCAATGTAACGCACCCAGGGAAGAGCAGACTGACCGCACTCTGTCAATATAACGCACCCACGGAAGAGTAGACTGACCCCACTCTGTCAATGTAACACACCCAGAGAAGATCGTACTCACCCCACTCTGTCTATGTAACACACCCTGGGAAGAGCAGACTGACCCCACTCTGTCAATGTAACCCAGCCAGGGAAGAGCAGACTGACCCTACTCTGCCAATGTAACGCACCCAGGGAAGAGCAGACTGACCATACTCTGTCAATGTAACACACCCAGGGAAGAGCAGACTGACCCCACTCTGTCCATGTAACTCTCACAGGGAAGAGCAGACTGACCCCACTCTGTCAATGTGACATAACCAGGGAAGAGCAGACTGACCCCGCTCTGTCAATGTAACCGACCCCGGGAAGAGCAGACTGACCACACTCTGTCAATGTAACATAACCAGGGAAGAGCAGACTGACCCCGCTCTGTCAATATAACACCCCGAGGGAAGAGCAGAATGAACTCCCTCTGTCAATGTAACCCACCCAGGGAAGAGCAGACTGACCTCACTCTGTCACTGTAACCCACCCATTGAAGAGCAGACTGACCACACTCTGTCAATGTAACACACCCAGGGAAGAGCAGACTGACCGTACGCTGTCAATGTAACACACACAGGGACGACCAGACTGACCACACTCTGTCAATGTAACACAAACAGGGAAGAGCAGACTGACCCCACTCTGTCAAGGTTAAACACCCAGGGAAAAGCAGACCGGCAAAACCCTGTCAATGTAACACACCCAGGGAAGAACAGACTGACCGCACTCTGTCAATGTAGCTCACACATGGAAGAGCAGACTGACCCAACTCTGTCAATGTAACTCACCCAGGGAAGATCAGACTGACCCCACTCTGTCAATGTAACACAAACAGTGAAGAGCAGACTGACCACTCTCTGTCAATGTGACACACCAAGGGAACAGCAGACTGACAACGCTCTGTCAATGTAACACACCCAGGGAAGAGCAGACTGCCTCCACTCTGTCAATGTAACACACACAGGGAAGATCAGACTGAACCCACTCTGTCAATGTAACACAAACAGGGAAGAGCAGACTGACCCCACTCTGTGAAAGTGACACACCCAAGGGAAGAGCAGATTCACCTCACTCTGTAAATATACCACACACAGGGAAGTGCAGACTGACCCCACTCTGTCAAAGTAACACACCCAGGGAGGAGCAGACTGACCTCACTCTGTCAATGTAACACACCCAGGGAAGAGCAGAATGACCCCACTCTGTCAATGTAACACACCCAGGGAAGAGCAGACTGACCCCACTCTGTCAATGTAACACACCCAGGGAAGAGCAGATTCACCGCACTCTGTCAATATACCACACACAGGGAAGTGCAGGCTGCCCCCACTCTGTCACTGTAACACACCCAGGGAAAAGCAGATTGACCACACTCTGTCACTGTAACACACCCAGGGAAGTTCAGACTGACCCCCTCTGTCAATGTAACACACAATGGGAAGAGCAGACTGACTGCACAGTATCAATGTAACACCCCCGAAGGGAAGTGCAGACTTACCTCACTCTGCCAATGTAACACAGCCAGGGAAGAACAGACTGACCCCACTCTGTCAATGTAAAACACCCAGGGATAAGCAGACTGAACCCACTCTGACAATGTAACATACCCACGGAAGAGCAGACGGAACCCACTCTGTCAATGTAGCAGACCGAGGGAAGGGCAAACTGACCCCACTCTGTCAATGTAACTGACCGCACTCTATCAATGTAACACACCCAGGAAGAGCAGACTGACCCCACACTGTCACTGTAAATCACCCAGGGAAGAGCAGACTGAACCCACTCTGTCTATGTAACACACCCACGGAAGAGCAGACTGACCCCACTCTGTCAATGTAACACACCCAGGGAAGAGAAGACTGACCCCACTCTCTCAAAGTAACTCACCCCGGGAAGACCAGACTGACCCCACACTGTCAATATAAAAAACACAGGGAAGAGCGGATTGACCCCTCTCTGCCAATGTAACACACCAAGTGAAGAGCAGACGGACCACAGTCTGTCAATGTAACACACCCAGGGAAGAGCAGACTGACCCCACTCTGTCAATGTAACACACACAGGGAAGAGCAGACTGGCCACAGTCTGTCAATGTAACACACCAAGGGAAGAACAGACTGACCCCACTCTGTCAATGTAGCTCACCCATGGAAGAGCAGGCTGACCCAACACTGTAAATGTAACACACACAGTGAAGAGCAGACTGACCCTACTCTGTCTATGTAACACACCCAAGGAAGAGCAGACTGACCTCACTCTGTCAATGTAACTCACCCGGGAAAGAGCAGACTAACCCCATTCTGTCAATGTAACACACCCACGGAAGAGCAGACTGACCTCATTCTGTCAATGCAACACACCCAGGCAAGAGCAGACTGACCCCACTCTGACAGTGTAACCCACGCAGGGAAGAGCAGACTGACCCCACTCTGTCAATGTAACCCAGCCAGGGAAGAGCTGACTGACCCTACTCAGCCAATGTAACGCACCCAGGGAAGAGCAGACTGACCGCACTCTGTCAATATAACGCACCCACGGAAGAGTAGACTGACCCCACTCTGTCAATGTAACACACCCAGAGAAGATCGTACTAACCCCACTCTGTGTATGTAACACACCCTGGGAAGAGCAGACTGACCCCACTCTGTCAATGTAACCCAGCCAGGGAAGAGCAGACTGACCCTACTCTGCCAATGTAACACACCCAGGGAAGAGCAGACTGACCCCACTCTGTCAATGTAACATACCCAGGGAAGAGCAGACTGACCCCACTCTGTCCATGTAACTCTCACAGGGAAGAGCAGACTGACCCCACTCTGTCAATGTGACGTAACCAGGGAAGAGCAGACTGATCCCGCTCTGTCAATGTAACCGACCAAGGGAAGAGCAGACTGACCCCACTCTGTCAATGAAACATAACCAGGGAAGAGCAGACTGACCCCGCTCTGTCAATGTAACACCCCCAGGGAAGAGCAGAATGACCTCCCTCTGTCAATGTAACCCACACTGGGAAGAGCAGACTGACCTCACTCTGTCACTGTAACCCACCCATTGAAGAGCAGACTGACCACACTCTGTCAATGTAACACACCCAGGGAAGAGCAGACTGACCCTACTCTGTCAATGTCACTCCGCCAGGGAGGAGCTGACTGACCCCACACTGTCAATGTAACACACACAGGGACGACCAGACTGACCACACTCTGTCAATGTAACACAAACAGGGAAGAGCAGACTGACCACATTCTGTCAAGGTAAAACACCCAGGGAAAAGCAGACCGGCAAAACCCTGTCAATGTAACACATCCAGGTAAGAACAGACTGACCCCACTCTGTCAATGTAGCTCACCCATGGAAGAGCAGACTGACCCAACTCTGTCAATGTAACTCACCCAGGGAAGATCAGACTGACCCCACTCTGTCAATGTAACACAAACAGTGAAGAGCAGACTGACCACTCTCTGTCAATGTGACACACCAAGGGAACAGCAGACTGACAACGCTCTGTCAATGTAACACACCCAGGGAAGAGCAGACTGCCTCCACTCTGTCAATGTAACACACACAGGGAAGATCAGACTGAACCCATTCTTTCAATGTAACACAAACAGGGAAGAGCAGACTGACCCCACTCTGCGAAAGTGACACACCCAAGGGAAGAGCAGATTCACCTCACTCTGTCAATATGCCACACACAGGGAAGTGCAGACTGACCCCACTCTGTCAAAGTAACACACCCAGGGAGGAGCAGACTGACCTCACTCTGTCAATGTAACACACCCAGGGAAGAGCAGACTGACCCCACTCTGTCAATGTAACACACCCAGGGAAGAGCAGAGTGACCCCACTCTGTCAATGTAACACACCCAGGGAAGAGCATACTGACCTCACTCTGTCAATGTAACACACCCAGGGAAGAGCAGGCTGACCCCACTCTGTCACTGTAACACACCCAGGGAAGAGCAGATTGACCACACTCTGTCACTGTAACACACCCAGGGAAGTTCAGACTGACCCCCTCTGTCAATGTAACACACAATGGGAAGAGCAGACTGACTGCACAGTATCAATGTAACACACCCAGGGAAGTGCAGACTTACCCCACTATGTCAATGTAAAACACCCAGGGAAGAGCAGACTGACCCCACTCTGTCAATGTAACACACCCAGGGAAGATCAGACAGACCCCACTCTGTCACTGTAAAACACCCAGGGAAGAGCAGACTGACCTCACTCTGCCAATGTAACACAGCCAGGGAAGAACAGACTGACCCCACTCTGTCAATGTAAAACACCCAGGGATGAGCAGACTGAACCCACTCTGACAATGTAACATACCCACGGAAGAGCAGACGGAACCCACTCTGTCAATGTAGCAGACCTAGGGAAGGGCAAACTGACCCCACTCTGTCAATTTCACTGACCGCACTCTATCAATGTAACACACCCAGGAAGAGCAGATTGACCCCACACTGTCACTGTAAATCACCCAGGGAAGAGCAGACTGAACCCACTCTGTCTATGTAACACACCCAGGGAAGAGCAGACTGACCCCACTCTGTCAATGTAACACACCCAGGGAAGAGAAGACTGACCCCACTCTCTCAAAGTAACTCACCCCGGGAAGACCAGACTGACCCCACACTGTCAATAAAACAAACACAGGGAAGAGCGGATTGACCCCACTCTGTCAATGTAACACACCAAGTGAAGAGCAGACTGACCACAGTCTGTCAATGTAACACACCCAGGGAAGAGCAGACTGACCCCACTCTGTCAATGTAACACACCCAAGGAATAGCAGACTGACCACACTCTGTCAATGTAACACACCCAGGGAAGAGCAGACTGATCCCACTCTGTCAATGTTAAATACCCAGGGAAGAGCAGACTGACCCCACTCTGTCAATGTAACACACACAGGGAAGAGCAGACTGACCCCACTCTGACAAAGTAACCCACACAGGAAAGTGCAGACTAACCCCACTCTGTCAACGTTACACACGCAGGGAAGAGCAGACTGACACCACACTGTCAATGTAACACACCTAGGGAAGAGCTGAATGACCCCACTCTGTCAATGTAACACACCCAGGGAAGAGCAGACTGACCCCCCTCGGTCAATGTAAGACACTCAGTGAAGAGCAGACTGACCCCACACAGTCAATGCAACACACCCAGGGAAGAGCAGACTGACCGCACTCTGTCAATGTAACACACACAGTGAAGAGCAGACTGACCCCACACAGTCAATGTAACACACCCAGGAAGGAGCAGAATGACCCCACTCTGACAGTGTAACACACCCAGGGAAGAGCAGACTGACCTCACTCTGTCAATGTAGCACACCCAAGGAACAGCAGACTTTCCCCACTCTGTGAAAGTAACACACCCAATGAAGAGCAGTCAGACCCAACTCTGTCAATGTAACACACCCAGGGAAGAGCAGACTTACCACACTCTGTCAATGTAACACACCCAGGGAAGAGCAGACTGACCCCACTCTGTCAATGTAACACACCCAGGGAAGAGCAGACTGACCCCACTCTGTCAATGTAACCCACACAGGAAAGTGCAGACAGACCCCACTCTGTCAATGTAACACACCCAGGGAAGAGCAGACTGACCCCACTCTGTCAATTTAACACACCCAGGAAAGTGCAGACTGACCCCACTCTGTCAATGTAACACACCCAGGGAAGAGCAGACTGACCTCACTCTGTCAATGTAACACACCCAGGGAAGAGCTGAATGACCCCACTCTGTCAATGTAACACACCCAGGGAAGAGCAGACTGACACCACACTGTCAATGTAACACACCCAGGGAAGAGCTGAATGACCCCACTCTGTCAATGTAACAAACCCAGGGAAGAGCAGACTGACCCCCCTCGGTCAATGTAAGACACTCAGTGAAGAGCAGACTGACCCCACACAGTCAATGCAACACACCCAGGGAAGAGCAGACTGACCGCACTCTGTCAATGTAACACACTCAGTGAAGAGCAGACTGACCCCACACAGTCAATGTAACACACCCAGGAAGGAGCAGAATGACCCCACTCTGACAGTGTAACACACCCAGGGAAGAGCAGACTGACCGCACTCTGTCAATGTAGCACACCCAAGGAAGAGCAGACTTTCCCCACTCTGTGAAAGTATCACACCCAGTAAAGAGCAGTCAGACCCAACTCTGTCAATGAAACACACCCAGGGAAGAGCAGACTAACCACACTCTGTCAATGTAACACACCCAGGGAAGAGCAGACTGACCCCACTCTGTCAAGATAACACACCCAGGGAAGAGCAGACTGACCTCACTCTGTCAATGTAACCCACACAGGAAAGTGCAGACTGACCCCACTCTGTCAATGTAACACACCCAGGGAAGAGCAGACTGACCCCACACTGTAAATGTAACACACCCAGGGAAGAGCAGACTGACCTCACTCTGTCAATGTAACCCACCCAAGGAAGAGCAGACTGACCCCACTCTGTCAATGTAACACACCCAAGGAAGAGCAGACTGACCACACTCTGTCAATGTAACACACCCAGGGAAGAAAAGACTGACCCCACTCTGTCAATGTTACACACGCAGGGAAGAGCAGACTGACCCCACTCTGTCAATGTAACACACACAGGGAAGAGCAGACTGACCCTACTCTGTCAATGTAACCCACACAGGAAAGTGCAGACTGACCCCACTCTGTCAACGTTACACACGCAGGGAAGAGCAGACTGACACCACACTGTCAATGTAACACACCCAGGGAAGAGCTGAATGACCCCACTCTGTCAATGTAACACACCCAGGGAAGAGCAGACTGACCCCCCTCGATCAATGTAAGACACTCAGTGAAGAGCAGACTGAACCCACACAGTCAATGCAACACACCCAGGGAAGAGCAGACTGACCGCACTCTGTCAATGTAACACACTCAGTGAAGAGCAGATTGACCCCACACAGTCAATGTAACACACCCAGGAAGGAGCAGAATGACCCCACTCTGACAGTGTAACACACCCAGGGAAGAGCAGACTGACCGCACTCTGTCAATGTAGCACACCCAACGAAGAGCGGACTTTCCCCACTCTGTGAAAGTAACACACCCAGTGAAGATCAGTCAGACCCAACTCTGTCAATGTAACACACCCAGGGAAGAGCAGACTAACCACACTCTGTCAATGTAACACACCCAGGGAAGAGCAGACGGACCCCACTCTGTCAATGTAACCCACACAGGGAAGAGCTGAATGACCCCACTCTGTCAATGTAACACACCCAGGGAAGAGCAGACTGACCCCGCTCTGTCAATGTAACCCACACAGGATTTTGCAGACTGACCCCACTCTGTCAATGTAACACACCCAGGGAAGAGCAGACTGACCCCACTCTGTCAATGTAACACACCCAGGGAAGAGCTGAATGACCCCACTCTGTCAATGTAACACACCCAGGGAAGAGCAGACTGACCCCACACTGTCAATGTAACACACCCAGGGAAGAGCAGACTGACCCCACTCTGTCAATGTAACACACCCAGGGAATAGCAGACTGACCCTACTCTGTCAATGTCACTCCGCCAGGGAGGAGCAGACTGACACCACACTGTCAATGTAACACACACAGGGACGACCAGACTGACCACACTCTGTCAATGTAACACAAACAGGGAAGAGCAGACTGACCACATTCTGTCAATGTAACAAACACAGGGAAGAACAGTCTGACCCCAATCTGTCAATGTTAAACACCCAGGGAAAAGCAGACCGGCAAAACTCTGTCAATGTAACACACCCAGAGAAGAACAGACGGACCCCACTCTGTCAATGTAGCTCACCCATGGAAGAGCAGACTGACCCAACTCTGTCAATGTAACTCACCCAGGGAAGATCAGACTGACCCCACTCTGTCAATGTAACACAAACAGGGAAGAGTTGACTGAACCCACTCTGTGAAAGTGACACACACAAGGGAAGAGCACATTCACCGCACTCTGTAAATATACCACACACAGGGAAGAGCAGGCTGACCCCACTCTGTCTCTGTAACACACCCAGGGAAGTTCAGACTGACCCCCTCTGTCAATGTAACACACAATGGGAAGAGCAGACTGACTGCACAGTATCAATGTAACACACCCAGGGAAGTGCAGACTTACAGCACTATGTCAATGTAAAACACCCAAGGAAGAGCAGACTGACCCCACTCTGTCAATGTAACACACCCAGGGATGATCAGACAGACCCCACTCTGTCACTGTAAAACACCCAGGGAAGAGCAGACTGACCTCACTCTGCCAATGTAACACAGCCAGGGAAGAACAGACTGACCCCACTCTGTCAATGTAAAACGCCCAGGGATGAGCAGACTGAACCCACTCTGACAATGTAACACACCCACGGAAGAGCAGACGGACCCCACTCTGTCAATGTAACAGACCTAGGGAAGGGCAAACTGACCCCACTCTGTCAATGTAACTGACCGCACTCTATCAATGTAACACACCCAGGAAGAGCAGACTGACCCCACGCTGTCACTGTAAATCACCCAGGGAAGAGCAGACTGACCTACCCTGTCACTGTAAAACACCCAGGGATGAGCAGACGTACCACACTCTGATAATGTAACACACCCAGGGAAGATCAGACTGACACCACTCTGTCAATGTAACACAAACAGGGAAGAGCAGACTGACCCCATTCTGTCAACGTAACATACCCAGGGAAGGGCAGACTAACCCCACTCTGTCAATGTAACATACCCAGGCAAGAGCAGGCTGACCCCACTCTATCTATGTAACACTGACAGGGAAGAACAGACAGACCACGCTCTGTCTATGTAACACACCCAGGGAAGAGCAGACTGACCCCACTCTGTCAATGTAACATACCCAGGGAAGAGAAGACTGACCCCAATCTCTCAAAGTAACTCACCCCGGGAAGAGCAGACTAACCAAACTCTGTCAATGTAACACACCCAGGGAAGAGCAGACTGACCCCACTCTGTCAATGTTACACACCCAGGGAAGAGCAGACTGACCCCACTCTGTCAATGTAACCCACACAGGAAAGTGCAGACTGACCCAACTCTGTCAACGAAACACACCCAGGGAAGAGCTGAATGACACCCCTCTGTCAATGTAACACACCCAGGGAAGAGCAGACTGACCCCCCTCGGTCAATGTAACACACTCAGTGAAGAGCAGACTGACCCCACACAGTCAATGTAACACACGCAGGGAAGAGCAGACTGACCGCACACTGTCAATGTAACACACCCAGGGAAGAGCAGACTGACCCCACTCTGTCAATGTAACACACCCAGGAAGGAGTAGAATGACCCCACTCTGACAGTGTAACACACCCAGGGAAGAGCAGACTGACCGCAATCTGTCAATGTAGCACACCCAAGGAAGAGCAGACTTACCCCACTCTGTGAAAGTAACACACCCAGTGAAGAGCAGACAGACCCAACTCTGTCAATGTAATACACCCAGGGAAGAGGAGACTAACCACACTCTGTCAATGTAACACACCCAGGGAAGAGCAGACTGACCCCACTCTGTCAATGTAACACACCCAGGGAAGAGCAGACTGACCCCACTCTGTCAATGTAACCCACACAGGAAAGTGCAGACTGACCCCACTCTGTCAATGTAACGCACCCAGGGAAGAGCAGACTGACCCCACATTGTCAATGTAACACACCCAGGGAAGAGCAGACTGACCTCACTCTGTCACTGTAACCCACCCATTGAAGAGCTGACTGACCACACTCTGTCAATGTAACACAAACAGGGAAGAGCAGACTGACCACATTCTGTCAATGTAACAAACACAGGGAAGAACAGACTGACCCCACACTGTCAAGGTTAAACACCCAGGGAAAAGCAGACCGGCAAAACCCTGTTAATGTAACACACCCAGGGAAGAACAGACTGACCCCACTCTGTCAATGTAGCTCACCCATGGAAGAGCAGACTGACCCAACTCTGTCAATGTAACTCACCCAGGGAAGATCAGACTGACCCCACTCTGTCAATGTAACACAGACAGTGAAGAGCAGACTGACCACTCTCTGTCAATGTGACACACCAAGGGAACAGCAGACTGACAACGCTCTGTCAATGTAACACACCCAGGGAAGAGCAGACTGCCTCCACTCTGTCAATGTAACACACACCGGGAAGATCAGACTGACCCCACTCTGTCAATGTAACACAAACAGTGAAGAGCAGACTGACCACTCTCTGTCAATGTGACACACCAAGGGAACAGCAAACTGACCCCACTCTGTCAATGTAACACACCCAGGGAAGAGCAGACTGACCGCACTCTGTCAATATACCACACACAGGGAAGTGCAGACTGACCCCACTCTGTCAAAGTAATACACCCAGGGATGAGCAGACTGACCTCACTCTGTCAATGTAACACACCCAGGGAAGAGCAGAGTGACCCCACTCTGTCAATGTAACACACCCAGGGAAGAGCATACTGACCTCACTCTGTCAAAGCAACTCACCCAGGGAAGAGCAGGCTGACCCCACTCTGTCACTGTAACACACCCAGGGAAGAGCAGATTGACCACACTCTGTCACTGTAACACACCCAGGGAAGTTCAGACTGACCCCCTCTGTCAATGTAACACACAATGGGAAGAGCAGACTGACTGCACAGTATCAATGTAACACACCCAGGGAAGTGCAGACTTACCCCACTATGTCAATGTAAAACACCCAGGGAAGAGCAGACTGACCCCACTCTGTCAATGTAACACACCCAGGGAAGATCAGACAGACCCCACTCTGTCACTGTAAAACACCCAGGGAAGAGCAGACTGACCTCACTCTGCCTATGTAACACACCCAGGGAAGAGCAGACTGCCCCCACTCTGTCAATGTAACACACACAGGGAAGATCAGACTGAACCCACTCTGTCAATGTAACACAAACAGGGAAGAGCAGACTGACCCCACTCTGTGAAAGTGACACACCCAAGGGAAGAGCAGATTCACATCACTCTGTCAATATACCACACACAGGGAAGTGCAGACTGACCCCACTCTGTCAAAGTAACACACCCAGGGAGGAGCAGACTGACCTCACTCTGTCAATGTAACACACCCAGGGAAGAGCAGAATGACCCCACTCTGTCAATGTAACACACCCAGGGAAGAGCAGACTGACCCCACTCTGTCACTGTAACACACCCAGGGAAGTTCAGACTGACCCTCTCTGTCAATGTAACACACAATGGGAAGAGCAGACTGACTGCACAGTATCAATGTAACACACCCAGCGAAGTTCAGACTGACCCCACTCTGTCAATGTAACACACCCAGGGAAGAGCAGACTGACCTCACTCTGCCAATGTAACACAGCCAGGGAAGAACAGACTGACCCCACTCTGTCAATGTAAAACAACCAGGGATGAGCAGACTGAACCCACTCTGACAATGTAACATACCCACGGAAGAGCAGACGGAACCCACTCTGTCAATGTAGCAGACCTAGGGAAGGGCAAACTGACCCCACTCTGTCAATGTAACTGACCGCACTCTATCAATGTAACACACCCAGGAAGAGAAGACTGACCCCACACTGTCACTGTAAATCACCCAGGGAAGAGCAGACTGACCTACCCTGTCACTGTAAAACACCCAGGGATGAGCAGACGTACCCCACTCTGATAATGTAACACACCCAGGGAAGATCAGACTGACACCACTCTGTCAATGTAACACAAACAGGGAAGAGCAGACTGACCCCATTCTGTCAACGTAACATACCCAGGGAAGGGCAGACTAACCCCACTCTGTCAATGTAACATACCCAGGGAAGAGCAGGCTGACCCCACTCTATCTATGTAACACTGACAGGGAAGAACAGACAGACCACGCTCTGTCTATGTAACACACCCAGGGAAGAGCAGACTGACCCCACTCTGTCAATGTAACATACCCAGGGAAGAGAAGACTGACCCCAATCTCTCAAAGTAACTCACCCCGGGAAGAGCCGACTGACTCCACACTGTCAATATAACAAACACAGGGAAGAGCCGATTGACCCCTCTCTGCCAATGTAACACACCAAGTGAAGAGCAGACTGACCACAGTCTGTCAATGTAACACACCCAAGGAAGAGCAGACTGACCACACTCTGTCAATGTAACACACCCAGGGAAGAGCAGACTGACCCCACTCTGTCAATGTTACACACCCAGGGAAGAGCAGACTGACCCCACTCTGTCAATGTAACCCACACAGGAAAGTGCAGACTGACCCAAATCTGTCAACGAAACACACCCAGGGAAGAGCTGAATGACACCCCTCTGTCAATGTAACACACCCAGGGAAGAGCAGACTGACCCCCCTCGGTCAATGTAACACACTCAGTGAAGAGCAGACTGACCCCACACAGTCAATGTAACACACGCAGGGAAGAGCAGACTGACCGCACAATGTCAATGTAACACACCCAGGGAAGAGCAGACTGACCCCACTCTGTCAATGTAACACACCCAGGAAGGAGTAGAATGACCCCACTCTGACAGTGTAACACACCCAGGGAAGAGCAGACTGACCGCAATCTGTCAATGTAGCACACCCAAGGAAGAGCAGACTTACCCCACTCTGTGAAAGTAACACACCCAGTGAAGAGCAGACAGACCCAACTCTGTCAATGTAACACACCCAGGGAAGAGCAGACTGACCCCACTCTGTCAATGTAACACACCCAGGGAAGAGCAGACTGACCCCACTCTGTCAATGTCACCCACACAGGAAAGTGCAGACTGACCCCACTCTGTCAATGTAACGCACCCAGGGAAGAGCAGACTGACCCCACATTGTCAATGTAACACACCCAGGGAAGAGCAGACTGACCTCACTCTGTCACTGTAACCCACCCATTGAAGAGCTGACTGACCATATTCTGTCAATGTAACACAAACAGGGAAGAGCAGACTGACCACATTCTGTCAATGTAACAAACACAGGGAAGAACAGACTGACCCCACACTGTCAAGGTTAAACACCCAGGGAAAAGCAGACCGGCAAAACCCTGTTAATGTAACACACCCATGGAAGAACAGACTGACCCCACTCTGTCAATGTAGCTCACCCATGGAAGAGCAGACTGACCCAACTCTGTCAATGTAAGTCACCCAGGGAAGATCAGACTGACCCCACTCTGTCAATGTAACACAGACAGTGAAGAGCAGACTGACCACTCTCTGTCAATGTGACACACCAAGGGAACAGCAGACTGACAACGCTCTGTCAATGTAACACACCCAGGGAAGAGCAGACTGCCTCCACTCTGTCAATGTAACACACACCGGGAAGATCAGACTGACCCCACTCTGTCAATGTAACACAAACAGTGAAGAGCAGACTGACCACTCTCTGTCAATGTGACACACCATGGGAACAGCAAACTGACCCCACTCTGTCAATGTAACACACCCAGGGAAGAGCAGACTGACCGCACTCTGTCAATATACCACACACAGGGAAGTGCAGACTGACCCCACTCTGTCAAAGTAATACACCCAGGGAAGAGCAGAGTGACCGCACTCTGTCAATGTAACACACCCAGGGAAGAGCATACTGACCTCACTCTGTCAAAGCAACTCACCCAGGGAAGAGCAGGCTGACCCCACTCTGTCACTGTAACACACCCAGGGAAGAGCAGATTGACCACACTCTGTCACAGTAACACACCCAGGGAAGTTCAGACTCACCCCCTCTGTCAATGTAACACACAATGGGAAGAGCAGACTGACTGCACAGTATCAATGTAACACACCCAGGGAAGTGCAGACTTACCCCACTATGTCAATGTAAAACACCCAGGGAAGAGCAGACTGACCCCACTCTGTCAATGTAACACACCCAGGGAAGATCAGACAGACCCCACTCTGTCACTGTAAAACACCCAGGGAAGAGCAGACTGACCTCACTCTGCCTATGTAACACACCCAGGGAAGAGCAGACTGCCCCCACTCTGTCAATGTAACACACACAGGGAAGATCAGACTGAACCCACTCTGTCAATGTAACACAAACAGGGAAGAGCAGACTGACCCCACTCTGTGAAAGTGACACACCCAAGGGAAGAGCAGATTCACCTCACTCTGTCAATATACCACACACAGGGAAGTGCAGACTGACCCCACTCTGTCAAAGTAACACACCCAGGGAGGAGCAGACTGACATCACTCTGTCAATGTAACACACCCAGGGAAGAGCAGAATGACCCCACTCTGTCAATGTAACACACCCAGGGAAGAGCAGACTGACCCCACTCTGTCACTGTAACACACCCAGGGAAGTTCAGACTGACCCCCTCTGTCAATGTAACACACAATGGGAAGAGCAGACTGACTGCACAGTATCAATGTAACACACCCAGGGAAGTTCAGACTGACCATACTCTGTCAATGTAACACACCCAGGGAAGAGCAGACTGACCTCACTCTGCCAATGTAACACAGCCAGGGAAGAACAGACTGACCCCACTCTGTCAATGTAAAACACCCAGGGATGAGCAGACTGAACCCACTCTGACAATGTAACATACACACGGAAGAGCAGACGGAACCCACTCTGTCAATGTAGCAGACCTAGGGAAGGGCAAACTGACCCCACTCTGTCAATGTAACTGACCGCACTCTATCAATGTAACACACCCAGGAAGAGCAGACTGACCCCACACTGTCACTGTAAATCACCAAGGGAAGAGCAGACTGACCCCACTCTGTCAATGTAAAACACCCAGGGATGAGCAGACTGAACCCACTCTGACAATGTAACACACCCACGGAAGAGCAGACGGAACCCACTCTGTCAATGTAGCAGACCTAGGGAAGGGCAAACTGACCCCACTCTGTCAATGTAACTGACCGCACTCTATCAATGTAACACACCCAGGAAGAGCAGACTGACCCCACACTGTCACTGTAAATCACCCAGGGAAGAGCAGACTGAACCGACTCTGTCTATGTATCACACCCAGGGAAGAGCAGACTGACCCCACTCTGTCAATGTAACACACCCAGGGAAGAGCAGACTGAGCACACTCTGTCAATGTTACACACACAGGGAAGAGCAGACTGACCCCACTCTGTCAATGTAACACACACAGGGAAGAGCAGACTGACCCCACTCTGACAATGTAACCCACACAGGAAAGTGCAGACTGACCCCACTCTGTCAACGTTACACACGCAGGGAAGAGCAGACTGACACCACACTGTCAATGTAACACACCCAGGGAAGAGCAGACTGACCCCACACTGTCAATGTAACACACCCAGGGAAGAGCTGAATGACCCCACTCTGTCAATGTAACACACCCAGGGAAGAGCAGACAGACCCCCCTCGGTCAATGTAAGACACTCAGTGAAGAGCAGACTGACCCCACACAGTCAATGCAACACACCCAGGGAAGAGCAGACTGACCGCACTCTGTCAATGTAACACACACAGTGAAGAGCAGACTGACCCCACACAGTCAATGTAACACACCCAGGAAGGAGCAGAATGACCCCACTCTGACAGTGTAACACACCCAGGGAAGAGCAGACTGACCGCACTCTGTCAATGTAGCACACCCAAGGAACAGCAGACTTTCCCCACTCTGTGAAAGTAACACACCCAGTGAAGAGCAGTCAGACCCAACTCTGTCAATGTAACACACCCAGGGAAGAGCAGACTAACCACACTCTGTCAATGTAACACACCCAGGGAAGAGAAGACTGACCCCACTCTGTCAATGTAACACACCCAGGGAAGAGCAGACTGACCTCACTCTGTCAATGTAACCCACACAGGAAAGTGCAGACTGACCCCACTCTGTCAATGTAACACACGCAGGGAAGAGCAGACTGACCCCACACTGTCAATGTAACACACGCAGGGAAGAGCAGACTTTCCCCACTCTGTGAAAGTAACACACCCAGTGAAGAGCAGTCAGACCCAACTCTGTCAATGTAACACACCCAGGGAAGAGCAGACTAACCACACTCTGTCAATGTAACACACCCAGGGAAGAGAAGACTGACCCCACTCTGTCAATGTAACACACCCAGGGAAGAGCAGACTGACCCTACTCTGTCAATGTCACTCCGCCAGGGAAGAGCAGACTGACCCCACATTGTCAATGTAACACACACAGGGACGACCAGACTGACCACAACCTGTCAATGTAACTGACCGCACTCTATCAATGTAACACGCCCAGGAAGAGCAGACTGACCCCACACTGTCACTGTAAATCACCCAGGGAAGAGCAGACTGAACCCACTCTGTCTATGTAACACACCCAGGGAAGAGCAAACTTACCCCACTCTGTCAATGTAACACACCCAGGGAAGAGAAGACTGACCCCACTCTCTCAAAGTAACTCACGCCAGGAAAACCAGACTGACCCCACACTGTCCATATAACAAACACAGGGAAGAGCGGATTGACCCCTATCTGCCAATGTAACACACCAAGTGAAGAGCAGACTGACCACAGTCTGTCAATGTAACATACCCAGGGAAGAGCAGACTGACCCCACTCTGTCGATGTAACACACCCAAGGAAGAGCAGACTGACCACTCTCTGTCAATGTAACACACCCAGGGAAGAGCAGACTGACCCCACTCTGTCAAAGTTACACACCCAGGGAAGAGCAGACTGACCCCACTCTGTCAATGTAACACACCCAGGGAAGAGCAGAGTGACCCCACTCTGTCAATGTAACGCACCCAGGGAAGAGCATACTGACCTCACTCTGTCACTGTAACACACCCAGGGAAGAGCAGATTGACCACACTCTGTCACTGTAACACACCCAGGGAAGTTCAGACTGACACCCTCTGTCAATGTAACACACAATGGGAAGAGCAGACTGACTGCACAGTATCAATGTAACACACACAGGGAAGTGCAGACTTACCCCACTATGTCAATGTAAAACACCCAGGGAAGAGCAGACTGACCCCACTCTGTCAATGTAACACACCCAGGGAAGATCAGACAGACCCCACTCTGTCACTGTAAAACACCCAGGGAAGAGCAGACTGACCTCACTCTGCCAATGTAACACAGCCAGGGAAGAACAGACTGACCCCACTCTGTCAATGTAAAACACCCAGGGATGAGCAGACTGAACCCACTCTGACAATGTAACATACCCACGGAAGAGCAGACGGAACCCACTCTGTCAATGCAGCAGACCTAGGGAAGGGCAAACTGACCCCACTCTGTCAATGTAACTGACCGCACTCTATCAATGTAACACACCCAGGAAGAGCAGACTGACCCCACACTGTCACTGTAAATCACCCAGGGAAGAGCAGACTGAACCCACTCTGTCTATGTAACACACCCACCGAAGAGCAGACTGACCCCACTCTGTCAATGTAACACACCCAGGGAAGAGAAGACTGACCCCACTCTCTCAAAGAAACTCACCCCGGGAAGACCAGACTGACCCCACACTGTCAATATAACAAACACAGGGAAGAGCGGATTGACTCCTCTCTGCCAATGTAACACACCAAGTGAAGAGCAGACTGACCACAGTCTGTCAATGTAACACACCCAGGGAAGAGCAGACTGACCCCACTATGTCAATGTAAAACACCCAGGGAAGAGCAGACTGACCCCACTCTGTCAATGTAACACACCCAGGGAAGATCAGACAGACCCCACTCTGTCACTGTAAAACACCCAGGGAAGAGCAGACTGACCTCACTCTGCCTATGTAACACACCCAGGGAAGAGCAGACTGCCCCCACTCTGTCAATGTAACACACACAGGGAAGATCAGACTGAACCCACTCTGTCAATGTAACACAAACAGGGAAGAGCAGACTGACCCCACTCTGTGAAAGTGACACACCCAAGGGAAGAGCAGATTCACCTCACTCTGTCAATATACCACACACAGGGAAGTGCAGACTGACCCCACTCTGTCAAACTAACACACCCAGGGAGGAGCAGACTGACCTCACTCTGTCAATGTAACACACCCAGGGAAGAGCAGAATGACCCCACTCTGTCAATGTAACACACCCAGGGAAGAGCAGACTGACCCCACTCTGTCACTGTAACACACCCAGGGAAGTTCAGACTGACCCCCTCTGTCAATGTAACACACAATGGGAAGAGCAGACTGACTGCACAGTATCAATGTAACACACCCAGGGAAGTTCAGACTGACCACACTCTGTCAATGTAACACACCCAGGGAAGAGCAGACTGACCTCACTCTGCCAATGTAACACAGCCAGGGAAGAACAGACTGACCCCACTCTGTCAATGTAAAACACCCAGGGATGAGCAGACTGAACCCACTCTGACAATGTAACATACACACGGAAGAGCAGACGGAACCCACTCTGTCAATGTAGCAGACCTAGGGAAGGGCAAACTGACCCCACTCTGTCAATGTAACTGACCGCACTCTATCAATGTAACACACCCAGGAAGAGCAGACTGACCCCACACTGTCACTGTAAATCACCAAGGGAAGAGCAGACTGACCCCACTCTGTCAATGTAAAACACCCAGGGATGAGCAGACTGAACCCACTCTGACAATGTAACATACCCACGGAAGAGCAGACGGAACCCACTCTGTCAATGTAGCAGACCTAGGGAAGGGCAAACTGACCCCACTCTGTCAATGTAACTGACCGCACTCTATCAATGTAACACACCCAGGAAGAGCAGACTGACCCCACACTGTCACTGTAAATCACCCAGGGAAGAGCAGACTGAACCGACTCTGTCTATGTATCACACCCAGGGAAGAGCAGACTGACCCCACTCTGTCAATGTAACACACCCAGGGAAGAGCAGACTGAGCACACTCTGTCAATGTTACACACACAGGGAAGAGCAGACTGACCCCACTCTGTCAATGTAACACACACAGGGAAGAGCAGACTGACCCCACTCTGACAATGTAACCCACACAGGAAAGTGCAGACTGACCCCACTCTGTCAACGTTACACACGCAGGGAAGAGCAGACTGACACCACACTGTCAATGTAACACACCCAGGGAAAAGCAGACTGACACCACACTGTCAATGTAACACACCCAGGGAAGAGCTGAATGACCCCACTCTGTCAATGTAACACACCCAGGGAAGAGCAGACAGACCCCCCTCGGTCAATGTAAGACACTCAGTGAAGAGCAGACTGACCCCACACAGTCAATGCAACACACCCAGGGAAGAGCAGACTGACCGCACTCTGTCAATGTAACACACACAGTGAAGAGCAGACTGACCCCACACAGTCAATGTAACACACCCAGGAAGGAGCAGAATGACCCCACTCTGACAGTGTAACACACCCAGGGAAGAGCAGACTGACCGCACTCTGTCAATGTAGCACACCCAAGGAACAGCAGACTTTCCCCACTCTGTGAAAGTAACACACCCAGTGAAGAGCAGTCAGACCCAACTCTGTCAATGTAACACACCCAGGGAAGAGCAGACTAACCACACTCTGTCAATGTAACACACCCAGGGAAGAGAAGACTGACCCCACTCTGTCAATGTAACACACCCAGGGAAGAGCAGACTGACCTCACTCTGTCAATGTAACCCACACAGGAAAGTGCAGACTGACCCCACTCTGTCAATGTAACACACGCAGGGAAGAGCAGACTGACCCCACACTGTCAATGTAACACACGCAGGGAAGAGCAGACTTTCCCCACTCTGTGAAAGTAACACACCCAGTGAAGAGCAGTCAGACCCAACTCTGTCAATGTAACACACCCAGGGAAGAGCAGACTAACCACACTCTGTCAATGTAACACACCCAGGGAAGAGAAGACTGACCCCACTCTGTCAATGTAACACACCCAGGGAAGAGCAGACTGACCCTACTCTGTCAATGTCACTCCGCCAGGGAAGAGCAGACTGACCCCACATTGTCAATGTAACACACACAGGGACGACCAGACTGACCACAACCTGTCAATGTAACTGACCGCACTCTATCAATGTAACACGCCCAGGAAGAGCAGACTGACCCCACACTGTCACTGTAAATCACCCAGGGAAGAGCAGACTGAACCCACTCTGTCTATGTAACACACCCAGGGAAGAGCAAACTTACCCCACTCTGTCAATGTAACACACCCAGGGAAGAGAAGACTGACCCCACTCTCTCAAAGTAACTCACGCCAGGAAAACCAGACTGACCCCACACTGTCCATATAACAAACACAGGGAAGAGCGGATTGACCCCTATCTGCCAATGTAACACACCAAGTGAAGAGCAGACTGACCACAGTCTGTCAATGTAACATACCCAGGGAAGAGCAGACTGACCCCACTCTGTCGATGTAACACACCCAAGGAAGAGCAGACTGACCACTCTCTGTCAATGTAACACACCCAGGGAAGAGCAGACTGACCCCACTCTGTCAAAGTTACACACCCAGGGAAGAGCAGACTGACCCCACTCTGTCAATGTAACACACCCAGGGAAGAGCAGAGTGACCCCACTCTGTCAATGTAACGCACCCAGGGAAGAGCATACTGACCTCACTCTGTCACTGTAACACACCCAGGGAAGAGCAGATTGACCACACTCTGTCACTGTAACACACCCAGGGAAGTTCAGACTGACACCCTCTGTCAATGTAACACACAATGGGAAGAGCAGACTGACTGCACAGTATCAATGTAACACACACAGGGAAGTGCAGACTTACCCCACTATGTCAATGTAAAACACCCAGGGAAGAGCAGACTGACCCCACTCTGTCAATGTAACACACCCAGGGAAGATCAGACAGACCCCACTCTGTCACTGTAAAACACCCAGGGAAGAGCAGACTGACCTCACTCTGCCAATGTAACACAGCCAGGGAAGAACAGACTGACCCCACTCTGTCAATGTAAAACACCCAGGGATGAGCAGACTGAACCCACTCTGACAATGTAACATACCCACGGAAGAGCAGACGGAACCCACTCTGTCAATGCAGCAGACCTAGGGAAGGGCAAACTGACCCCACTCTGTCAATGTAACTGACCGCACTCTATCAATGTAACACACCCAGGAAGAGCAGACTGACCCCACACTGTCACTGTAAATCACCCAGGGAAGAGCAGACTGAACCCACTCTGTCTATGTAACACACCCACCGAAGAGCAGACTGACCCCACTCTGTCAATGTAACACACCCAGGGAAGAGAAGACTGACCCCACTCTCTCAAAGAAACTCACCCCGGGAAGACCAGACTGACCCCACACTGTCAATATAACAAACACAGGGAAGAGCGGATTGACTCCTCTCTGCCAATGTAACACACCAAGTGAAGAGCAGACTGACCACAGTCTGTCAATGTAACACACCCAGGGAAGAGCAGACTGACCCCACTCTGTCAATGTAACACACCCAAGGAAGAGCAGACTGACCACACTCTATCAATGTAACACACCCAGGGAAGAGCAGACTGACCCCACTCTGTCAATGTTACACACCCAGGGAAGAGCAGACTGACCCCACTCTGTCAATGTAACACACACAGGGAAGAGCAGACTGACCCCACTCTGACAAAGTAACCCACACAGGAAAGTGCAGACTGACCCCACTCTGTCAACGTTACACACGCAGGGAAGAGCAGACTGACACCACACTGTCAATGTAACACATCCAGGGAAGAGCTGAATGACCCCACTCTGTAAATGTAACACACCCAGGGAAGAGCAGACTGACCCCCCTCGGTCAATGTAAGACACTCAGTGAAGTGCAGACTGACCCCACACAGTCAATGCAACACACCCAGGAAGGAGCAGAATGACCCCACTCTGACAGTGTAACACACCCAGGGAAGAGCAGACTGACCGCACTCTGTCAATGTAGCACACCCAAGGAAGAGCAGACTTTCCCCACTCTGTGAAAGTATCACACCCAGTGAAGAGCAGTCAGACCCAACTCTGTCAATGTAACACACCCAGGGAAGAGCAGACTAACAACACTCTGTCAATGTAACACACCCAGGGAAGAGCAGACTGACCCCACTCTGTCAATATAACAAACACAGGGAAGAGCGGATTGACTCCTCTCTGCCAATGTAACACACCAAGTGAAGAGCAGACTGACCACAGTCTGTCAATGTAACACACCCAGGGAAGAGCAGACTGACCCCACTATGTCAATGTAAAACACCCAGGGAAGAGCAGACTGACCCCACTCTGTCAATGTAACACACCCAGGGAAGATCAGACAGACCCCACTCTGTCACTGTAAAACACCCAGGGAAGAGCAGACTGACCTCACTCTGCCTATGTAACACACCCAGGGAAGAGCAGACTGCCCCCACTCTGTCAATGTAACACACACAGGGAAGATCAGACTGAACCCACTCTGTCAATGTAACACAAACAGGGAAGAGCAGACTGACCCCACTCTGTGAAAGTGACACACCCAAGGGAAGAGCAGATTCACCTCACTCTGTCAATATACCACACACAGGGAAGTGCAGACTGACCCCACTCTGTCAAACTAACACACCCAGGGAGGAGCAGACTGACCTCACTCTGTCAATGTAACACACCCAGGGAAGAGCAGAATGACCCCACTCTGTCAATGTAACACACCCAGGGAAGAGCAGACTGACCCCACTCTGTCACTGTAACACACCCAGGGAAGTTCAGACTGACCCCCTCTGTCAATGTAACACACAATGGGAAGAGCAGACTGACTGCACAGTATCAATGTAACACACCCAGGGAAGTTCAGACTGACCACACTCTGTCAATGTAACACACCCAGGGAAGAGCAGACTGACCTCACTCTGCCAATGTAACACAGCCAGGGAAGAACAGACTGACCCCACTCTGTCAATGTAAAACACCCAGGGATGAGCAGACTGAACCCACTCTGACAATGTAACATACACACGGAAGAGCAGACGGAACCCACTCTGTCAATGTAGCAGACCTAGGGAAGGGCAAACTGACCCCACTCTGTCAATGTAACTGACCGCACTCTATCAATGTAACACACCCAGGAAGAGCAGACTGACCCCACACTGTCACTGTAAATCACCAAGGGAAGAGCAGACTGACCCCACTCTGTCAATGTAAAACACCCAGGGATGAGCAGACTGAACCCACTCTGACAATGTAACATACCCACGGAAGAGCAGACGGAACCCACTCTGTCAATGTAGCAGACCTAGGGAAGGGCAAACTGACCCCACTCTGTCAATGTAACTGACCGCACTCTATCAATGTAACACACCCAGGAAGAGCAGACTGATCCCACACTGTCACTGTAAATCACCCAGGGAAGAGCAGACTGAACCGACTCTGTCTATGTATCACACCCAGGGAAGAGCAGACTGACCCCACTCTGTCAATGTAACACACCCAGGGAAGAGCAGACTGAGCACACTCTGTCAATGTTACACACACAGGGAAGAGCAGACTGACCCCACTCTGTCAATGTAACACACACAGGGAAGAGCAGACTGACCCCACTCTGACAATGTAACCCACACAGGAAAGTGCAGACTGACCCCACTCTGTCAACGTTACACACGCAGGGAAGAGCAGACTGACACCACACTGTCAATGTAACACACCCAGGGAAAAGCAGACTGACACCACACTGTCAATGTAACACACCCAGGGAAGAGCTGAATGACCCCACTCTGTCAATGTAACACACCCAGGGAAGAGCAGACAGACCCCCCTCGGTCAATGTAAGACACTCAGTGAAGAGCAGACTGACCCCACACAGTCAATGCAACACACCCAGGGAAGAGCAGACTGACCGCACTCTGTCAATGTAACACACACAGTGAAGAGCAGACTGACCCCACACAGTCAATGTAACACACCCAGGAAGGAGCAGAATGACCCCACTCTGACAGTGTAACACACCCAGGGAAGAGCAGACTGACCGCACTCTGTCAATGTAGCACACCCAAGGAACAGCAGACTTTCCCCACTCTGTGAAAGTAACACACCCAGTGAAGAGCAGTCAGACCCAACTCTGTCAATGTAACACACCCAGGGAAGAGCAGACTAACCACACTCTGTCAATGTAACACACCCAGGGAAGAGAAGACTGACCCCACTCTGTCAATGTAACACACCCAGGGAAGAGCAGACTGACCTCACTCTGTCAATGTAACCCACACAGGAAAGTGCAGACTGACCCCACTCTGTCAATGTAACACACGCAGGGAAGAGCAGACTGACCCCACACTGTCAATGTAACACACGCAGGGAAGAGCAGACTTTCCCCACTCTGTGAAAGTAACACACCCAGTGAAGAGCAGTCAGACCCAACTCTGTCAATGTAACACACCCAGGGAAGAGCAGACTAACCACACTCTGTCAATGTAACACACCCAGGGAAGAGAAGACTGACCCCACTCTGTCAATGTAACACACCCAGGGAAGAGCAGACTGACCCTACTCTGTCAATGTCACTCCGCCAGGGAAGAGCAGACTGACCCCACATTGTCAATGTAACACACACAGGGACGACCAGACTGACCACAACCTGTCAATGTAACTGACCGCACTCTATCAATGTAACACGCCCAGGAAGAGCAGACTGACCCCACACTGTCACTGTAAATCACCCAGGGAAGAGCAGACTGAACCCACTCTGTCTATGTAACACACCCAGGGAAGAGCAAACTTACCCCACTCTGTCAATGTAACACACCCAGGGAAGAGAAGACTGACCCCACTCTCTCAAAGTAACTCATGCCAGGAAAACCAGACTGACCCCACACTGTCCATATAACAAACACAGGGAAGAGCGGATTGACCCCTATCTGCCAATGTAACACACCAAGTGAAGAGCAGACTGACCACAGTCTGTCAATGTAACATACCCAGGGAAGAGCAGACTGACCCCACTCTGTCGATGTAACACTCCCAAGGAAGAGCAGACTGACCACTCTCTGTCAATGTAACACACCCAGGGAAGAGCAGACTGACCCCACTCTGTCAAAGTTACACACCCAGGGAAGAGCAGACTGACCCCACTCTGTCAATGTAACACACCCAGGGAAGAGCAGAGTGACCCCACTCTGTCAATGTAACGCACCCAGGGAAGAGCATACTGACCTCACTCTGTCACTGTAACACACCCAGGGAAGAGCAGATTGACCACACTCTGTCACTGTAACACACCCAGGGAAGTTCAGACTGACACCCTCTGTCAATGTAACACACAATGGGAAGAGCAGACTGACTGCACAGTATCAATGTAACACACACAGGGAAGTGCAGACTTACCCCACTATGTCAATGTAAAACACCCAGGGAAGAGCAGACTGACCCCACTCTGTCAATGTAACACACCCAGGGAAGATCAGACAGACCCCACTCTGTCACTGTAAAACACCCAGGGAAGAGCAGACTGACCTCACTCTGCCAATGTAACACAGCCAGGGAAGAACAGACTGACCCCACTCTGTCAATGTAAAACACCCAGGGATGAGCAGACTGAACCCACTCTGACAATGTAACATACCCACGGAAGAGCAGACGGAACCCACTCTGTCAATGCAGCAGACCTAGGGAAGGGCAAACTGACCCCACTCTGTCAATGTAACTGACCGCACTCTATCAATGTAACACACCCAGGAAGAGCAGACTGACCCCACACTGTCACTGTAAATCACCCAGGGAAGAGCAGACTGAACCCACTCTGTCTATGTAACACACCCACCGAAGAGCAGACTGACCCCACTCTGTCAATGTAACACACCCAGGGAAGAGAAGACTGACCCCACTCTCTCAAAGAAACTCACCCCGGGAAGACCAGACTGACCCCACACTGTCAATATAACAAACACAGGGAAGAGCGGATTGACTCCTCTCTGCCAATGTAACACACCAAGTGAAGAGCAGACTGACCACAGTCTGTCAATGTAACACACCCAGGGAAGAGCAGACTGACCCCACTCTGTCAATGTAACACACCCAAGGAAGAGCAGACTGACCACACTCTATCAATGTAACACACCCAGGGAAGAGCAGACTGACCCCACTCTGTCAATGTTACACACCCAGGGAAGAGCAGACTGACCCCACTCTGTCAATGTAACACACACAGGGAAGAGCAGACTGACCCCACTCTGACAAAGTAACCCACACAGGAAAGTGCAGACTGACCCCACTCTGTCAACGTTACACACGCAGGGAAGAGCAGACTGACACCACACTGTCAATGTAACACATCCAGGGAAGAGCTGAATGACCCCACTCTGTAAATGTAACACACCCAGGGAAGAGCAGACTGACCCCCCTCGGTCAATGTAAGACACTCAGTGAAGTGCAGACTGACCCCACACAGTCAATGCAACACACCCAGGAAGGAGCAGAATGACCCCACTCTGACAGTGTAACACACCCAGGGAAGAGCAGACTGACCGCACTCTGTCAATGTAGCACACCCAAGGAAGAGCAGACTTTCCCCACTCTGTGAAAGTATCACACCCAGTGAAGAGCAGTCAGACCCAACTCTGTCAATGTAACACACCCAGGGAAGAGCAGACTAACAACACTCTGTCAATGTAACACACCCAGGGAAGAGCAGACTGACCCCACTCTGTCAATGTAACACACCCAGGGAAGAGCAGACTGACCCCACTCTGTCAATGTAACCCACACAGGAAAGTGCAGACTGACCCCACTCTGTCAATGTAACACACCCAGGGAAGAGCAGACTGACCCCACACTGTCAATGTAACACACCCAGGGAAGAGCTGAATGACCCCACTCTGTCAATGTAACACACCCAGGGAAGATCAGACTGACCCCACTCTGTCAATGTAACACACCCAGGGAAGAGCAGACTGACCTCACTCTGTCAATGTAACCCACACAGGAAAGTGCAGACTGACCCCACTCTGTCAATGTAACACACGCAGGGAAGTGCAGACTGACCCCACTCTGTCAATGTAACACACCCAGGGAAGCGCAGACTGACCCCACACTGTCAATGTAACACACCCAGGGAAGAGCAGACTGACCCTCCTCTGTCAATGTCACTCCGCCAGGGAAGAGCAGACTGACCCCACATTGTCAATGTAACACACACAGGGACGACCAGACTGACCACAACCTGTCAATGTAACTGACCGCACTCTATCAATGTAACACACCCAGGAAGAGCAGACTGACACCACACTGTCACTGTAAATCACCCAGGGAAGAGCAGACTGAACCCACTCTGTCTATGCAACACACCCTGGGAAGAGCAAACTTACCCCACTCTGTCAATGTAACACACCCAGGGAAGAGAAGACTGACCCAACTCTCTCAAAGTAACTCACGCCAGGAAAACCACACTGACCCCACACTGTCAATATAACAAACACAGGGAAGAGCGGATTGACCCCTATCTGCCAATGTAACACACCAAGTGAAGAGCAGACTGACCACAGTCTGTCAATGTAACATACCCAGGGAAGAGCAGACTGACCCCACTCTGTCGATGTAACACACCCAAGGAAGAGCAGACTGACCACTCTCTGTCAATGTAACACACCCAGGGAAGAGCAGACTGACCCCACTCTGTCAAAGTTACACACCCAGGGAAGAACAGACTGACCCCACTCTGTCAATGTAACACACCCAGGGAAGAGCAGAGTGACCCCACTCTGTCAATGTAACACACCCAGGGAAGAGCATACTGACCTCACTCTGTCAATGTAACTCACCCAGGGAAGAGCAGGCTGACCCCACTCTGTCACTGTAACACACCCAGGGAAGAGCAGATTGACCACACTCTGTCACTGTAACATACCCAGGGAAGTTCAGACTGACACACTCTGTAAATGTAACACACAATGGGAAGAGCAGACTGACTGCACAGTATCAATGTAACACACACAGGGAAGTGCAGACTTACCCCACTATGTCAATGTAAAACACCCAGGGAAGAGCAGACTGACCCCACTCTGTCAATGTAACACACCCAGGGAAGATCAGACAGACCCCACTCTGTCACTGTAAAACACCCAGGGAAGAGCAGACTGACCTCACTCTGCCAATGTAACACAGCCAGGGAAGAACAGACTGACCCCACTCTGTCAATGTAAAACACCCAGGGATGAGCAGACTGAACCCACTCTGACAATGTAACATACCCACGGAAGAGCAGACGGAACCCACTCTGTCAATGCAGCAGACCTATTGAAGGGCAAACTGACCCCACTCTGTCAATGTAACTGACCGCACTCTATCAATGTAACACACCCAGGAAGAGCAGACTGACCCCACACTGTCACTGTAAATCACCCAGGGAAGAGCAGACTGAACCCACTCTGTCTATGTAACACACCCACGGAAGAGCAGACTGACCCCACTCTGTCAACGTAACACACCCAGGGAAGAGAAGACTGACCCCACTCTCTCAAAGAAACTCACCCCGGGAAGACCAGACTGACCCCACACTGTCAATATAACAAACACAGGGAAGAGCGGATTGACCCCTCTCTGCCAATATAACACATCAAGTGAAGAGCAGACTGACCACAGTCTGTCAATGTAACACACCCAGGGAAGAGCAGACTGACCCCACTCTGTCAATGTAACACACCCAGGGAAGAGCAGACTGACCCCACTCTGTCAATTTTTACACACCCAGGGAAGAGCAGACTGACCCCACTCTGTCAATGTAACACACACAGGGAAGAGCAGACTGACCCCACTCTGACAATGTAACCCACACAGGAAAGTGCAGACTGACCCCACTCTGTCAACGTTACACACGCAGGGAAGAGCAGACTGACACCACACTGTCAATGTAACACATCCAGGGAAGAGCTGAATGACCCCACTCTGTAAATGTAACACACCCAGGGAAGAGCAGACTGACCCCCCTCGGTCAATGTAAGACACTCAGTGAAGTGCAGACTGACCCCACACAGTCAATGCAAGACACCCAGGAAGGAGCAGAATGACCCCACTCTGACAGTGTAACACACCCAGGGAAGAGCAGACTGACCGCACTCTGTCAATGTAGCACACCCAAGGAAGAGCAGACTTTCCCCACTCTGTGAAAGTATCACACCCAGTGAAGAGCAGTCAGACCCAACTCTGTCAATGTAACACACCCAGGGAAGAGCAGACTAACAACACTCTGTCAATGTAACACACCCAGGGAAGAGCAGACTGACCCCACTCTGTCAATGTAACACACCCAGGGAAGAGCAGACTGACCCCACTCTGTCAATGTAACCCACACAGGAAAGTGCAGACTGACCCCACTCTGTCAATGTAACACACCCAGGGAAGAGCAGACTGACCCCACACTGTCATTGTAACACACCCAGGGAAGAGCTGAATGACCCCACTCTGTCAATGTAACACACCCAGGGAAGAGAAGACTGACCCCACTCTGTCAATGTAACACACCCAGGGAAGAGCAGACTGACCTCACTCTGTCAATGTAACCCACACAGGAAAGTGCAGACTGACCCCACTCTGTCAATGTAACACACGCAGGGAAGAGCAGACTGACCCCACACTGTCAATGTAACACACCCAGGGAAGAGCTGAATGACCCCACTCTGTCAATGTAACACACCCAGGGAAGATCAGACTGACCCCACTCTGTCAATGTAACACACCCAGGGAAGAGCAGACTGACCCCACTCTGTCAATGAAACCCACACAGGGAAGAGCAGACTGACCCCACACTGTCAATGTAACACACCCATGGAAGAGCAGACTGATCCTACTCTGTCAATGTCACTCCGCCAGGGAAGAGCAGACTGACCCCACATTGTCAATGTAACACACACAGGGACGACCAGACTGACCACAACCTGTCAATGTAACTGACCGCACTCTATCAATGTAACACACCCAGGAAGAGCAGACTGACCCCACACTGTCACTGTAAATCACCCAGGGAAGAGCAGACTGAACCCACTCTGTCTATGTAACACACCCAGGGAAGAGCAAACTTACCCCACTCTGTCAATGTCACACACCCAGGGAAGAAAAGACTGACCCCTCTCTCTCAAAGTAACTCACGCCAGGAAAACCAGACTGACACCACACTGTCAATATAACAAACACAGGGAAGAGCGGATTTACCCCTATCTGCCAATGTAACACACCAAGTGAAGAGCAGACTGACCACAGTCTGTCAATGTAACATACCCAGGGAAGAGCAGACTGACCCCACTCTGTCAATGTAACACACCCAAGGAAGAGCAGACTGACCACTCTCTGTCAATGTAACACACCCAGGGAAGAGCAGACTGACCCCACTCTGTCAAAGTTACACACCCAGGGAAGAACAGACTGACCCCACTCTGTCAATGTAACACACCCAGGGAAGAGCAGAGTGACCCCACTCTGTCAATGTAACACACCCAGGGAAGAGCATACTGACCTCACTCTGTCAATGTAACTCACCCAGGGAAGAGCAGGCTGACCCCACTCTGTCACTGTAACACACCCAGGGAACAGCAGATTGACCACACTCTGTCACTGTAACACACCCAGGGAAGTTCAGACTGACACCCTCTGTCAATGTAACACACAATGGGAAGAGCAAACTGACTGCACAGTATCAATGTAACACACCCAGGGAAGTGCAGACTTACCCCACTATGTCAATGTAAAACACCCAGGGAAGAGCAGACTGACCCCACTCTGTCAATGTAACACACCCAGGGAAGATCAGACAGACCCCACTCTGTCACTGTAAAACACCCAGGGAAGAGCAGACTGACCTCACTCTGCCAATGTAACACAGCCAGGGAAGAACAGACTGACCCCACTCTATCAATGTAAAACACCCAGGGATGAGCAGACTGAACCCACTCTGACAATGTAACATACCCACGGAAGAGCAGACGGAACCCACTCTGTCAATGTAGCAGACCTAGGGAAGGGCAAACTGACCCCACTCTGTCAATGTAACTGACCGCACTCTATCAATGTAACACACCCAGGAAGAGCAGACTGACCCCTCACTGTCTATGTAACACACCCACGGAAGAGCAGACTGACCCCACTCTGTCAATGTAAAACACCCAGGGAAGAGCAGACTGACCCCACTCTCTCAAAGTAACTCACCCCGGGAAGACCAGACTGACCCCACATTGTCAATATAACAAACACAGGGAAGAGCGGATTGACCCCTCTCTGCCAATGTAACACACCAAGTGAAGAGCAGACTGACCACAGTCTGTCAATGTAACACACCCAGGGAAGAGCAGACTGACCCCACTCTGTCAATGTAACACACCCAAGGAAGAGCAGACTGACCACACTCTGTCAATGTAACACACCCAGGGAAGAGCAGACTGACCCCACTCTGTCAATGTTACACACCCAGGGAAGAGCAGACTGACCGCACTCTGTCAATGTAACACACACAGGGAAGAGCAGACTGACCCCACTCTGACAATGTAACCCTCACAGGAAAGTGTAGACTGACCCCACTCTGTCAACGTTACACACGCAGGGAAGAGCAGACTGACACCAGACTGTCAATGTAACACATCCAGGGAAGAGCTGAATGACCCCACTCTGTAAATGTAACACACCCAGGGAAGAGCAGACTGACCGCACTCTGTCAATGTAACACACTCAGTGAAGTGCAGACTGACCCCACACAGTCAATGCAACACACCCAGGAAGGAGCAGAATGACCCCACTCTGACAGTGTAACACACCCAGGGAAGAGCAGACTGACCGCACTCTGTCAATGTAGCACACCCAAGGAAGAGCAGACTTTCCCCACTCTGTGAAAGTATCACACCCAGTGAAGAGCAGTCAGACCCAACTCTGTCAATGTAACACACCCAGGGAAGAGCAGACTAACAACACTCTGTCAATGTAACACACCCAGGGAAGAGCAGACTGACCCCACATTGTCAATGTAACACACACAGGGACGACCAGACTGACTACAACCTGTCAATGTAACTGACCGCACTCTATCAATGTAACACACCCAGGAAGAGCAGACTGACCCCACACTGTCACTGTAAATCACTCAGTTTAGAGCAGACTGAACGCACTCCGTCTATGTAACACACCCAGGGAAGAGCAAACTTACCCCACTCTGTCAATGTAACACACCCAGGGAAGAGAAGACTGACCCCACTCTCTCAAAGTAACTCACCCCAGGAAGACCAGACTGACCCCACACTGTCAATATAACAAACACAGGGAAGAGCGGATTGACCCCTCTCTGCCAATGTAACACACCACGTGAAGAGCAGACTGACCACAGTCTGTCAATGTAACACACCCAAGGAAGAGCAGACTGACCCCACTCTGTCAATGTAAAACACCCAAGGAAGAGCAGACTGACCACATTCTGTCAATGTAACACACCCAGGGAAGTGCAGACTGACCCCACTCTGTCAATGTAACCCACACAGGAATGTGCAGACTGACCCCACTCTGTCAATGTAACACACCCAGGGAAGAGCAGACTGACCCCACACTGTCAATGTAACACACCCAGGGAAGAGCTGAATGACCCCACTCTGTCAATATAACACACCCAGGGAAGAGAAGACTGACCCCACTCTGTCAATGTAACACACCCAGGGAAGAGCAGACTGACCTCACTCTGTCAATGTAACCCACACAGGAAAGTGCAGACTGACCCCACTCTGTCAATGTAACACACGCAGGGAAGAGCAGACTGACCCCACACTGTCAATGTAACACACCCAGGGAAGAGCTGAATGACCCCACTCTGTCAATGTAACACACCCAGGGAAGATCAGACTGACCCCACTCTTTCAATGTAACACACCCAGGGAAGAGCAGACTGACCTCACTCTGTCAATGTAACCCACACAGGGAAGAGCAGACTGACCCTACTCTGTCAATGTCACTCCGCCAGGGATGAGCAGACTGACCCCACATTGTCAATGTAACACACACAGGGACGACCAGACTGACTACAACCTGTCAATGTAACTGACCGCACTCTATCAATGTAACACACCCAGGAAGAGCAGACTGACCCCACACTGTCACTGTAAATCACTCAGTTTAGAGCAGACTGAACGCACTCCGTCTATGTAACACACCCAGGGAAGAGCAAACTTACCCCACTCTGTCAATGTAACACACCCAGGGAAGAGAAGACTGACCCCACTCTCTCAAAGTAACTCACCCCAGGAAGACCAGACTGACCCCACACTGTCAATATAACAAACACAGGGAAGAGCGGATTGACCCCTCTATGCCAATGTAACACACCACGTGAAGAGCAGACTGACCACAGTCTGTCAATGTAACACACCCAAGGAAGAGCAGACTGACCCCACTCTGTCAATGTAACACACCCAAGGAAGAGCAGACTGACCACATTCTGTCAATGTAACACACCCAGGGAATAGCAGACTGACCCCACTCTGTCAATGTTACACACCCAGGGAAGAGCAGACTGACCCCACTCTGTCAATGTAACACACACAGGGAAGAGCAGACTGACCCCACTCTGTCAATGTAACCCACACAGGAAAGTGCAGACTGACCACACTCTGTCAACGTTACACACGCAGGGAAGAGCAGACTGACATCACACTGTCAATGCATCACACCCAGGGAAGAGCAGACTGACCGCACTCTGTCAATGTAACACAATCAGTGAAGAGCAGGTTGACCCCACACAGTCAATGTAACACACCCAGGAAGGAGCAGAATGACCCCACTCTGACAGTGTAACACACCCAGGGAAGAGCAGACTGACCGCACTCTGTCAATGTAGCACACCCAAGGAAGAGCAGACTTTCCCCACTCTGTGAAAGTAACACACCCAGTGAAGATCAGTCAGACCCAACTCTGTCAATGTAACACACCCAGGGAAGAGCAGACTAACCACACTCTGTCAATGTAACACACCCAGGGAAGAGCAGACGGACCCCACTCTGTCAATGTAACACACATAGGAAAGTGCAGACTGACCCCACTCTGTCAATGTAACACACACAGGGAAGAGCAGACTGACCCCACTCTGTCAATGTAACCCACACAGGAAAGTGCAGACTGACCCCACTCTGTCAACGTAACACACCCAGGGAAGGGCAGACTGACACCACACTGTCAATGTAACACACCCAGGGAAGAGCAGACTCACCCCACACTGTCAATGTAACACACCCAGGGAAGAGCTGAATGACCCCACTCTGTCAATGTAACACACCCAGGGAAGAGCAGACAGACCCCGCTCTGTCAATGTAACCCACACAGGAAAGTGCAGACTGACCCCACTCTGTCAATGTAACACACCCAGGGAAGAGCAGACTGACCCCACTCTGTCAATGTAACACACCCAGGGAAGAGCTGAATGACCCCACTCTGTCAATGTAACACACCCAGGGAAGAGCAGACTGACCCCACACTGTCAATGTAACACACCCTGGGAAGAGCAGACTGACCCCACTCTGTCAATGTAACACACCCAGGGAAGAGCAGACTGACCCCACACTGTCAAAGTAACACACCCAGGGAAGAGCAGACTGACCCTACTCTGTCAATGTCACTCCGCCAGGGAGGAGCAGACTGACCCCACACTGTCAATGTAACTCACCCAGGGAAGATCAGACTGACCCCACTCTGTCAATGTAACACAAACAGTGAAGATCAGACTGAACCCACTCTGTCAATGTAACACAAACAGGGAAGAGTTGACTGACCCCACTCTGTGAAAGTGACACACACAAGGGAAGAGAAGATTCACCGCACTCTGTAAATATACCACACACAGGGAAGAGCAGGCTGACCCCACTCTCTCACTGTAACACACCCAGGGAAGTTCAGACTGACCCCCTCTGTCAATGTAACACACAATGGGAAGAGCAGACTGACTGCACAGTATCAATGTAACACACCCAGGGAAGTGCAGACTTACCCCACTATGTCAATGTAAAACACCCAGGGAAGAGCAGACTGACCCCACTCTGTCAATGTAACACACCCAGGGAAGATCAGACAGACCCCACTCTGTCACTGTAAAACACCCAGGGAAGAGCAGACTGACCTCACTCTGCCAATGTAACACAGCCAGGGAAGAACAGACTGACCCCACTCTGTCAATGTAAAACACCCAGGGATGAGCAGACTGAACCCACTCTGTCAATGTAACACACCCACGGAAGAGCAGACGGACCCCACTCTGTCAATGTAACAGACCTAGGGAAGGGCAAACTGACCCCACTCTGTCAATGTAACTGACCGCACTCTATCAATGTAACACACCCAGGAAGAGCAGACTGACCGCACGCTGTCACTGTAAATCACCCAAGGAAGGGCAGACTGACCTACCCTGTCACTGTAAAACACCCAGGGATGAGCAGACGTACCCCACTCTGATAATGTAACACACCCAGGGAAGATCAGACTGACACCACTCTGTCAATGTAACATACCCAGGGCAGGGCAGACTAACCCCACTCTGTCAATGTAACATACCAAGGAAGAGCAGGCTGACCCCACTCTGTCTATGTCACACTCACAGGGAAGAGCAGACAGACCACGCTCTGTCAATGTAACACACCCAGGGAAGAGCAGACTGACCCCACTCTGTCAATGTAACATACCCAGGGAAGAGAAGACTGACCCCACTCTCTCAAAGTAACTCACCCCGGGAAGAGCCGACTGACTCCACACTGTCAATATAACAAACACAGGGAAGAGCGGATTGACCCCTCTCTGCCAATGTAACACACCAAGTGCAGAGCAGACTGACCACAGTCTGTCAATGTAACACACCCAAGGAAGAGCAGACTAACCAAACTCTGTCAATGTAACACACCCAGGGAAGAGCAGACTGACACCACTCTGTCAATGTTACACACCCAGGGAAGAGCAGACTGACCCCACTCTGTCAATGTAACCCACACAGGAAAGTGCAGACTGACCCCACTCTGTCAATGTAACACACCCAGGGAAGAGCAGACTGACCCCACACTGTCAATGTTACACACCCAGGGAAGAGCAGACTGACCTCACTCTGTCACTGTAACCCACCCATTGAAGAGCAGACTGACCACACTCTGTCAATGTAACACAAAGAGGGAAGAGCAGACTGACCACATTCTGTCAATGTAACAAACACAGGGAAGAACAGACTTATCCCACTCTGTCAAGGTTAAACACCCAGGGAAAAGCAGACCGTCAAAACCCTGTTAATGTAACACACCCAGGGAAGAACAGACTGACCCCACTCTGTCAATGTAGCTCACCCATGGCAGAGCAGACTGACCCAACTCTGTCAATGTAACTCACCCAGGGAAGATCAGACTGACCCCACTCTGTCAATGTAACACAAACAGTGAAGAGCAGACTGACCACTCTCTGTCAATGTGACACACCAAGGGAACAGCAGACTGACAACGCTCTGTCAATGTAACACACCCAGGGAAGAGCAGACTGCCTCCACTCTGTCAATGTAACACACATAGGAAAGTGCAGACTGACCCCACTCTGTCAATGTAACACACACAGGGAAGAGCAGACTGACCCCACTCTGTCAATGTAACCCACACAGGAAAGTGCAGACTGACCTCACTCTGTCAACGTAACACACCCAGGGAAGGGCAGACTGACACCACACTGTCAATGTAACACACCCAGGGAAGAGCAGACTCACCCCACACTGTCAATGTAACACACCCAGGGAAGAGCTGAATGACCCCACTCTGTCAATGTAACACACCCAGGGAAGAGCAGACAGACCCCGCTCTGTCAATGTAACCCACACAGGAAAGTGCAGACTGACCCCACTCTGTCAATGTAACACACCCAGGGAAGTGCAGACTGACCCCACTCTGTCAATGTAACACAACCAGGGAAGAGCTGAATGACCCCACTCTGTCAATGTAACACACCCAGGGAAGAGCAGACTGACCCCACACTGTCAATGTAACACACCCAGGGAAGAGCAGACTGACCCCACTCTGTCAATGTAACACACCCAGGGAAGAGCAGACTGACCCCACACTGTCAAAATAACACACCCAGGGAAGAGCAGACTGACCCTACTCTGTCAATGTCACTCCGCCAGGGAGGAGCAGACTGACCCCACACTGTCAATGTTACTCACCCAGGGAAGATCAGACTGACCCCACTCTGTCAATGTAACACAAACAGTGAAGATCAGACTGAACCCACTCTGTCAATGTAACACAAACAGGGAAGAGTTGACTGACCTCACTCTGTGAAAGTGACACACACAAGGGAAGAGAAGATTCACCGCACTCTGTAAATATACCACACACAGGGAAGAGCAGGCTGACCCCACTCTCTCACTGTAACACACCCAGGGAAGTTCAGACTGACCCCCTCTGTCAATGTAACACACAATGGGAAGAGCAGACTGACTGCACAGTATCAATGTAACACACCCAGGGAAGTGCAGACTTACCCCACTATGTCAATGTAAAACACCCAGGGAAGAGCAGACTGACCCCACTCTGTCAATGTAACACACCCAGGGAAGATCAGACAGACCCCACTCTGTCACTGTAAAACACCCAGGGAAGAGCAGACTGACCTCACTCTGCCAATGTAACACAGCCAGGGAAGAACAGACTGACCCCACTCTGTCAATGTAAAACACCCAGGGATGAGCAGACTGAACCCACTCTGTCAATGTAACACACCCACGGAAGAGCAGACGGACCCCACTCTGTCAATGTAACAGACCTAGGGAAGGGCAAACTGACCCCACTCTGTCAATGTAACTGACCGCACTCTATCAATGTAACACACCCAGGAAGAGCAGACTGACCGCACGCTGTCACTGTAAATCACCCAAGGAAGGGCAGACTGACCTACCCTGTCACTGTAAAACACCCAGGGATGAGCAGACGTACCCCACTCTGATAATGTAACACACCCAGGGAAGATCAGACTGACACCACTCTGTCAATGTAACATACCCAGGGCAGGGCAGACTAACCCCACTCTGTCAATGTAACATACCAAGGAAGAGCAGGCTGACCCCACTCTGTCTATGTCACACTCACAGGGAAGAGCAGACAGACCACGCTCTGTCAATGTAACACACCCAGGGAAGAGCAGACTGACCCCACTCTGTCAATGTAACATACCCAGGGAAGAGAAGACTGACCCCACTCTCTCAAAGTAACTCACCCCGGGAAGAGCCGACTGACTCCACACTGTCAATATAACAAACACAGGGAAGAGCGGATTGACCCCTCTCTGCCAATGTAACACACCAAGTGCAGAGCAGACTGACCACAGTCTGTCAATGTAACACACCCAAGGAAGAGCAGACTAACCAAACTCTGTCAATGTAACACACCCAGGGAAGAGCAGACTGACACCACTCTGTCAATGTTACACACCCAGGGAAGAGCAGACTGACCCCACTCTGTCAATGTAACCCACACAGGAAAGTGCAGACTGACCCCACTCTGTCAATGTAACACACCCAGGGAAGAGCAGACTGACCCCACACTGTCAATGTTACACACCCAGGGAAGAGCAGACTGACCTCACTCTGTCACTGTAACCCACCCATTGAAGAGCAGACTGACCACACTCTGTCAATGTAACACAAAGAGGGAAGAGCAGACTGACCACATTCTGTCAATGTAACAAACACAGGGAAGAACAGACTTATCCCACTCTGTCAAGGTTAAACACCCAGGGAAAAGCAGACCGTCAAAACCCTGTTAATGTAACACACCCAGGGAAGAACAGACTGACCCCACTCTGTCAATGTAGCTCACCCATGGCAGAGCAGACTGACCCAACTCTGTCAATGTAACTCACCCAGGGAAGATCAGACTGACCCCACTCTGTCAAAGTAACACAAACAGTGAAGAGCAGACTGACCACTCTCTGTCAATGTGACACACCAAGGGAACAGCAGACTGACAACGCTCTGTCAATGTAACACACCCAGGGAAGAGCAGACTGCCTCCACTCTGTCAATGTAACACACACAGGGAAGAGCTGACTGACCCCACTCTGTGAAAGTGACACACCCAAGGGAAGAGCAGATTCACCGCACTCTGTCAATATAAAACACACAGGGAAGTGCAGACTGACCCCACTCTGTCAATGTAACATACCCAGAGAAGAGCAAACTGACCCCACTCTGTCAATGTAACACACCCAGGGAAGAGCAGACTGACCGCACTCTGTCAATATACCACACACAGGGAAGTGCAGACTGACCCCACTCTGTCAAAGGAATACACCCAGGGAGGAGCAGACTGACCTCACTCTGTAAATGTAACACACCCAGGGAAGAGCAGAGTGACCCCACTCTGTCAATGTAACACACCCAGGGAAGAGCATACTGACCTCACTCTGTCAAAGTAACTCACCCAGGGAAGAGCAGGCTGACCCCACTCTGTCACTGTAACACACCCAGGGAAGAGCAGATTGACCACACTCTGTCACTGTAACACACCCAGGGTAGTTCAGACTGACCCCCTCTGTCAATGTAACACACAATGGGAAGAGCAGACTGACTGCACAGTATCAATGTAACACACCCAGGGAAGTGCAGACTTATCCCACTATGTCAATGTAAAACACCCAGGGAAGAGCAGACTGACCCCACTCAGTCAATGTAACACACCCAGGGAAGATCAGACAGACACCACTCTGTCACTGTAAAACACCCAGGGAAGAGCAGACTGACCTCACTCTGCCAATGTAACACAGCCAGGGAAGAGCAGACTGACCCCACTCTGTCAATGTAACCCACACAGGAAAGTGCAGACTGACCCCACTCTGTCAACGTTATACACGCAGGGAAGAGCAGACTGACACCACACTGTCAATTTAGCAGACCTAGGGAAGGTCAAACTGACCCCACTCTGTCGATGTAACTGACCGCACTCTATCAATGTAACACACCCAGGAAGTGCAGACTGACCCCACACTGTCACTGTAAATCACCCAGGGAAGAGCAGACTGAACCCACTCTGTCTATGTAACACACCCAGGGAAGAGCAGACTGACCCCACTCTGTCAATGTAACACACCCAGGGAAGAGAAGACTGACCCCACTCTCTCAAAGTAACTCACCCCGGGAAAACCAGACTGACCCCACACTGTCAAAATAACAAACACAGGGAAGAGCGGATTGACCCCTCTCTACCAATGGAACACACCAAGTGAAGAGCATACTGACCCCACTCTGTCAATGTAACACACCCAAGGAAGAGCAGACTGACCACACTCTGTCAATGTTACACACCCAGGGAAGAGCAGACTGACCCCACTCTGTCAATGTTACAAACCCAGGGAAGAGCAGACTGACCCCACTCTGTCAATGTAACACACACAGGGAAGAGCAGACTGACCCCACTCTGTCAACGTTATACACGCAGGGAAGAGCAGACTGACACCACACTGTCAATGTAACACACCCATCGAAGAGCTGAATGACCCCACTCTGTCAATGTAACACACCCAGGGAAGAGCAAACTGACCCCCCTCGGTCAATGTTAGACACTCAGTGAAGAGCAGACTGACCCCACACAGTCAATGCAACACACCCAGGGAAGAGCAGACTGACCACACTTTGTCAATTTAACACACCCAGGGAAGAGCAGACTGACCGCACTCTGTCAATGTAACACACCCAGGGAAGAGCAGACTGACCCCACTCTGTGAAAGTAACACACCCAGGGAAGAGCAGACTGACCCCACACTGTCAATGTAACACTCCCAGGGAAGAGCAGACTGACCCTACTCTGTCAATGTCACTCCGCCAGGGAGGAGTAGACTGACCCCACACTGTCAATGTAACACACACAGGGACGACCAGACTGACCACACTCTGTCAATGTAACTCACCCAGGGAAGATCAGACTGACCCCACTCTGTCAATGTAACACAAACATTGAAGAGCAGACTGACCACTCTCTGTCAATATGAAACACCAAGGGAACAGCAGACTGACAACGCTCTGTCAATGTAACACACCCAGGGAAGATCAGACTGAACCCACTCTGTCAATGTAACACAAACAGGGAAGAGTTGACTGACCCCACTCTGTGAAAGTGTCACACCCAAGGGAAGAGCAGATTCACCGCACTCTAAATATACCACACACAGGGAAGTGCAGACTGACCCCACTCTGTCAAAGTAACACACCCAGGGAGGAGCAGACTGACCTCACTCTGTCAATGTAACACACCCAGGGAAGAGCAGAATGACCCCACTCTGTCAATGTAACACACCCAGGGAAGAGCATACTGACCTCACTCTGTCAAAGTAACTCACCCAGGGAAGAGCAGGCTGACCCCACTCTGTCACTGTAACACACCCAGGGAAGTTCAGACTGACCCCCTCTGTCAATGTAACACACAATGGGAAGAGCAGACTGACTGCACAGTATCAATGTAACACACCCAGGGAAGTGCAGACTTACCCCACTATGTCAATGTAAAACACCCAGGGAAGAGCAGACTGACCCCACTCTGTCAATGTAACACACCCAGGGAAGAGCAGACTGACCTCACTCTGTCAATGTAACACACGCAGGGAAGATCAGGCAGACCCCACTCTGTCACTGTAAAACACCCAGGGATGAGCAGACTTACCCCACTCTGATAATGTAACACACCCAGTGAAGATCAGACTGACCCCACTCTGTCAATGTTACACACCCAGGGAAGAGCAGACCGACCCCACTCTGTCAATGTAACACACACAGGGAAGAGCAGACTGACACCACTCTGTCTATGTAACACACACAGGAAAGTGCAGACTGACCCCACTCTGTCAACGTAACACACCCAGGGAAGGGCAGACTGACACCACACTGTCAATGTAACACACCCAGGGAAGAGCAGACTGACCCCCCTCGGTCAATGTAACACACACAGGGAAGAGCAGACTGACCCAACTCTGTCAATGTAACCCACACAGGAAAGTGCAGACTGACCCCACTCTGTCAATGTAACACACCCAGGGAAGAGCAGACTGACCCCACACTGTCAATGTAACACACCCAGGGAAGAGCAGACTGACCTCACTCTGTCACTGTAACCCACCCATTGAAGAGCAGACTGACCTCACTCTGCCAATGTAACACAGCCAGGGAAGAGCAGACTGACCCCACTCTGTCAATGTAACCCACACAGGAAAGTGCAGACTGACCCCACTCTGTCAACGTTATACACGCAGGGAAGAGCAGACTGACACCACACTGTCAATTTAGCAGACCTAGGGAAGGTCAAACTGACCCCACTCTGTCGATGTAACTGACCGCACTCTATCAATGTAACACACCCAGGAAGTGCAGACTGACCCCACACTGTCACTGTAAATCACCCAGGGAAGAGCAGACTGAACCCACTCTGTCTATGTAACACACCCAGGGAAGAGCAGACTGACCCCACTCTGTCAATGTAACACACCCAGGGAAGAGAAGACTGACCCCACTCTCTCAAAGTAACTCACCCCGGGAAAACCAGACTGACCCCACACTGTCAAAATAACAAACACAGGGAAGAGCGGATTGACCCCTCTCTACCAATGGAACACACCAAGTGAAGAGCATACTGACCCCACTCTGTCAATGTAACACACCCAAGGAAGAGCAGACTGACCACACTCTGTCAATGTTACACACCCAGGGAAGAGCAGACTGACCCCACTCTGTCAATGTTACAAACCCAGGGAAGAGCAGACTGACCCCACTCTGTCAATGTAACACACACAGGGAAGAGCAGACTGACCCCACTCTGTCAACGTTATACACGCAGGGAAGAGCAGACTGACACCACACTGTCAATGTAACACACCCATCGAAGAGCTGAATGACCCCACTCTGTCAATGTAACACACCCAGGGAAGAGCAAACTGACCCCCCTCGGTCAATGTTAGACACTCAGTGAAGAGCAGACTGACCCCACACAGTCAATGCAACACACCCAGGGAAGAGCAGACTGACCACACTTTGTCAATTTAACACACCCAGGGAAGAGCAGACTGACCGCACTCTGTCAATGTAACACACCCAGGGAAGAGCAGACTGACCCCACTCTGTGAAAGTAACACACCCAGGGAAGAGCAGACTGACCCCACACTGTCAATGTAACACTCCCAGGGAAGAGCAGACTGACCCTACTCTGTCAATGTCACTCCGCCAGGGAGGAGTAGACTGACCCCACACTGTCAATGTAACACACACAGGGACGACCAGACTGACCACACTCTGTCAATGTAACTCACCCAGGGAAGATCAGACTGACCCCACTCTGTCAATGTAACACAAACATTGAAGAGCAGACTGACCACTCTCTGTCAATATGAAACACCAAGGGAACAGCAGACTGACAACGCTCTGTCAATGTAACACACCCAGGGAAGATCAGACTGAACCCACTCTGTCAATGTAACACAAACAGGGAAGAGTTGACTGACCCCACTCTGTGAAAGTGTCACACCCAAGGGAAGAGCAGATTCACCGCACTCTAAATATACCACACACAGGGAAGTGCAGACTGACCCCACTCTGTCAAAGTAACACACCCAGGGAGGAGCAGACTGACCTCACTCTGTCAATGTAACACACCCAGGGAAGAGCAGAATGACCCCACTCTGTCAATGTAACACACCCAGGGAAGAGCATACTGACCTCACTCTGTCAAAGTAACTCACCCAGGGAAGAGCAGGCTGACCCCACTCTGTCACTGTAACACACCCAGGGAAGTTCAGACTGACCCCCTCTGTCAATGTAACACACAATGGGAAGAGCAGACTGACTGCACAGTATCAATGTAACACACCCAGGGAAGTGCAGACTTACCCCACTATGTCAATGTAAAACACCCAGGGAAGAGCAGACTGACCCCACTCTGTCAATGTAACACACCCAGGGAAGAGCAGACTGACCTCACTCTGTCAATGTAACACACGCAGGGAAGATCAGGCAGACCCCACTCTGTCACTGTAAAACACCCAGGGATGAGCAGACTTACCCCACTCTGATAATGTAACACACCCAGTGAAGATCAGACTGACCCCACTCTGTCAATGTTACACACCCAGGGAAGAGCAGACCGACCCCACTCTGTCAATGTAACACACACAGGGAAGAGCAGACTGACACCACTCTGTCTATGTAACACACACAGGAAAGTGCAGACTGACCCCACTCTGTCAACGTAACACACCCAGGGAAGGGCAGACTGACACCACACTGTCAATGTAACACACCCAGGGAAGAGCAGACTGACCCCCCTCGGTCAATGTAACACACACAGGGAAGAGCAGACTGACCCAACTCTGTCAATGTAACCCACACAGGAAAGTGCAGACTGACCCCACTCTGTCAATGTAACACACCCAGGGAAGAGCAGACTGACCCCACACTGTCAATGTAACACACCCAGGGAAGAGCAGACTGACCTCACTCTGTCACTGTAACCCACCCATTGAAGAGCAGACTGACCACACTCTGTCAATGTAACACAAACAGGGAAGAGCAGACTGACCACATTCTGTCAATGTAACAAATACAGGGAAGAACAGACTGACCCCACTCTGTCAAGGTTAAACACCCAGGGAAAAGCAGACCGGCAAAACCCTGTCAATGTAACACACCCAGGGAAGAACAGACTGACCCCACTCTGTCAATGTAGCTCACCCATGGAAGAGCAGACTGACCCAACTCTGTCAATCTAACTCACCCAGGGAAGATCAGACTGACCCCACTCTGACAATGTAACGCAAACAGAGAAGGGCAGACTGACTACTCTCTGTCAATGTGACACACCAAGGGAACAGCAGACTGACAACGCTCTGTCAATGTAACACACCCAGGGAAGAGCAGACTGCCTCCACTCTGTCAATGTAACACACACAGGGAAAATCAGACTGAACCCACTCTGTCAATGTAACACAAACAGGGAAGAGCTGACTGACCCCACTCTGTGAAAGTGACACACCCAAGGGAAGAGCAGATTCACCGCACTCTGTAAATATACCACACACAGGGAAGTGCAGACTGACCCCAATGTGTCAAAGTAACACACCCAGTGAGGAGCAGACTGACCTCACACTGTCAATGTAACACACCCAGGGAAGGGCAGAATGAACCCACTCTGTCAATGTAACATACCCAGGGAAGAGCAAACTGACCCCACTCTGTCAATGTAACACACCCAGGGAAGAGCAGAGTGACCGCACTCTGTCAATATACCACACACAGGGAATTGCAGACTGACCCCACACTGTCAAAGTAATACACCCAGGGAGGAGCAGACTGACCTCACTCTGTCAATGTAACACACCCAGGGAAGAGCAGAGTGACCCCACTCTGTCAATGTAACACACCCAGGGAAGAGCATACTGACCTCACTCTGTCAAAGTAACTCACCCAGGGAAGAGCAGATTGACCACACTCTGTCACTGTAACACACCCAGGGAAGTTCAGACTGACCCCCTCTGTCAATGTAACACACAATGGGAAGAGCAGACTGACTGCACAGTATCAATGTAACACACCCAGGGAAGAGCAGACTGACCCCAATCTGTCAAAGTAACACACCCAGTGAGGAGCAGACTGACCTCACTCTGTCAATATAACACACCCAGGGAAGAGCAGAATGACCCCACTCTGTCAATATACCACACACAGGGAAGTGCAGACTGACCCCACTCTGTCAAAGTAATACACCCATGGAGGAGCAGACTGACCTCACTCTGTCAATGTAACACACCCAGGGAAGAGCAGAGTGACCCCACTCTGTCAATGTAACACACCCAGGGAAGAGCATACTGACCTCACTCTGTCAAAGTAACTCACCCAGGGAAGAGCAGATTGACCACACTCTGTCACTGTAACACACCCAGGGAAGTTCAGACTGACCCCCTCTGTCAATGTAACACACAATGGGAAGAGCAGACTGACTGCACAGTATCAATGTAACACACCCAGGGAAGTGCAGACTTACCCCACTATGTCAATGTAAAACACCCAGGGAAGAGCAGACTGACCCCACTCTGTCAATGTAACACACCCAGTGAAGATCAGACAGACCCCACTCTGTCACTGTAAAACACCCAGGGAAGAGCAGACTGACCTCACTCTGCCAATGTAACACAGCCAGGGAAGAACAGACTGACCCCACTCTGTCAATGTAAAACACCCAGGGATGAGCAGACTGTACCCACTCTGACAATGTAACATACCCACGGAAGAGCAGACGGAACCCACTCTGTCAATGTAGCAGACCTAGGGAAGGGCAAACTGACCCCACTCTGTCAATGTAACTGACCGCACTCTGTCAATGTAACTGGCCGCAGTCTATCAATGTAACACACAGGAAGAGCAGACTGACCCCACACTGTCACTGTAAATCACCCAGGGAAGAGCAGACTGAACCCACTCTGTCTATGTAACACACCCAGGGAAGAGCAGACTGACCCACTCTGTCAATGTAACACACCCAGGGAAGAGAAGGCTGACCCCACTCTCTCAAAGTAACTCACCCCGGGAAAACCAGACTGACCCCACACTGTCAATATAACAAACACAGGGAAGAGCGGATTGACCCCTCTCTGCCAATGGAACACACCAAGTGAAGAGCATACTGACCCCACTCTGTCAATGTAACACACCCAAGGAAGAGCAGACTGACCACACTCTGTCAATGTAACACACCCAGGGAAGAGCAGGCTGACCCCACTCTGTCAATGTTACAAACCCAGGGAAGAGCAGACTGACCCCACTCTGTCAATGTAACACACCCAGGGAAGAGCAGACTGACCCCACTCTGTCAATGTAACACACCCAGGGAAGAGAAGACTGACCCCACTCTCTCAAAGTAACTCACCCCGGGAAAAAGAGACTGACCCCACACTGTCAATATAACAAACACAGGGAAGAGCGGATTGACCCCTCTCTGCCAATGTAACACACCAAGTGAAGAGCAGACTGACCACAGTCTGTCAATGTAACACACCCAGGGAAGAGCAGACTGACATCACACTGTCAATGTAACACACCCAGGGAAGAGCTGAATGACACCACTCTGTAAAAGTAACACACCCAGGGAAGAGCAGACTGACCCCCCTCGGTCAATGTAAGACACTCAGTGAAGAGCAGACTGACCCCACACAGTCAATGCAACACACCCAGGGAAGAGCAGACTGACCGCACTCTGTCAATGTAACACACACAGTGAAGAGCAGACTGACCCCACACAGTCAATGTAACACACCCAGGAAGGAGCAGAATGACCCCACTCTGACAGTGTAACACACCCAGGGAAGAGCAGACTGACCGCACTCTGTCAATGTAGCACACCCAAGGAAGAGCAGACTTTCCCCACTCTGTGAAAGTAACACACCCAGTGAAGAGCAGTCAGACCCAACTCTGTCAATGTAACACACCCAGGGAAGAGCAGACTAACCACACTCTGTCAATGTAACACACCCAGGGAAGAGCAGACTGACCCCACTCTGTCAAAGTAACACACCCAGGGAAGAGCAGACTGACCCCACTCTGTCAATGTAACCCACACAGGGAAGAGCAGACTGACCCCCCTCGGTCAATGTAACACACCCAGGGAAGAGCAGACTGACCCCACTCTGTCAATGTAACCCACACAGGAAAGTGCAGACTGACCCCACTCTGTCAATGTAACACACCCAGGGAAGAGCAGACTGACCCCACACTGTCAATGTAACACACCCAGGGAAGAGCAGACTGACCTCACTCTGTCACTGTAACCCACCCATTGAAGAGCAGACTGACCACACTCTGTCAATGTAACACAAACAGGGAAGAGCAGACTGACCACATTCTGTCAATGTAACAAACACAGGGAAGAACAGACTGACCCCACTCTGTCAAGGTTAAACACCCAGGGAAAAGCAGACCGGCAAAACCCTGTCAATGTTACACAACCAGGGAAGAACAGACTGACCCCACTCTGTCAATGTAGCTCACCCATGGAAGAGCAGACTGACCCAACTCTGTCAATGTAACTCACCCAGGGAAGATCAGACTGACCCCACTCTGTCAAAGTAACGCAAACAGTGAAGAGCAGACTGACCACTCTCTGTCAATGTGACACACCAAGGGAACAGCAGACTGACAACGCTCTGTCAATGTAACACACACAGGGAAGAGCAGACTGCCTCCACTCTGTCAATGTAACACACACAGGGAAGAGCAGACTGACCCCACTCTGTCAATGTAACACACCCAGGGAAGAGCAGACTGACCCCACTCTGTCAATGTAACACACCCAGGGAAGAGCAGACTGACCCCTCTCTGCCAATGTAACACACCAAGTGAAGAGCAGACTGACCACAGTCTGTCAATGTAACACACCCAGGGAAGAGCAGACTGACATCACACTGTCAATGTAACACACCCAGGGAAGAGCTGAATGACACCACTCTGTAAAAGTAACACACCCAGGGAAGAGCAGACTGACCCCTCTCGGTCAATGTAAGACACTCAGTGAAGAGCAGACTGCCTCCACTCTGTCAATGTAACACACCCAGGGAAGAGCAGACTGACCGCACTCTGTCAATGTAGCACACCCAAGGAAGAGCAGACTTTCCCCACTCTGTGAAAGTAACACACCCAGTGAAGAGCAGTCAGAACCAACTCTGTCAATGTAACACACCCAGGGAAGAGCAGACTAACCACACTCTGTCAATGTAACACACCCAGGGAAGAGCAGACTGACCCCACTCTGTCAAAGTAACACACCCAGGGAAGAGCAGACTGACCCCACTCTGTCAATGTAACCCACACAGGGAAGAGCAGACTGACCCCCCTCGGTCAATGTAACACACCCAGGGAAGAGCAGACTGACCCCACTCTGTCAATGTAACCCACGCAGGAAAGTGCAGACTGACCCCACTCTGTCAATGTAACACACCCAGGGAAGAGCAGACTGACCCCACACTGTCAATGTAACACACGCAGGGAAGAGCAGACTGACCTCACTCTGTCACTGTAACCCACCCATTGAAGAGCAGACTGACCACACTCTGTCAATGTAACACAAACAGGGAAGAGCAGACTGACCACATTCTGTCAATGTAACAAACACAGGGAAGAACAGACTGACCCCACTCTGTCAAGGTTAAACACCCAGGGAAAAGCAGACCGGCAAAACCCTGTCAATGTAACACACCCAGGGAAGAACAGACTGACCCCACTCTGTCAATGTAACTCACCCAGGGAAGATCAGACTGACCCCACTCTGTCAATGTAACGCAAACAGTGAAGAGCAGACTGACCACTCTCTGTCAATGTGACACACCAAGGGAACAGCAGACTGACAACGCTCTGTCAATGTAACACACCCAGGGAAGAGCAGACTGCCTCCACTCTGTCAATGTAACACACACAGGGAAGATCAGACTGAACCCACTCTGTCAATGTAACACACAATGGGAAGAGCAGACTGACTGCACAGAATCAATGTAACACACCCAGGGAAGTGCAGACTTACCCCACTATGTCAATGTAAAACACCCAGGGAAGAGCAGACTGACCCCACTCTGTCAATGTAACACACCCAGGGAAGATCAGACAGACCCCACTCAGTCACTGTAAAACCCCCCGGGGAAGAGCAGACTGACCTCACTCTGCCAATGTAACACAGCCAGGGAAGAACAGACTGACCCCACTCTGTCAATGTAAAACACCCAGGGATGAGCAGACTGTACCCACTCTGACAATGTAACATACCCACGGAAGAGCAGACGGAACCCACTCTGTCAATGTAGCAGACCTAGGGAAGGGCAAACTGACCCCACTCTGTCAATGTAACTGACCGCACTCTGTCAATGTAAAAGGCCGCACTCTATCAATGTAACACACCCAGGAAGAGCAGACTGACCCCACACTGTCACTGTAAATCACCCAGGGAAGAGCAGACTGAACCCACTCTGTCTATGTAACACACCCAGGGAAGAGCAGACTGACCCACTCTGTCAATGTAACACACCCAGGGAAGAGAAGACTGACCCCACTCTCTCAAAGTAACTCACCCCGGGAAAACCAGACTGACCCCACACTGTCAATATAACAAACACAGGGAAGAGCGGATTGACCCCTCTCTGCCAATGGAACACACCAAGTGAAGAGCATACTGACCCCACTCTGTCAATGTAACACACCCAAGGAAGAGCAGACTGACCACACTCTGTCAATGTAACACACCCAGGGAAGAGCAGGCTGACCCCACTCTGTCAATGTTACAAACCCAGGGAAGAGCAGACTGACCCCACTCTGTCAATGTAACACACCCAGGGAAGAGCAGACTGACCCCACTCTGTCAATGTAACACACCCAGGGAAGAGAAGACTGACCCCACTCTCTCAAAGTAACTCACCCCGGGAAAAAGAGACTGACCCCACACTGTCAATATAACAAACACAGGGAAGAGCGGATTGACCCCTCTCTGCCAATGTAACACACCAAGTGAAGAGCAGACTGACCACAGTCTGTCAATGTAACACACCCAGGGAAGAGCAGACTGACATCACACTGTCAATGTAACACACCCAGGGAAGAGCTGAATGACACCACTCTGTAAAAGTAACACACCCAGGGAAGAGCAGACTGACCCCCCTCGGTCAATGTAAGACACTCAGTGAAGAGCAGACTGACCCCACACAGTCAATGCAACACACCCAGGGAAGAGCAGACTGACCGCACTCTGTCAATGTAACACACACAGTGAAGAGCAGACTGACCCCACACAGTCAATGTAACACACCCAGGAAGGAGCAGAATGACCCCACTCTGACAGTGTAACACACCCAGGGAAGAGCAGACTAACCACACTCTGTCAATGTAACACACCCAGGGAAGAGCAGACTGACCCCACTCTGTCAAAGTAACACACCCAGGGAAGAGCAGACTGACCCCACTCTGTCAATGTAACCCACACAGGGAAGAGCAGACTGACCCCCCTCGGTCAATGTATCACACCCAGGGAAGAGCAGACTGACCCCACTCTGTCAATGTAACCCACACAGGAAAGTGCAGACTGACCCCACTCTGTCAATGTAACACACCCAGGGAAGAGCAGACTGACCCCACACTGTCAATGTAACACACCCAGGGAAGAGCAGACTGACCTCACTCTGTCACTGTAACCCACCCATTGAAGAGCAGACTGACCACACTCTATCAATGTAACACAAACAGGGAAGAGCAGACTGACCACATTCTGTCAATGTAACAAACACAGGGAAGAACAGACTGACCCCACTCTGTCAAGGTTAAACACCCAGGGAAAAGCAGACCGGCAAAACCCTGTCAATGTAACACACCCAGGGAAGAACAGACTGACCTCACTCTGTCAAAGTAACTCACCCAGGTAAGAGCAGATTGACCACACTCTGTCACTGTAACACACCCAGGGAAGTTCAGACTGACCCCCTCTGTCAATGTAACACACAATGGGAAGAGCAGACTGACTGCACAGAATCAATGTAACACACCCAGGGAAGTGCAGACTTACCCCACTATGTCAATGTAAAACACCCAGGGAAGAGCAGACTGACCCCACTCTGTCAATGTAACACACCCAGGGAAGATCAGACAGACCCCACTCTGTCACTGTAAAACACCCAGGGAAGAGCAGACTGACCTCACTCTGCCAATGTAACACAGCCAGGGAAGAACAGACTGACCCCACTCTGTCAATGTAAAACACCCAGGGATGAGCAGACTGTACCCACTCTGACAATGTAACATACCCACGGAAGAGCAGACGGAACCCACTCTGTCAATGTAGCAGACATAGGGAAGGGCAAACTGACCCCACTCTGTCAATGTAACTGACCGCACTCTGTCAATGTAACTGGCCGCACTCTCTCAATGTAACACACCCAGGAAGAGCAGACTGACCCCACACTGTCACTGTAAATCACCCAGGGAAGAGCAGACTGAACCCACTCTGTCTATGTAACACACCCAGGGAAGAGCAGACTGACCCACTCTGTCAATGTAACACACCCAGGGAAGAGAAGACTGACCCCACTCTCTCAAAGTAACTCACCCCGGGAAAACCAGACTGACCCCACACTGTCAATATAACAAACACAGGGAAGAGCGGATTGACCCCTCTCTGCCAATGGAACACACCAAGTGAAGAGCATACTGACCCCACTCTGACAATGTAACACACCCAAGGAAGAGCAGACTGACCACACTCTGTCAATGTAACACACCCAGGGAAGAGCAGGCTGACCCCACTCTGTCAATGTTACAAACCCAGGGAAGAGCAGACTGACCCCACTCTGTCAATGTAACACACCCAGGGAAGAGCAGACTGACCCCACTCTGTCAATGTAACACACCCAGGGAAGAGAAGACTGACCCCACTCTCTCAAAGTAACTCACCCCGGGAAAAAGAGACTGACCCCACACTGTCAATATAACAAACACAGGGAAGAGCGGATTGACCCCTCTCTGCCAATGTAACACACCAAGTGAAGAGCAGACTGACCACAGTCTGTCAATGTAACACACCCAGGGAAGAGCAGACTGACATCACACTGTCAATGTAACACACCCAGGGAAGAGCTGAATGACACCACTCTGTAAAAGTAACACACCCAGGGAAGAGCAGACTGACCCCCCTCGGTCAATGTAAGACACTCAGTGAAGAGCAGACTGACCCCACACAGTCAATGCAACACACCCAGGGAAGAGCAGACTGACCGCACTCTGGCAATGTAACACACACAGTGAAGAGCAGACTGACCCCACACAGTCAATGTAACACACCCAGGAAGGAGCAGAATGACCCCACTCTGACAGTGTAACACACCCAGGGAAGAGCAGACTGACTGCACTCTGTCAATGTAGCACACCCAAGGAAGAGCAGACTTTCCCCACTCTGTGAAAGTAACACACCCAGTGAAGAGCAGTCAGACCCAACTCTGTCAATGTAACACACCCAGGGAAGAGCAGACTAACCACACTCTGTCAATGTAACACACCCAGGGAAGAGCAGACTGACCCCACTCTGTCAAAGTAACACACCCAGGGAAGAGCAGACTGACCCCACTCTGTCAATGTAACCCACACAGGGAAGAGCAGACTGACCCCCCTCGGTCAATGTATCACACCCAGGGAAGAGCAGACTGACCCCACTCTGTCAATGTAACCCACACAGGAAAGTGCAGACTGACCCCACTCTGTCAATGTAACACACCCAGGGAAGAGCAGACTGACCCCACACTGTCAATGTAACACACCCAGGGAAGAGCAGACTGACCTCACTCTGTCACTGTAACCCACCCATTGAAGAGCAGACTGACCACACTCTGTCAATGTAACACAAACAGGGAAGAGCAGACTGACCACATTCTGTCAATGTAACAAACACAGGGAAGAACAGACTGACCCCACTCTGTCAAGGTTAAACACCCAGGGAAAAGCAGACCGGCAAAACCCTGTCAATGTAACACACCCAGGGAAGAACAGACTGACCTCACTCTGTCAAAGTAACTCACCCAGGTAAGAGCAGATTGACCACACTCTGTCACTGTAACACACCCAGGGAAGTTCAGACTGACCCCCTCTGTCAATGTAACACACAATGGGAAGAGCAGACTGACTGCACAGAATCAATGTAACACACCCAGGGAAGTGCAGACTTACCCCACTATGTCAATGTAAAACACCCAGGGAAGAGCAGACTGACCCCACTCTGTCAATGTAACACACCCAGGGAAGATCAGACAGACCCCACTCTGTCACTGTAAAACACCCAGGGAAGAGCAGACTGACCTCACTCTGCCAATGTAACACAGCCAGGGAAGAACAGACTGACCCCACTCTGTCAATGTAAAACACCCAGGGATGAGCAGACTGTACCCACTCTGACAATGTAACATACCCACGGAAGAGCAGACGGAACCCACTCTGTCAATGTAGCAGACATAGGGAAGGGCAAACTGACCCCACTCTGTCAATGTAACTGACCGCACTCTGTCAATGTAACTGGCCGCACTCTCTCAATGTAACACACCCAGGAAGAGCAGACTGACCCCACACTGTCACTGTAAATCACCCAGGGAAGAGCAGACTGAACCCACTCTGTCTATGTAACACACCCAGGGAAGAGCAGACTGACCCACTCTGTCAATGTAACACACCCAGGGAAGAGAAGACTGACCCCACTCTCTCAAAGTAACTCACCCCGGGAAAACCAGACTGACCCCACACTGTCAATATAACAAACACAGGGAAGAGCGGATTGACCCCTCTCTGCCAATGGAACACACCAAGTGAAGAGCATACTGACCCCACTCTGACAATGTAACACACCCAAGGAAGAGCAGACTGACCACACTCTGTCAATGTAACACACCCAGGGAAGAGCAGGCTGACCCCACTCTGTCAATGTTACAAACCCAGGGAAGAGCAGACTGACCCCACTCTGTCAATGTAACACACCCAGGGAAGAGCAGACTGACCCCACTCTGTCAATGTAACACACCCAGGGAAGAGAAGACTGACCCCACTCTCTCAAAGTAACTCACCCCGGGAAAAAGAGACTGACCCCACACTGTCAATATAACAAACACAGGGAAGAGCGGATTGACCCCTCTCTGCCAATGTAACACACCAAGTGAAGAGCAGACTGACCACAGTCTGTCAATGTAACACACCCAGGGAAGAGCAGACTGACATCACACTGTCAATGTAACACACCCAGGGAAGAGCTGAATGACACCACTCTGTAAAAGTAACACACCCAGGGAAGAGCAGACTGACCCCCCTCGGTCAATGTAAGACACTCAGTGAAGAGCAGACTGACCCCACACAGTCAATGCAACACACCCAGGGAAGAGCAGACTGACCGCACTCTGTCAATGTAACACACACAGTGAAGAGCAGACTGACCCCACACAGTCAATGTAACACACCCAGGAAGGAGCAGAATGACCCCACTCTGACAGTGTAACACACCCAGGGAAGAGCAGACTGACCTCACTCTGTCACTGTAACCCACCCATTGAAGAGCAGACTGACCACACTCTGTCAATGTAACACAAACAGGGAAGAGCAGACTGACCACATTCTGTCAATGTAACAAACACAGGGAAGAACAGACTGACCCCACTCTGTCAAGGTTAAACACCCAGGGAAAAGCAGACCGGCAAAACCCTGTCAATGTAACACACCCAGGGAAGAACAGACTGACCCCACTCTGTCAATGTAGCTCACCCATGGAAGAGCAGACTGACCCAACTCTGTCAATGTAACTCACCCAGGGAAGATCAGACTGACCCCACTCTGTCAATGTAACGCAAACAGTGAAGAGCAGACTGACCACTCTCTGTCAATGTGACACACCAAGGGAACAGCAGACTGACAACGCTCTGTCAATGTAACACACCCAGGGAAGAGCAGACTGCCTCCACTCTGTCAATGTAACACACACAGGGAAGATCAGACTGAACTCACTCTGTCAATGTAACACAAACAGGGAAGAGCTGACTGACCCCACTCTGTGAAAGTGACACACCCAAGGGAAGAGCAGATTCACCGCACTCTGTCAATATACCACACACAGGGAAGTGCAGACTGACCCCAATCTGTCAAAGTAACACACCCAGTGAGGAGCAGACTGACCTCACTCTGTCAATGTAACACACCCAGGGAAGAGCAGAATGACCCCACTCTGTCAATGTAACATATCCAGGGAAGAGCAAACTGACCCCACACTGTCAATGTAACACACCCAGGGAAGAGCAGACTGACCGCACTCTGTCAATATACCACACACAGGGAAGTGCAGACTGACCCCACTCTGTCAAAGTAATACACCCAGGGAGGAGCAGACTGACCTCACTCTGTCAATGTAACACACCCAGGGAAGAGCAGAGTGACCCCACTCTGTCAATGTAACACACCCAGGGAAGAGCATACTGATCTCACTCTGTCAAAGTAACTCACCCAGGGAAGAGCAGATTGACCACACTCTGTCACTAACACACCCAGGGAAGTTCAGACTGACCCCCTCTGTCAATGTAACACACAATGGGAAGAGCAGACTGACTGCACAGTATCAATGTAACACACCCAGGGAAATGCAGACTTACCCCACTATGTCAATGTAAAACACCCAGGGAAGAGCAGACTGACCCCACTCTGTCAATGTAACACACCCAGGGAAGATCAGACAGACCCCACTCTGTCACTGTAAAACACCCAGGGAAGAGCAGACTGACCTCACTCTGCAAATGTAACACAGCCAGGGAAGAACAGACTGATCCCACTCTGTCAATGTAAAACACACAGGGATGAGCAGACTGTACCCACTCTGACAATGTAACATACCCACGGAAGAGCAGACGGAACCCACTCTGTCAATGTAGCAGACCTAGGGAAGGGCAAACTGACCCCACTCTGTCAATGTAACTGACCGCACTCTGTCAATATAACTGGCCGCACTCTATCAATGTAACACACCCAGGAAGAGCAGACTGACCCCACACTGTCACTGTAAATCACCCAGGGAAGAGCAGACTGAACCCACTCTGTCTATGTAACACACCCAGGGAAGAGCAGACTGACCCACTCTGTCAATGTAACACACCCAGGGAAGAGAAGACTGACCCCACTCTCTCAAAGTAACTCACCCCGGGAAAACCAGACTGACCCCACGCTGCCAATATAACAAACACAGGGAAGAGCGGATTGACCCCTCTCTGCCAATGGAACACACCAAGTGAAGAGCATACTGACCCCACTCTGTCAATGTAACACACCCAAGGAAGAGCAGACTGACCACACTCTGTCAATGTAACACACCCAGGGAAGAGAAGACTGACCCCACTCTCTCAAAGTAACTCACCCCGGAAAGACCAGACTGACCCTACACTGTCAATATAACACACACAGGGACGACCAGACTGACCACACTCTGTCAATGCAACTCACCCAGGGAAGATCAGACTGACCCCACTCTGTCAATGTAACACAAACAGTGAAGAGCAGACTGACCACTCTCTGTCAATATGACACATGAAGGGAACAGCAGACTGACAACGCTCTGTCAATGTAACACACCCAGGGAAGCGCAGACTGCCCCCACTCTGTCAATGTAACACACACAGGGATGATCAGACTGAACCCACTCTGTCAATGTAACACAAACAGGGAAGAGTTGACTGACCCCACTCTGTGAAAGTGACACACCCAAGGTAAGAGCAGATTCACCGCACTCTAAATATACCACACACAGGGAAGTGCAGACTGACCCCACTCTGTCAAAGTAACGCACCCAGGGAGGAGCAGACTGACCTCACTCTGTCAATGTAACACACCCAGGGAAGAGCAGACTTACCCCACTATGTCAATGTAAAACACCCAGGGAAGAGCAGACTGACCCCACTCTGTCAATGTAACACACCCAGGGAAGATCAGGCAGACCCCACTCTGTCACTGTAAAACACCCAGGGAAGAGCAGACTGACCTCACTCTGCCAATGTAACTCAGCCAGGGAAGAACAGACTGACCCCACTCTGTCAATGTAAAACACCCAGGGATGAGCAGACTGAACCCACTCTGACAATGTAACACACCCACGGAAGAGCAGACGGACCCCACTCTATCAATGTAACAGACCTAGGGAAGGGAAAACTGACCCCACTCTGTCAATGTAACTGACCGCACTCTATCAATGTAACACACACAGTGAAGAGCAGACTGACCCCACACTGTCACTGTAAATCACCCAGGGAAGAGCAGACTGAACCCACTCTGTCTATGTAACACACCCAGGGATGAGCAGACTTACCCCACTCTGATAATGTAACACACCCAGTGAAGATCAGACTGGCCCCACTCTGTCAATGTTACACACCCAGGGAAGAGCAGACCGACCCCACTCTGTCAATGTAACACACACAGGGAAGATCAGACTGACCCCACTCTGTCAATGTAACCCACACAGGAAAGTGCAGACTGACCCCACTCTGTCAACGTAACACACCCAGGGAAGGGCAGACTGACACCACACTGTCAATGTAACACACCCAGGGAAGAGCAGACTGACCCCCCTCGGTCAATGTAACACACCCAGGGAAGAGCAGACTGACCCCACTCTGTCAATGTAACCCACACAGGAAAGTGCAGACTGACCCCACTCTGTCAATGTAACACACCCAGGGAAGAGCAGACTGACCCCACACTGTCAATGTAACACACCCAGGGAAGAGCAGACTGACCTCACTCTGTCACTGAAACCCACCCATTGAAGAGCAGACTGACCACACTCTGTCAATGTAACACAAACAGGGAAGAGCAGACTGACCACATTCTGTCAATGTAACAAACACAGGGAAGAGCAGACTGACCCCACTCTGTCAAGGTTAAACACCCAGGGAAAAGCAGACCGGTAAAACCCTGTCAATGTAACACACCCAGGGAAGAACAGACTGACCCCACTCTGTCAATGTAGCTCACCCATGGAAGAGCAGACTGACCCAACTCTGTCAATGTAACTCACCCAGGGAAGATCAGACTGACCCCACTCTGTCAATGTAACGCAAACAGTGAAGAGCAGACTGACCACTCTCTGTCAATGTGACACACCAAGGGAACAGCAGACTGACAACGCTCTGTCAATGTAACACACCCAGGGAAGAGCAGACTGACCACACTCTGTCAATGTAACACACACAGGGAAGATCAGACTGAACCCACTCTGTCAATGTAACACAAACAGGGAAGAGCTGACTGACCCCACTCTGTGAAAGTGACACACCCAAGGGAAGAGCAGATTCACCGCACTCTGTCAATATACCACACACAGGGAAGTGCAGACTGACCCCACTCTGTCAAAGTAATACACCCAGGGAGGAGCAGACTGACCTCACTCTGTCAATGTAACACACCCAGGGAAGAGCAGAGTGACCCCACTCTGTCAATGTAACACACCCAGGGAAGAGCATACTGACCTCACTCTGTCAAAGTAACTCACCCAGGGAAGTTCAGACTGACCCCCTCTGTCAATGTAACACACAATGGGAAGAGCAGACTGACTGCACAGTATCAATGTAACACACCCAGGGAAGTGCAGACTTACCCCACTATGTCAATGTAAAACACCCAGGGAAGAGCAGACTGACCCCACTCTGTCAATGTAACACACCCAGGGAAGATCAGGCAGACCCCACTCTGTCACTGTAAAACACCCAGGGAAGAGCAGACTGACCTCACTCTGCTATTGTAACTCAGCCAGGGAAGAACAGACTGACCCCACTCTGTCAATGTAAAACACCCAGGGATGAGCAGACTGAACCCACTCTGACAATGTAACACACCCACGGAAGAGCAGACGGACCCCACTCTATCAATGTAACAGACCTAGGGAAGGGAAAACTGACCCCACTCTGTCAATGTAACTGACCGCACTCTATCAATGTAACACACACAGTGAAGAGCAGACTGACCCCACACTGTCACTGTAAATCACCCAGGGAAGAGCAGACTGAACCCACTCTGTCTATGTAACACACCCAGGGATGAGCAGACTTACCCCACTCTGATAATGTAACACACCCAGTGAAGATCAGACTGACCCCACTCTGTCAATGTTACACACCCAGGGAAGAGCAGACCGACCCCACTCTGTCAATGTAACACACACAGGGAAGATCAGACTGACCCCACTCTGTCAATGTAACCCACACAGGAAAGTGCAGACTGACCCCACTCTGTCAACGTAACACAACCAGGGAAGGGCAGACTGACACCACACTGTCAATGTAACACACCCAGGGAAGAGCAGACTGACCCCCCTCGGTCAATGTAACACACCCAGGGAAGAGCAGACTGACCCCACTCTGTCAATGTAACCCACAGAGAAAAGTGCAGACTGACCCCACTCTGTCAATGTAACACACCCAGGGAAGAGCAGACTGACCCCACACTGTCAATGTAACACACCCAGGGAAGAGCAGACTGACCTCACTCTGTCACTGTAACCCACCCATTGAAGAACAGACTGACCACACTCTATCAATGTAACACAAACAGGGAGGAGCAGACTGACCACATTCTGTCAATGTAACAAACACAGGGAAGAGCAGACTGACCCCACTCTGTCAAGGTTAAACACCCAGGGAAAAGCAGACCGGCAAAACTCTGTCAATGTAACACACCCAGGGAAGAACAGACTGACCCCACTCTGTAAATGTAGCTCACCCATGGAAGAGCAGACTGACCCAACTCTGTCAATGTAACTCACCCAGGGAAGATCAGACTGACCCCACTCTGTCAATGGAACGCAAACAGTGAAGAGCAGACTGACCACTCTCTGTCAATGTGACACACCAAGGGAACAGCAGACTGACAACGCTCTGTCAATGTAACACACCCAGGGAAGAGCAGACTGCCTCCACTCTGTCAATGTAACACACACAGGGAAGATCAGACTGAACCCACTCTGTCAATGTAACATAAACAGGGAAGAGCTGACTGACCCCACTCTGTGAAAGTGACACACCCAAGGGAAGAGCAGATTCACCGCACTCTGTCAATATACCACACACAGGGAAGTGCAGACTGACCCCACTCTGTCAAAGTAACATACCCAGGGAGGAGCAGACTGACCTCACTCTGTCAATGTAACACACCCAGGGAAGAGCAGAATGACCCCACTCTGTCAATGTAACATACCCACGGAAGAGCAGACGGAACCCACTCTGTCAATGTAGCAGACCTAGGGAAGGGCAAACTGACCCCACTCTGTCAATGTAACTGACCGCACTCTGTCAATGTAACTGGCCGCACTCTATCAATGTAACACACCCAGGAAGAGCAGACTGACCCCACACTGTCACTGTAAATCACCCAGGGAAGAGCAGACTGAACCCACTCTGTCTATGTAACACACCCAGGGAAGAGCAGACTGACCCACTCTGTCAATGTAACACACCCAGGGAAGAGAAGACTGACCCCACTCTCTCAAAGTAACTCACCCCGGGAAAACCAGACTGACCCCACACTGCCAATATAACAAACACAGGGAAGAGCGGTTTGACCCCTCTCTGCCAATGGAACACACCAAGTGAAGAGCATACTGACCCCACTCTGTCAATGTAAAACACCCAAGGAAGAGCAGACTGACCACAGTCTGTCAATGTAACACACCCAGGGAAGAGCAGACTGACATCACACTGTCAATGTAACACACCAAGGGAAGAGCTGAATGACCCCATTCTGTCAAAGTAACACACCCAGGGAAGAGCAGACTGACCCCCCTCGGTCAATGTAAGACACTCAGTGAAGAGCAGACTGACCCCACACAGTCAATGCAACACACCCAGGGAAGAGCAGACTGACCGCACTCTGTCAATGTAACACACACAGTGAAGAGCAGACTGACCCCACACAGTCAATGTAACACACCCAGGAAGGAGCAGAATGACCCCACTCTGACAGTGTAACACACCCAGGGAAGAGCAGACTGACCGCACTCTGTCAATGTAGCACACCCAAGGAACAGCAGACTTTCCCCACTCTGTGAAAGTAACACACCCAGTGAAGAGCAGTCAGACCCAACTCTGTCAATGTAACATACCCAGGGAAGAGCAGACTAACCACACTCTGTCAATGTAACACACCCAGGGAAGAGCAGACTGACCCCACTCTGTCAAAGTAACACACCTAGGGAAGAGCAGGCTGAACCCACTCTGTCAATGTAACCCACACAGGGAAGAGCAGACTGTCCCACCTCGGTCAATGTAACACACCCAGGGAAGAGCAGACTGACCCCACTCTGTCAATGTAACCCACACAGGAAAGTGCAGACTGACCCCACTCTGTCAATGTAACACACACAGGGAAGAGCAGACTGACCCCACTCTGTCAATGTAACACACCCAGGGAAGAGCAGACTGACCCCACTCTGTCCATGTAACCCACACAGGAAAGTGCAGACTAAACACACTCTGTCAATGTAACACACCCAGGGAAGAGCAGACTGACCCCACACTGTCAATGTAACACACCCAGGGAAGAGCTGAATGACCCCACTCTGTCAATGTAACACACCCAGGGAAGAGCAGATTGACCCCACACTGTCAATGTAACACACCCAGGGAAGAGCAGACTGACCCTACTCTGTCAATGTCACTCCCCCAGGGAGGAGCAGACTGGCCACACACTGTCAATGTAACACACACAGGGACGACCAGACTGACCACACCCTGTCAATGCAACGGACCGCACTCTATCAATGTAACACACCCAGGAAGAGCAGACTGACACCACACTGTCACTGTAAAACTCCCAGGGAAGAGCAGACTGAACCCACTCTGTCTATGTAACACACCCAGGGAAGAGCAGACTGACCCCACTCTGTCAATGTAACACACCCAGGGAAGAGAAGACTGACCCCACTCTGTCAAAGTTACACACCCAGGGAAGAGCAGACTGACCCAACTCTGTCAATGTAACACACCCAGGGAAGAGCAGAGTGACCCCACTCTGTCAATGTAACACACCCAGGGAAGAGCATACTGACCTCACTCTGTCAATGTAACTCACCCAGGGAAGAGCAGGCTGACCCCACTCTGTCACTGTAACACACCCAGTGAAGAGCAGATTGACCACACTCTGTCACTGTAACACACCCAGGGAAGTTCAGACTGACACCCTCTGTCAATGTAACACACAATGGGAAGAGCAGACTGACTGCACAGTATCAATGTAACACACCCAGGGAAGTGCAGACTTACCCCACTATGTCAATGTAAAACACCCAGGGAAGAGCAGACTGACCCCACTCTGTCAATGTAACTCACCCAGGGAAGATCAGACAGACCCCACTCTGTCACTGTAAAACACCCAGGGAAGAGCAGACTGACCTCACTCTGCCAATGTAACACAGCCAGGGAAGAACAGACTGACCCCACTCTGTCAATGTAAAACACCCAGGGAAGAGCAGACTGACCCCACTCTGTCAATGTAACACACCCAGGGAAGAGAAGACTGACCCCACTCTCTCAAAGTAACTCACCCCGGGAAGACCAGACTGACCCCACACTGTCAACATAACAAACACAGGGAAGAGCGGATTGACCCCTCTCTGCCAATGTAACACACCAAGTGAAGAGCAGACTGACCACAGTCTGTCAATGTAACACACCCAGGGAAGAGCAGACTGACCCCACTCTGTCAATGTAACATACCCAAGGAAGAGCAGACTGACCACACTCTGTCAATGTAACACACCCAGGGAAGAGCAGACTGACCCCACTCTGTCAATGTTACACACCCAGGGAAGAGCAGACTGACCCCACTCTGTCAATGTAACACACACAGGGAAGAGCAGACTGACCCCACTCTGACAATGTAACCCACACAGGAAAGTGTAGACTGACCCCACTCTGTCAACGTTAAACACGCAGGGAAGAGCAGACTGACACCACACTGTCAATGTAACACACCCAGGGAAGAGCTGAATGACCCCACTCTGTCAATGTAACACACCCAGGGTAGAGCAGACTGACCCCCCTCGGTCAATGTAAGACACTCAGTGAAGAGCAGACTGACCCCACACAGTCAATGCAACACACCCAGGGAAGAGCAGACTGACCGCACTCTGTCAATGTAACAGACTCAGTGAAGAGCAGACTGACCCCACACAGTCAATGTAACACACCCAGGAAGGAGCAGAATGACCCCACTCTGACAGTGTAACACACCCAGGGAAGAGCAGACTGACCGCAGTCTGTCAATGTAGCACACCCAAGGAAGAGCAGACTTTCCCCACTCTGTGAAAGTATCACACCCAGTGAAGAGCAGTCAGACCCAACTCTGTCAATGTAACACACCCAGGGAAGAGCAGACTAACCACACTCTGTCAATGTAACACCCCCAGGAAAGTGCAGACTGACCCCACTCTGTCAATGTAACACACCCAGGGAAGAGCAGACTGACCCCACTCTGTCAATGTAACCCACACAGGAAAGTGCAGACTGACCCCACTCTGTCAATGTAACACACCCAGGGAAGAGCAGACTGACCCCACACTGTCAATGTAACACACCCAGGAAAGAGCTGAATGACTCCACTCTGTCAATGTAACACACCCAGGGAAGAGCAGACTGACCCCACTCTGTCAATGTAACACACCCAGGGAAGAGCAGACTGACCTCACTCTGTCAATGTAACCCACACAGGAAAGTGCAGACTGACCCCACTCTGTTAATGTAACACACCCAGGGAAGAGCAGACTGACCCCACAATGTCAATGTAACACACCCAGGGAAGAGGTGAATGACCCCACTCTGTCAATGTAACTCACCCAGGGCAGATCAGACTGACCCCACTCTGTCAATGTAACCCACACAGGAACGTGCAGACTGACCCCACTCTGTCAATGTAACACACCCAGGGAAGAGCTGAATGACCCCACTCTGTCAATGTAACGCACCCAGGGAAGCGCAGACTGACCCCACACTGTCAATGTAACACACACAGTGACGACCAGACTGACCACAACCTGTCAATGTAACTGACCGCACTCTATCAATGTAACACACCCAGGAAGAGCAGACTGACCCCACACTGTCACTGTATATCACCCAGGGAAGAGAAGACTGAACCCACTCTGTCTATGTAACACACCCAGGGAAGAGCAGACTGACCCCACACTGTCAATGTAACACACCCAGGGAAGAGAAGACTGACCCCACTCTCTCAATGTAACTCACCCCAGGAAGACCAGACTGACCCCACACTGTCAATATAACAAACACAGGGAAGAGCGGATTGATCCCTCTCTGCCAATGTAACACACCCAAGGAAGAGCAGACTGACCACACCTTGTCAATGTAACACACCCAGGGAAGAGCAGACTGACCCCACTCTGTCAATGTTACACACCCAGGGAAGAGCAGATTGACCCCACTCTGTCAATGTAACACACACAGGGAAGAGCAGACTGACCCCACTCGGTCAATGCAACCCACACAGGAAAGTGCAGACTGAACCCACACTCTGTCAACGTTACACACGCATGGAAGAGCAGACTGACACCACACTGTCAATGTAACACGCCCAGGGAAGAGCTGAATGACCCCACTCTGTCAATGTAACACACCCAGGGAAGAGCAGACTGACTTCCCTCGATCAATGTAAGACACTCAGTGAAGAGTAGACTGACCCCACACAGTCAATGTAACACACTCAGTGAAGAGCAGACTGACCCCACAGAGTCAATGTAACACACCCAGGAAGGAGCAGAATGACCCCACTCTGACAGTGTAACACACCCAGGGAAGAGCAGACTGACCTCACTCTGTCAATGTAGCACACCCAAGGAAGAGCAGACTTTCCCCACTCTGTGAAAGTAACACACCCAGTGAAGATCAGTCAGACCCAACTCTGTCAATGTAACACACCCAGGGAAGAGCAGACTAACCACACTCTGTCAATGTAACACACCCAGGGAAGAGCAGACGGACATCACTCTGACAATGTAACCCACACAGGAAAGTGCAGACTGACCCCACTCTGTCAATGTAACACACACAGGGAAGAGCAGACTGACCCCACTCTGTCAATGTAACCCACAAAGGAAAGTGCAGACTGACCCCACTCTGTCAACGTAACACAATCAGGGAAGGGCAGACTGACACCACACTGTCAATGGAACACACCCAGGGAGGAGCAGACTGACCTCACTCTGTCAATGTTACAAACCCAGGGAAGAGCAGACTGACCCCACTCTGTCAATGTAACACACACAGGGAAGAGCAGACTGACTCCACTCTGTCAATGTAATCCACACAGGAAAGTGCAGACTGACCCCACTCTGTCAACGTTATACACGCAGGGAAGAGCAGACTGACACCACACTGTCAATGTAACACACCCAGGGAAGAGCTGAATGACACCACTCTGTCAATGTTACACACCCAGGGAAGAGCAGACTGACCCTCCTCGGTCAATGTAAGACACTCAGTGAAGAGCAGACTGACCCCACACAGTCAATGAAACACACCCAAGAAAGAGCAGACTGACCACACTTTGTCAATGTAACACACCCAGGGAAGAGCAGACTGACCGCACTCTGTCAATGTAGCACACCCAAGGAAGAGCAGACTTTCCCCACTCTGTGAAAGTAACACACCCAGGGAAGAGCAGTCAGACCCAACTCTGTCCATGTAACACACCCAGGGAAGAGCAGACTAACCACACTCTGTCAATGTAACACACCCAGGGAAGAGCAGACTGACCCCACTCTGTCAATGTAACCCACACAGGAAAGTGCAGACTGATCCCACTCTGTCAATGTAACACACCCAGGGAAGAGCAGACTGACCCCACTCTGTCAATGTAACACACCCAGGGAAGATCAGACAGACCCCACTCTGTCACTGTAAAACACCCAGGGAAGAGCAGACTGACCTCACTCTGCCAATGTAACTCAGCCAGGGAAGAACAGACTGACCACACTCTGTCAATGTAAAACACCCAGGGATGAGAAGACTGAACCCACTCTGACAATGTAACATACCCACGGAAGAGCAGACGGAACCCACTCTGTCAATGTAGCAGACCTAGGGAAGGGCAAACTGACCCCACTCTGTCAATGTAACTGACCCCACTCTGTCAATGTAACCCACACAGGAAAGTGCAGACTGACCCCACTCTGTCAATGTAACACACCCAGGGAAGAGCAGACTGAACCCACACTGTCAATGTAACACACCCAGGGAAGAGCTGAATGACCCCACTCTGTCAATGTAACACACCCAGGGAAGAGCAGACTGACCCCACACTGTCAATGTAACACACCCAGGGAAGAGCAGACTGACCCTACTCTGTCAATGTCACTCCGCCAGGGAAGAGCAGACTGACCCCACACTGTCACTGTAAATCACGCAGGGAAGAGCAGACTGACCCACCCTGTCACTGTAAAACACCCAGGGATGAGCAGACTTTCCCCTACTCTGATAATGTAACACATCCAGTGAAGATCAGACTGACCCCACTCTGTCAGTGTTACACACCCAGGGAAGAGCAGACTGACCCCACTCTGTCAATGAAACACACACAGGGAAGAGCAGACTGACCCCACTCTGTCAATGTAACCCACACAGGAAAGTGCAGACTGACCCCACTCTGTCAATGTAACACACCCAGGGAAGGGCAGACTGATACCACACTGTCATTGTAACACACCCACGGAAGAGCAGACTGACCCCCCCTCGGTCAATGTAACACACTCAGTGAAGAGCAGACTGACCCCACTCTGTCAATGTAACCCACACAGGAAAGTGCAGACTGACCCCACTCTGTCAATGTAACACACCCAGGGAAGAGCAGACTGACCGCACTCTGTCAATGTAGCACACCCAAGGAAGAGCAGATTTACCCCACTCTGTGAAAGTAACACACCCAGTGAAGAGCAGACAGACCCCACTCTGTCAATGTCACACACCCAGGGAAGAGCAGACTAACCACACTCTGTCAATGTAACACACCCAGGGAAGAGCAGACTGAACCCACACTGTCAATGTAACACACCCAGGGAAGAGCTGAATGACCCCACTCTGTCAATGTAACACACCCAAGGAAGAGCAGACTGACCCCACACTGTCAATGTAACACACCCAGGGAAGAGCAGACTGACATTACTCTGTCAATGTCACTCCGCCAGGGAGGAGCAGACTGACCCCACACTGCCAATGTAACACACACAGGGAAGAGCAGACTGACCACACTCTGTGAAAGTGACACACCAAAGGGAAGAGCAGATTCACCGCACTCTGTCAATATACCACACACAGGGAAGTGCAGACTGACCTCACTCTGTCAAAGTAACACACCCAGGGAGGAGCAGACTGACCCCACACTGTCAATGTAACACACCCAGGGAAGAGAAGACTGACCCTACTCTGTCAATGCCACTCCGCCAGGGAGGAGCAGACAGACCCCACACTGTCAATGTAACACACACAGGGACGACCAGACTGACCACACTCTGTCAATGTAACACAAACAGGGAAGAGCAGACTGACCACATTCTGTCAATGAAACAAAAACAGGGAAGAACAGTCTGACCCCACTCTGTCAATGTTAAACACCCAGAGAAAAGCAGACCGGCAAAACTCTGTCAATGTAACACACCCAGGGAAGAACAGACAGACCCCACTCTGTCAATGTAGCTCACCCATGGAAGAGCAGACTGACCCAACTCTGTCAATGTAACTCACCCAGGGAAGATCAGACTGACCCCACTCTGTCAATGTAACACAAACAGTGAAGAGCAGACTGACCACTCTCTGTCAATGTGACACACCAAGGGAACAGCAGACTGACAACGCTCTGTCAATGTAACACACCCAGGGAAGAGCAGACTGCCCCCACTCTGTCAATGTAACACACACAGGGAAGATCAGACTGAACCCACTCTGTCAATGTAACACATACAGGGAAGAGTTGACTGACCCCACTCTGTGAAAGTGACACACCCAAGGGAAGAGCAGATTCACCGCACTCTGTAAATATACCACACACAGGGAAGTGCAGACTCACCCCACTCTGTCAAAGTAACACACCCAGGGAGGAGCAGACTGACCTCACTCTGTCAATGTAACACACCCAGGGAAGAGCAGAATGACCCCACTCTGTCAATGTAACACACCCAGGGAAGAGCATACTGACCTCACTCTGTCAAAGTAACTCACCCAGGGAAGAGCAGGCTGACCCCACTCTGTCACTGTAACACACCCAGGGAAGTTCAGACTGACCCCCTCTGTCAAGGTAACACACAATGGGAAGAGCAGACTGATTGCATAGTATCAATGTAACACACCCAGGGAAGTGCAGACTTACCCCACTATGTCAATGTAAAACACCCAGGGAAGAGCAGACTGACCCTACTCTGTCAATGTAACACACCCAAGGAAGAGCAGACTGACCTCACTCTGTTAATGTAGCACACCCAGGGAAGATCAGGCAGACCCCACTCTGTCAATGTAAAACACCCAGGGATGAGCAGACTGAACCCACTCTGACAATGTAACACACCCACGGAAGAGCAGACGGACCCCACTCTATCAATGTAACAGACCTAGGGAAGGGCAAACTGACCCCACTCTGTCAATGTAACTGACCGCACTCTATCAATGTAACACACCCAGGAAGAGCAGACTGACCCCACACTGTCACTGTAAATCACCCAGGGAAGAGCAGACTGACCCACCCTGTCACTGTAAAACACCCAGGAATGAGCAGACTTTCCCCTACTCTGATAATGTAACACATCCAGTGAAGATTAGACTGACCCCACTCTGTCAATGTTACACACCCAGGGAAGAGCAGACTGACCCCCCCTCGGTCAATGTAACACACTCAGGGAAGAGCAGACTGACCCCACTCTGTCAATGTAACCCACACAGGAAAGTGCAGACTGACCCCACTCTGTCAATGTAACACACCCAGGGAAGAGCAGACTGACCGCACTCTGTCAATGTAACACACCCAGGGAAGATCAGGCAGACCCCACTCTGTCACTGTAAAACACCCAGGGAAGAGCAGACTGACCTCACTCTGCCAATGTAACTCAGCCAGGGAAGAACAGACTGACCCACTCTGTCAATGTAAAACACCCAGGGATCAGCAGACTGACCCCACTCTGTCAATGTAACACACCCAGGGAAGAGCAGACTGACCGCACTCTGTCAATGTCACACACCCAGGGAAGATCAGGCAGACCCCACTCTGTCACTGTAAAACACCCAGGGAAGAGCAGACTGACCTCACTCGGCCAATGTAACTCAGCCAGGGAAGAACAGACTGACCCCACTCTGTCACTGTAACACACCCAGGGAAGTTCAGACTGACCCCCTCTGTCAATGTAACACACAATGGGAAGAGCAGACTGATTGCATAGTATCAATGTAACACACCCAGGGAAGTGCAGACTTACCCCACTATGTCAATGTAAAACACCCAGGGAAGAGCAGACTGACCCTACTCTGTCAATGTAACACACCCAAGGAAGAGCAGACTGACCTCACTCTGTTAATGTAGCACACCCAGGGAAGATCAGGCAGACCCCACTCTGTCAATGTAAAACACCCAGGGATGAGCAGACTGAACCCACTCTGACAATGTAACACACCCACGGAAGAGCAGACGGACCCCACTCTATCAATGTAACAGACCTAGGGAAGGGCAAACTGACCCCACTCTGTCAATGTAACTGACCGCACTCTATCAATGTAACACACCCAGGAAGAGCAGACTGACCCCACACTGTCACTGTAAATCACCCAGGGAAGAGCAGACTGACCCACCCTGTCACTGTAAAACACCCAGGGATGAGCAGACTTTCCCCTACTCTGATAATGTAACACATCCAGTGAAGATTAGACTGACCCCACTCTGTCAATGTTACACACCCAGGGAAGAGCAGACTGACCCCCCCTCGGTCAATGTAACACACTCAGGGAAGAGCAGACTGACCCCACTCTGTCAATGTAACCCACACAGGAAAGTGCAGACTGACCCCACTCTGTCAATGTAACACACCCAGGGAAGAGCAGACTGACCGCACTCTGTCAATGTAGCACACCCAAGGAAGAGCAGATTTACCCCACTCTGTGAAAGTAACACACCCAGTGAAGAGCAGACAGACCCCACTCTGTCAATGTCACACACCCAGGGAAGAGCAGACTAACCACACTCTGTCAATGTAACACACCCAGGGAAGAGCAGACTGACCCCACTCTGTCAATGTAACACACCCAGGGAAGAGCAGACTAACCAAACTCTGTCAATGTAACACACCCAGGGAAGAGCAGACTAACCACACTCTGTCAATGTAACACACGAAGGGAAGAGCAGACTGAACGCACTCTGTCAATATACCACACACAGGGAAGTGCAGACTGACCCCACTCTGTCAAAGTAACACACCCAGGGAGGAGCAGACTGACCTCACTCTGTCAATGTAACACATCCAGGGAAGAGCAGAATGACCCCACTCTGTCAATGTAACACACACAGGGAAAAGCATACTGACCTCACTCTGTCAAAGTAACTCACCCAGGGAGGAGCAGGCTGACCCCACTCTGTCAATGTAACACAAACTGGGAAGAGCAGACTGACCACATTCTGTCAATGTAACAAACACAGGGAAGAACAGACTGACCCCACTCTGTCAATGTTAAACACCCAGGGAAAAGCAGACCGGCAGAACTCTGTCAATGTAACACACCCAGGGAAGAACAGACTGACCCCACTCTGTCAATGTAGCTCACCCATGGAAGATCAGACTGACCCCACTCTGTCAATGTAACACAAACAGTGAAGAGCAGACTGACCACTCTCTGTCAATGTGACACACCAAGGGAACAGCAGACTGACAACGCTCTGTCAATGTAACCCACCCAGGGAAGAGCAGACTGCCCCCACTCTGTCAATGTAACACACACAGGGAAGATCAGACTGAACCCACTCTGTCAATGTAACACAAACAGGGAAGAGCAGACTGACCCCACTCTGTGAAAGTGACACACTCAAGGGACTAGCAGATTCACCGCACTCTGTCAATATACCACACACAGGGAAGTGCAGACTGACTCCACTCTGTCAAAGTAACACACCCAGGGAGGAGCAGACTGACCTCACTCTGTCAATGTACCACACCCAGGGAAGAGCATACTGACCTCACTCTGTCAATGTCACTCCGCCAGGGAGGAGCAGACTGACCCCACACTGTCAATGTAACACACACAGGGACGACCAGACTGACCACACTCTGTCAATGTAACACAAACAGGGAAGAGCAGACTGACCACATTCTGTCAATGTAACAAACACAGGTAAGAACAGACTAACCCCACTCTGTCAAGGTTAAACACCCAGGGAAAAGCAGACCGGAACTCACTCTGTCAAAGTAACTCACCCAGGGAAGAGCAGGCTGACCCCACTCTGTCACTGTAACACACCCAGGGAAGAGCAGATTGACCACACTCTGTCACTGTAACACACCCAGGGAAGTTCAGACTGACACCCTCTGTCAATGTAACACACAATGGGAAGAGCAGACTGACTGCACAGTATCAATGTAACACACCCAGGGAAGTGCAGACTTACAGCACTATGTCAGTGTAAAACACCCAGGGAAGAGCAGACTGACCCCACTCTGTCAATGTAACACACCCAGGGAAGATCAGACAGACCCCACTCTGTCACTGTAAAACACCCAGTGTAGAGCAGACTGACCTCACTCTGCCAATGTAACACAGCCAGGGAAGAACAGATCGACCCAACTCTGTCAATGTAAAACACCCAGGGATGAGCAGACTGAACCCACTCTGACAATGTAACATACCCACTGAAGAGCAGACGGAACCTACTCTGTCAATGTAGCAGACCTAGGGAAGGGCAAACTGACCCCACTCTATCAATGTAACTGACCGCACTCTATCAATGTAACACACCCAGGAAGAGCAGACTGACGCCACACTGTCAATGTAACACACCCAGGGAAGAGCAGACTGACCCCACTCTGTCAATGTAACACACCCAGGGAAGAGTAGACTGACCCCACTCTCTCAAAGTAACTCACCCCGGGAAGACCAGACTGACCCCACACTGTCAATATAACAAACACAGGGAAGAGCGGATTGACCCCTCTCTGCCAATGGAACACACCAAGTGAAGAGCATACTGACCCCACTCTGTCAATGTAACACTCCCAAGGAAGAGCAGACTGACCACACACTGTCAATGTAACACACCCAGGGAAGAGCAGACTGACCCCACTCTGTCAATGTTACAAACCCAGGGAAGAGCAGACTGACCCCACTCTGTCAATGTAACACACACAGGGAAGAGCAGACTGACCCCACTCTGTCAATGTAACCAACACAGGAAAGTGCAGACTGACCCCACTCTGTCAACGTTATACACGCAGGGAAGAGCAGACTGACACAACACTGTCAATGTAACACACCCAGGGTAGAGCAGACTGACCCCACTCTGTCAATGTAACCCACCCAGGGAAGAGCAGACTGACCCCACTCTGTCAATGTAACACACCCAGGGAAGAGCTGAATGACCCCACTCTGTCAATGTAACACACCCAGGGAAGAGCAGTCTGACCCCCCAAGGTCAATGGAAGACATTCAGTGAAGAGCAGACTGGCCCCACACAGTCAATGCAACACACCCAGGGAAGAGCAGACTGACCACACTTTGTCAATGTAACACACTCAGTGAAGAGCAGACTGACCCCACACTGTCAATGTAACACACCCAGGAAGGAGCAGAATGACCCCACTCTGACAGTGTAACACACCCAGGGAAGAGCAGACTGACCGCACTCTGTCAATGTAGCACACCCAAGGAAGAGCAGACTTTCCCCACTCTGTGAAAGTAACACACCCAGTGAAGAGCAGTCAGACCCAACTCTGTCAATGTAACACACCCATGGAAGAGCAGACTAACCACACTCTGTCAATGTAACACACCCAGGGAAGAGCAGACTGACCCCACTCTGTCAATGTAACACACCCAGGGAAGAGCAGACTGACCCCACTCTGTCAATGTAACCCACACAGGAAAGTGCAGACTGACCCCACTCTGTCAATGTAACACACCCAGGGAAGAGCAAACTGACCCCACACTGTCAATGTAACACACCCAGGGAAGAGCAGACTGACCCCACACTGTCAATGTAACACACCCAGGGAAGAGCAGACTGACCCTACTCTGTCAATGTAACACACACAGGGAAGAGCAAACTGACCCCACACTGTCAATGTAACACACCCAGGGAAGAGCTGAATGACCCCACTCTGTCAATGTAACACACCCAGGGAGGAGCAGACTAACCCCACACTGTCAATATAACACACACAGGGACGACCAGACTGACCACACTCTGTCAATGTAACACAAACAGGGAAGTGCAGACTGACCACATTCTGTCAATGAAACAAAAACAGGGAAGAACAGTCTGACCCCACTCTGTCAATGTTAAACACCCAGGGAAAAGCAGACCGGCAAAACTCTGTCAATGTAACACACCCAGGGAAGAACAGACTGACCCCACTCTGTCAATGTAACTCACCCATGGAAGAGCAGACTGACCCAACTCTGTCAATGTAACTCACCCAGGGAAGATCAGACTGACCCCACTCTGTCAATGTAACACAAACAGTGAAGAGCAGACTGACCACTCTCTGTCAATGTGACACACCAAGGGAACAGCAGACTGACAACGCTCTGTCAATGTAACCCACCCAGGGAAGAGCAGACTGCCCCCACTCTGTCAATGTAACATTCACAGGGAAGATCAGACTGAACCCACTCTGTCAATGTAACACACCCAGGGAAGATCAGGCAGACCCCACTCTGTCACTGTAAAACACCCAGGGAAGAGCAGACTGACCTCACTCTGCCAATGTAACTCAGCCAGGGAAGAGTTGACTGACCCCACTCTGTGAAAGTGACACACCCAAGGGAAGAGCAGATTCACCGCACTCTGTAAATATACCACACACAGGGAAGTGCAGACTCACCCCACTCTGTCAAAGTAACACACCCAGGAAGGAGAAGACTGACCTCACTCTGTCAATGTAACACACCCAGGGAAGAGCAGAATGACCCCACTCTGTCAATGTAACACACACAGGGAAGAGCATACTGACCTCACTCTGTCAAAGTAACTCACCCAGGGAAGAGCAGGCTGACCCCACTCTGTCACTGTAACACACCCAGGGAAGTTCAGACTGACCCCCTCTGTCAATGTAACACACAATGGGAAGAGCAGACTGACTGCACAGTATCAATGTAACACACCCAGGGAAGTGAAGACTTACCCCACTGTGTCAATGTAAAACACCCAGGGAAGAGCAGACTGACCCTACTCTGTCAATGTAACACACCCAGGGAAGAGCAGACTGACCTCACTCTGTCAATGTAACACACCCAGGGAAGATCAGGCAGACCCCACTCTGTCACTGTAAAACACCCAGGGAAGAGCAGACTGACCTCACTCTGCCAATGTAACTCAGCCAGGGAAGAACAGACTGACCCCACTCTGTCAATGTAAAACACCCAGGGATCAGCAGACTGAACACACTCTGACAATGTAACACACCCACGGAAGAGCAGACGGACCCCACTCTATCAATGTAACAGACCTCGGGAAGGGCAAACTGACCCCACTCTGTCAATGTAACTGACCGCACTCTATCAATGTAACACACCCAGGAAGAGCAGACTGACCCCACACTGTCACTGTAAATCACCCAGGGAAGAGCAGACTGACCCACCCTGTCACTGTAAAACACCCAGGGATGAGCAGACTTACCCCACTCTGATAATGTAACACACCCAGTGAAGATCAGACTGACCCCACTCTGTCAATGTAACACACGGAGGGAAGAGCAGACTGACCGCACACTGTCAATGTAACACACCCAGGGAAGAGCAGACTGGCGCCACTCTGTCAATGTAACACACCCAGGAAGGAGCAGAATGTCCCCACTCTGACAGTGTAACACACCCAGGGAAGAGCAGACTGACCGCACTCTGTAAATGTCACACACCCAGGGAAGAGCAGACTGACCCCACTCTGTCAATGTAACACACCCAGGGAAGAGCAGACTAACCAAACTCTGTCAATGTAACACACCCAGGGAAGAGCAGACTGACCTGACTCTGTCAATGTAACACATCCAGGGAAGAGCAGAATGACCCCACTCTGTCAATGTAACACACCCAGGGAAGAGCATACTGACCTCTCTCTGTCAAAGTAACTCACCCTGGGAAGAGCAGGCTGACCCCACTCTGTCAATGTAACACAAACAGGGAAGAGCAGACTGACCACATTCTGTCAATGCAACAAACACAGGGAAGAACAGACTGACCCCACTCTGTCAATGTTTAACACCCAGGGAAAAGCAGACCGGCAAAACTCTGTCAATGTAACACACCCAGGGAAGAACAGACTGACCCCACTCTGTCAATGTAGCTCACCCATGGAAGAGCAGACTGACCCAACTCTGTCCATGTAACTCACCCAGGGAAGATCAGACTGACCCCACTCTGTCAATGTAACACAAACAGTGAAGAGCAGACTGACCACTCTCTGTCAATGTGACACACCAAGGGAACACAGACTGACAACGCTCTGTCAATGTAACACTCCCAGGGAAGAGCAGACTGCCCCCACTCTGTCAATGTAACACACACATGCAAGATCAGACTGAACCCACTCTGTCAATGTAACACAAACAGGGAAGAGCAGACTGACCCCACTCTGTGAAAGTGACACACCCAAGGGAAGAGCAGATTCACCGCACTCTGTCAATATACCACACACAGGGAAGTGCAGACTGACCCCACTCTGTCAAAGTAACACACCCAGGGAGGAGCAGACTGACCTCACTCTGTCAATGTAACACACCCAGGGAAGAGCAGAATGATCCCACTCTGTCAATGTAACACACCCAGGGAAGAGCATACTGACCTCACTCTGTCAAAGTAACTCACCCAGGGAATAGCAGGCTGATCCCACTCTGTCACTGTAACACACCCAGGGAAGTTCAGACTGACCCCCTCTGTCAATGTAACACACAATGGGAAGAGCAGACTGACTGCACAGTATCAATGTAACACACCCAGGGAAGTGCTGATATACCCCACTATGTCAATGTAAAACACCCAGGGAAGAGCAGACTGACCCCACTCTGTCAATGTAACACACCCAGGAAAGATCAGGCAGACCCCACTCTGTCACTGCAAAACACCCACGGAAGAACAGACTGACCTCACTCTGCCAATGTAACTCAGCCAGGGAAGAACAGACTGACCCCACTCTGTCAATGTAAAACACCCAGGGAAGAGCAGACTGATCCCACTCTGACAACGTAACACACCCACGGAAGAGCAGACGGACCCCACTCTGTCAATGTAACAGACCTAGGGAAGGGCAAACTGACCCCACTCTTTCAATGTAACTGACCGCACTCTAACAATATAACACACCCAGGAAGAGCAGACTGACCCCACACTGTCACTGTAAATCACCCAGGGAAGAGCAGACTGACCCACCCTGTCACTGTAAAACACCCAGGGAAGAGCAGACTGACCCCACTCTGTCAATGTAACACACCCAGTGAAGAGCAGACAGACCCCACACTGTCAATGTCACACACCCAGGGAAGAGCAGAATAACCACACTCTGTCAATGTAACACACCCAGGGAAGAGCAGACTGACACAACTCTGTCAATGTAACACACCCAGGGAAGAGCAGACTAACCACACTGTCAATGTAACACACCCAGGGAAGAGCAGACAGACCCCACTCTGTCAATGTAACACACCCAGGGAAGAGCAGACTAACCACACTCTGTTAATGTAACACACCCAGCAAAGTGCAGACTGACCCCACTCTGTCAATGTAACACACCCAGGGAAGAGCAGACTGACCGCACACTGACAATTTAACACACCCAGGAAAGAGAAGACTGACACCATTCTGTCAATGTAACACACCCAGGGAAGAGCAGACTGACCCCACTCTCTCAAAGTAACTCACCCCGGGAAGACCATACTGACCCCACACTGTCAATATAACAAACACAGGGAAGAGCGGATTGACCCCTCTCTGCCAATGGAACACACCAAGTGAAGAGCATACTGACCGCACTCTGTCAATGTAACACACCCAAGGAAGAGCAGACTGACCACACTCTGTCAATGTAACCCACCCAGGGAAGAGCAGACTGACCCCACTCTGTCAATGTAACACACCCAGGGAAGAGCTGAATGACCCCACTCTGTCAATGTAACACACCCAGGGAAGAGCAGACTGACCCCCCTCGGTCAATGTAAGACACTCAGTGAAGAGCAGAATGACCCCACTCTGTCAATGTAACACACCCAGGGAAGAGCTGAATGACCCCACTCTGTCAATGTAACACACCCAGGGAAGAGCAGACTGACCCCACTCTGTCAATGTAACACGCCCAGGGAAGAGCAGACTGACCCTACTCTGTCAATGTCACTCCGCCAGGGAGGAGCAGACTGACCCCACACTGTCAATGTAACACACACAGGGACGACCAGACTGACCACACTCTGTCAATGTAACACAAACAGGGAAGTGCAGACTGACCACATTCTGTCAATGAAACAAAAACAGGGAAGAACAGTCTGACCCCACTCTGTCAATGTTAAACACCCAGGGAAAAGCAGTCCGGCAAAACTCTGTCAATGTAACACACCCAGGGAAGAACAGACTGACCCCACTCTGTCAATGTAGCTCACCCATGGAAGAGCAGACTGACCCAACTCTGTCAATGTAACTCACCCAGGGAAGATCAGACTGACCCCACTCTGTCAATGTAACACAAACAGTGAAGAGCAGACTGACCACTCTCTGTCAATGTGACACACCAAGGGAACAGCAGACTGACAACGCTCTGTCAATGTAACCCACCCAGGGAAGAGCAGACTGCCCCCACTCTGTCAATGTAACACACACAGGGAAGATCAGACTGAACCCACTCTGTCAATGTAACCCAAGCAGGGAAGAGTTGACTGACCCCACTCTGTGAAAGTGACACACCCAACTGAAGAGCAGATTCACCGCACTCTGTAAATATACCACACACAGGGAAGTGCAGACTCACCCCACTCTGTCAAAGTAACACACCCAGGGAGGAGCAGACTGACCTCACTCTGTCAATGTAACACACCCAGGGAAGAGCAGAATGACCCCACTCTGTCAATGTAACACACCCAGGGAAGAGCATACTGACCTCACTCTGTCAAAGTAATTCACCCAGGGAAGAGCAGACTGACCCCACTCTGTCACTGTAACACACCCAGGGAAGTTCAGACTGACCCCCTCTGTCATTTTAACACACAATGGGAAGAGCAGACTGACTGCACAGTATCAATGTAACACACCCAGGGAAGTGCAGACTTACCCCACTATGTCAATGTAAAACACCAAGGGAAGAGCAGACTGACCCCACTCTGTCAATGTAACACACCCAGGGAAGATCAGGCAGACCCCACTCTGTCACTGTAAAACACCCAGGGAAGAGCAGACTGACCGCACTCTGTCAATGTAGCACACCCAAGGAAGAGCAGATTTACCCCACTCTGTCAATGTAACCCACACAGGAAAGTGCAGACTGACACCACTCTGTCAATGTAACACACCCAGGGAAGAGCAGACTGACCGCTCTCTGTCAATGTAGCACACCCAAGGAAGAGCAGATTTACCCCACTCTGTGAAAGTAACACACCCAGTGAAGAGCAGACAGACCCCACTCTGTCAATGTCACACACCCAGGGAAGAGCAGACTAACCACACTCTGTCAATGTAACACACCCAGGGAAGAGCAGACTGAACCCACACTGTCAATGTAACACACCCAGGGAAGAGCTGAATGACCCCACTCTGTCAATGTAACACACCCAGGGAAGAGCAGACTGACCCCACACTGTCAATGTAACACACCCAGGGAAGAGCAGACTGACATTACTCTGTCAATGTCACTCCGCCAGGGAGGAGCAGACTGACCCCACACTGCCAATGTAACACACACAGGGACGACCAGACTGACCACACTCTGTCAATGTAACTCACCCAGGGAAGATCAGACTAACCCAATTTGTCAATGTTAAACACCCAGGGAAAAGCAGACCGGCAAAACTCTGTCAATGTAACACACCCAGGGAAGAACAGACTGACCCCACTCTGTCAATGTAGCTCACCCATGGAAGGGCAGACTGACCCAACTCTGTCAATGTAACTCACCTAAGGAAGATCAGACTGACCCCACTTTGTCAATGTAACACAAACAGTGAAGAGCAGACTGACCACTCTCTCTCAATGTGACACACCAAGGGAACAGCAGACTGACAACGCTCTGTCAATGTATTCACACCCAGGGAAGAGCAGACTGCCCCCACTCTGTCAATGTAACACACACAGGGAAGATCAGACTGAACCCACTCTGTCAATGTAACACAAACAGGGAAGAGCAGACTGACCCCACTCTGTGAAAGTGACACACCCAAGGGAAGAGCAGATTCACCGCACTCTGTCAATATACCACACACAGGGAAGTGCAGACTGACCCCACTCTGTCAAAGTAACACACCCAGGGAGGAGCAGACTGACCCCACACTGTCAATGTAACACACCCAGGGAAGAGCAGACTGACCCTACTCTGTCAATGCCACTCCGCCAGGGAGGAGCAGACAGACCCCACACTGTCAATGTAACACACACAGGGACGACCAGACTGACCACACTCTGTCAATGTAACACAAACAGGGAAGAGCAGACTGACCACATTCTGTCAATGAAACAAAAACAGGGAAGAACAGTCTGACCCCACTCTGTCAATGTTAAACACCCAGAGAAAAGCAGACCGGCAAAACTCTGTCAATGTAACACACCCAGGGAAGAACAGACTGACCCCACTCTGTCAATGTCGCTCACCCATGGAAGAGCAGACTGAACCAACTCTGTCAATGTAACTCACCCAGGGAAGATCAGACTGACCCCACTCTGTCAATGTAACACAAACAGTGAAGAGCAGACTGACCACTCTCTGTCAATGTGACACACCAAGGGAACAGCAGACTGACAACGCTCTGTCAATGTAACACACCCAGGGAAGAGCAGACTGCCCCCACTCTGTCAATGTAACACACACAGGGAAGATCAGACTGAACCCACTCTGTCAATGTAACACAAACAGGGAAGAGTTGACTGACCCCACTCTGTGAAAGTGACACACCCAACTGAAGAGCAGATTCACCGCACTCTGTAAATATACCACACACAGGGAAGTGCAGACTGACCCCACTCTGTCAAAGTAACACACCCAGGGAGGAGCAGACTGACCTCACTCTGTCAATGTAACACACCCAGGAAAGAGCAGAATGACCCCACTCTGTCAATGTAACACACCCAGGGAAGAGCATACTGACCTCACTCTGTCAAAGTAACTCACCCAGGGAAGAGCAGGCTGACCCCACTCTGTCAATGTAACACACCCAGGGAAGAGCATACTGACCTCACTCTGTCAAAGTAACTCACCCAGGGAAGAGCAGGCTGACCCCACTCTGTCACTGTAACACACCCAGGGAAGTTCAGACTGACCCCCTCTGTCAATGTAACACACAATGGGAAGAGCAGACTGACTGCACAGTATCAATGTAACACACCCAGGGAAGTGCAGACTTACCCCACTATGTCAATGTAAAACACCAAGGGAAGAGCAGACTGACCCCACTCTGTCAATGTAACACACCCAGGGAAGATCAGGCAGACCCCACTCTGTCACTGTAAAACACCCAGGGAAGAGCAGACTGACCGCACTCTGTCAATGTAGCACACCCAAGGAAGAGCAGATTTACCCCACTCTGTCAATGTAACCCACACAGGAAAGTGCAGACTGACCCCACTCTGTCAATGTAACACACCCAGGGAAGAGCAGACTGACCGCACTCTGTCAATGTAGCACACCCAAGGAAGAGCAGATTTACCCCACTCTGTGAAAGTAACACACCCAGTGAAGAGCAGACAGACCCCACTCTGTCAATGTCACACACCCAGGGAAGAGCAGACTAACCACACTCTGTCAATGTAACACACCCAGGGAAGAGCAGACTGAACCCACACTGTCAATGTAACACACCCAGGGAAGAGCTGAATGACCCCACTCTGTCAATGTAACACACCCAGGAAAGAGCAAACTGACCCCACACTGTCAATGTAACACACCCAGGGAAGAGCAGACTGACATTACTCTGTCAATGTCACTCCGCCAGGGAGGAGCAGACTGACCCCACACTGCCAATGTAACACGCACAGGGACGACCAGACTGACCACACTCTGTCAATGTAACTCACCCAGGGAAGATCAGACTAACCCAATTTGTCAATGTTAAACACCCAGGGAAAAGCAGACCGGCAAAACTCTGTCAATGTAACACACCCAGGGAAGAACAGACTGACCCCACTCTGTCAATGTAGCTCACCCATGGAAGAGCAGACTGACCCAACTCTGTCAATGTAACTCACCCAAGGAAGATCAGACTGACCCCACTCTGTCAATGTAACACAAACAGTGAAGAGCAGACTGACCACTCTCTCTCAATGTGACACACCAAGGGAACAGCAGACTGACAACGCTCTGTCAATGTATTCACACCCAGGGAAGAGCAGACTGCCCCCACTCTGTCAATGTAACACACACAGGGAAGATCAGACTGAACCCACTCTGTCAATGTAACACAAACAGGGAAGAGCAGACTGACCCCACTCTGTGAAAGTGACACACCCAAGGGAAGAGCAGATTCACCGCACTCTGTCAATATACCACACACAGGGAAGTGCAGACTGACCCCACTCTGTCAAAGTAACACACCCAGGGAGGAGCAGACTGACCCCACACTGTCAATGTAACACACCCAGATAAGAGCAGACTGACCCTACTCTGTCAATGCCACTCCGCCAGGGAGGACAGACAGACCCCACACTGTCAATGTAACACACACAGGGACGACCAGACTGACCACACTCTGTCAATGTAACACAAACAGGGAAGAGCAGACTGACCACATTCTGTCAATGAAACAAAAACAGGGAAGAACAGTCTGACCCCACTCTGTCAATGTTAAACACCCAGAGAAAAGCAGACCGGCAAAACTCTGTCAATGTAACACACCCAGAGAAGAACAGATTGACCCCACTCTGTCAATGTAGCTCACCCATGGAAGAGCAGACTGACCCAACTCTGTCAATGTAACTCACCCAGGGAAGATCAGACTGACCCCACTCTGTCAATGTAACACAAACAGTGAAGAGCAGACTGACCACTCTCTGTCAATGTGACACACCAAGGGAACAGCAGACTGACAACGCTCTGTCAATGTAACACACCCAGGGAAGAGCAGACTGCCCCCACTCTGTCAATGTAACACACACAGGGAAGATCAGACTGAACCCACTCTGTCAATGTAACACATACAGGGAAGAGTTGACTGACCCCACTCTGTGAAAGTGACACACCCAAGGGAAGAGCAGATTCACCGCACTCTGTAAGTATACCACACACAGGGAAGTGCAGACTGACTGCACTCTGTCAAAGTAACTCACCCAGGGAAGAGCAGGCTGACCCCACTCTGTCACTGTAACACACCCAGGGAAGTTCAGACTGACCCCCTCTGTCAATGTAACACACAATGGGAAGAGCAGACTGATTGCTTAGTATCAATGTAACACACCCAGAGAAGTTCAGACTTACCCCACTATGTCAATGTAAAACACCCAGGGAAGAGCAGACTGACCCTACTCTGTCAATGTTACACACCCAAGGAAGAGCAGACGGACCTCACTCTGTCAATGTAACACACCCAGGGAAGATCAGGCAGACCCCACTCTGTCAATGTAAAACACCCAGGGATGAGCAGACTGAACCCACTCTGACAATGTAACACACCCACGGAAGAGCAGACGGACCCCACTCTATCAATGTAACAGACCTAGGGAAGGGCAAACTGACCCCACTCTGTCAATGTAACTGACCGCACTCTATCAATGTAACACACCCAGGAAGAGCAGACTGAGCCCACACTGTCACTGTAAATCACCCAGGGAAGAGCAGACTGACCCACCCTGTCACTGTAAAACACCCAGGGATGAGCAGACTTTCCCCTACTCTGATAATGTAACACATCCAGTGAAGATCAGACTGACACCACTCTGTCAATGTTACACACCCAGGGAAGAGCAGACTGACCCCACTCTGTCAATGTAACACACACAGGGAAGAGCAGACTGACCCCACTCTGTCAATGTAACCCACACAGGAAAGTGCAGACTGACCCCACTCTGTCAATGTAACACACCCAGGGAAGGGCAGACTGACACCACACTGTCAATGTAACACACCCAGGGAAGAGCAGACTGACCCCCCCTCGGTCAATGTAACACACTCAGTGAAGAGCAGACTGAACCCACTCTGTCAATGTAACCCACACAGGAAAGTGCAGACTGACCCCACTCTGTCAATGTAACACACCCAGGGAAGAGCAGACTGACCGCACTCTGTCAATGTAGCACACCCAAGGAAGAGCAGATTTACCCCACTCTGTGAAAGTAACACACCCAGTGAAGAGCAGACAGACCTCACTCTGTCAATGTCACACACCCAGGGAAGAGCAGACTAACCATACTCTGTCAATGTAACACACCCAGGGAAGAGCAGACTGACCCCACTCTGTCAATGTAACACACCCAGGGAAGAGCAGACTAACCAAACTCTGTCAATGTAACACACCCAGGGAAGAGCAGACTAACCACACTCTGTCAATGTAACACACCCAGGAAAGTGCAGACTGACCCCACTCTGTCAATGTAACACACGAAGGGAAGAGCAGACTGAACGCACTCTGTCAATATACCACACACAGGGAAGTGCAGACTGACCCCACTCTGTCAAAGTAACACACCCAGGGAGGAGCAGACTGACCTCACTCTGTCAATGTAATACATCCAGGGAAGAGCAGAATGTCCCCACTCTGTCAATGTAACACACACAGGGAAAAGCATACTGACCTCACTCTGTCAAAGTAACTCACCCAGGGAGGAGCAGGCTGACCCCACTCTGTCAATGTAACACAAACTGGGAAGAGCAGACTGACCACATTCTGTCAACGTAACAAACACAGGGAAGAACAGACTGACCCCACTCTGTCAATGTTAAACACCCAGGGAAAAGCAGACCGGCAAAACTCTGTCAATGTAACACACCCAGGGAAGAACAGACTGACCCCACTCTGTCAATGTAGCTCACCCATGGAAGAGCAGACTGACCCAACTCTGTCAATGTAACTCACCCAGGGAAGATCAGACTGACCCCACTCTGTCAAAGTAACACAAACAGTGAAGAGCAGACTGACCACTCTCTGTCAATGTGACACACCAAGGGAACAGCAGACTGACAACGCTCTGTCAATGTAACACACCCAGGGAAGAGCAGACTGCCCCCACTCTGTCAATGTAACACAAACAGGGAAGAGCAGACTGACCCCACTCTGTGAAAGTGACACACTCAAGGGACTAGCAGATTCACCGCACTCTGTCAATATACCACACACAGGGAAGTGCAGACTGACCCCACTCTGTCAAAGTAACACACCCAGGGAGGAGCAGACTGACCTCACTCTGTCAATGTAACACACCCAGGAAAGAGCAGAATGACCCCACTCTGTCAATGTACCACACCCAGGGAAGAGCATACTGACCTCACTCTGTCAATGTCACTCCGCCAGGGAGGAGCAGACTGACCCCACACTGTCAATGTAACACACACAGGGACGACCAGACTGACCACACTCTGTCAATGTAACACAAACAGGGAAGAGCAGACTGACCACATTCTGTCAATGTAACAAACACAGGTAAGAACAGACTGACCCCACTCTGTCAAGGTTAAACACCCAGGGAAAAGCAGACCGGCAAAACTCTGTCAATATAACACACCCAGGGAAGAACAGACTGACCCCACTCTTTCAATGTAGCTCACCCATGGAAGAGCAGACTGACCCAACTCTGTCCATGTAACTCACCCAGGGAAGATCAGACTGACCCCACTCTGTCAATGTAACACAAACATGGAAGAGCAGACTGACCCCACTCTGTCAATGTAACACACCCAGGGAAGAGCAGAATGACCCCACTCTGTCAATGTAACATACCCAGGGAAGAGCAGACTGACCCCACTCTGTCAATGTAACACACCCAGGGAAGAGCAGACTTACCGCACTCTGTCAATATACAACACACAGGGAAGTGCAGACTGACCCCCTCTGTCAATGTAACACACAATGGGAAGAGCAGACTGACTGCACAGTATCAATGTAACACACCCAGGGAAGTGCAGACTTACCCCACTATGTCAATGTAAAACACCAAGGGAAGAGCAGACTGACCCCACTCTGTCAATGTAACACACCCAGTGAAGATCAGGCAGACCCCACTCTGTCACTGTAAAACACCCAGGGAAGAGCAGACTGACCTCACTCTGCCAATGTAACTCAGCCAGGGAAGAACAGACTGACCCCACTCTGTCAATGTAAAACACCAGGGATGAGAAGACTGAACCCACTCTGACAATGTAACACACTCACGGAAGAGCAGACGGACCCCACTCTATCAATGTAACAGACCTAGGGAAGGGCAAACTGACCCCACTCTGTCAATGTAACTGACCGCACTCTATCAATGTAACACACCCAGGAAGAGCAGACTGACTCCACACTGTCAATGTAAATCACCCAGGGAACAGCAGACTGACCCACCCTGTCACTGTAAAACACCCAGGGATGAGCAGACTTACCCCACTCTGATAATGTAACACACCCAGTGAAGATCAGACTGACCCCACTCTGTCAATGAAACACACGGAGGGAAGAGCAGACTGACCGCACACTGTCAATCTAACACACCCAGGGAAGAGCAGACTGGCCCCACTCTGTCAATGTAACACTCCCAGGAAGGAGCAGAATGACCCCACTCTGACAGTGTAACACACCCAGGGAAGAGCAGACTGACCGCACTATGTCAATGTAGCACACCCAAGGAATAGCAGATTTATCCCACTCTGTGAATGTAACACACCCAGTGAAGAGCAGACAGACCCCACTCTGTCAATGTCACACACCCAGGGAAGAGCAGACTAACCACACTCTGTCAATGTAACACACCCAGGGAAGAGCAGACTGACCCCACTCTGTCAATGTAACACACCCAGGGAAGAGCAGACTAACCAAACTCTGTCAATGTAACACACCCAGGGAAGAGCAGACAGACCCCACTCTGTCAACGTAACACACCCAGGAAAGTGCAGACTGACCCCACTCCGTCAATGTAACACACCAAGGGAAGAGCAGACTGACCGCACTCTGTCAATATACCACACACAGGGAAGAGCTGAATGACCCCACTCTGTCAAAGTAACACACCCAGGGAGGAGCAGACTGACCTCACTCTGTCAATGTAATACACCCAGGGAAGAGCATACTGACCTCACTCTGTCAAAGTAACTCACCCAGGGAAGAGCAGGCTGACCCCACTCTGTCAATGTAACACAAACAGGGAAGAGCAGACTGACCACATTCTGTCAATGTAACAAACACAGGGAAGAACAGACTGACCCCACTCTGTCAATGTTTAACTCCCAGGGAAAAGCAGACCGGCAAAACTCTGTCAATGTAACACACCCTGGGAAGAACAGACTGACCCCACTCTGTCAATGTAGCTCACCCAGGGAAGATCAGACTGACCCCACTCTGTCAATGTAACACAAACAGTGAAGAGCAGACTGACCACTCTCTGTCAATGTGACACACCAAGGGAACAGCAGACTGACAACGCTCTGTCAATGTAACACACCCAGGGAAGAGCAGACTGCCCCCACTCTGTCAATGTAACACACACAGGGAAGATCAGACTGAACCCACTCTGTCAATGTAACACAAACAAGGAAGAGCAGACTGACCCCACTCTGTGAAAGTGACACACCCAAGGGAAGAGCAGATTCACCGCACTCTGTAAATATACCACACACAGGGAAGTGCAGACTGACCCCACTCTGTCAAAGTAACACACCCAGGGAGGAGCAGACTGACCTCACTCTGTCAATGTAACACACCCAGGGAAGAGCAGAATGACCCCACTCTGTCAATGTAACACACCCAGGGAAGAGCATACTGACCTCACTCTGTCAAAGTAACTCACCCAGGGAAGAGCAGGCTGACCCCACTCTGTCACTGTAACACACCCAGGGAAGTTCAGACTGACCCCCTCTGTCAATGTAACACACAATGGGAAGAGCAGACTGACTGCACAGTATCAATGTAACACACCCAGGGAAGTGCAGACATACCCCACTATGTCAATGTAAAACACCCAGGGAAGAGCAGACTGACCCCACTCTGTCAATGTAACACACCCAGGGAAGATCAGGCAGACCCCACTCTGTCACTGTAAAACACCCAGGGAAGAACAGACTGACCTCACTCTGCCAATGTAACTCAGCCAGGGAAGAACAGACTGACCCCACTCTGTCAATGTAAAACACCCACGGAAGAGCAGACGGACCGCACTCTGTCAATGTAACAGACCTAGGGAAGTGCAAACTGACCCCACCCTGTCAATGTAACTGACCGCACTCTATCAATGTAACACACCCAGGATGAGCAGACTGACCCCACACTGTCACTGTAAATCACCCGGGGAAGAGCAGACTGACCCACCCTGTCACTCTAAAACACCCAGGGATGAGCAGACTTACCCCACTCTGATAATGTAGCACACCCAAGGAAGAGCAGACTTACCCCACTCTGTGAAAGTAACACACCCAGTGAAGAGCAGACAGACCCCACACTGTCAATGTCACACACCCAGGGAAGAGCAGACTAACCACATTCTGTCAATGTAACACACCCAGGGAAGAGCAGACTGACCCCACTCTGTCAATGTAACTCACCCAGGGAAGAGCAGACTAACCACAGGGTCAATGTAACACACCCAGGGAAGAGCAGACAGACCCCACTCTGTCAATGTAACACACCCAGGGAAGAGCAGACTAACCACACTCTGTCAATGTAACACACCCAGCAAAGTGCAGACTGACCCCACTCTGTGAATGTAACACACCCAGGGAAGAGCAGACTGACTTCACACTGTCAATGTAACACACCCAGGGAAGAGCAGACTGACCCTACTCTGTCAATGTCACTCCGCCAGGGAGGAGCAGACTGACCCCACACTGTCAATGTAAAATACACAGGGGGACGACCAGACTTACCACACTCTGTCAATGTAACACAAACAGGGAAGAGCAGACTGACCACATTCTGTCAATGTAACAAACACAGGGAAGAACAGACTGACCCCACTCTGTCAATGTTAAACACCCAGGGAAAAGCAGACCGGCAAAACTCTGTCAATGTAACACACCCAGGGAAGAACAGACTGACCACACTCTGTCAATGTAGCTCACCCATGGAAGAGCAGACTGACCCAACTCAGTCAATGTAACTCACCCAGGGAAGATCAGACTGACCCCACTCTGTCAATGTAACACAAACAGTGAAGAGCAGACTGACCCCACTCTGTCAATGTGACACACCAAGGGAACAGCAGACTGAACCCACTCTGTCTATGTAACACAAACAGGGAAGAGCAGACTGATCCCACTCTGTGAAAGTAACACACCCAAGGAAAGAGCAGATTCACCGCACTCTTTCAATATACCACACACAGGGAAGTGTAGACTCACCCCACTAAGTCAAAGTAACACACCCAGGGAGGAGCAGACTGACCTCACTCTGTCAATGTAACACACACAGGGAAGAGCAGACTAACCAAACTCTGTCAATGTAACACATCCAGGGAAGAGCAGAATGACCCCACTCTGTCAATGTAACACACCCAGGGAAGAGCAGACTAACCAAACTCTGTCAATGTAACACACCCAGGGAAGAGCAGACTGACCTGACTCTGTCAATGTAACACATCCAGGGAAGAGCAGAATGACCCCACTCTGTCAATGTAACACACCCAGGGAAGAGCATACTGACCTCACTCTGTCAAAGTAACTCACCCTGGGAAGAGCAGGCTGACCCCACTCTGTCAATGTAACACAAACAGGGAAGAGCAGACTGACCACATTCTGTCAATGCAACAAACACAGGGAAGAACAGACTGACCCCACTCTGTCAATGTTTAACACCCAGGGAAAAGCAGACCGGCAAAACTCTGTCAATGTAACACACCCAGGGAAGAACAGACTGACCCCACTCTGTCAATGTAGCTCACCCATGGAAGAGCAGACTGACCCAACTCTGTCCATGTAACTCACCCAGGGAAGATCAGACTGACCCCACTCTGTCAATGTAACACAAACAGTGAAGAGCAGACTGACCACTCTCTGTCAATGTGACACACCAAGGGAACAACAGACTGACAACGCTCTGTCAATGTAACACTCCCAGGGAAGAGCAGACTGCCCCCACTCTGTCAATGTAACACACACATGGAAGATCAGACTGAACCCACTCTGTCAATGTAACACAAACAGGGAAGAGCAGACTGACCCCACTCTGTGAAAGTGACACACCCAAGGGAAGAGCAGATTCACCGCACTCTGTCAATATACCACACACAGGGAAGTGCAGACTGACCCCACTCTGTCAAAGTAACACACCCAGGGAGGAGCAGACTGACCTCACTCTGTCAATGTAACACACCCAGGGAAGAGCAGAATGACCCCACTCTGTCAATGTAACACACCCAGGGAAGAGCATACTGACCTCACTCTGTCAAAGTAACTCACCCAGGGAAGAGCAGGCTGATCCCACTCTGCCACTGTAACACACCCAGGGAAGTTCAGACTGACCCCCTCTGTCAATGTAACACAAAATGGGAAGAGCAGACTGACTGCACAGTATCAATGTAACACACCCAGGGAAGTGCTGATATACCCCACTATGTCAATGTAAAACACCCAGGGAAGAGCAGACTGACCCCACTCTGTCAATGTAACACACCCAGGAAAGATCAGGCAGACCCCACTCTGTCACTGCAAAACACCCACGGAAGAACAGACTGACCTCACTCTGCCAATGTAACTCAGCCAGGGAAGAACAGACTGACCCCACTCTGTCAATGTAAAACACCCAGGGAAGAGCAGACTGATCCCACTCTGACAACGTAACACACCCACGGAAGAGCAGACGGACCCCACTCTGTCAATGTAACAGACCTAGGGAAGGGCAAACTGACCCCACTCTTTCAATGTAACTGACCGCACTCTATCAATATAACACACCCAGGAAGAGCAGACTGACCCCACACTGTCACTGTAAATCACCCAGGGAAGAGCAGACTGACCCACCCTGTCACTGTAAAACACCCAGGGAAGAGCAGACTGACCCCACTCTGTCAATGTAACACACCCAGTGAAGAGCAGACAGACCCCACACTGTCAATGTCACACACCCAGGGAAGAGCAGAATAACCACACTCTGTCAATGTAACACACCCAGGGAAGAGCAGACTGACCCCACTCTGTCAATGTAACACACCCAGGGAAGAGCAGACTAACCACACTGTCAATGTAACACACCCAGGGAAGAGCAGACAGACCCCACTCTGTCAATGTAACACACCCAGGGAAGAGCAGACTAACCACACTCTGTCAATGTAACACACCCAGCAAAGTGCAGACTGACCCCACTCTGTCAATGTAACACACCCAGGGAAGAGCAGACTGACCGCACACTGACAATGTAACACACCCAGGAAAGAGAAGACTGACACCATTCTGTCAATGTAACACACCCAGGGAAGAGCAGACTGACCCCACTCTCTCAAAGTAACTCACCCCGGGAAGACCAGACTGACCCCACACTGTCAATATAACAAACACAGGGAAGAGCGGATTGACCCCTCTCTGCCAATGGAACACACCAAGTGAAGACCATACTGACCCCACTCTGTCAATGTAACACACCCAAGGAAGAGCAGACTGACCACACTCTGTCAATGTAACACACCCAGGGAAGAGCAGACTGACCCCACTCTGTCAATGTTACAAACCCAGGGAAGAGCAGACTGACCCCACTCTGTCAATGTAACCCACACAGGAAAGTGCAGACTGACCCCACTCTGTCAACGTTATACACGCAGGGAAGAGCAGACTGACACCACACTGTCAATGTAACACACCCAGGGAAGAGCAGACTGACCCCACTCTGTCAATGTAACCCACCCAGGGAAGAGCAGACTGACCCCACTCTGTCAATGTAACACACCCAGGGAAGAGCTGAATGACCACACTCTGTCAATGTAACACACCCAGGGAAGAGCAGACTGACCCCCCTCGGTCAATGTAAGACACTGAGTGAAGAGCAGACTGACCCCACTCTGTCAATGTAACACACCCAGGGAAGAGCAGACTGACCCCACTCTGTCAATGTAACCCACACAGGAAAGTGCAGACTGACCCCACTCCGTCAATGTAACACACCCAGGGAAGAGCAAACTGACCCCACACTGTCAATGTAACACACCCAGGGAAGAGCTGAATGACCCCACTCTGTCAATGTAACACACCCAGGGAAGAGCAGACTGACCCCACACTGTCAATGTAACACACCCAGCGAAGAGCAGACTGACCCTACTCTGTCAATGTCACTCCGCCAGGGAGGAGCAGACTGACCCCACACTGTCAATGTAACACACACAGGGACGACCAGACTGACCACACTCTGTCAATGTAACACAAACAGGGAAGTGCAGACTGACCACATTCTGTCAATGAAACAAAAACAGGGAAGGACAGTCTGACCCCACTCTGTCAATGTTAAACACCCAGGGAAAAGCAGTCCGGCAAAACTCTGTCAATGTAACACACCCAGGGAAGAACAGACTGACCCCACTATGTTAATGTAGCTCACCCATGGAAGAGCAGACTGACCCAACTCTGTCAATGTAACTCACCCAGGGAAGATCAGACTGACCCCACTCTGTCAATGTAACACAAACAGTGAAGAGCAGACTGACCACTCTCTGTCAATGTGACACACCAAGGGAACAGCAGACTGACAACGCTCTGTCAATGTAACACACCCAGGGAAGAGCAGACTGCCCCCACTCTGTCAGTGTAACACACACAGGGAAGATTAGACTGAACCCACTCTGTCAATGTAACACAAACAGGGAAGAGTTGACTGACCCCACTCTGTGAAAGTGACACACCCAACTGAAGAGCAGATTCACCGCACTTTGTAAATATACCACACACAGGGAAGTGCAGACTGACCCCACTCTGTCAAAGTAACACACCCAGGGAGGAGCAGACTGACCTCACTCTGTCAATGTAACACACCCAGGAAAGAGCAGAATGACCCCACTCTGTCAATGTAACACACCCAGGGAAGAGCATACTGACCTCACTCTGTCAAAGTAACTCACCCAGGGAAGAGCAGGCTGACCCCACTCTGTCACTGTAACACACCCAGGGAAGTTCAGACTGACCCCCTCTGTCAATGTAACACACAATGGGAAGAGCAGACTGACTGCACATTATCAATGTAACACACCCAGAGAAGTGCAGACTTACCCCACTATGTCAATGTAAAACACCAAGGGAAGGGCAGACTGACCCCACTCTGTCAATGTAACACACCCAGGGAAGATCAGGCAGACCCCACTCTGTCACTGTAAAACACCCAGGGAAGAGCAGACTGACCTCACTCTGCCAATGTAACTCAGCCAGGGAAGAACAGACTGACCCCACTCTGTCAATGTAAAACACCAGGGATGAGAAGACTGAACCCACTCTGACAATGTAACACACTCACGGAAGAGCAGACGGACCCCACTCTATCAATGTAACAGACCTAGGGAAGGGCAAACTGACCCCACTCTGTCAATGTAACTGACCGCACTCTATCAATGTAACACACCCAGGAAGAGCCGACTGACTCCACACTGTCACTGTAAATCACCCAGGGAACAGCAGACTGACCCACCCTGTCACTGTAAAACACCCAGGGATGAGCAGACTTACCCCACTCTGATAATGTAACACACCCAGTGAAGATCAGACTGACCCCACTCTGTCAATGAAACACACGGAGGGAAGAGCAGACTGACCGCACACTGTCAATCTAACACACCCAGGGAAGAGCAGACTGGCCCCACTCTGTCAATGTAACACTCCCAGGAAGGAGCAGAATGACCCCACTCTGACAGTGTAACACACCCAGGGAAGAGCAGACTGACCGCACTCTGTCAATGTAGCACACCCAAGGAAGAGCAGATTTATCCCACTCTGTGAATGTAACACACCCAGTGAAGAGCAGACAGACCCCACTCTGTCAATGTCACACACCCAGGGAAGAGCAGACTAAAGACACTCTGTCAAAGTAACTCACCCAGGGAAGAGCAGGCTGATCCCACTCTGTCACTGTAACACACCCAGGGAAGTTCAGACTGACCCCCTCTGTCAATGTAACACACAATGGGAAGAGCAGACTGACTGCACAGTATCAATGTAACACACCCAGGGAAGTGCTGATATACCCCACTATGTCAATGTAAAACACCCAGGGAAGAGCAGACTGACCCCACTCTGTCAATGTAACACACCCAGGAAAGATCAGGCAGACCCCACTCTGTCACTGTAAATCACCCAGGGAAGAGCAGACTGACCCCACTCTGTCAATGTAACCCACACAGGAAAGTGCAGACTGACCCCACTCTGTCAATGTAACACACCCAGGGAAGAGCAAACTGACCCCACACTGTCAATGTAACACACCCAGGGAAGAGCTGAATGACCCCACTCTGTCAATGTAACACACCCAGGGAAGAGCAGACTGACCCCACACTGTCAATGTAACACACCCAGGGAAGAGCAGACTGACCCTACTCTGTCAATGTCACTCCGCCAGGGAGGAGCAGACTGACCCCACACTGTCAATGTAACACACACAGGGACGACCAGACTGACCACACTCTGTCAATGTAACACAAACAGGGAAGTGCAGACTGACCACATTCTGTCAATGAAACAAAAACAGGGAAGGACAGTCTGACCCCACTCTGTCAATGTTAAACACCCAGGGAAAAGCAGTCCGGCAAAACTCTGTCAATGTAACACACCCAGGGAAGAACAGACTGACCCCACTATGTTAATGTAGCTCACCCATGGAAGAGCAGACTGACCCAACTCTGTCAATGTAACTCACCCAGGGAAGATCAGACTGACCCCACTCTGTCAATGTAACACAAACAGTGAAGAGCAGACTGACCACTCTCTGTCAATGTGACACACCAAGGGAACAGCAGACTGACAACGCTCTGTCAATGTAACACACCCAGGGAAGAGCAGACTGCCCCCACTCTGTCAGTGTAACACACACAGGGAAGATTAGACTGAACCCACTCTGTCAATGTAACACAAACAGGGAAGAGTTGACTGACCCCACTCTGTGAAAGTGACACACCCAACTGAAGAGCAGATTCACCGCACTTTGTAAATATACCACACACAGGGAAGTGCAGACTGACCCCACTCTGTCAAAGTAACACACCCAGGGAGGAGCAGACTGACCTCACTCTGTCAATGTAACACACCCAGGAAAGAGCAGAATGACCCCACTCTGTCAATGTAACACACCCAGGGAAGAGCATACTGACCTCACTCTGTCAAAGTAACTCACCCAGGGAAGAGCAGGCTGACCCCACTCTGTCACTGTAACACACCCAGGGAAGTTCAGACTGACCCCCTCTGTCAATGTAACACACAATGGGAAGAGCAGACTGACTGCACATTATCAATGTAACACACCCAGAGAAGTGCAGACTTACCCCACTATGTCAATGTAAAACACCAAGGGAAGGGCAGACTGACCCCACTCTGTCAATGTAACACACCCAGGGAAGATCAGGCAGACCCCACTCTGTCACTGTAAAACACCCAGGGAAGAGCAGACTGACCTCACTCTGCCAATGTAACTCAGCCAGGGAAGAACAGACTGACCCCACTCTGTCAATGTAAAACACCAGGGATGAGAAGACTGAACCCACTCTGACAATGTAACACACTCACGGAAGAGCAGACGGACCCCACTCTATCAATGTAACAGACCTAGGGAAGGGCAAACTGACCCCACTCTGTCAATGTAACTGACCGCACTCTATCAATGTAACACACCCAGGAAGAGCCGACTGACTCCACACTGTCACTGTAAATCACCCAGGGAACAGCAGACTGACCCACCCTGTCACTGTAAAACACCCAGGGATGAGCAGACTTACCCCACTCTGATAATGTAACACACCCAGTGAAGATCAGACTGACCCCACTCTGTCAATGAAACACACGGAGGGAAGAGCAGACTGACCGCACACTGTCAATGTAACACACCCAGGGAAGAGCAGACTGGCCCCACTCTGTCAATGTAACACTCCCAGGAAGGAGCAGAATGACCCCACTCTGACAGTGTAACACACCCAGGGAAGAGCAGACTGACCGCACTCTGTCAATGTAGCACACCCAAGGAAGAGCAGATTTATCCCACTCTGTGAATGTAACACACCCAGTGAAGAGCAGACAGACCCCACTCTGTCAATGTCACACACCCAGGGAAGAGCAGACTAAAGACACTCTGTCAAAGTAACTCACCCAGGGAAGAGCAGGCTGATCCCACTCTGTCACTGTAACACACCCAGGGAAGTTCAGACTGACCCCCTCTGTCAATGTAACACACAATGGGAAGAGCAGACTGACTGCACAGTATCAATGTAACACACCCAGGGAAGTGCTGATATACCCCACTATGTCAATGTAAAACACCCAGGGAAGAGCAGACTGACCCCACTCTGTCAATGTAACACACCCAGGAAAGATCAGGCAGACCCCACTCTGTCACTGTAAATCACCCAGGGAAGAGCAGACTGACCCCACTCTGTCAATGTAACCCACACAGGAAAGTGCAGACTGACCCCACTCTGTCAATGTAACACACCCAGGGAAGAGCAAACTGACCCCACACTGTCAATGTAACACACCCAGGGAAGAGCTGAATGACCCCACTCTGTCAATGTAACACACCCAGGGAAGAGCAGACTGACCCCACACTGTCAATGTAACACACCCAGGGAAGAGCAGACTGACCCTACTCTGTCAATGTCACTCCGCCAGGGAGGAGCAGACTGACCCCACACTGTCAATGTAACACACACAGGGACGACCAGACTGACCACACTCTGTCAATGTAACACAAACAGGGAAGTGCAGACTGACCACATTCTGTCAATGAAACAAAAACAGGGAAGAACAGTCTGACCCCACTCTGTCAATGTTAAACACCCAGGGAAAAGCAGTCCGGCAAAACTCTGTCAATGTAACACACCCAGGGAAGAACAGACTGACCCCACTCTGTCAATGTAGCTCACCCATGGAAGAGCAGACTGACCCAACTCTGTCAATGTAACTCACCCAGGGAAGATCAGACTGACCCCACTCTGTCAATGTAACACAAACAGTGAAGAGCAGACTGACCACTCTCTGTCAATGTGACACACCAAGGGAACAGCAGACTGACAACGCTCTGTCAATGTAACACACCCAGGGAAGAGCAGACTGCCCCCACTCTGTCAATGTAACACACACAGGGAAGATCAGACTGAACCCACTCTGTCAATGTAACACAAACAGGGAAGAGTTGACTGACCCCACTCTGTGAAAGTGACACACCCAACTGAAGAGCAGATTCACCGCACTCTGTAAATATACCACACACAGGGAAGTGCAGACTGACCCCACTCTGTCAAAGTAACACACCCAGGGAGGAGCAGACTGACCTCATTCTGTCAATGTAACACACCCAGGGAAGATCAGAATGACCCCACTCTGTCAATTTAACACACCCAGGGAAGAGCATACTGACCTCACTCTGTCAAAGTAACTCACCCAGGGAAGAGCAGGCTGACCCCACTCTGTCACTGTAACACACGCAGGGAAGTTCAGACTGACCCCCTCTGTCAATGTAACACACAATGGGAAGAGCAGACTGACTGCACAGTATCAATGTAACACACCCAGAGAAGTGCAGACTTACCCCACTATGTCAATGTAAAACACCAAGGGAAGAGCAGACTGACCCCACTCTGTCAATGTAACACACCCAGGGAAGATCAGGCAGACCCCACTCTGTCACTGTAAAACACCCAGGGAAGAGCAGACTGACCTCACTCTGCCAATGTAACTCAGCCAGGGAAGAACAGACTGACCCCACTCTGTCAATGTAAAACACCAGGGATGAGAAGACTGAACCCACTCTGACAATGTAACACACTCACGGAAGAGCAGACGGACCCCACTCTATCAATGTAACAGACCTAGGGAAGGGCAAACTGACCCCACTCTGTCAATGTAACTGACCGCACTCTATCAATGTAACACACCCAGGAAGAGCAGACTGACTCCACACTGTCACTGTAAATCACCCAAGGAACAGCAGACTGACCCACCCTGTCACTGTAAAACACCCAGGGATGAGCAGACTTACCCCACTCTGATAATGTAACACACCCAGTGAAGATCAGACTGACCCCACTCTGTCAATGAAACACACGGAGGGAAGAGCAGACTGACCGCACACTGTCAATCTAACACACCCAGGGAAGAGCAGACTGGCCCCACTCTGTCAATGTAACACTCCCAGGAAGGAGCAGAATGACCCCACTCTGACAGTGTAACACACCCAGGGAAGAGCAGACTGACCGCACTCTGTCAATGTAGCACACCCAAGGAAGAGCAGATTTATCCCACTCTGTGAATGTAACACACCCAGTGAAGAGCAGACAGACCCCACTCTGTCAATGTCACACACCCAGGGAAGAGCAGACTAACCACACTCTGTCAATGTAACACACCCAGGGAAGAGCAGACTGACCCCACTCTGTCAATGTAACACACCCAGGGAAGAGCAGACTAACCAAACTCTGTCAATGTAACACACCCAGGGAAGAGCAGACAGACCCCACTCTGTCAACGTAACACACCCAGGAAAGTGCAGACTGACCCCACTCTGTCAATGTAACACACCAAGGGAAGAGCAGACTGACCTCACTCTGTCAATGTAATACACCCAGGGAAGAGCATACTGACCTCACTCTGTCAAAGTAACTCACCCAGGGAAGAGCAGGCTGACCCCACTCTGTCAATGTAACACAAACAGGGAAGAGCAGACTGACCACATTCTGTCAATGTAACAAACACAGGGAAGAACAGACTGACCCCACTCTGTCAATGTTTAACACCCAGGGAAAAGCAGACCGGCAAAACTCTGTCAATGTAACACACCCAGGGAAGAACAGTCTGACCCCACTCTGTCAATGTAGCTCACCCAGGGAAGATCAGACTGACCCCACTCTGTCAATGTAACACAAACAGTGAAGAGCAGACTGACCACTCTCTGTCAATGTGACACACCAAGGGAACAGCAGACTGACAACGCTCTGTCAATGTAACACACCCAGGGAAGAGCAGACTGCCCCCACTCTGTCAATGTAACACACACAGGGAAGATCAGACTTAACCCACTCTGTCAATGTAACACAAACAGGGAAGAGCAGACTGACCCCACTCTGTGAAAGTGACACACCCAAGGGAAGAGCAGATTCACCGCGCTCTGTAAATATACCACACACAGGGAAGTGCAGACTGACCCCACTCTGTCAAAGTAACACACCCAGGGAGGAGCAGACTGACCTCAATCTGTCAATGTAACACACCCAGGGAAGAGCAGAATGACCCCACTCTGTCAATGTAACACACCCAGGGAAGAGCATACTGACCTCACTCTGTCAAAGTAACTCACCCAGGGAAGAGCAGGCTGACCCCACTCTGTCACTGTAACACACCCAGGGAAGTTCAGACTGACCCCCTCTGTCAATGTAACACACAATGGGAAGAGCAGACTGACTGCACAGTATCAATGTAACACACCCAGGGAAGTGCAGACATACCCCACTATGTCAATGTAAAACACCCAGGGAAGAGCAGACTGACCCCACTCTGTCAATGTAACACACCCAGGGAAGATCAGGCAGACCCCACTCTGTCACTGTAAAACACCCAGGGAAGAACAGACTGACCTCACTCTGCCAATGTAACTCAGCCAGGGAAGAACAGACTGACCCCACTCTGTCAATGTAAAACACCCAGGGATGAGCAGACTGATCCCACTCTGACAACGTAACACACCCACGGAAGAGCAGACGGACCGCACTCTGTCAATGTAACAGACCTAGGGAAGGGCAAACTGACCCCACCCTGTCAATGTAACTGACCGCACTCTATCAATGTAACACACCCAGGATGAGCAGACTGACCCCACACTGTCACTGTAAATCACCCGGGGAAGAGCAGACTGACCCACCCTGTCACTGTAAAACACCCAGGGATGAGCAGACTTACCCCACTCTGATAATGTAGCACACCCAAGGAAGAGCAGACTTACCCCACTCTGTGAAAGTAACACACCCAGTGAAGAGCAGACAGACCCCACACTGTCAATGTCACACACCCAGGGAAGAGCAGACTAACCACATTCTGTCAATGTAACACACCCAGGGAAGAGCAGACTGACCCCACTCTGTCAATGTAACTCACCCAGGGAAGAGCAGACTAACCACAGGGTCAATGTAACACACCCAGGGAAGAGCAGACAGACCCCACTCTGTCAATGTAACACACCCAGGGAAGAGCAGACTATCCACACTCTGTCAATGTAACACACCCAGCAAAGTGCAGACTGACCCCACTCTGTCAATGTAACACACCCAGGGAAGAGCAGACTGACTTCACACTGTCAATGTAACACACCCAGGGAAGAGCAGACTGACCCTACTCTGTCAATGTCACTCCGCCAGGGAGGAGCAGACTGACCCCACACTGTCAATATAAAATACACAGGGGGACGACCAGACTTACCACACTCTGTCAATGTAACACAAACAGGGAAGAGCAGACTGACCACATTCTGTCAATGTAACAAACACAGGGAAGAACAGACTGACCCCACTCTGTCAATGTTAAACACCCAGGGAAAAGCAGACCGGCAAAACTCTGTCAATGTAACACACCCAGGGAAGAACAGACTGACCACACTCTGTCAATGTAGCTCACCCATGGAAGAGCAGACTGACCCAACTCAGTCAATGTAACACACCCAGGGAAGATCAGACTGACCCCACTCTGTCAATGAAACACAAACAGTGAAGAGCAGACTGACCACTCTCTGTCAATGTGACACACCAAGGGAACAGCAGACTGAACCCACTCTGTCTATGTAACACAAACAGGGAAGAGCAGACTGATCCCACTCTGTGAAAGTAACCCCCCCCCAGGAAAGAGCAGATTCACCGCACTCTTTCAATATACCACACACAGGGAAGTGCAGACTGACCCCACTCTGTCAAAGTAACACACCCAGGGAGGAGCAGACTGACCTCACTCTGTCAATGTAACACACCCAGGGAAGAGCAGAATGACCCCACTCTGTGAAAGTGACACACCCAAGGGAAGAGCAGATTCACCGCACTCTGTCAATGTAACACACCCAGGGAAGAGCAGACTGACCCCACTCTGTCAATGTAACCCACACAGGAAAGTGCAGACTGACCCCACTCTGTCAATGTAACACACCCAGGGAAGAGCAGACTGACCGCACTCTGTCAAAGTAACACACCTAGGGAGGAGCAGACTGACCTCACTCTGTTAAAGTAACTCACCCAGTGAAGAGCAGGCTGACCCCACTCTGTCACCGTAACACACCCAAGGAAGAGCAGATTGACCACACTCTGTCACTGTAACACACCCAGGGAAGTTCAGACTGACCCCCTCTGTCAATGTAACACACAATGGGAAGAGCAGACTGACTGCACAGTATTAATGTAACATACCCAGGGAAGTGCAGACTTACCCTACTATGTCAATGTAAAACACCCAGGGAAGAGCAGACTGACCCCACTCTGTCAATGTAACACACCCAGGGAATATCAGACAGACCCCACTCTGTCACTGTAAAACACCCAGTGAAGAGCAGACTGACCTCACTCTGCCAATGTAACACAGCCAGGGAAGAACAAACTGACCCCACTCTGTCAATGTAAAACACCCAGGGATGAGCAGACTGAACCCACTCTGACAATGTAACACACCCACGGAAGAGCAGACGGACCCCACTCTGTCAATGTAACAGACCTAGTGAAGGGCAAACTGACCCCACTCTGTCAATGTAACACACGCAGGAAGAGCAGACTGACCCCACACTGTCACTGTAAATCACCCAGGGAAGAGCAGACGTACGCCACTCTGATAATGTAACACACCCAGGGAAGATCAGACTGACACCACTCTGTCAATGTAACACAAACAGGGAAGAGCAGAATGACCCCACTCTGTCAATGTAGCATAACCAGGGAAGAGCAGACTGACCCCACTCTGTCAACGTAACACACCCAGGGAAGAGCAGACTGACACCACACTGTCAATGTAACACACCCAGGGAAGAGCAGACTGACCCCACTCTGTCAATGTAACACACCCAGGGAAGAGCAGACTAACCACACTCTGTCAATGTAACACACCCAGGGAAGAGCAGACTGTCCCCACTCTGTCAATGTAACACATCCAGGGAAGAGCAGACTGACCCCACTCTGTCAATGTAACACACCCAGGGAAGAGCAGACTGACCCCACACTGTCAAGGTAACACACCCAGGGAAGAGCAGACTGACCGTACTCTGTCAATGTAACACACTCAGTGAAGAGCAGACTGACCCCACTCTGTCAATGTAACACACGCAGGGAAGAGCAGACTGACCGCACACTGTCAATGTAACACACACAGGGAAGAGCAGAATGACCCCACTCTGACAGTGTAACACACCCAGGGAAGAGCAGACTGACCGCACTCTGTCAATGTAGCAAACCCAAGGAAGAGCAGACTTACCCCACTCTGTGAAAGTAACACACCCAGTGAAGAGCAGACAGACCCCACTTTGTCAATGTAACACACCCAGGGAAGAACAGACTGACCCCCCTCTGTCAATGTAATACGCCCAGGGAAGAGCATACTGACCTCACTCTTTCAATTTAATCCACACAGCGAAGAACAGGCTGACCCCACTCTGTCAATGTTACCCACCAGGGAACAGCAGACTGACCCCACTCTGTCAATGTAACCCACCCAGGGAAGAGCAGACTGACCCACTCTGTCAATGTAACCCACGCTGGGAAGAGCCGACTGAAGCCACTCTTTCAATGTAACACACCCAGGGAAGAGCAGACTGACCCCAATCTGTCAATGTAACACAGACAGGGAAGAGCAGACTGACCCCAGTCTGTCAATGTAACAAAACCAGGGAAGAGCAGACTGACCCCACTCTGTCAATTTAACACACTTTTTCCAAAAGTCTCTTTGGGAATTTAGACTAGTGGGAATGGAGGTGAGGGCAGTTGAATGTTCCTCCTGCAGATTGTGGGAGGTAAGGGTCACCACCAGTGTCCCTGCTGACTACGTCTGCTGTCAGTGCACCTGACTCCAGCTCCTTGAAAACTGCTTTCGGGAACTGGTGCTGGACCTGCGAGAATTTCGGATCATTCGTGAGGCAGAGGGGGTTATTGAGAGGAGTTACAGGGTGGTCGTCCGTCCTAAGGTACAAAAAAAGGCAAATGGGTTACAGTCAGGGGACGGAAAGGGAACCACCAGGCAGTGCAGGGATCCCCTGTGGCCATTCACCTCAACAATAAATATACCATTTTGGATACTATGGGGGAGGGGAGGAATTACCAGGGGAAGGCAGTGGGGTAGAGGGATCCGGCATAACGTCTGTCCCTGCTGCTCAGAAGGGAAAGGGCAAGTGGAGCAGAGCAATAGTCATTGGGGACCCCATAGCTTGGGGGACAGATAGTTTGGTGCAGCCACACATATACTAAAGCACACAGAGAGAAATGCCAATACACTGATGCACGTGCACGGTTGGTGTGTTGCCTCCCAGAGGCCAGAGCTCGTGATGTCACTGATAGTGTTTCCAGATCCTTAAGGGGGAGAGGGAGCAGCCCCAAGTCGTGGTCCACATAGGCACCAACGACATAGGTAGGAAGAGAGATGGGGATTAAAGGCAGAAATTCAGGGAGCTAGGATGGAAGCTTAGAGCTAGGACGAACAGAATTGTTGGCTCTGGTTTCTTGCCGGTGCCACGTGCTAGTGAGGCAAGGAATAAGGAGAGAGAGAAGGTGAACACGTTGCTGCAGGGATGGTGCAGGAGGGAGGGTTTTGGATTCTTGGATAATTGGGGCTCTTTCTGGTGTAGGTGGGACCTCTACAAGCAGGATGGGCTTCAACTGAACTAGAGGGGTACCAATATCCTGGGGGGGGGGGGGGGGTGGAGTTCGCTAACGCTATTGGGGTGGGTTTAAACTAATCCAGCAGTGGGATGGGAACCAAAATTGTAGTTCGAGTACAGAAAGGGTTGAGAGTAGGGAGGTCTAAAATCAAGTTTCAGGGATGCAAGATGGCACCGGCAAGCAAGGAGTTGGTTTGAAGTGTGTCTACTTCAATGCCAGGAGCATCCGGAATAAGGTGGGTGAACTTGCAGCATGGGTTGGTACCTGGGACTTCAATGTTGTGGCCATTTTGGAGACATGGTTAGAGCAGTGATAGGAATAGTTGTTGCAGGTTTCAGGATTTAGATGTTTCAGTAAGAACAGAGAAAATGGTAAAAGACGGCGATTTGTTCCATTGTTCGTCAAGGACAGTATTGCAGTTGCAGAAAGGATATTTGAGGACTCGTTAACTGAGGTGGTATGGGTTGAAGTTAGAAACAGGAAAGGAGAGCTCACCCCGTTGGGAGTTTTCTATAGGCCTTCCGAATAGTTCCAGAGATATAGAGGAAAGGATAGCAAAGATGATTCTCGATAGGAGTGACAGAGACAGGGTATATGTAATGGGGAACTTCAAATTTTGAAATATTGAACGGGAACACTATAGTACGAGTACTATAGAGGGGTCAGATTTTGTCCAGTGAGTGCAGGAGGTCTTCCTGACACAGTATATAGGCAGGCCAACAAGGGGCAAAGCCACATTAGTTTTGATACTGGGTAATGAGCCTGGTCAGGTGTTAGACTTGGACGTAGGTGAGCACTTTGGTGATAGTGATCACAAATCTGTTACGTTTACTTTAGTGATAGAACGGGAGAGGTGTGTACCACTGGGTAAGAGTTACAGCTGGGAGAAAGGTAATTACGTTGCCATTAGGCAAGATTTTGGAAGCATATGATGGGGAAGAAAACTGTTGGGGATGGGCACATTAGAATTGTGGAGCTGATTCAAGGAAAAGCTACTGTGTGTCCTTGATATGTACGTACCTGTCAGGCAGGGAAGAAGCTGTAGAGCGCGGGAGCGGTGATTTATGAATGAAGTGGAATCTCTGGTCAAGAGGAAGAAGGTGACTTGTTAGGATGGGATGTGAAGGCTCAGTTACGGCACTTGAGGGTTACAAGGTAGCCAGGAAAGACCGAAAGAGAGAGCTTTGGAATGCTTTGCCTGCAACAGTAGTAGATTCGCCAACTTTAAGCACATTTAAGTTGTCATTGGACAATGGAATAGTGTAAGTTAGATAGGCTTCAGATTGGTATGACAGGTCGGCGCAACATCGAGGGCCGAAGGGCCTGTACTGCGCTGTAGTGTTCTATGTTCTATGTTCCCCTATCTCTTCCGACTCCTGGCGCAAGTTCCCTCCACTATCCTGATGAGCCCTACCCTCACTAAAGCCATCATCTTGTTCCTCACAAAAGTATAGAACATCTTAAGTTTTACCTTAATCCTACTCAACAAGTCTTTTTCATGCCCGCTTCTCGCCCTCCTGAGATTACTCTTCACTTCCTTCCTGACGACCTTGTAACCCTCTCGAGCCTTGTCTGATCCTTGCCTACTTAACCCTAAGTCATTTTCCTCCTTCTTCTTGAGATATTCTACATCCATTGATACAATGGAGATATGGAGCTGCAAATGGATTGGAGCTGCACATCCTGTCACTTCCAGCATGGGCTGCAGGTTTCCCCTCGCTGGGCAGTGATCTAACACAGTGTTACTGAACAATGCACTGGGGCAGTGTACACAGCTCTACATGCTGGGAGGGTAACTGCTCCTGTTTACAGATCCATGCCCTGGGGTGGTGTACACTGCTGTACATGCTGGGAGGGTAACTGCTCCTGGCTTACAGATCAATACACAGGGGTGGGGTACACAGTCCTACATGCTGGTGGGGTAACTGCTCCTGGTTTACAGATCAATGCATTGGTGTGGTGTACACTGCTCTACATGCTGGGAGGGTAAATGCTCCTGGTTTACATGACAATTCACTGCTGTTCACTACATAGCTCCCAGTGCTGGAGAGGCAGTTCATGGACTGGTGTGGTCTGCACAGATTGCTGGGTTGTATTGAGCAGTACACTGGCCTGGCCTGAACACTGCTACATGCTGCACAGATATATCATCTGGATTATGGTGCCTGATTCTGTGAGGTGGATTTCAGCTGATTTGTCAGACATTTACTTTATATTCTTATTTTTGTTATTGGACCTAAGAAAGTACTATTCATCCAGTTTATCCCATTTGTCTGAGAAGACCCACGTTTACTGAACTCGTCGATCAAGTAATCATCCAATTATAACATGAATATCCGTCCTTCTGTACCTTAACCTGGCCGTTGGTGCTCATACCCCTGGAATCCCGGGGAAATCATTATGACGCTCAGAAACAATGTGCAAAACGTGTGGCTCGTGGTCTCCTGTACGTCCCGGCTGTGGGTCCCATTTGGATCCCTAGTGTATCGAGAGCTGGCATTGCGAAGCTCAGAAACAATGAAATGGTATGTGTCAGACTGCTGTTCACTTCCCAGTGTGTTCCATGTGGTGCTCCATAGACAGGGGTGTGTGTGCTGGGCGGTTGTTCACTTCCAGGTGTGTTCCATGTGGTACTCCATGGACAGGGAGGAGAGTGCTGGGCTGTTGTTCACTTCCCGGTGTGCCCCATGTGGTACTCCATGGACAGGGAGGTGTGTGTGTGCTGGGCTATTGTTCACTTCCCGGTGTGCCCCATGTGGTGATCATTGCACAGGGGTGTGTGTGTGTGTGCTGGGCTATTGGTCACTTCCCAGTGTGCCCAATGTGGTGATCCATGGACAGGGAGGTGTGTGTGTGCTGGGCTATTGTTCACTTTCCAGTGTGCCCCATGCGGTGATCATTGCACAGGGGTGTGTGTGTGCTGGGCTATTGTTCACTTCCCGGTGTGCCCCATGTGGTGCCCCATGTTGGACAGGGGTTCCAGCAGCTTTCGGCATGTCTTTGAACCTTGGTCTGTGCATGTCCACTGAACCCCTGTGCTTGTCCCTCTCAGATGATTGTGTAGTTAGTAACACGAGGAAACCTCTCGATTATTATTGGAAAAGAGGAGGCACCTCACTTGTAGCTGAGGGGCTTCTGACTGACTCCTGTTATTGAAAAGTTAGTGGAGGTGCTGGGGATGGTTTGCTGGAGGTTGTGCTGTGAGCTGCCTCAGACATTCAGGGAGACCTGAGGATTTGGTGACCCAACTCTGGATGGACCATGGGGACTGTAGTTACAACACCTGCATCTATATGATGAACACCAAATGGAGCAGAGCCTGCACAGAGATGATGATCTGAAACCACGGAGTTAGTGTCCTTGGGGAAAGGGATCTGCTGTATCCACACCGGGTTTTCCAGGAACAGCTTCCCAAGTTACATTTAACTCAGGAGCAGAGTGTGAGGGGACCCTGATTGAACGAGGAGCTGGTCACAGAGTGGTGTCACTTCCTTCAACACGACCTGCATCTTCAAACCAGGGGGAGGACGGTGCTGCCGGGGTCACTGTTTCACTCAGCTTCTATGATTCCGAACTTTCCAGGCAGGAGTGGGTGACAGATCCATCATCTCCCAGTATGCCGACGTCAACATCACCATTTGGAAACGGAGGATATATATGGTGGTTGAGAGCAATGGGGTCCCTGGGAACATCAGGAAGATGGAGCAACATTTCCCATGTCTGATCGGGTCAGAATGAACCCTCCAGTACACACTGCATCACTAAGTCCTGTAGTATTTTTCCGTTTCAGTAACATACCATTCTTCAGTAACATACCATTCTTCCTAAAGAAAATGACACACTATATATTATCTTAAATCCCATTTGCTAAACTTTTATCCATTGACTTCACCTGTCCATATCCAATTACAGACTCTCCACCTTCCCTTGATAATTTAGTTTCCTGTTAATCTTAGTTTAATCGGCATACATATTTACAGTACATTTGTTCCACTCCTCCTGATCATTGATACAATTTGTAAAGTGCTGTGGACCTAGCACTGGTCACTGGTGACGTTCTGTCAAACTGAATAAGGCTGATTTATCCGGAGTGCCTGCTTCCCGTCTGATAACCAGTCCTCCCCCATTTATGTGTAACACATTCAAAGCGCTGAATAAGAACGAGGAGCATCAGTTCAGCAATCCAGCCCTTCAGACCTCTTCCAACATTGAATACAATCATAGCTGATGTCATTGCGGCTTCAGTTCCACGTTCCTGTTCGCTCTCCATATTCCTTCATTTACTCAATATCCCAGCACCTACTGAACTCTGGGGCAGTGAATTACACAGATTTCCAACCATGTGACAGAAGTATGTTCTCCTCACCCCTGTTTCATTTCTCCCCCACCTCATCCGAAAACTATGGTTTTAGGATCGGTCGAGATTGTCCCACATGAGGAAATATCCACTTCACATCTACATTGTCAATCACCTTTAACATCGTCCCGAACTCCGATATCTCCTCTCATTTTTCTATACTCCAGGCAGAGTTGGCCTGAACTGCTCAATCTCTCTTCAGAGGGCAAACTCCTCATCTCTGGAGTAAATCGAGTAAACCACTTCTGAACTGCCTCCATGGCAAATACATCCCTCCTACAGTCAGGACACCAAGACTTCACACAGTACTCAGTTGTGATTTTACACCTCCCTCCCTTTATAATCCATTGTTTTAGAAATAAATGACAAAGTTGCACTTGCCTTTCTCATTATCTGCTGTACCTACATCGGAGTATTCTGTAGTGTGGACGCGGACAGCCAGATCTCTCTGACCTAATCAATCTGAAGTCTCTCTCCATTTGGATAATAATTTGCCTTTCTGCTACACTGATCCAAACGGATAGCCTCATACTTTTCGTTGTTCAGTTTCTTCTATCAAATGTTGCCCCAACCTATCCATATATATTTACTAACTTCTTCCGTTTTCATTGCAATTTCTCACCTGAGTTAGAGTCATCTGTTAATTTGGTTGTAACATGTTCTATCCTCTCAAGTACGTAAGACTATAGATTGTAAATAGTTGGGGACTGGAGACCAAGACATATGGTTTCCTAAAAGTTGAATTTTGCCAAACAGAAAATGACCCATATTTTTACCATCTCACTGTATTTTGTTGCTTCACTAAGCCTGTATCCAAGCTGATAAATTACTTTTAATCATAAACGATCTTGTTCTGCAGATTAATCATTTGTGCAGAGCTATTCAATGCCTTCTGGAAGTCCAAATATTTCATCTCTAAGATCCCCAAGATCCAAATCATGTTGATTCTGATGGTTTGTGGTTTGACTTTGCAAATTTCTTGTCATTAATTCCTGAATGATCGACTTTAACAATATTCCTTAAATTTCAACAGTTTTCTCACTACTATATATTCCATCACGAAGGTGATCATTCTAAATTCCTCCCTCTCTATAATCTCTTTGTTCGCTCCAATCCTGTGTAATTGGTACATGGCGTGAAATGCCCTGCTCTGATTGCTCTGTAAGAGGTCGGAGTCGCTGAATGGACTCATTCTCTTCCTTGTGCACAGCAACGATTGGCTGATGTCTTTCTGGTGTTCCACATCACCATCTCGATGGTCTGCCTGTCCTCCTCCTGTTGATGCGTAAGAGTCGTGAAGGCTTATGCAATGTTCCTGTTGCTGTGTAACAGTTTGAGGGGCTGAAAAAAAAAACTTCTCATAATCCTCCATCACAGACTGGAGATACTGAACGGTCTCTCCTGCATCCCTGATATAGGACTGAGGGAATGATTGGCCTTCTTCTGTTCCCATACACGAGACGTGAGGTAAACTTCTTCATCCTTTCCCATAAGAAATCTTATAGGTTGCACCCTTCTCCAATTCCCGTGCAACAGGTTCGATGGGACTGAATATCCTCCTTGTATCCCAGTGCACTAATCTCCAGTCCCTCTTCCAGTTCCGATGTTACAGACTTGAGGAGGCTGAATAGACTGATCCTATTGCTGCATAACAGGGCACTGGTGCTGTATGGCCTACTCTGGGCCCAGTGTTATCGACTCGAGGAGCTGACTGGCCTCCTCCCGTAACTGTATATAGGCTCCAGGGGTTGAATAGCCACTTCCTGTTCTGGTGTAACAGGGTCAATGTCCTTCGAGACACTACCTCCTAATAAATGACAGAAGACGCTGACCGAGAGAGTGCCCGTACTCTGAAGCACTCTCGTCTCCACACCTGACGTACAGAGACCAACCATTAATATAGACTTTTTCTGTATAAAGTCCTGAAGCTGAAAATAACAAAAGAGGTTCCTCTCAGATACCTCATATTCCTGGCTCAGCTGCTCAAAATTCATCATGACCTCCCCGTCAAAAAATTCTCCCAAACAGGAAACTCATCTGGACTCCCAGAGCCTAAAGCCAGAATCCATCAATCCCGGCTGGAATCCTACAAATCCGACAATGGGAGTGAAAGCCAAAGTTTTTGTTTTGTAAAGTGCTCTCAACTTGTCCCATCATTCTCCATGCTTTCACTGTGTTAAGGACAATCGGTTTCTGCAATTCTCCATAACAGTCCTCATCTTGTCCATGAACAACAGATTAATGAGGGGACGTTTTGCCTAGAAGGCCTGGATGTCCAGCCAAATTGACCATGGGTCCTGGCAAGCCCAATCAGCCACATCGGATAGCAAGGAACTTAGTTGGTATTTCTTAACGTCTGGAAAATCAATACGCCTCCATTCACTGTGGAAGCTGCAAATTTCCCAGCTTAATAAGAGGCCATCTGTGACACCAGATGAGAGATCAAAGCCAACTGTTAAGCCTCCACAACACCTGTCTGGGCAGCGTCAAAGGGAGCATTGGCATGGGGTATCATAAACAAGGAAGGACATTCATTGTAACCAGAGCTAACTCAAACAGGATATTGGAAGATTCTGTCATATCTTCTGTAGCAACTGCACGAAGTTAGCTTTATGTAATTGATCGAAGGCTTGGATAAGAACAATAACTAAACCTCCTTGTCTGGAAGGGAATCAGATTCCAACCCAAGGTCGGGTACTCCAATAAGACCCCCAACAGGAATGGCCTCCGATTTCATAAAATTGATGTTATACCCTAAGAAAGATCGAAATAAATTAATCATTCATATTAAACAGGACACAGATATCATTGGGTTTGTTCAAAAGAGAGGAACGCCATCTGCTTAAAGGGTGGTCCTCTTTCACAATGGAGAAAGTGAAGACTGCAGATGCTGGAGATCAGAGCTGAAAATGTGTTGCTGGAAAAGAGCAGCAGGTCAGGCAGCATCCAAGGAACAGGAGAATCGACGTTTCAGGCATGAGCCCTTCTCCTGCTCCTTGGATGCTGCCTGACCTGCTGCATTTTTCCAGCAACACATTTTCAGCTCTTTCACAATGGATCTTCAAAGCCAGCATTTTCGACAAAATGTTAAAGTCCACATTTAATAATGATATAGGCATATACAAAGTGCAATCCTCTGGGACTTTCCCTCTCTTGAGAATAAGATAAATATTTCCTTCTCTCAGAGAGGATGGGAGGCAGTCCTGACTGTACGAATAATTGTACATAACCAACATTGGCCCAGCCAGCATGTCTTTGAACTCCTTCTAAATCTCACTCCGAAAATACATCTAGGCCGGGGGCTTTACCACTCTGGAGCTGCCTCACTGTCTCCTGCATCTCTCGGATTGTCAGAGGGGAAATGTAAAGAGACGCTTGCTCTGAACTTACACATGGGAGGTCCAAGGTCTTAGTAAAGGACTCCATCATCGCCAATCAGTCCTCCCAGCACGCTGACTGGAACAACCCTGAGTAGAACTTCCTGAACGCTGCATTAATTTTATTTGGGATCGTGGGTGATAATAGCAGCAATCTTCTTTCTGGCCAAGTATGCCTAATATCTACCTGGTTATCACCATGCTCGAATAACTTCTGTTTTGCAAAGGAAATCTCTCTCTTTGCTGTCTGGGCGAGTGCAGAATTCAGAACAGTCCGGAGGGCTGTAATCTGCTGCAATTAAGTTACAGACGGTCTGACAAAATATGGTGTCTCAGCTGTCTTCAGCCGAGCCTCAAGCATACGCTGCTACTCTCTCTTCTGCCGCTTCTGAGTCAACCAGTAAGAAATAATCAAACCCCTTGGCAGTCTCCCAGAGCACCGTCGGATTACTGGCCGTTCACAAGTTAATGTTCGAAAAACATTCAAGTTCCCCCGAAAAATACTCAATGAATTTGCTATTTTTTCAGGAGGAAAGGATCCACGTGCCAGTGCCGTGAGCCTGTCCCGTCGCCACCATCCCTGACCTCCATGTACACTACCACATGATCAGAAATGGCTACATTCCCAATTCTACAGGACAGCGCTGAATTTAAAAAAGACCAATGGGACATACAACATGTCAATCCTAGTATAGCATTTATGTGGGTTAGGAAAAAAGGTGAAGTCCCTATCTTCAGGGTGAAGACATATTACACATCCACCAACACAGCGACCTGTTCAGGTCCACCAGCTGCCTGAGTGGCGGGGAATACCCGCGAGACCCCTCGACATCCTATTCACCTCGGAGTCTATACGTCAATGAAAGTCTCCCCTTAATTGTCTGACCTTGTGAGCACATCTCAGTGAAATTTGAGGGGGTGTGCTGGGGGCAATATTATTCATGGTCCAGTATTCCTCTTGATGTATTAAAGCTTTAAGGATCAGAGACCACCCACATTCAATTCTTAATTTGGTCAAACAACTGAAGTAGAAGGTTCTTATGAATGACTATAGCTACTCCTCTAGTTGTTGATTTAAAGGATGAAAATCACCCCTCTGAACCTTCCCTGCTGGAACGTTAAATGCTCCTTATCGGTTAGATGTGTTTCCTGTAGCAAGGCGACATCAGCCATTTCATTTTCTTCTATATTTTTTCTCTTAATAGATGAATGGCTCCCTTTAACATTCCAGGTGCACCATTTAAATGAGCGGTTATCCATAACCATCCGAAGCAGCCCATGACCCACTGGGAGAAGAACCCCATTTATAGCGCGCCGAGTGAAAGCTGTAAACAGTTCGTATAAACGTGAAAATATAACGACAAAAACAACCAAATCAAAACCTCTAACAACTACTTCTACAATGAACCAACATGAAACACAAATAAGCAGAGACATTCCCCCTTGCACACAGGGGACGCTCATACAAACCACTAATCCCCCATGGCTCCTCCAAGCTGAAGCCGCTCCCAACCAAGACAAAACAAAGTTAAAAAACGTTACACGGGTCTTACAACAAGAAAATTCAAAGGGGGCATTCAACCCCGTCCCATCCATACCTTCACCCGAGGCAGTCCTGGTGAAACAAAATGTAACCACCCCACCTCCCCAACCCCATTTCCTATTCCATACTAAGAGAGAGAAACGAAAAGCAAATGATCGAAAAACAAAGGATAATGGGAGGGGAGGAAGAAAGGAGGAGAGAGAAAAAGGAAAAATGGGACATCCACATACTAAAAAAAACCTCAAAATCAGGTAAACCAGGCAAAGCCCAGAGAAAACGAAGGGAACACATTTGTCCATATTATTTGAACCAGCAATCCATTTTAATGTGTACAGGAAGTCCGTTGCGTTTTCTAGTGAGTGAAAATTAAACACAGACCCTCCATGGCTGAAACGTAATGTTGCTGGATATCTTACCAAGTACAGTATATTCAAATCCGTCAGCCTCCTTTTTGCCTGACCAAAGGCTTGCCTCTTGCGGATCACAGCCGTAGAAAGGTCTTAGATCCTTTGTAGATCAGAGCCTATGGATCCTTCCGCAGAGCTCGAGAAGTTTCCAGCACCTGTTTTTCTATAACATACTGGAGTTTCACAGATTGCATGCAGTGTGGATGAGATTATATTTGTGTTCTGTACTGTTTCAAAGAATAAGAGGTGATGTGAGGGAAACTTAGAAAATTATTAGCAGACTAACTAATACAACGGCATGGAGAAGTGCAGCAGGCAAAGTTAGGAGGAACCCAAGATGTTCTACAAAAACATCATACTGAACATAATAACCAGGGAAATATTAGGACCCATTTCGAAACCAAGGGGGTAATTAGTATGTGAAACTGGGGAACATTGATAGACTGTGACATGAGAGCTTCACATCTGTTTTAGTTGGGATAAGGAAGATGCAGGTACAGAATTCAAGAAGATGGACTGGGAAGCTCTCGAACAGTTTGATATAAGATGCAAGTTGGGGTTGATGGTTTTGGATGATATTAAGTCCAGATGAGTTGTATCGCAGGATTCTGTTGGAGACAAGAGAGGAAATGTCCTGACCTAAATGTTTCAGTCGAATCTCACCATACAAGGGAGGTGCTAGAGGACTGGAGAACAGCTATGTGGTCCCAAGTTACTGAGTGAGCAGTCCCACAGCGAGCAATGCAGTGTATCAAATTATTTGTGGTGTTCATAAATGATGTAAATGTGAATGTGGAGGGAGTGGTGGGGGGTGGGGGTGAGCGTAATATGTAATTTCGTGTTTGACACAAAGATTGGCCAGGTGGTCGGCAGTGAGGAGGAAGGCCTTATGTTACTGGAAGATACTGGAAGAACGGTCAGATGGTCAGATCAATGACAGATGGAATGGAACCCTGATAAATATGAGATGATGCACTTTGGAAGAAGGAACCAGACAGGGGAGAATTCCATGAATAGCAGAACACTAGGGAGGTCAGAGAGTGTTTCTCCACACATCCCTGAATGTGACTGGACAGTGTAATAGCCAGTTAAGAAATCACACGGGACTGTAGGCATAGTGTTCATTCATCGAGGCGACATAATATAAGTTAAACATGCCATTGGTTAGGCCATAGATAGAATACTGTGTGCAGTTCTAGCAGCCACATTACAGCAAGTGTTTTGGTATCTCAGTAACATCAGAAGCTATTGGGGTCTCCACAGAGTTGGAAGCTTCAGTGGAAATCTCCTGGCTGCAACTCTGTCTAAATTTTCACTTGATTTGTTTTCCCTCCTCAATTGGAGATCTGCATCTGAGAATTTGTTTCTGATCTTTCCTTTTTGCTAAGTATATGTTTATGGGATATTACTGTATCAGAACACTTAATTATCAGAAGAGTCTAGGCCAACGCCTTCAAATATGTTTGAGGAGCTCTGCTGTCATCCATAACACGTGACTCCTTCTCTTCCTGGGTAATTGGTTGGAGGCGTTAGATGGGCTATCTCTACACTTCTCCAATAATGTCATTGAGCTGAATGACTTCCTCATATTCCTGTGAAGCTAGCGTGAGGCGCTGAATAATGTCTTCCTTTTAACAGTGGAAATGTGTCGTGTCCAGCAGCACTGTTACATGAATGTTACCGATACTTCAAACAACACAAGCCTGAATGTTGTCCAGGTCTTGCTGCACATGGACACAGATTAGTTCAGGAGCTGAAGGGACATTTTTTCCTGAATATTGTGTGATCTTCAGTGAACACCCCCACTTCTAATCTTATGGTGTGAGCAAGACATTTATGAAGCAGCTGAAGAAGTTTGTGCTGAGGAAGCTACCTTGAGGATCTTTTTGCAGACATGTCCAGGACTGCATGGATTTTTGTACACAAACCACAATCATTGTGCTTTATACTTTAAATCACTCTAACCAGGGAAGTTTCCAACTCATTCCCATTAAGTGCGATCCTGCTCAGGCTCCTTGAGACCGTCCTTAATTAAATGATGCCTTGATGTCATGGCCGGTCACTCTTCCCTGAGCCCTTGTGTTCACGTCTTTTCCACATATCATTAGGCCACAGTGTGGGGCAGGGAGTGCTTTTTGACCAGTCAGAGTTGAGGGCTCTGACACGAATTGGACACGAAAGAGGATATTAGACCTTATGATCTTATTGTGGGTGAAGACCTGCTTGTGGGTGGGGTGGGGGGCAGGTGGGTGGCGTGTGGATGAATGACATATCCCTATTTGTGGCCTCCTCACGTTCTATTATTGGGAAGTAGAGGCTGTTATTTTCCTGGAAGCTCTGTTATTGAATATTACCAGATTGTCTGGACCCTCTCTGGGTGAGGAATAGGGGCTGTATTCACAGTGAAACTGGGTCTACAACTTGACCAACAAACGAAGCACAGGTTGCAGAAAGGGGAAGCTCAGTTAGAAGTGATGATGACTCTCTTTCATACCGCAGCCTGGGTTTTCCAATTACACTTTCCAAACCATCCCAAACTGAGTTTGACAGTTTTGAGGGGCTGAATGGTCTCCTCTGTTTCTGTGAAAGGAGTAAGTAGCCTCTAATTGCTCCTGTATAGCAGGTTTGATGGGCTGAATGGAACACAGAAACATGGGACTGAGGAGCAGGAGTGGATCATTGGACACTTCGAGCCTTCTCTACCAGGGACTAATATTGTGGCTGATCAAGTTGTGGTCTCAGCTCCCCTTTCCTGTCTCTGTGCTATTATCCAAGAATCACTTCTCTGTCCAATATTTAACTAACTCAGCGTTGAATATGTATAAACAAAGAGACATCTCAAACTTGTGGGGAAGAGAATTCCCACTTGAATTGCTTGTTTAGGATTTCTGCTCATCCTTTTTATAGAGTCATAAAGCATGCAACTGTGTAAGTGCTGACCAGATATCCCATTATGATCGAGTCTAATTTGAGAGTATTTGTCTCATATTCCTCTAAACCTCCTTATTCAAATACCCATCAAGATGCCAGACTCCACCACTTCCTTTGGGAGGTAATTCCTTATGGACACCTCCCTCTGTATGAAAACATTGCGTCTAAGCTCCCTCTAAAATATTTCCCCTTGTACCTTAAAACGGGACTCCAGTCTGAAAAGCAATCCTCTACCAAGCTCTGTCTCCTCCCTTCAATTTAATTTTGTATTCAATTGGCTTGGGTGCGCTGGTTCCCATGTAACCTAACGTTACTAACTTGCCTAATATGCAGAAGCTTGTCGAACAACTTGTTCCAGTCTGTATGGAAAACATCTACAACACGGCCTTGATCAATCTGCTTTGTCATCTCTTTAACAAACTCTGTCAAATTCGTACAACACGATTTCTCATGCAAAAAACCATGGTGACTATCCCCAGTCAATCCTTGCCTTTGAAATTGCATGCAATTGACTATCCCTCAGAATCCCCTCCAAAAACTCACCCACCACTGATGTCAGGCTCACTGGTCCAGAGTTCCTTGGGTTGTTGGGTAACTGTTTTATTTTCTACTGCCACTCTTCCATTGGTCAGAGCAAATTATCGGTGTAACCAGGTTGATGATATGGCCAATGTTATAGGTCTCACATTGGGTCAGGGTCATCCTCGGAAGAGGTCAGGTTGATTTCCTTCATTTGTTAAAATAACAAGTTCATGATGAAAACAAAGTTCCTCAAATTATGATGGAAAGATGAATGTCAAACTGAATAGAAATTTTAAAAAAAATGCACATTGATATTTCCGTTTCTGAAAATACTGAGGAGCACAAACATACACAGACACACACACAGATACATACACAGACAAGCACACAGACATGTACACACAGACACACTCAAACACACAAAAACACAGACACAAAAACATGGACACACACAGAAGTATGCGCACAAACACAGACAAATGTATGTACCATAGACCGTAAAAAATTACGATGGACCATAATTATTTATGACCGTAAATAATTAGAGCAGAATAAAAGGCCATTTGGCCCATCCAGTCTACTGAGCTACTGATCATGGCTGACATGCTTTTCAAGCCAATTCTCCTGCCTTCTCACAACAAGCCTTGATCCCATCATTAAGCATAACTTATCTAGTTATATCCTAAAGATGCTAATGTGTCTGTGTGTCCGTGTGGGTCTGTGTGCATGTGTTGTCTCTGTGTGTTACCCAGTGTCCTGCCCTGTGCTCCATGTTAGAGAGTGAGGTTTTAGCAGTTTTGAGGCACACCTTTGTAACTTGGTCTGTGCCTATCCATTGAACGCCTGTATTAATCATTCTCTGCTGCTCATGTGCTCAGTAACATGAGGAATCCCCACAACTGTTAGTGATTCAGACCAGGCTTCTCACTTGCATTTCACTGACATTTGACTTAACTCTAGTACATTCGTGAAAGTGCCGGGGATGGTTTCCTGGAGGCTGTGTTTTAAACTGCTGTGGAAATTCAGGAAGACCAGAGGCTTTGGTGACCAACTCTGGATGAAACATGGTGACTGTAGTTACAGTATTTGGATCTGCAACATGACCAACAAATGGAGCAGAGGCTGCAGAGAGGGGAATCTCTGTAAAATGGGATGAGGGAATTGCAATCAGATCAGCCATGGTTTTGAAGAATGTTGGAGCAGAATTCAATGGCTAGCTCATGCAACTGATTCAGATATTTCTTTTAGTTAGAAGCCGATTTCCCTCTTCTCCCAGTGCCCCAGAAGGGTGGGTAGTGAGTCACCTCCTCCTGTTCCTGGGGAACAGAAATCTGGGGCCTCACTAGCTTCCAGATTTCCCTGTATCCCAGTCTCGAGCAGTTGAGTGACTACCTCCTGTTCCTGTGTTCCGGTATCAAGCAGTTGAAAGACTGTCTCCTGTCCCTGTGTCCCAGTCTCGAGTAGTTGAGTGACTGCCTCCTGTTCCTGTGTCCCAGTCTCGAGCAGTTGAGTGACTCCCTCCTGTCCCTGTGTCCCAGTCTCGAGCAGTTGAGTGACTACCTCATGTTCCTCTGTCCCAGTATCGAGCAGTTGAGTGACTGCCTCCAGTTCCTGTCTCCCCTTCTCGAACAGTTGAAAGACTGTCTCCTGTCCCTGTGTCCCAGAATCGAGAAGTTGAGTGACTACCTCCTGTTTCTCCCTGTTCCTGAGCAGCAGTTTGAATGTTCTGAATGATGTCACAAGGTTAAGAAAGGATTTGATAACAGGGAATTTCAAACTTGGAGCAGCATTAGACAAAGGTATCTAGAAACTTCTCCACCAAACATTTTATGCAGCCTGTCTGTTATTTTATTCCTGCCTTCTTTTATAAAGAGGGTGAAACATATACAACAGTGCAGTATTCCGACAATACTCCCACATACAGGGAAGACAGATTAAAAAGATTAAAAGATTTATAGTCTATCCCTCAGCAACCCTCGTCCATTCCATCCAAACAGAAGCTGCATAAATCTTGAAACCGTATATTGCAATGAAGTAGTACAGTAAATATCACCCTTTAACACTACAGTCACTGACTACCGCCCTGCACCTCTCACCAAGATCTTCAGAAAGCGCACGAGATGACTGACCACGTGATGCCGATGCAGGATTCCAGTTCTCTCCAAGATATTCCCCTCCCGGTTTGAAATTAATTTCCTTCTAAATGTAGACTACAAATCCCACATTCAGGCACAGTTTCAAGGCTTGCAGAGCGGATTATATTCCTGCTTTATCTGAACACACCGAGGGTGCATTTGGCAGACAGAGGGATCCTGAGGCTGGGATTTACTGTTCAGCTTGTGCCAGAGACGGTCTCCCATAACAGTGAACGGGAGATCGCTTTATAAAGAAAGGGGCACAATTCACTAATTGTGTTGCAGCAAAATTGCGTTTAATAAACACACCTTTACTGGATAACTGCCTGTATATTGAATGGAGGATCAAAATCGATGGACCAACGCGATTACAGTAGGTCCTATTTTATATATTCCGATGTTTAACCATACTAAAGGATACGAACACAGTGTGGGGAAAACTGAATTGAGGAGATTTTCACCATAAACTAGAATGGAGGATGCTCAGTGTGTTGAATGACCTACTCCTTTCCCGATGTTTCTGTGCAGTCTGTGGGAAAGCTCTGTAAATCCTGCCACCTGCTCTCAGATGTTAGGAAGTAAATTTCTGCAGGGTCAACACAGTAGTATTTCCCGTTCCCAAAATACTGAGGCTGGTGCTGGGTGATCTGTGTTGTTTTATTCTTTAAGACCTCAGAGCAGTTTGATTCAATAGAGTGTCTTGCTTGTCCGTTTCCGAGACCATTGAAGAGTTTATCACATGTCTGTGTGTCTGGAGTCACTTTTAGGCCAGACCAGGAAAGCACGGGAGATTCAATTCCTGAAAGTACATTGAGGAAGGAAATTGGTGTTTACAATCGACATTGGCTTCAAGGTCATTGTTAATGACTCCAGGTTTTACATCTCGATATTTTATTAATTATAACGTCCACCGGCTGCCACAGCATTAGTCTGGACTGGATTAGTAATCCAGTGACTTTTCCACAACAACAACATCTCCACATGGGGACCACACTGAGCTGGTTACTTCTGTGATGCTTGACAGCTTTGTCAAAAAGAATTCCCACCAATGTGACTATCGTGACGTAACTCAGAGCGTGTAAATGGTCAGACTGCAGTTATTCCCTTGTTATGGAATTGGACATAGCTGAGTAATTTTCCACATTGCCATGGAGATGTCAGAGTTGCAGCTGGAATGAAACAGCTTCCCCAGGGACTCTGCTTGTTGTGCAGCACAGGTCTTCAGTCCTATTGCAGGAATTGGGTCAGGGACCATTGCCTTTGTCGTATCTATTGTGTTCAGTTGTTTCTTCATGTCACAGACAGCAAATCAGATCGATTAAAGACTGGCATCTGTGATTCTGCGGGCAGCATGGCGAGGGTGAGGTGGATCATCAACTCAACACTTCTGGCTGGGTACGATGCAGATAATACAACCATGTATTTTACACTAAAGTACAGGGCTGTCCCGTGATATAGGATGGCGATATTTATGGAGTCCTCTCCTCCAGTGAGTTGTTTAAAAATCCATCGACATTTATATCTGGATGTGACAGCACTGCAGAACTTCGATCTGATCTGTTAGTCTTGGGATCATTTTGCCCTCTGTATCAGATGTTAGTCCTGCTGTTTTGAATGGAACCAGTCAAGTGCGGTAGCGTTAATGGATTATCATCAGGTTTAGGTACACATGGTTCCGACCCTATCATGTTCACCCGCACTCATCACTGAACCATAGATCAGCTTGATGGTAATGGTAGGCTGAGGGATTATCCTGGGGAAAATGTTACAGATTGCAGTTGAATACAATTCTGCTGCTGCTGTAATTCAACCGCACCACATGAATGCCCACTTTGAGCTCCCATATGTTCAATTCAATTCTACTGACTATCCCCCAGTTCACACCAATACCCGTGTTAACACTTCCATTTTCCTATTCTCATTCTGCTATCCCTGGTGTCACGCCTCCAATTTGTTACTTTACTCAAACCCCTAATCGTTTGCATCTGAATCTTTTTCATTCGCCCAATGCCATCTTCTGTGTTTGATGTGAATGTGTTCCCCACTGTTTCTCTCCCTGACCATGATTAAGAGCTCTGCAGTGTCAGAGATGCCAGCCTTATGTAGTTTCAGACCAAGAAATTTGTGCAGCTTGCATTGTCAGTCTCTTCCCAGTGCATAGCGCTCCGTGTTGGACAGGGCGTTTGAGCAGCGTTAACACACGTCTGTGGAACTTGTTCAAAAACAGAAATTGCTGACGAAACTCAGCACGTCTGTCAGCATCTTGTGGAGTGAAAGCAGAGTTAATCTTTCAGGGCCGGTGAACCTTCTACATTAGGTTAGATTACTTACAGTGTGGAAACAGGCCCTTCGGCCCAACAAGTCCACACTGACACGCCGAAGAACAATCCACCCAGACCCCATTCTCCTACATTTACCCTCCACCTAACACTACAGGCAATTTAGATTGGCCAATTCACCTATCTTGTACATTTTTGGACTGTGGGAGGAACCCGAAGCACACCCACACAGACACGGGAAGAATGTGCAAACTCCACGCAGTCAGTCGCCTGAGGTGGGAATTGAACCCAGGTCTCTGGTGCTATGAGGCAGCAGTGCTAACCACTGTGCCACCTTGCCGCCCACAAAGTTCCCATTTTCTCCAGCCATTTTTGCATTTTAATTTCCATTATCCATAGTTATTTGTTTAATGGAAAATTTGTTCTGAGCCAATTCATTTCTAGAGAAACTCAACAGGTCTGGTATCATCTGCAGAGACAGAGAAACAGAGTTAGCGAATCAAATCCAGTATGACACTTCTTCAAAACTGACAAGGATTGAAAAATGAGCTTTATAATCCATTGACCGATGTGGGGAATGGGTTGACGGGTAAAAGAGGGTGTGGCAAAAGACAAACATGCTTTTAGTCGTGAAGAACGAGAAGATCATGTGACGTAGCCTAATAATTAAAATGTGAATGGGGAAAAGGGGTTCTCTCTATTGAGTGAACGATAAAGAAGATTCAACCACACAAGGTCATAGGGAGGCCAGGAGGGAGAATGCACGGAAACTGCAGAACAGTTATAATGGGGTCAGACTGTCAAGTTGTGAAATTGTACATTTGCTCCTACAGTATGTAACGTACGAAAGTGTAAAGTGAGTTGTTATTCGTGCTTGGGTTGTGCTTCCTTGGAACATTGCAGCAGCCTAGGGTCGAAATGTTAGCATTTCTGCAAGGTAGGTTATTGAAATGGGAAGCAATGGGAAGCAATGAGAAGGTCAAGATTATTTCCACAGACAGATTGGGAGTGTTCCTCAAAGCAATCTCTGTTTGGTCTCGCCAATATAGAGTGACTGCATTGTGAGCAGCAATGATAGAGACCAGATTGAAAGGTTACAAGTGAAATGCTGCTTCACCTGGAAGGTATGTTTGGTTCCTTGGACAGTGAGGAGGGAAGAGGTGAATGAGCAAGTGTTGCAGCTTCTGCAATTGCATGGGAAGGTAGAATGGGGGAGTGGGGAAGTGTTCTGGGTGATGGAGGGGACAGAGATGCAAGGGTTCCTGCGAAATACTGACAGTGGGCGGGAGGTGAAGATGTGTTTGATGGTGCTGTCCTGCTGGAGATGGTGGAAATGGCGTAACATGATTATGTGAACATGGATTCAAGTGCAGGAAGAAGTGTGGACAAAAAGGAATCTATCATTGTTCTGGGATAGAGGGGACGGATTGAGGGCAACACCGTGGGGGATGGGACAGTGACAGCTGAAGGCCCTGTCCACCAGAGTTAGGGGATTTCTGGTTTGAAGGAAAATGAGGTCACATTAGATGCAGCTCACAGGAATGTGGCATCATCAAACAGAAATAACAGAGGTGGAGAAACTTGGAGAATGGAGTCAGCCTCCGCTGATCATGTGTTCAGCCACATGCAGAAGTTCCCCCTGAATGATTGAAAAGAACCAGGCATCTAAATTGAGGATTTCTGCATCACATCTGGTCTGAAGCGGAATGTGAAAATAGACCCAGAGGAAGGTCAGTGAGTTTCCATGAGCAGATATTCAAGCAGATATCACAAACCGCTCAGTAATTATTGTTTCTGTTCAAAAAGAAGAATTCGGTAAGCAGATAAACCACCCATGGTTGACAAAAGCTCTCAAGGATACTATTGATGAGCATTAGTGGAGGGCCAGATTTGTAATCTTTATTTCAGGGACCATAAGCTGATGTTAGGCATGAATTTCAGCTGTGCTTCCTGATTTACCCCGCAGAAATCACTGCAATTGCTGCTCCATCCTCTTCCCTGCTCATCTCCCCTTCCTGATTCCAGGTTCTTCCTCTCAAATTACAGAGTACATTCTCTCACATTATGGTCCCCAACCCATTTCACCTGAAACTCTTTGATCAAGTCTACCTACTCTGCTGTCGCATCAAGCTGCGTTTTGTGATGCCACTTTGCCTCTGGTCTCAGTGTGGCTCGGCCTCTCCATTTATGCTGCTTTACACCCTCCCACTCACATCTCACTCCGGAAAGTTTCATTCTTGGAATAAACCTTATTGAAAACACCTCTCCCCCTTTGCACTGAATTCACACTGTGATCCAAATTTCAAAACGTATACTCAGCCTTCATCTCACTCTGCTAAAGGTCGACGCTGACCGTGTGGTACAAGAATTCCTCTTCTGATATGGTTCAGGCCAGAGATGCGCTTTCACACGGTTTGGACAAAGCAATTCAGGTGTTTGACCACTTATTGGTACTCGTAACAGTTTCCTGCTGCCTTAATATTGTAAGATGGAATTAAACAATTCACATTAGGAAGCTTGGGCTGAGTGTTATTTACCTGTCATTTGAATACTGTCTCAAATTTGCAGTGCGTATCTTTAAATGCTTGTTCGTGAAGTTAGTGTCAGATAGTGCGTAGGAGGTTGAGGGATGACATTGTAGAAGATTATAAAATCATGAGAGATTTGATTTGAGTGACCAGCCAAGGTCTTTCCCACGGAATGGGGGAGTTCAACCATAGAAGGCAGAGGTTTAAGGTGAAAGTGGGGAGATTTGAAATGGACGAAGGGTCAATGTTTTCATACAGAGGGTGATGTGTGTATGTGGACTGGGCTGTCAGAGGAAGAGTGGGAGATGCAAGTACAGCTACAACATTTAAAACTCATTTGGACAAACATATGAATGGGAAAAGTTTAGAGGCATATGGACAAAATGCAATCAGATGGGACTAGTTTAGTTTGGAAAACCTGGTCAGCATGGACAAGTTGGACAAAAGGGTCTGTTTGTGCGCTATATGGCTGTATCAATCTAGAAAGCGAGGAAAAGGGGAGAATAGACAAGATGTAGTAGATTGGCAAGAAATACAAAATCAAGCAGCACGAGCTTTTCCGAGCATATAGAAAAGTTCAAGATGAGTGTGTGACCTTAGGTAAAATTTTATAGGAAAGTATACTGAGGATAATTGGAGGGTGTGACTGAAGAATTGGCTACAGGGAGCAGACAGATAATTTACACCTATGTTTTACATCTTTCTTCACAGGGGAAGGTACAGTAAGTATATCAATGATGTAAACAAAATGATAATAGGAGGGAAGTTTTTGAAACATCTCAAACAAAAGAAACAAGGATTTTTCTAACAGATTAAGAGTAGACTAAGAGTAGACAGGCCAGCAGTAATTCATATCTGGTTTTAAAAGAAATGGTCACAGTCTTGGGATCATGGCGCCCTCTCTATCAGATGTTAGTTCTGCTGTTTGTTAATGTAAGCAGTAAGTGTGGTAGCTTGAATGGGTTGTCCTCAGGTTTAGGTACACATAGTTCTGACCGTGGCATGTTCACCCACACTCATCACTGAACCGGAGATCGGCTTTATGGTAATGGTAGACTGAAAGATTATATTGTGGTTGAATGCAATTCTACTACTGCTGCTGCTGCTACAGCTGCTATGATTTGCCGAATCACATGAATGCCCAGTTTGAGCCGCAATTTCTGCAATACAATTCTGCTGCCTGTCCTCAATTTGCACGGGGACCCGTTCACCCTTCTCCCTGTACACAGCGCCCTATCCTGGTTCTTGATGTGGGAAATCTTCCTTTTTGAAACATTCTCATCCTGTTAGGGTATCTTCATGATGCCATGCCTCCAATTTGTCGCATTCCTCAAAAGCTTTTAACGTTTTCACCTGAACTCTTCCCCTCCGGTAATGCCATCTTCTCTTTAAAGCAAATGTGTTTCCCTCTGTTTCCCTCCATGACCATGATTAAGAGCTCTGTAGTGTCGGTGATGACAGTTTCAGAACTAATGAATTTGTATACCTTGCGTGATCATTCACTTCCCGGTGTACGGCGCTCCATGTTGGACAGGGCGTGTAAGCAGCTTTGACACACATGTTTGAAACTTGTTCAAAAACAGAAATTGCTGAAGACACTGACAAATCTGACAGCATCTGTGGAGTGAAAGCAGAGTTAATCTTTCGGGTTCTGTGACTGTTCTTCAAAGCACCCAATCAGTCCAACAATTTTTGTTTTTGTTTCAGATTTCCTGTATCCAATGATCTTTGCTATATTGAAAATGTATTCTGTAACTTTTCATTTTTGAATGAACTCAGGGGTCTGGCAACATCTCAGAGACATAGAAACAATGTTAATGTTTCAAGTCCAGTGTAAATCTTCTTCCGAAGTGCCAATGATTGGAAAGTGAGCGCTTTAGTATCTTGGCAGAGGTGGGAAAGAGTGTTTGGAGGCCCAGTGTGAAAGACAAATGGGCTTGAAATTGTGGTGAAAGAGACACAGGTATATAATGTGTTTAAATTAATGTGTAAATATTAGAACTTGATTTTCTCTGTTGAATGGAACATAAACAAGACACGAACTTCGGGAGCCCAGGAGGGAGAGTGGATGGAAAATGGAGAACAGCCATAATGGGTTCAGGCTGGGAATTTATGGAATTCAATATGAACTCCTACAGACTGTAACGCACCAAAGTGTAAAGTGAGCTGTTACTCGAGCGTGGGTTGTGCTTCATTGGAACATTGCATCAGCCTGCATTTTCTTAGAATCCCTACAGTGTGAAAACAGGCCCTTCAGCCCAACAGGTCTATACTGACCCTCCAAAGAGTATGCGTACCAATCCCATTCTCTCCCCTAATACTATACATAGATCCTTGACTATTGCACCAAACATCAACATCCCTGAACACAATCGGCAAATCAGCATGGCCAGTTCACCTAACCGACACAACTTTGAACTGTGGCAGGAAACGAGAACGCCCAGAGGAAATCGAACCCAGTTCCCTGATGTTGTGAGGCACCAGTGCAAACCACTGAGACACCGTGCCATCCAGGACCAAAATATTATAAGACCACAACTCTATACGAATAGAAATGAAACCATTCGGACCATAAAGTCTGCTCCGGCATTCGATCGCGAATTATAGGTTTTCAACCCCATTTCCCTGCTTCCTGCCAGTTATCTTTGATCCCCTTGTCAATCAATAACTTATCTGAGTCTCTTTTAATTATACTAAATAGAACGTAGAACAGTACAGCACCGAACAGGCCCTTTGGGCCATGATGTTGTCCTGAGATTTAATCCTAATGTAAAATGTAGTAATTTAACCTACACACCCCTCAACTCACTGCTCTCCATGTGCATGTTCATCAGTCGCTTAAATGTCCCCAGTGACTCTGCTTCCACCAACAGAGCTGGCATTGCATTCCATTCATTCACAACTCTCTGCGTAAAGAACCTACCTCTGACGTCTCCCTTTTACCTTCCTCCTAATATCTTCAAACTATGATTTCTTGTACTAGTCAATCCTACCCTGGGGAAAAGTCTCTGGGTATTGTCTCTATCTATTCCTCTCATTATTTTGTACACCTCGATCAGATCTCCTCTCTCCTCCTTGTCTCCAGAGAGAAAGGTCCAAGCTTGTTCAACCTTTCTTCATAAAGCAAGCCCTCCAGTCCAGGCAGCATCCTGGTAAACTTTCTTTGCACCCTCTCTAAAGCCCCTGTACCTTGCCTATAGTAGGGGGTCCACAACTGGACACAGTATTCCAAGTGTGGTCTCACCAGGGACTTGTAGAGCTGCAGAAAATCTTTGCAGCTCTTAAGCTCAATCCCCCTGTTAATGAAAGCCAAAACAGCACATGCTTTCTTGACACCCTATCCACTTGCGTGGCAACTTTGAGGGATCTATGCACTTGCGCACCCAGATCCTTCTCTTCCTCTACACTGCCAAGAATCCTGTATTTAATGCTATATTCAGGATTCGAATTTGACCTTCCAAAATGAATCACTTCGCATTTACCGAGGTTGAACTCCATCTGCCAAATCTCAGCCCAGCTCTGCATCCGGTCTATGTCGCGCTGCAGCCTACAGTAGCCCTATATACTATCGACGACGCCTCCAATCTTTGTGTCATAAGCAAATTTACTAACCCACCCCATAACCGCCTCATCCAAGTCATTTATAAAAACTACAAAGAGCAGAGGCCCAAGGACATAGCCCTGTGGGATCCCTCTCAACACTGTCCTCCAAGCAGAATATTTTCCATCTTCAACCACTGTCTGCCTTCTTCTAGCCAGCCAATTCTGAATCCAGATAACGAAATCTCCCTGTATCCCATACTTCCTGACGTTATGAATGAGCCTTCCATGGGGAACCCTATCAAATGCCTTGCTAAAGTTCACATGCACCATGTCCACTGCTCGACTGTCGTCGACCTGTCTTGACACCTCCTCAAAGAAATCAATAAGATTTGTGAGGCATGACCTGCCCCTCACAAAGCCATGCCGACTGCTTTAATCACACAATGCTTTGCTAAATAGTCATAAATCCTATCCCTCAGAATTTTTTCCAAATTTTGCTGACCGCAGACGTAAGATTGACTGGTCTGTAATTATCAGGGATTTCCCTATTACCCTTCTTGAAATAAGGAACAACATTCGCCTCCTTCCAATCCTCCGGTATGACTCCTGTGGAGACTGAGGAAGCAAAAATCCTCACCAGCAGCTTAGCAAACACCTTTCTCGCTTCCCGGAGCTGTCTAGGATAAATCTGGCTCTGGGGACGTATCTTAATATTTTCCAAAATTTCTAGCACATCAATTTCATCAATCTTGATCTGGACCAGCTCCTCTAAGCTTTCATTTACAACAAGTTCCCTTTCCCTGGAGAAAATTGAAGCAAAAAACTCATTTAGGACTTCCCCTATCTGCTCAGACTCCATGCATAAGTTCCCTACGCTATCCCTGATCGGCCCTACCTTCTCCCTAATTATTCCCTTATTCCTCACGTATGAGAAAAATGCTTTTGGATTCTCCCTAATCCTTCTTGCCAAGCCTTTTTCGTGCCCCATCATGGCTCGCTTCGGTCCATTTCTGAGCTCCTTTCTAGCAAGCCTGTAATCCACTAAAGTTGTGTTAGATTCTTGCTTCCTCCACCTTCCGTAAGCTGCCTGCTTCCTTTTGACGAGAAGTTTCTCTGTTCTCGTCATCCAAGGTTCCTTAATCTTACCCCTTCTTACCGTCTCAGAGGAACAAATTTGTGTATCACTCGCAACAACTGCTCCTTAAACAGTCTCCACATGCCCACTGTGCCCTTTCTGTGGAACAATTGCTCCCAGTCTGTACTTCCCAATTGCTGTCTGATAGCATCATAATTTCCTTTTCCCTAATTAAATATCTTCCTTCGGAAACTGCTCCTTTCACTCTCCCAGACTGTGCTCCATGTGAGCCAGTTGTGATCACTTTCAACAAAGTGCTCTCCCACCATTAGTTCTGACACCTGTCCTGGCTCGTTGCCGAACACCAAATCCAAAATGGCCTCTCCCCTTGTTGGTCTGTCTCCATACTGAGCAAGGAAACCATCTTGAACATACCTGACAAAAACGACTTCATCCACACCATCTGCACTAAGGGGGTTCCAGTCAATATTGGGAAAGTTGAAATCACTCATAACATTAACCCTTCTACTTTTGCATTTTTCCAGAATCTGCCCGCCTATGAGATCTTCAATCTCTCTACTGCTATTAGATGGTCTGTAGAAAACCCCCAAATCCGGCGACTGTTCCCTTGCTGTTCCTAACTTCCACCCATACTGACTCAGTAGACAAACCTTCCTCAACAACCTTCATTTCTGTAGCTGTGACGCACTCTCTGATTAGCAATGTTACACCCTCTCCTCATTTTCCACCCACCCCGTTCTTTTATAGATAAGATTAGATTACTTACAGAGTGGAACCAGGCCCTTCGGCCCAACAAGTCCACAGAACCCTCCACAGAACAACCCACCCAGAACTATTCCCTTACATTTACCCCTTCATCTAACATTACGGGCAATTAAGCATGTGCCAGGTCACCTAATCTGCACATTTTTGGATTATGGAGGGAAACCGGAGCACACCCACGGGGAAAATGTGCAAACTCCACACAGACATTTCCCTGAGTTGGGAATTGAACCCGGGTGTCTGGCGCTATGAGGCAGCAGTACTAATCATTGAGACTCTGTGCTGCCCCGAAACATTTTTAAACTTTTTAAACCCTGGAAAATCAAGCAACCATCCCTGCCCCTGTGAAACCTACGTCTCCGTTAAGGCCACGATATCGTAGCCCCAAGTACTGATCCATAATCTACGTTTGTCACTCTTAGTTCAGACATTCCTTGCAATAAAGCAGATGCACTTTAACTGATCCTTTTGTTTCATGGCGTGAGAAACCTTCCTGAGAGATTCAATGTATCCTCTCACTGTCCCGTCTGCAACTAAACACCTCTCAGACATGTGGTCTTATTCCTAACCCCCTGCCAAACGTGTTTTAAACCCACCGGAATCACACAAGCAAACCTCCCAAACAGGCCATTTGTGCCCCTCCAGTTCAGGTACAACGCGTCCTTCATGTACAGGGCCCACCTTACCCAGAAAGTATCCCGATGGTCTAGGTATCTGAAGCCCTCCCTCCTGCACCAGCCCCGCAGCCACGTGTAAATCTGTATTCGCTGACTGTTCCTCATCGAACTAGCCCGTGGCACTGGAGCAAACCTGAGATCACTACTCTACTCGTCCTGCTCTTCAGCTTCCAAACTAACTCTCTGAGGTCACTTTTCAGATCCGCAGTCCCTTTCCTGGCAATCTTTTATCCATGCTAGTACATGTCCTCTGAGAACCATGGGTCCTTATCTTACTCTGCAGCCTCCTGTGGGGTACCATATCAGAGGCCTTCTGGAAGTTCATATAGGTAACTCTCTATTGTCCAACCCGTCATTACCTCCTCAAAGAATTCTCATTATTTTGAGAGCACTGTAGGTTCTTGAAATGGGTAGCAATCAGAATGTCAGTGTCATTCCTACAGACAGAGTGGAGATGTTCATCAAATCAGTTTCTGTTTAGCTCAGTAATGTAAAGGAGACTGCATTGTCAGCAGCAATGACAGGAGATTGGATTGAAAGCGTACAAGTGAAATGCTGCTTCACCTGGATGGTGTGTTTAGAGCCTTGGACAGTGAAGAGGGAAGAGATGAAAGGGCAAAAGATGGAGCTTTACATGGGAAGGTTCCATGGAGGAGTGGGGAAGTGTTCGGAGTCATGGAGCGTGCCACAGAAGGAATGCCCTGTGAATTTCTGACAGTGGACGCGAGGGGAAGTTGTGTTTGCTGGTGCTGTTCTGCTGGAGGTGGTGGAAGTGGCGGAGGATGATTCTGTGAATGCAGATTCTAGTGCAGAAGGAAGTGTGGACAAGGGGAGATCTATCATTGTTCTGGGGAGGATGGACGGAGTGAGCGCAGAAGTGAGGGAGATGGGCTAGACACAGCTGAAAACTCAGTCCATCAGATTTAGGGGACTTCTCGTTTGAGAGAAAAGGATGACATGTAGGAATCTTCCCACTGGAATGTGGCATCATCGAACAGAAATGACAGAGCCAGGGAAACTTGGAGAATGGAGTCACCTTCCGCTGATCATGAGTTCAGCCACATACGTAGGTTCCCCCCGAATGACTGAAAAGAGCCAGGCATTTCAAATGCAGATATATGTCATATATCTGGTCAAATACGGAGTGTGAAAATAGACACAGATGAAGGTCAACAGATATGTGTGTGGCGGGGGTGCGGTGTTGGGGGGGAGGGATGTGGGAACATTTAAGCAGGTACTGATTAATAACTCTCAGTAATGTTTGGCTCTGGTGAAAAAGAAGATGATATGAAGATGTGAAGATGAACCACCCATGATGCACAAATGCTGTGAAGTATGCTAATCAATCACAAACTAAAGAATTCAGATTGTTGAGCGTTGGCCACATTTGAGAAGTTTACTTTTGGAACAAGAAGCAGATTGTATAAAACTAAACGCAAAGAAAAAACATTTCAAAACTGGCAAGAAATATGAAAAGAAACTAACCGCAAGAGTTGTCCCATATCGAATAAAAAACTTTCATGATATGTGTGTGACCCTTGGAAGGAAGGCAGGAAAGAATATATGGGACACCTGCAGGATGTGACTGGGGAACTGATTTCAGGGAACATGCAGAGAAGATAAAACATTATTTTACATTGTTCCTCGCAGGGGAAGGCACGAAGAGTTTCAATATTATAAACAAAATTGTAGTCAGATGAAAGTTTTGCATTGTCTCTCATAAAATGAACAAGGCTTTTCTCAAACAGAAAAGACCAAAGGTAAACAGCTCATCAGCAATTCATAGCATGTTTTGATAGAAATGGTTACAGAGTGACTGCTGGCACTGTGTGAAATATTCCATAACTCTCGGGATTACAGGAGTGTTCCAGTGAAACTGGCGAAACTCCAAAGTGGCGTCTGTCTTCAAGAAGAGAGTGAGCCTTCAAGTGTTTAGGTGCTCCCTTTGCTTGATTAGTGGAGCATATTTGAGAGGATTAATGGCCTCATGATGTACTTTCATCCAGAGTGATTTTAAAAAAAGTAAAACTCTGCTCCTTCCTCTGATGCGTTGCATACTGGGGGATGAACATTTTGCTGAAACTGAATTATTTTGAAAATTATTTGGAACATTGTACGAATGACATCAACCAGAGAATTCTAGAAACTGCACTCAAAAAAACATTTTGTAACCATGTGGGGTATTGCGTAGGTGAGAGAGAGAGAGAGAGAGAGAGAGAGAGAGAGAGAGAGAGAGAGAGAGAGAGAGAGAGAGAGAGAGAGAGAGAAGGTGCTGTATTGCAGTAGTACGAGTGATGGAGCCTTATTCTGGGGAAGGCACTAACAGATATACAATGAGTGTGAGAGAGTAGAGAGAATACGTTGACGCTTATCCTGACAGAACGGGGAAGGTTATTGATGCTTTTCCTGTATTTCTGGACTTTTCTTCGGACGCAGATACTGCACTGAGCTGGGTGGTGTGCTCAGACCATGGTCTGGGAAGAGAATGGTCCCCCTCTGTACTAGACCATTCACCATGACCTCCGTGCCTCTGTCGTCAAGTTGTGGTGTAATTTCCCTTTATCTGCCATGCTCGGGTAAACTGTGCAGGGCAGCTCCAAACTGAGAAAACTCAACCGTGTGCCCACTGGCCTTTTCATGATGGCAGCAGTACCAGTGATCACTGAATATCCAGGTGCATCCGGGCGATGGTGAGCACGTCCAGCCATAATGGGTGGGAAAATCGTGCTGGCGTTGAATGAGAGGGACACCATGAGGTAGGGTGGGTAGTTAATGAGGTGAGTTCGATAAGATAACACCAGGAAACTAGCTCTGCCTCGTGCAGACATTCCTTCTGTCACATTCAATGAAAATGGCACTGAGACAAATTATTGTATGATTCAGCCCAGTGAGTCGAAAACTCTGCTGATCCTACTCCCAGTTACAACGCTGCAGGACAAATGCTTATCCAAAATTCTCAATCATCATAACTTACACAAATATCCTGCTCACCCATCATTCCTAGAAACAGTGGCTTATATTGCAAGACGCTATCGAAATGTTCTCATTTCATAATTTTTAAACCTACCATCAGGTCATTCTCTGAAATTCTCTCTCAATCTTCCCCTCGCTTTTAGCAAAGCTCCTCCCATTTGTTGGTATTTAAACTGATTCCCCCACCATCTCTCTCTAGCAGTGAGTTTCACACCCACAGCACTCCTGTGTCATGCCACACTGGAGATATGGAGATGTAAATGGACAGGTGCTGCACATCCTGTCGCTTCCAGCATGAGATGCAAGGTTCCCCACGCTGGGCAGTGATCTAATACAGTGTTACACAGCAATGCAGCGATTGGTGCACACAGCTGCGTGTGCTGGGAAGGTAACTGCTCCAGATTAAAAGATAAATTCACTGCTATTTACTGCACAGCTCCCCACGCTGCACAGATATCCAGTCCGTGTGTATAGAACAATGCCTTTCTGTGTTCTGCACAACGCCCTCTGTTGAACAGATTATCTAGTCCAAGTTTATATATCACTGCACTGTTGGGTACATAAGTAGTGAACTTGTGAGCTGTAAACAGTGTTCGATCCTGGACGGATTGCTGAGCAGTGCACTAGCCTGGTCTACGCAGTGCTTCATGCTGAGCAGTGACCTCATCTGGGCTTATGCGTGTCTGGGATGGATCTGAGAGGTGGATTGAGTATCCGATATAATTCCTGACATGATTAACACTCCTCCAGCTCAGCCCATTCCGCTGGTAAATGTGAGGTGTTGTGTTTGAGATAGAATTTACTTGGTCAAAATATTCGACATTAAGCAAAACACTATTCATTCGAAGATTGTCGATAAAAGACAACAAAAGGAAGACGAACTTGCAATAACTTAATTCTGTTCGAAAACTTAGAAGAATAATAGTTTATAGAACTACTATACAGTAATTGCTCCAATATGGTATCAACCAATAAGCACAACAATGTCAAAAAACAAATGCAAGAAACAGATTGTCTGACAATCCAGGAGGAAAGAACATCAAAAGACAGTTCTGAGAGAAAACTCAGAGAGTGTGTGTAGCACCCGGGAGAGATTTACTGCCTTCCAACTCTGCTGAGACCCCATCAATAACAGATGAAAGGTAAAACTAAGAATCCTGGTTTTGTGAGAGTTTGACCATCATTCCACAAGACAAGGTCGCGGCTGCAAGAACACAAGGAATGGACTGTACCTACATCGTCTATGGCTCTGTAGGTGTCTCTCAAAAATGCCGAAACCCACCTAAGCCGTTTAATGCAGGACAGACAGAAGTCAAAGTTAAACTTAAATAAATAAAACAAAAAGATGCAGCGGGCCTGGTGATCAGACACAGACGGCCGCGGAGCCCAGCAATTCCTATATTGCCAAAACACAGCAGAACAATCGAGCTTGTGAAGATAAAGAATTATGTCTCTCCCTCACCTCGATGTTTACAACTGGAGATGTGCCATGAGCCCAATAATCATCGATATCAAAATCCCACCCACCCCAAGTATTATTGTGATATATCAAAGTTGCCGTGAAATGGGTTAACTGGAGCTGTTTGTTCAGTGACTGTGATTAATATCAGTCTTCCTGGACCTAAATGGGTCACTGGAGGATTTCCCTCTTCCATAATTCGGGACTTCTTTCAACTTGTTTTGCCATAGTATTTGGGGCAGAGTCAAAATCAACAAGATTGGGATCAGCAGCCGCAGAGAAAGAGCGAGAGATCAGAACCTGAGAACATTAGAATGGTCCAACAATGGATTTTAATTTGAGAACATTAGACTGGAATCTTCCAACAATGGATCAGAATCTGAGAACATTAGACTGGAATGTTACAACAATGGACAGGAGTTTATCCTGGGGTCTTCACTGGGTTCCTCAGGATTGGGCATGGTTCGAGTTGTGGATACCAGCCGTACTGATAATTATTCAATTTGGGTACTATCCCATCCTCGCTATTATTGGTGTGCCTGGTAAGTCTATCTCTATCAATTCTATGTATGATGCTGAATGTTATTGCGATTCTGGTTGATTATATTTAACAAAAACATAAAATTTCAGTCACAAACGCCACTTCCTTCTCATGCATTTCCAAAATACTTACTCATAAACATCTGAGAATGTAAAAGACTGTACAGAACCTTGAGTCTCCATTTACCGTGAACTGTTTTGTAACTCCATATTCTCTCTGTCATCAAACCTGCCGACACCCAGCTATATAATATCCTCAATCTCCAGCTCTGCCTGAGTTCTGTTGCTGACTTTGCCATCATCTACCCCTTCGTTAACGACAGATTTTTTGGCTCCAGTTCTCTTCTGACCTCTCTTCCAGTTACAAATAGTTTGACAACAAACTTATTCTTGTCTCTACAGTTACTTCACAACAGGGACTCTTAAACAGAGTAATAATGTCACTGACTGTGTAATTCAGAGGCACGGGTTATGACTCGAAAATCACTGTCTGAAATTCTATCAGAGCCGATGACTAAATTTAAATTCCAATATCAAAAATTGGAATGAATCCTATTTTCACTCATGGCAAGCATAAACCACTGTCTGAACTGAGTGTCACCTCAGATCCACAACAATATGGTTGCCTCCATATTGCCTTGACAAATGGCCCCGTGGTCAAGGACAGTTAGGATGGACAAAAATGCTGCCCTTGCCAGTGATGCTGGCATCCCGCGAAACAAAAACATTAAAGGTGAAATAACCAAGGAAATGCGGATGCTGGCAATCTGAAATAAAATTCTCTACCGTCTGAAAGAATGTTGGAAAATCTCAGCAGGTATGGCAGTCTGTCGGAAAAAAAAAACAAATAACGTTTCAAGTTCAGTGAACCTATCAAAACTGAATACAACTGAGAAATAATATTATTATATCAGGGATGGATGGTCGGGTGAGCGAAAGGTTTGTCTTGAGTGGATGATGTCCAGCAAGAGAGAGAAAGTGAGAGTGAATGAGAGACAGATGGAGAGAGAGAGAGAGAGAAAGGAAAAGCAAGCAAAAGGATTGCAGATGATGGACTGGAAGGAAAACAGAATGGGAAGTTATTCTACCATTTCCCCTTTTCACATATTCCTGAGTATCATATTTATTACGGGATGTCCTTGCTTACTTTGAGTTATGTTCCCTCTATCTCTCGTCTCTGAGTGTGGTGATCAACTCCATCAGCAATACTTACAGTCACTGAGATGTAGAGAAACGTAATGTTCAATTGTCAACTGCTTCTTTGGAGAGAGGAACTATTACTGTGCAACTGTGTGGAGATGTAAGAGCTTTCTCAGCCAGGAAGAGAAACTGAGGAGCTGAAAAATGTATTGCTGGAAAAGCACAGCAGGTCAGGCAGCATCCAAAGATCAGGAGAATCGACGTTTCGGGCATGTGCCCCTCTTCTGGAATGAGGAAAGAGTGCCAAGCAGGCTAAGATACAAGGTAGGGAGGAGGGACTTGGGTGAGGCGCATTGGAAATGCGATAGGTGGAAAGAGGTTAAAGTGAGGCTGACAGGCCGGTGAGGTGGTGGGGGCGGAGAGGTCAGGAAGAAGATTGCAGGTTAGGAAGGCGGTGCTGATTTCGTGGTTTCGGATTGAGACAAGGTGGGGGGGAGGGGAAATGAGGAAGCTGGAGACATCTGAATTCATCCCTTGTGGTTGGAGGGTTCCCAGGCGGAAGGTGAGGCACTCTTTCGCTCATGCCCAAAACGTCGATTCTCCTGATCTTTGGATGCTGCCTGACCTGCTGTGCTTTTCCAACAACACATTTTTCAGCTCTGATCTCCAGTATCTGCAGTCTTCACTGTCTCCTAGAGAAACTGAGGAGACCGAGGCATTTTCAGTAGTGAATGGATGCATTGTAGGTGTGGGGAATTCACTTGCTGCTGTCATCTGGAAAGTCAGTGGAGTCTGTGGATGGTGTTCTCAGGATAGTGATGTCAGCGACTGGGTTCATTCAGGGAGCCCCGGTGGTCTGGGGACCCACTCTGGATACTGCATTTACAGTGTGTCTGGGTCCATGATAAACAAATGGAGCTGAGACGACAAAGAAGGGAAGCTGTATAAACAGGGAGGAGTGAGGCACGATATTTCCTCTCTGGGATTTCCAGGAACATTTGTCGAAGCTGTATGCATTCAGGTGTAAGGTGTAAAACCAGCTTGTCTCAAAACTGAGGTGGTCACTGAGTTGTATCCCCTCCTTGAGTATAACCTGTGTTCTCACACCAGTAGCAGGACTGTGCTGACACTCACGATAAATTAAACTGGATTGATTCTGGAACTTTGCAGGCAGCAGTGGGTAATATATCCACCATCTCTGAAGTGCAGTCCTCCAGTGTATTCATGAGTTGACTGAAACCATCTGCCTACTGAGAGGAATGCATTGGTTCCATCTCCGCAAGGGAAGGTACAGAAACTACTTTCCACAAATATTAGGGAACAGAGGGACTGGTAAAAATTGGAAACTGCAGGAAATCAGAATTAATGAAGTGTATGTTATTGAAAATCTAATTGAATTGAAGTTTCATAAATTGCTGCATCTGATGAGTTACATCTCAGAGTGGTTGAGATGAGAACAAAGCTAGTGAAATAATTACTGATTATTCTTCAAAGCTAGTTAGATTCTGGAAAGAATCCTGCAGACTGGAAAGCAGCTATTGTCAACCTAAATATTTAAAACAGGATGGAGAGGGAAAACAGAAAACTAAATAATTTGATGTCAGCTTTGAGAGAAAAAAAATATTGGAACCTTTTATAAGGAACGTGACGACTAGACACTTGGAGAATAATGATATGATTTGGTACATTCGGCCTAGATTCAGGAAAGGGAAATGATCTTTGATAAATCTGTTTGTGGAGATTGCCCATTGTGACATCGAAAGTTGAGAACCAATAGGATTGGAGTATTTGTATTTTTAGAAGACGCTTGACATGTCTGAATACAGGTCAATGGGGAATGTTAGAGTCCATGGGTACGTAGGGGTGAAATATATACCACATGGATTAAAATTTGAGTAACGGAGATACGAGAAGAATACTGTTATTCTCTGGACTGAAGGATTGATGGGTGACAGCAGGTTCAGTGTTTGAGCAATAGCTGTTCACAAGGTATAACAATTATTCAAATGTGAACAACAAATATCATCATGCACATTTATATTTATTAAATGGTAGAGAGGTTGGCGAGTGCTTTAGTTGAAAAGGACCTGGATGTCCTTGGTCATACGTCACTGACAGAATTCATACAGGGGCAGGAAGTAAATGATATGTGGCTTTTCAGGCAAAATGATTGAAGTACAAAAGTTAGAATATCTTTCCCACTGATCGTGTTTTGTTGAGATAGTATTTGGTGCTTTGTGTAAAGATTTGGTCTGCTTTATAATCAATGATCTCTTTGTCACCGAGACAGTGAAAAAGAGTTTGACCAGATGAAACACTAGCATGATGTTACCATGAGGAGAGAGTGCAGTAACGATGTGCTTAATCTGTAGCGCTGTGAGAGAATAAGAAGTTGAATCTTGATGGGTATGGACAGAAACTCATTATGACCCAAACAGCTGAATGGGGTGACAATGTCATACTTTTCATTGAATGTTTAATTCACGACAGTTTACATGCATCTGCAGCACCCTCACGTCGATTGACAGCGAGGTGCAGGCTCTGAATGAACTCTGAGCACTTTAAAGCACAGTTACTGTGTGACACTGCATTGAGTGTCACGTTGTACATAATCCTGTCAGCAGCCAAAACACCTTCATTCTGAAACAGTTAGTTATTCCCCACCGGTTTCTGACCTCCACAGAGATCATGGGTCTGCGTTCTTGGAGATGGAAGGTTACTTGGAGAATGGCTAAACGATGTTGGCTTCATTCCGACTGCCAGAAACCCATGTTAAAGTAAAGCATATGTACCATGAGTAATTAAGCCATGTGGATCAATTTGGAGCAGTCTGTCTGTGCAGCCGCTGCTCCATTTGTTTATGATGTTGGAGCATCTCTGACACTTTCCTGTTCCTGCGTTAGTGGTTTGACAAGCTGAATAACCTCTTCCTGTTCCTTTGTAAGTGACTCCGGGTGTGAAATGGTTCTTTCTGATCCCATGTACGTGGCATGTGGGAGAGAGCAGACTCGCACCTTCCTGTGCAACAGGCAGGAGGGACTGAAAGGGCTATCCTTCTTTTGCCCCGTAGTTTTGATGGGATGAATGGCTTCCCCACATTCTCGTGAAACCAGATTGAGGTACTGAATGAACTTGTCCTTTTACTGTGGAAATGTACTGTGCTGTTATATAAATGTCACCCAGACTTTAACAACACGGTCTTGAATGTTGTCCGAGTCTTGCGATACATGGTCACAGATTGTTTCAAGAGTTGAAGAGGGACAACCTGTCCTGAAAACTTTGTAGACTTCAGTGAATGCCCCCTCTTCTGCTGGCACAGTGAATCAGTAGCCAACACTGCTGCCTCACAGCACCAGGGTCCCAGGTTCGATTCGAGCCTTGGGCAACTGTCTGTGTGGAGTTTGCACATTCCCCACTTGTCTGCATGAGTTTCCTTTGGGTGCTCCGGTTTCCTCTCACAGTCCGAAGATGTGCACGCAGGGTGAATTGGCCAAACTAAATTGTCCATTATGTTAGGTGCATTAGTCAGACGGAAATGTGATTGGGTGGGTTACTCTTCGGAGGGTCGGTGTGGACTGGTTGGGCCGAAGTGCCTGTTTCCACATTGTAGGAAATCTAATCTGCTCAGTTTGGACTCAATGGGCTGAACAGCCTCCTTCCACACTGTAGGGATTCTATGATGACAAACTGGAGATACCTGAGCTGAGGAAGCTACGCTGAGGATCTCCTGCAGATGTGCCCCATGGCTGAGATGATTGATGCCCACCAATGATAATTATCTTCCCTTGTGCCGTGAATGACTCCAAGCAGTGTAGAGGTCATAATTAATTCTCAGTCAGTGTGATTTTGTTCAGGTTCCTTGATGTCATCCTCAGTCAAATACTGCCTTGAGTTCAGGGTCAGTCTCTCTTACCTGAGCCCCTGCGTTTCCTCTTTTGTTCATATCAATAGGTCATGGTGCAGAAGCACAGAAGGTTTTCTTAAAACAGAGGGTAGTGAATGTCAGGAATTCTCTTACACAGAGATCTAGGGGAGCTAGATCACTGAAAGGGACCAGTGTGTCCCGCTGGGATCAGTTCAGTGACCTCTGCTCTCTGTTATTTTCAAAATGACCTGGATATGGGTGTTGAAGAGTTGGCTAGAAAGTTTGCCGATGACACAAAGGTGGTTGGAGTGGTACAGAATGTGTAGGGCTATTGTAGGTTGCAATGGGACAACGACAGGATGCAGAGCAGGGCTGAGAAGTGGCACATGGAGTTCAAACTGAAGTAATTCACTTTGCAAGCTGCAATGTGAATGCAGAATACATGGTTAAAGGCAGGATTCTTGGCAGTGTGGTGAAACAGAGGGATCCTGGCGTCCGTGTCCACAGATCCCTCAAAGCTGCCACCCAAGTTGATCGGGTTGTTAAGAAGGCTTATGGTATGTTGGCTTTCAGTTGCAGTAGGATTGAGTTTAAGAGCCGCGAGATTATGCTACAGCTCGATAGAGCCCTGCTCAGACCGCACAGGGAATATTTTGTTCAGTTTTGGTCTCCTCATTATTGGAAGGATAATGAAGCTTTTGAGAGTGTAAAGAGGAGATTTACCAGGATGCTGCCTGGACTAGAAGTCTTACGAAGAAACCGTGAGGGAATGAGGGCTTTTCTCATTGGAGGAAAAATAGATGAGAGGTGACTTGACAGAGGTGTACAAGATGATGAGAGGCAGATAGAGATGAATAGCCAGAGACATTTTCCCATGGTAGAAATGTCTATCACTTGGTGGCATGATTTTAAGGTAATTGGATGAAGTTTTAGGGGAAATATCAGTGGTAGATTCTTTACACAGAGAGTGGTGGGTGTGTTGAATGCACTACCATCAGTCGTAGTAGAGACAAATACGTGAGGGAAACTTAAGAGACTCTTGGATAGGCACATGGAACAAATTGAACGGAAGCATGTAGGTTAGAGTAGGACAAACAACACAACGTCGAGGACTGAAGGTCCTAACTGCATGCATTCATGTAGAACCTTGAGCTCAAAATCTGCATGAATTCATGTAAAACTCCGTTATCTCACTTTATAGCTTAGAATCAATTTAAACATCATGGAATAGTCAGAGAACACAGGGGGCCAACACCTTCAACAGTTTGTCTTGCTATCACCATTGTTCACAGCTCACCTGAGAATGCAACATTTTTATAAAAAATAATGGTTTTGTGATTTACACATGAAAGAAGTGAAACGATCATGGTATTTTAACATATGAAAGGCTTAACAGACAATCGGTTTTTCTATGTATAATTTCAATTACATCACACTGTAAATTTTTGCTATAAATTCTGTGTTACGATCGAGCCCTCCACTATCACCTGATGAAGGAGCGATGCTCCAAAAGCTAGTGTGCTTCCAATTAAACCTGTTGGACTATAACCTGGTGCTATGTGATTTCTAACTTTGTACACCCCAGTCGAAAACCGACATCTCCGACTGTTCTTTGTTCTGTGTTCTATGGAAGTGCTCAAGAAAACTTGAACATTAAGAAGATTTGAGACTTAGAGCAGGTCAGCCTTGATCTTAGTGAAGGGCAAGGCAGGCTTGGGCTGTGAATGACCTGCCCCAGTTTCTGATGCTCTCCCATTCTATTATTGGACAGTTAGTATGTGTTATTTTCCTGGAAGGTCTTTTATGGAATATTGCAATCAGGGAGACCCGTGGATTTTGTGAGCCATCACTGGGTGAGATTTGGGGGCTGTATTCACAGTGAATCTGGGTCTACAACATGATTAACAAATGAAGCACAAGAGTCAGAGAGGGGAAGGTTTGTAAAGAGAAATGAGCAACCTCTTCCATATCCAGACTGCGTCTTCAAATTACATTTTCCAATCTCCCAAACCGAGTGGGCCAGTCTCGAGGGACCGAACGGTTTCCTCTATTTCTGTGCACCATGCTATAACAATAAGTGGACTCTAACTGCTCCTGTCTAGCAGGTTAGAGGGGTTGAATGGAACACAGAAACATGGGACTGAGGAGCACGAGTGGGTCATTAGAGAATTTGAGCCTTCTCCAACAGACATTAAGATTGTGGCTGATCAGATTGTGGTCTCAGCCTCATCGTCCTGTCTGTGTCCCATTATCCGTGACTCACTTTTCTGTCAAATCTTTAACTAACTCAGCTGTGAATACTTGTAATCAGAGAGGCACCACAAACTTCCGGGGAAGAGAATTCCCATTCGAATGGCCCTTTTGGAATTCTTCCTCATCCCGCTGTGAGAATAAGAGAATCATACAGTGTGGAAAAAGATCCTTTTGTCCAATTTGTCCATGCCAATCAGGCATCTTAATCAGATCTCGTCCCACTTGGCAGCATTCGGCCCACATCACATGATCCATTCCCATTTATGTACCTATCCAGTTACATTGTAAACATGTAATTGTACACGCTTTCACTACTTTCTCTGGCAGTACACCCACCAGCCTCTGTATGAAAAGGTTTCCCCTCAGGTCCCTTCTAAGTCTTTGCCCTGTCACCTTCACCCTATGCCATCTAGTTCTGGATGCCCCTACATTGGGAAAAAGATCTTGTCCAATCAGACTATCCATGCCACTCAGGACTTTATTAAACCTCTGTCATGTCACCATTCAGTCTCTGACAGTCCAGGGGCAAAAGCCTCATCCTGTTCAACATCTCCCTGTAGCTCAAACCCTCAGGTTCCAGAAAATCTTTGTAAATCATTTCTGCACCCTTTCAAGGTTAACAAATTCCATCCTTTAAAAGAGTCAACTAATATGTACGCAGTTTTCTTAAAGTAGCCTCACCTACGTCCTGTACAAGCGCAACACGTTACTCCAACTCCTATTCTCAATGTTCTGATCGATTAAGGCAAGCATGTCAACCACATTCCTCACTACTCTACCGACCTAAACTCCACTTACAAGGAACTATGAATCTTCACCCGTAGTATTCTTTGTTAAGCAACATTTCCCAGGGCACTACTCCGCTTTAACTTACCAAAATGTAAAACCTCACAAATATCTAAACTAAACTCCATCTGCCAGTCATTGGCTCATTGATGTTCAAGGATCCCGTTATATTCTGAGATAATCTTCTTCACTGTCCACTGAACCAATTTGGTGATGTTATCTGTAAACTTACTAACCATGCCTCCGATAATCACATCAAAGTTGTTTATAGCCGTGATAAAAAACAGTGAGCTCAGCATTGATTCTTTCAGAACGCCGCTGGCCACAGGTCTTCAGTTTGGAAAACAATCCATTACCTTCAATCCAAATTTGTATCCAATTGGTTAGCTCTTCCTAGATTACATATAACCTAATTTTAGTAATCTGTCTACGATGGGGAACCTTATTAAATGCCTTGCTGAAGTTTGTGTAAAAGTTGTACACCACAGTGTATTCTTCAATCTTCTTTGTCATCTCTTGATAATACTCAATCACATTAATTAGACAGGATTTCCACCACACAAATCCATATTGAATATCCCTAATCATTCCTTGTCTTTCTAAGTAAATGCAAATTCTATCCTTCAGAATCCCCTCCAAGGAACTCCTCGTCTCTGACGTTGGCTGATTGAGTCGATAATTCCCTGTGTTGTTTTGGCTCACTTCTCCCTTTTCTAGCCCCACTCCTCCACTGCCCACAAAAAATAATTCTAACTATGTTGGTGATATGGCCAATGATATAGTTCTCAGAGTGTGTCAGGGTCAGTGTTATGAACAAGTCAGCCAGATTTCTTTAATGTACTAAAACAACATGTCTATGACCAAAACAAACTAAGATGGAAAGAGGAATGCCGAGAGGATATTGCAAATATGTACAGTGATATTTCCCTTTGAAAAATACTGAGAAACACACACATATATACACACACACACACACACATACACACACACACACACACACATAGACAGACACACAGAGACACACGCACACACAGACAGACAGACAGACAGACACACACATGCGCACACACATACGTATTGTTGATAACAAACTGAAAAGCAAAATTTCTGCAAAGTTAACTTGAAAGAACATTGTCCAAATATGATTCGAACTTATGACCTAAGGAAAAATGAGAGTTTGACCACCTGCTGTTCTGTTTGTACAGTCATGAAGTCCTACAGCATGGAGAGAGGCAGAGAGGCCCTTTGGCCCACATTCGTCCATGCTGACCCAAATATCAAACCACACTAAACTAATTTCCCAGCACTTGACCCATAGCATTCTCGACTTTCCTGTCCATGTACTTGCCCAAATGCCATTTAAATATCGTTAATATAAATGCTTCAACTCCTTCCGTTTGCAGCTCATTCCCCTTGTGTGCCACTCTCGATGTTAAACAGTTTCCATCAGTTTCCCTTTTATTCTTTCCCTTCCCACCTTAAACTGATGCTCTCCCCTCCTTGATTCCCCAACTCTAGGAAAAAAAGGTTGGGTCCATTTACCCTATCCATGTAAACTTCTATAAGGCCCCTCTCCTGTGCTCTAAAGATAAAAGTCCTCGCTTGTCCAACCTCTCCCTGTAATTCATACTGCTGGGACCTGGCAACATTTTTGTAAATTCCGTCTGCCCACATACCAAATAAAAAACATCCTTCCAATCGCAACGTGACTAAAACCAACATCCTGTATAACTGCAACATAACTTCCCAACTGCTCTCCTCCATGTCCTGAACAATGCTTGCTAGTGTGGCAAAAGCCTTCTTCATTGCCATGTCTAACTATGACCCCACATTCAGAGAACAGTGGAACGAAACTCCATGGTCCCTCTGCTCAACTACACTCCTTAAGCTCCTACCAATCACCATGAAACTCCTACCTTGATCTAACGTTGCCAAAATATTCCTTGGTCCACTTCTCCAGTTTGATCAAGGTCCTGCTGCAATTTCTGATATACTTCCTCACTGTCCACGATACCACCTATTTTAGTCATGATTCGGAGATATCGGTGTTGGACTGGGGTGTACAAAGTTAAAAATCACACAACACCAGGTTATAGTCCAACAGGTTTAATTGGAAGCACACTAGCTTTCGGAGCGACGCTTCTTCATCAGGTGATTGTCAATCACCTGATGAAGGAGCGTCGCTCTGAAAGTTAGTGTGCTTCCAATTAAACCTGTTGGACTACAACCTGGTGTTGTGTGATATTTAACCTATTTTAACGTCATCTTCAAGTTTCCTAACCATGCCTTGTACATTCACAAGAATATCATTGATACAGATAACAAACAGCAATGGGCCCAGCAGAGACCCCTGAGGCACTTCATGTGTCACAGGCCTCCAGTCCGAGAGCATCCTTCCACTATTAACCTCTGCTTAGTACCATCAAGCCAATTGTGTGTCCAATTTGCCAGCTCCCTCTGGATTCAATGCAATTCTAACCTTCCAGACCAGCCGATCAGTGGCAACCTTGTCAAAGGCCTAACTGAAAACCACACAGTCTACCGCCCTGCCCTCATTAACATTCCTGGTCACTTCATCAATGAACTCAAACAAATTTGAGAGGCATGATCACCCACTCACAAAGCCATGCAATCTTTCCAGTCTAAAAACAACTATTAATAATAATTATTCAAGTTAATAACATCAAACTAATAAATAATAATAATATGACACTTTCAGTGGAGAATAAATTATTCATGATATGTGATATTGGAACGTGCATCATGGGTGAAGGGCAGAATAGATTTTGTACCTGTGTCATTGAACTGTGTTGAGAAAAAGCAAGGGTGACATGGTAGTTCAGTGGCTAGTACTGCTGCCTCATAGTGCCATGGATCCGGATTTGGTTCCAGCTTCGGGTGACACTCTGTGTGGAGTTTGCACATTCTCACTGTGTTTGTGTGTGTTTCCTCTGGGTGCTCCATTTTCCTTCCACAATCCAAAGATCTATAGGTAAGGTGAATTGGCCATGCTAAGTTACCCATAGTGTTATGTGCATTCGTCAGGGGTAAATATAGGGTAAGGGAATGGGACTGGGTGGGTTACTGTTTGGAGGGTCGGTGTGGTCTTGTTATGCCAGACGGTCTGTTTCCATAATGTAAGGAATCTTTCAAAAAAACTATTTCTAAACAAACGTTATCTTTCCAAATGCATGCATATCTCATCCCTCAGACTCTTCTCAAGCAGCCTACATACCACAGATATTAGACTTCCTGGTCTACCGATCCCAGATTTTTCTTTGCTTCCCTTCTTGAATAATGGCACAACATTTGCTAATCTCCAATATTCTGGAATCTAACCTGTCGCTAACGATGATGCAAAAATATCAACCAGGGTCCCCGTAGTTTCTTCTGTAACCTCTTGCAGTATTTTTTGATGCATCTGTCTAGGACCAGGAGATTTATCCACCTTCATACATTCTAATGCATCCAACACACCTTCTCCTGTGATATTGACGCACCCCAAGATAACACTACGACTTTTGTTAACCTCCCAAGTTTCATGTATTTCTCCACGGTAAAGAGCGAGGAGAAATATTCATTGAGAATCTCGCAAATCTCCTACGGTTCTCGACATGCATGTCCATTTTGGAATTGAGGGGTCATATTCTCATTTAGTTATTCATTTTACTTTAATATACTTAATGAACCTCTTTGTATTCACCCTAATCTTCTCAGCCAAAGCTATCTTGTGCCCCCTTTTCACCCTCCTGATTTCCTTCTTCAGTAAACTCCTGTATCCCCTGTATACCTCCAGGTATTCCCTCGATCCCAGCTGCCTGTACCTGAGCCACGCCTCCTTTTTGCTGGTCAAAGCCTCAATATCTTCTGACATCCGAATTTCCCTCTTCCTAACAACGTTGCCTTTTACCCACACAGGAACATATAGACCTTGAACTGGAGACATTTCACTTTTAAAGGCCTCCCACTTGCAGGAGGTCCCTTCGCCTGCAAACAAACTCCTCTAACCAACCCCTACGAGCTCCTGTCTAATTCCATTAAAATTCGCCTTGCCCCAAGTTTGAACTTGAACATGTAGACCAGTTTTGTCCTTCTCCATAACCATTTAAAAATTAATAGAACTATGGTCACGGGTCCCAGAGGGCTGCCCCACTGTCACCTCAGTCACCTGTCCTGCCCTAGGTCTTAGAGTAGGTCACGCTTCGTCCCTTCCCGAGTTGCACCCTCTACTTACTGCTTGAGGAAACCATTCTGAACACACTTAATAAATGCATCTCATCTCAGTCCTTAATTCCATGTCATTCCCAGTCTATGTTCGGAAAATTAAAATCTCCTACTAATGCAATCCTCTTGGCCCTGCAAGTCTCCCCAGTCTGTCTACATACTTTTGTTCCCCTAATTCCTCGTTTATTATTTGGGGGCCTATCGTACAATCCAAATCCTATCACCATTCCCTTCTTATTTATTAGCTACCCAGACAAATCCTCTAGGATGATTAATCAGTTATTTTATCTCTGTTTACTGCTGTGTTACTCGCCTTAATCAAAAATGAAACTCCCTGTCTCCTGTTTCCACCATCTCTGTTCCACATAAAGCACCTGTACCCTGGTACATCAAGCTGCCGGTGCTGTCCCTCCCTTAGCCATGTTTCAGTAATGGCTATAATATCCCAGTCCCACGCACCAATCCATGCCTTGAGTTCATCGGCCTTACCTGTCAGCCATCTTGCATTGAAACATTTGCAATTTAATCCAACAGGCATTCCTTGCTCCCTGTCGTTGTCTAGCCTGACCTGTCTCTTCATTTTACTGTTTCTGATTACTGTATCTCCTTCCAACCTTGCACTTGCCTCCCTGCTGTTGAGGATCCCACCACTCCCCAACCCCAGCCAATCTAGTTGAAATCCTCCCTTGCAGCAGTTGCAAACCTGCCTGCCAGGATATTGGTCCCCTTCCAGCTCAGGTACAACCCGTCCTTCCTGAACAAGTCACCTTGCCCCACAAAAGATCTCAGTAATCCAAAAATCTCTGCCCCCTGCACCAATTCTTTAGCCACCCCTTCATCTGCCATATCATCCTATTCTTACCCTCACGAGAAAGGAGAACTGGAAGTAAACTGGATATTAGCACTGTCTTTTATCCTTTTCCGTAGCTCTCCACAATCACTCTGCAGGATGTCATCACTATTTCTACCTGTGTCATTCTGTCCTTTGTACCAATGTGCACAATGACTTCTGGCTCCTTCCCCCCACTACCCACCGCCCCCCCCCAACCCCCAGTGAGAACGTTCTGCAGCCACTCTGAAACATCCTGATTCCTGGGCATGTGGGAGGCTACACCCCATTCCGGATTCCCATTTGCAGCCACAGAATCTCCTGTCAGTTCCCCTCACTATCGAATCGGATAATTACTTCTGTTGTTATTCTGCTTGCACAGCCTTCTGACAATGGGATCTCGTCATGAAACGGTTGAATTTGGCTGAATTGTTTTGCTTCAGGCAATGGGGAGATTCCAATCAATCCTCATCAGGAATCCTCCATTAGTGGGAAAGACGACTGGGCTCTTATTCACTCCCAAACATTGTTGTGATGAGCGATTGGGAAACATCGCTAAGATCATACCCAACACCCCTTGCACGAAACAGGATCACGACATTTACCTTCCAAATCACTTGCTACATCTTCAGGTTAATTTGATGTGATTCATGTCCTAAGACACACAAATCCCTCTGTAAACCTGAGTTCTGCATTCTCCTTGCATTTAAATAAATTTCTGCTGTTTATCTTTTCCTCAAAACAGAAAATTTCCATCACATATATATTGTACTGCTTTTTTCCTGCTGAAGCTTTGCTCACAGCCATCTTCTGTTTGTATGCCATTGCTTGTTGCTATTCCCTCCCCCAGTCTGTGTCCCATTGCAGATGTTCTGCACTCCCACTGTCTGTATCTCATTGCAGAAGCACTGCCCTCCTCCGTCTGTATCCCATTGCTGATGCTCTGCCTCCCCATCTGGATCCAATAGCACACCCTCTGCCCTCACCCGTCTGTATCACATTGCAGACGCTCTGCCCTCCCCTGTCTGTGTCCCATTAAAGACGCACTGCCTTCAGCTGTCTATATCGCATTGCAGACACTCTTCCCTCCCCCCTGTCTGGATCCCATTGCAGAGGTGCATCACTTCCCCAGTATGTCTCACATTGCAGGCACACTGCCCTTCCCCTGTCTGTATCCCATTGTAGACGCAATGCCCTCGCTCTGCCCTCCACTGTCTGCAACTCATTGCAGGCGCTTTTCCCTCCCCCTGTCTGTATTCCATTGCAGACGCTCTGCCTCCCCCGTCTGTATCTCATTGCAGACACACTGCCCCTCCCCCAGTCTGTCTCCCATTGCAGACGCTCTTCCCTCCCCCTGTCTGTATCCCGTTGGAGACGCTCTGCCCTTCCCCTGTCTGTATCCCATTGTAGAGCTGCATCCCTCCCCCGGTCTGTCTTCCATTGCAGACACACTGTCCCTCCCCTGTCTGTATCCCATTGCAGACGCTCTGCCCTTCCCCTGTCTGGATCCTATTGCAGATGCTCTTCCCTCCCCCGTCTATATCTCATTGCAGACACACTGCCCCTCCCCCAGTCTGTCTCCCATTGCAGACGCTCTTCCCTCCCCCTGTCTGTATCCCGTTGGAGACGCTCTGCCCTTCCCCTGTCTGTATCCCATTGTAGAGCTGCATCCCTCCCCCGGTCTGTCTTCCATTGCAGACACACTGTCCCTCCCCTGTCTGGATCCCATTGCAGACGCTCTGCCCTTTCCCTGTCTGTATCCCATTGCAGACGCTCTGACCTTCCCCTGTCTGTATCCCATTACAGAGGTGCATCACTTCCCCAGTATGTCTCACATTGCAGGCACACTGCCCTTCCCCTGTCTATATCCCATTGTAGACGCAATGCCCTCGCTCTGCCCTCCACTGTCTGCAACTCATTGCAGGCGCTTTTCCCTCCCCCTGTCTGTATTCCATTGCAGACGCTCTGCCCTCCTCCGTCTGTATCCCACTGCAGACAGTCTTCCATCCACTGTCTTTATGCCATTGCAGACGCTCTGCCCTCAGCGTTGAGGTGAGTCTCCCTGAACGTCTTGTCCAAGTCTATCAGTAATAACGCCACAGACCCTTTCCATCACTTCCCACAGAATCAGTTTGGGGGGATCTTACAAATAGCAAGGTGAAGCAAACATTAGTGTGTTATGTATCAAAACCAAATCTGTCACGTAAATACTTGACAACATATGCTCTGGAAATTAGGTATGCAAGTATATTCAAGGGGGAGCAATGACACAGTGATATTATCGCTGGGCTCTTAACCCAGAAACCCAGGTAATATTCTGGGGACATGAATTCAAATTCTGACAAGCAAGATGGTGGAATTTGAATTCAATATGTATCTGGAATCAAGGGCCTATGATGACTAGGAATCCATTGTCGATTGTTGGAAAATCTCATCTGGTTCAATGGTATCCTTGAGGGAAGGATACTGCTGTCCTTACCTGGTGTAGCCTGCATGTGACTCCAGACTCAAGACAACGCTATTGACTCTTAACTGCCCTCTGGCATGGGCAATAAATGCTGGTTATCCAGCGACTCCCTCATCCTGTGAATGAGTAACAAATAATCGTGTGTGCTGCAATAATAATAGATGGTCTCAAGTTGCACCGAAACTGCAGTGACTACTAATACTGTGAAGATAAACTTCCGTAAGTGTGTATTAGTTAGGTTGAACAGTATGTTGTGAACCAAACTAGAGAGCAGGTCATTTCAGATTTGGTGTTGTGTTGTCAGGAGGACTAATTAATAACCTTGCTCTGAAGCAGCTTTGGAGGAATAGTGACATCAATATGTTACATTTTTACACGACGTCTGAACACAATATCGAATGTTTGAACATTCTGGTTAAGCATCATGGAAGCCCGGAGGCTAGAGGGTCAAGCACGCTCCAATGAATTGGGGAAGTATAATATAACATTCAATGGGAGAAGCAATGATTGTGAGAGTCATAGAGTCCGACAGCACGGAGAAAGGCCCTTCTTTTCTTCAGCCCAAATTGGTCCATTCCGAACAAAATGTCCATTCACATTTCCCTGCCCTTGCCCCATATCCTTCTTATTCTTTCCTATCCGTGTATTTGTCCGAATGCATTTTAAATTTTGTGTATATACCCGCCTCAACCACTTCTGCTGGCATCTCATTCCATGTGCACACCACCCTGTGTGTAAAAGAAATTGCCCCTCAGGTTCCCTTTTACTCTTTCCCCTCGGATCTTAAATTGATGCCCTCTAGTCCGTGGTTGCTCAAAAAGACTGAGTGCATTCACTCCATCCATGCTTCCCATGATCTTATACACTTCTATCAGATCCCCCTCTGTCTCATACACTCTAATGTAAAAACTCCGATCTTGCCCAACCTCTCCCTATAACTCAGACGATTGAGTCCGGGCAACATCCTTCTAAATTTCTTCTGCACTATTTCCAGTATAATTACATCCTTCCCGTAGCAAAGTGAACAATACTTCACTTCAAACTACCAGTATTGCCTCACCACCATCCTTTTTAACTGCAACATAACTCCCTAATTTCGATACTCATTACTCTGACTGATGAAGCCCAGTTTGCCAAATGCCTTTTTCACTACCCTATCTACCTGTGACTCCAATTTCAGAGAACCTTGAACCTGAATTCCAAAGTCTCGTTGTCTCGATACACTCCTTAAGGCCCTGCCATTCACCATGAAACTCCTACCTTGATTTGACTTTCTAAAATGCAAGAACTTACACTATCTGTATTAAACTCCATTTGCCATTTCTCGGCCCACTTTCTCACCTGATCAAGGCACTGCTGTAATTTCTAAAATTTCTGATAATCTTCCTCACTGTCCATGATACCGCTTATTTTAGTGTCATCTTGAACCTTATAATTCATGCCTGTACATTCTCGTCTAAATCATAGATATGTGTAATATGTAAATATAAAAACAATATAAAGGCATAAAACAAGCAGTAATAGTCCCAGATCCGAGGACCGACCCCTCAGGCATTCCACTCATCACAGGCCTTCAGCCCAACAAGCATACTTCCACTATTACTCTATGTTTTCCTACAATGAAGCAAATCTATGATCTTATTTGCCAACTCCCCCTCAATTCCATATGGTCTAAACTTCCAGAGCAGCCTACTATGTTGAACCTTACTGAAGGCCTTACTGAAATCCATATACACCACATATACCACCATGCCCTTGTCAAAGTTACTTGTCATTTCACCAAAGCACTCTAACAAATTATTGAGCCATGATCCCCCACGCACAAAGCCATGCTGACTGCTCATAATCACACCCTACCTTTCCCAGTGCATGTATATCGTCTCGCTCAGAATCTTCTCAAGAAACTTGTCTACTCGAGATATCAAGTTTGCTGGTCTATAGGTCCCAGGTTTTTTTTTGTAGCTCTTCTTGAATAAGGGAACAGCTTGGCTATGCTCCAGTCCTCCGGAACCTCACCCTTTGGCAACCAACCAGGGCCCCCACTATTACTTATCTGTCCTCGTGCAGCGCTCCTGAATATATCTGGTCAGGACCAGGAGTTTTTCAGAAATACTGCATACTCTGAAAGATATGTCTACTTATTTCAGGTGAAAACACCAAAGAGTGAGTAAGTGATTCAATGATGATTAACATAACAAATTAAAGAATATATTAATCACAAGAAGTGACTTCAGAAGAATTCCAGACATTGTGGAATCCTAAGAATCCTCAGAAAATTGCAATCCAGAAAAGGAGGGCCATGAAACTGATCAGGAAATTAAAAAGCGAACATGCATGCAAACAAACAGGAACACAAAGACTGCAAAAATCTATGATCTATATTTCAAAAGAAAAAATAATTGTCAAATGTGGAAATTTGCAATCGGGAGAGACATGTTTCTGGTGGATAACAGGGAAATGGCAAAGCAAATGACCAGTTAGTTTACATCTGTCTTAATGGAGTAAGATCCAGAAAATCACCCAGAAATACAAAGTGATCGTATAGGACTTGTGGGAGTAAAGACATAAAGTCAATTCATATCAGTAACAAGGCAATATTGAACATGCAGCTGGATTGAGCATTGCTAACCTTGACCAACCAGACGTACTTCATACCAAAATCTTCAGAAGTAAATCACAAATAGAAGTATTGATTGAATTGTCGATGACGGCGTTCTATTTTCCTGTACATTCTGCAGAGTCTGGAAGCTGGTGTAGATAAATGTACATTAATAAACGTGATCCAAGCACAATAGATGAATGGTAGGGATCCAAGCATCTACAAAGGGAAGAGGAGATAGTGTGGAGAACCGCTGACAAATTAAATTGACATTTGTGGGGAAACTGTTGGAATCTATGATATAGGATGTGATATTGGATACTTAGACATTAACAGCAACATTGGAGAGACTCAGTATGCATTTCTGAAAGGGAAATCATACTTTACAAACTTTGGAATTGTTTGAAGTTGATTCTTAAAGCATAGATAATGGGGATATAGTAGAATTGGCATATTTTAGATTATCAGAAGGCTTTCTATAAGAACTCACACAGTGAGTTCGAAAATGCAATGATGTGAAGGGTATTTGGAGGAATATATGTAAGTGGAAACCTAAAGTTTGGTTGCCTTCCTTTAAGGGAGTCAGAATATAGATGTAAAGACACGTTGAAGCAATGTGTTGGTGAGACTGTACTTGGAGTATTGTGCCCAGTTTTGGTGACTGAACCTGAGAAAGAATATACTGGCCACAGAAGAAGTGTAATGGACATTATCCAGACAAATCCCTCAGGTGGCAAGCTTGCGTGATGAGGAAACCCGGCCTATATTCTCTTGAGGTTCAAAGAACCAGCGGTGGGTCACTGTGAACTTTATAAAACTCACAAAACATACGACAAGTTGGAAATTAACAGGAAATTTATCAGTCTGTCTAATCCACATTCAAGGCAAATAATGGCAGGATAAGGGACAAACCATTTAAGACTGCAATAAGGAGGAAATTCTGCGCGTAGAGGGGACTGACTAAAACAGGTGCAAGGCAAGGCGAGATTACGGAGAATCCCCAGATAACCTATCAGTGTGTCAAGTGGAGCAGAATAACCAATGAACACGTAGGACTCATTAGTGACTTGCCAAGTTGCATCGAAATCAACTTTAGTAGTAAGAGAAAGAGGGGAGTGGTGGAAGGCTGTTTGTGTGACTGGAGGCTAGTGTCCAATGGTGCACCACAGGCATCAGTGCTGGGTCCGTTATTATTTGTGATTTGGAGGTGCTAGTGTTGGGCTGGGGTGGACAAATCTAAAAATAACATAACACCAGACCATAGTCTAACAGGTTTATTCGGCAGCACTAGCTTTCGAAACGGAGCTTCTTCATCAACGTGCACAACCACGTGATATAACTGATGTTGAGAGATTTTTAACCTTATTATTTGTGGTATTCATAAATGATGCAGCTGTGAATATGGACGAGGGGTGGGGTGTGTAATAAATAAGTTTGGATTTGATACAAAGATTGGCCGGGTGGTTGGCAGTGAGGAGGAAGGCCTTATGTTACAGGTAGATACTGATGGAATGGTCAGATGGGTGGATCAATGGCAGATGGAATGTAACACTGATAAATATGAGGTAATGCAACTTTGGAAGAAGGAACCAGACAGGGGTGTACTCAATGAATGGCAGCACACTAGAAAGCTCAGAGGGTGCTTCTCCACACATTGCTGAATGTGTCTGCTCAGGTTAATACACAATCTGGGAAAGGCTGGGGGAATGTAAACATAGCCTTTTTTCATCGAGGCATAGATTATAAGAACTATGCGGAACTGTGGTGAGGGCAAGATGGAATATTGTGTGTGGGTCTGGGAACAACATTACAGGAAGGAAGTGATTGTAGTGGAGGGGGTGCAGAGCAGATTCACCAGGATGTTCCCTGGGATGGAGCATATCAGCTATGGAGAGAGGCTGGATAATCTCAGGTTGTTTAGTTTGGAGGAGAGAAGGCTGAGAGGTCTGTGATTCAGAGGGATAGGATTACGAGGTACATGGACAGCGTGGACAGACAGCAGCTGTTGCTTTGACTCAAAGGGCCACATTTTTGAAGTGAAGGATTTGCGGTTTAGTGAATTTTGAGAATTGTTTTTCATCCAGAGGGTGTTGGGGTCTGGAATGCACTTCTTGAGAGTGGAGTTGTTATGGTAACCTCAAACCATTAGAAACCACATGGTTGGGCACTTCAAATGCTTTAAGATTCACGGCTACGGTCTTGTGTCAGAAAATAGGCCTAAAGTAGACCGTGCTGTATTTCTGGTAGTACAGTGCCTGTGCTTCTGTGATTGGATGGCTGTGGAAGGTCAACCATTGAGTAGCTTAAGGTAGGAATTGATGGGTTTCTGAAGATTATCTTAACAAAGTTGATAAGGGAGAACTTGTAATATTTTCTGGAAATATGTCAATGGCAAAATTAAGAGAAAAAAATTGCAGATTTCTTACATTCTGATACCAGATAATTGAGGACCGGGAAATAGCAGAACTATGGAGCAAATACTTTAGTTATGCCTTCACAGAAGAAAACAAAACAAAAAAGAAAACTTCCTCGCAATGCTAGGGAATTTCAGTCTTGTGAGAAAAAGGGAATAGAATGAAAATAGCAACTAAACAGTTTAGAGAGAGTATTGGACTGAAATTAATGGGCATAGACAAAGTCAACAGAGATTTCTGAAATGGGAATCATATTTGACAAAGTGGCTTTTAGAAAAATTATGTAGGAGGTATCAATGGAATCTCAGAAAGATTTTTGATAAAGCCCCAAGCCTATTGTGCAAATTTGAACCCTATGGGACTAGGGCTAATATATGGTCATAGATTTAGAATGGGAGAGCTGGCAGGAAACAGTGAGTAGGAATAAAACAATGTTTTATTTTTATATGGAAGGCTTGGAGGATATTGTAAGGATCGTGTCTTGGGCTCCAGCTATTCCCAATATCTTTGGGTGAGGGGCACAAATGCAATATTCCCAAGTCTGCTGACAGCACTCAACGATGTCAGCCTGTGAGTGGATGAGGAGGATGTAAAAAAGTTCCAAGGTGATTGAGACAAGTGGAGTGACTGGGCAAATACGTGGCAAATGGAGAGTAATGGGGAGATGAGAGGTTGTGTACTTTGATGGGAACAATAAAATGGCTGCCTCCCATTTGAAAAATGAGTGTTTGAAAAATGTTGCACTATAAATTAACTTAAGCTGCATTTTTGTTTATTTCTGCGTAGCCCTCAGAGTCCATGTAGGGCAGTGAGTTCTGAAGCCAGAAGTCAGTACTGGGAATGGCATTGGCACGCTGACAATTGTATATAGGCCCAGCAAGTGGGGAGCTGTAACATTGAAAATGAATCTGGATCTCCCTGTACACCAATCACTTGAAGCAATATTGCAGGAGTAGAAAGCAGGAAGGAAGATAAATGCTGTATTCACCTACATTTCAGGGGGATTTGAGTACAGGAGTAAATGTATCTCACTGCAGCTGTACAGGGCCTTGGTAAGACCCCATCTCGAACATTGTGCAGTATTGTGTGCAGTTTTGGTCTCTTTTCCTAACAGACGACAAACCTGACATTGAGGGAGAGTAGCAGAGGATGACCAGACTGACACCTGGGATGACAGACTTCTTGTGGGAGCAGAGTTTGGGGCGACTGGACCTGTATTCAATGGGCTTTAGGGAAATGAGTGAAAATCACAGTGAAATATATAACACTCTGACAGGGCGAGACAGATTAGAAGCAGGTCAGTAAATCGCCTGGCTGGAACGTCGAAAACAAGGGGCCACAATATTAGGTACAGACAGGCCACTTTGCATTGAGATGAGAATAAATGCCTGCACTCGGAGAGTGGCGAACCAGGGGTACTCTCTCCCAGATCAGGCTGTGGAAGTCAAGGGGCTGAATATAAATTAGGATTTCTGGCAACTAAAGGGATAGGGAGAGAGCAGGAGTATGGTGTGAAGATAGCAGATCAGCTATTATTCCCGGTTGTTCTCCAATAACACAATAACTGTGTTCCTGTACAACACTGTGTTGTAGAAAATCGTGCAATATTAATAATGGGGTCTATGGAAAAAAGAGGGTAAGTGGCGAACTCCCAAAAATATCAGTAAAAGCCAAAATTTAAATTTGGTCTAACACACAATAGGACAGTCTAAATAAATCTTTAAATTACATGTTGTAATGGAACAGTGCTGTAAATGTAACGCTTTCACATGACAGTCACTCACTGGTGCACTGTACCTTTCACCACAATCTTCACCAGAAAGTGCGCGGGGGCTGACCGACCAAGTGATACCGATGCCGAATTCCAGTTTTCCCCAAGATTCTCCCCACAGTTTGAAATAAAGTTCTTTCTAAATATAGACTACAATTCCCAGTTTCAGGCTCAGTTTCATGGCCTGAAGAGCCAATTGCATTCCTGTTTTAGCTGAACACATCGATTGTACCTTTTGTAGACAGAGGGTTTCTGAGGCTGGGTTTGCTGTTCAGCTGGTGCCAGCCAAGGAATCGCGTCACAGTAAACGCCAGTTCACTTTATAGAAAAAGGTTCATGAATTGCATTGCAGCCGAATTGTATTTAATCAACACGCGTTATCAGTGAACTGCCTGTACATAGAATGGAGGCGCAAAACTGGTGGGCTGAATGGACTACAGCAGTTCTCATTTTATGGTTCACAATGTTTAAACATATTAAGGGATATTGTATGGGGAAAACTGCGTTGAGGAGTTGTTCGGCCATTAACGAGATAGCGAAAGCTCAATGAGTTGTATGACGTATTCCTTTCCTGATGCTTCTGTGCAGTGTGTGGGAAAGCACTGCAAATATTGCTACAAGCTCTCAGCTGTTAGGAAGGAGGTCTCTGCAGGGACAACAGGATTCTGTTTCCCATTCCCTTTTCTGATAACGAGGCTGGTGCCGGCTGTTCTCTCCGGTTTAACCTTTAAGATCTCGGAGCAGTTTAATACAATTGAGTGCCTTGCTTGCCCGTTTCAGAGACCATTGAAGAGTGTATCACATGTCTGTGTGTCTGAAGTCACGTTTAGGCCAGACCAGGAAAGCACGGGAGATTCACTTCCTGAAAGTACACTGGGTAAGGAGATCGACATCTACAATCGACATTGAACAGAAGTTCACTATTACTGACACCAGATAATAGATCTCGATATTTTATTAATTGTTTTTAACTTGCACCAGTTGACAGAGAATTATCCTGGTCTGGATTAGCAATCCAATGACAATTCCACAATAGCACCATCTCCAAATGGGGACCTATTGGAAATCACACTGAACCGATTATTTCTGTGATGTGTGACAGCTCTATCAAAAATAACCCCAGCCAATTTGACTATCGTGATGGGATTGAGGGCGTGGTAATTGGTCCGATTGTAATTATTCCCTTCTTAGGGGATGGGACATAGTTGAGTAATTACCCACATTGCCAGGGAGTTGTCAGAGTTGGAGCTGGAATGAAACAGCTTCCCCAGGGACACGGCTTGTTGTGTAGCACAAGTCTTCAGTCCTATTGCAGGAACGGTGTCCGGGCCAAATGCCTTTGTCATATCTACAGTGTTCAGTTGTTGCTTCATATCACATGCAGTGAATTGAATTGGTTAAGACAAGCAACTGTGCTTCTGAGGGTATCATATTGAGGGTGAGGTGGGTAATCGACTCAACACTTCTGGATGAGGATGGTGCAGATACATCATCTTTTACACTGACGTACAGGGCTGTTCCATTATTTGGGATGGGGATATTTGTGGAGTCCTCTCCTCCAGTAAGTTGTTTAATGGTCCACCGACTTTTATGCATGGATTTGACAGGACGACAGAGCTTAGATCTCATTTGTTAGTCTTGGGATCATCTCTCTCTCTGTATCAGATGTTAGTCCTGCTGTTCGTAGTGTAACCAGTCAAGTGCGGGAGCTTTAATGGATTGTCATCAGGTTTAGGTGCACGTGATTCCGACCTGACCATGTTCACCCGCACTCGTCACTGACCCATGGATCGGCTTGATGGAAATGGTAGATGGATGGACTATCCTGGGGGAAAGGTTACAGATTGTCATTGAAATCTACAGCATCAGATGATAACCAATTTTTAGCTGCAATATCTACAATTCAATTCTACTGACTGCCCCCCAGTTCGCACTGAGACCCATTCACCCATCAGCCCTGTACTCAGTGACCTATTCTGGTTTCTGATGCGGAAATACTTCCATTTTCATATTCTCATTCTGCTGGAAGTCTTTCCTTGGTGTCACGTCTCCAATTTGTTACATAAGCAATATCCATTTAAGGGAATAATCTGAATCTTTTCCTTTCAGTAATGCCATCTTCTGTATTTGAAGTGACTGTGTTTCCTTCTGTTTTTCTCCCTGACCATGATTCAGAGCTCTGCCGTGTCAGTGATGCCAGCCTTATGCAGTTTCAGAGTCAAGGAACTTGTCACCATGCGTTACTGTTCAGTTCCCAGTGTACAACGCTCCATGTTGGACAGGATGTTTGGCGATCTTTGACAATATTTCGTTGGAAATTGTTCAAAAACAGAAATTGCTGAAGAAATTGCGAAAGATGTTGAAGAATTTTCTGGAGTGAATGCAGAGTTAAACGTTCAGGTCCAGTGAACCTTCTATAAAGGCTTTTTATATTTATTTCCAGTATCCATAATTATTTATGTAATTGAAAAATTGTTCTGCGCCTAATCATTTCTGGAGAAACTCAGCAGGTGTGTCAACATCTGCAGAGAAAGAGAAACAGATTTAGCGTTTCCAGTCCAGTGTGACAATTCTTCAAAACTGAATACAATTGCAAAATGGTCTTTTCGTCCATTGCCAGATGTAGAGGATGGGTGGCAGGGAAAAGAGGGTGTGGCAAAAGAAAAATTGGCTTTTAGCAGTGGTGAAAGGAAAGATCCTATATAACGGGTCGAATTTAAGGTGTGAATGGAGGAAAGGGGTTCTCTCTATTGAATGCAAGATAAAAAAGATACAACCACACAAAGCTATACAGAGGCCAGGAGGGAGAATGTTGACCATGTGGTATGATATAAACCTGGCCACAGAAACGTTTTCACTTTCGTGATCATCACCCCCTTTAGATAAAGGAATTCAGGTGCTTGACTTCGTATTGGCACTAGCAAGCGTTTCATGCTGCCTTAGTATTGTAACATGGAGAAAAACAAATCACAGTTTGACTTTTGGGCTGAGTGTTGGTTACCTGTCATTTTTAATATTGTTTAATTTTGCAGTGCTTACCTTTAAACGCTTGTTCTTGAAGATTGTATCAGATGGAGTGTAGGATGTTGAGGACTGACATTATACAAACTTATAAAATCATGAGAGGTATGGATAGGGTGAAGAGCCAAGGTCTTTTCCAAAGGGTAGGGGAATCCAAACATAGAGGTAATAGGTTTAAGGTGAAAGAGGGTAGATTTTAAAGGGACTAAACGGCAGCGTTTTTACACTGAGGATGGTGTGGGTATGGAATGAGCTTCCATAGGAAGAGTGGGAGATGTAAGGACAGCTACAACATTTAAAACTCATTTGGACAAACATATGAATGGGAAACATTTAGAGGCACATGGACCTAATGAAAGCAGATGGGACTAGTATAGTTTGGAAGATCTGCCCAGCATGGACATTTAGAAAAGCTTCACGCAGAGTCAGGGTGGTTTTGTGAAAGGGAAAGGATATTTTGCCTGTAAAATCATGCAAAGTATTTCTGGAGATACCTGTAAATGTAACAAGCGGACTTGATAAAGGGGATCTGGTAGACACGAGCCTTTGCAGAGATCTTCCACAAGATATTACAAAACAAAAGTTCTTACACAAAACAGAAGCTCCAGGACGTCGGATACTGTATTAACATGGGATGATGATTGTTTAACACAGAAATCAGAGAGTCAGGATTAATGGATCTTTATGGTAAAGGTTTATCTGCTGGAGTACCAAAAATATCAGTCTGATGGCATCAGTTATTTGCAATCTATGCTGACAGCCAGAAGGAGGGAGCTGAGTGCAATATACATCCGAGTTTGAGGATGACACTGAGAATCAAAAGGCAGGCTGTTACTTAATGGAGAGGACTTCCAGAAAAGGAACAGTAAAGGCATTGGAGTCTTCCTGGGTATGAAACATAAAGTCTGCATGATGATGCAGCAAGGAACTTGGTTGGTTCATTCGGGGGGTTCCTGGGAAGAAAGGGTTGTGTTATTGAGAATCTCTAAGATGGTCAGGCGATAATTCATTGGGGTTTAAATGAATGAGGAGTGATACTGCTGAAACCTACAAGACACAGAAGGGGTTGGAGAAGGTAGATGTTGAGAAGTTGTTTCCATTGTTGGGCAAAGTGTCGAACTCGAGGATATCGATACTGAATAAGGAACATCGATTTCAATCTGAGATGCAGAGTAATGTCTTCTCTCCGAAGATAGTGAATGTCTGGAATTCCATAACTCAGAGAGGTGTGGGGGGATACAAGGAGTTAGCAAGAGAGTGGAGTTGAGCCCTGGAGTAGATGAGCCATGTTCTTATGAAATGACAGGGTTAGCTTGAGGGGCCGATTGACCTACTCCTGTTCCTATTTATTAATTTCACATGTTATGCTTTTGGAAAGTAACGTGTTATTTTGCTGGAAATCGTGTTGTACAATGTTGCATTCAGGCAGAGCAGAGGATTTGTTGTTTTAACTCTGGGTGGGGTATGTGGCTGTATTCCTAAAGTATCTGGGTCTGCAACATAACCCATGTCTGGAGCAGAAGTGACAGAGAGTGGAAGCCTGGAAACAGGGACTGGGGGTGGGGTTGGTGGTCACTTCCTGATCCAGTCTGGATTTTCCAAGTACATTTCCAAAACTCCACCTAACCATCGGAGTGGCCTCGATCTGTCCCTGTTTAGCATGTCTGAGGGCTGAATGGAACATCAGAACATAGGGCTGAGGGACACAAGTGGGCCATTCGGCCCTTTGACACTACTCCACTAATAAATAAGGTCATGTCTCATCTCATTGTGTTCCCAGCTGCACTTTTCTTTCCATGCACCATTATCCCTGATTAACCTGTCCATGGAAAATCAGACAAAGCCAGCTTAGATATAATTTAAAGATTCAGCCATCCCAGACTTCTGGGTAAGAGAATTCCCACTTGACTGAAGTCCTACTTTGTGTATTTCTCCTAATTCCTGCTCTGATGGAGGTTGGAGGGTATCACTGTTTCCTTTTTTCGTCCCATTCCTCCACTGCTGACACATAATTTTAAATGTAGCCAGGTTGGTGATATGGCAGATGATAAAGTTCTCAGACTGAGTCAGGTTCAGTGACAGGAACAAGTCAGGAAGATTTCTTTAGTCAGCCACAAGTAATTAATATAACTAACGGATGTGCATGGTGGATCTGCGGTTAGCACTGCTACCTCCCATCACCAAGTAGCTGCGTTCAATTCCAACCTCGGGCAACGCTCGATGTGGATTTTGAACATTCTCCCCACGTCTGTGTGGGTTTCCTCCCAGTGTTCCAGTTTCCTCCCACTGTCCAAAGGTATCCAGCTTAGAGCGGATTGGCTATGCTAAATTGCCGAGAGCGCCCAGGGATGTGTTGGTTAGATAGGTTAGTCATGGTAAATTCAGGGTTACATGGATAGAGTAGGGGGGCAGGTCCGGGGGGGTGGGGGGGATTGTGGATACTGTTACGAGGGTCAATGTGGACTTGATGGACGGAATGTCCTGCTTCCACAATGTCGAGATTCTATATAAACAACACGGAGTTTTACTATACAAACACCCAGTGGGTATCTATCTGATCACTCTCCTCTAGGCTTTGTCTGTTTCAATAAGATCACCTCTCATTCCACGAGTAACATGCTAAAGCCGTCATAATATAAGACCCTCATCCCTGGAATACATGAAGTGAAATATCTATGAACTGCTTCCAATTTAATTATATCCTTTCTCAGGTAAGGAGACAAAAATAATCTCATACACAGATGAAGTTAATTTTTGTTTTCTCAATGGTGATAGTATTTGTAAATTCCCACACCATACCCCCACCTCCCCCCCCCCCCACTCCCACCCCCACCCCCGTCGCACTCTCTTAAAATCCTGGAAGATGCATTTTCCAAATTCAGTTATCTTGCATCGTGGCACATTATTGTAGAAGATTTCAACTGTCTTATGGACACCACGGTGGACAGAATGTCCAAAGGTGCCCCAATACCCTCGGTATAATGTAAGCAATTAGTGGATTTGTGTGCAGAAAGAGAGCTGGTGGATATCTGGAGGCAGATCCACATCACAAGTAAGGATTTTATTTTCTTCTTTAACCGGCATAAATGCGACACGAGGGTTGATATCTTCCCCATTCCTGCAACAATCTTAGATTCGGTGGCATCCTGCACAATTAGGAATATTACCATTTATGACCATGAAGCAGTATACTTATTGATTAAGATTAAGGGCAATATAACAGCTTCGAGACACGAGCGAATCAATCTCTTTCGTATTAAGACTAGTTGGTTAATTGAGTATTTAGATTAGATTACTTACAGTGTAGAAACAGGCCCTTCGGCCCAACAGGTCCACACCGACCCGCCGAAGAGCAACCCACACAGACCCATTCGCTGACATTTACCCCTTCACCTAACACTACAGGCAATTTAGCATGGCCAATTCACCGAACCTGCACATGTTTGGACTGTGGGAGGAAACCGGAGCACCCGGAGAAAACCCACGCAGAGACAGGTGTAATGTGTAAACTCCATACAAACTGTGGCGGGAGGGCGGGGAGGACAAGTGAGGTGAGGCCAAGAGCGGGGAGGGTGAGAGGGAGGGAGAGGGTGAGAGAGGTGAGAGCAAGTGAGGGGGAGGGTATGAGAGCGTGGAGGGTGAGAGAAAGGAGAGAATGAGGTGAAGGCAAGAAGGAGGGAGAGGGTAAGAGAGGGGAGGGCGAGCGAGGGGAGAGAGGGAGGGGAGGGTGAGAGAGGAGTCAGTGTGAGAGAGGGGAGGACGAGAGAGGGAAAGGGAGGGAGGGGAAAGCGAGGGGGAGGGAGAGGAGCGAGGGAGGGGAGGACAAGTGAGGGGAGACCAAGAGAGGGGAGGCCGGAGAGGGGAAGGGAGGGAGGGGAAAGCGAGGGGGAGGGAGAGGGTGAGAGCGGTGAGGGCAAGAGAGGGGGATGAGAGAGCGTGGATGGCAAGAGAGAGGGATGGAGGTGAAGGCAAGAGAGAGGGAGAGGGCGAGAGAGGGGAGGTGAGAGAGGGGAGGGAGAGAGGGGGAGGGCGAGAGAGGTGAGGGCAAGAGACGGGAGGGAGGGGAAGATGAGAGGGATTGAGAGGGCGAGAGAGGGGAGGTCAAGAGAGTGGAGGGCGAGAGAGATGAGGGAGAGAGGGGAAGAGTGAGATAGAGGGATGGGTGAGAGAGGTGAGGGCGAGGGAGGGGAGGACAAGAGAGAGAGGAGGGTAAGAAAAGGGAAGGTGAGAGATGGGAGAGAGGTGAGGATGAGAGGGAGGGAGAAGGCGAGAGAAGGGAGGGCCAGAGAGGGGAAGGGAGGGAGGGGAGGGCGAGAGGGAGGGAGAGGGTGAGAGAGGTGAGGGCAAGTGAGAGGGGCAAGAGAGCGTGGAGGGCGAGAGAGATGAGGTATGGAGGTGAAGGCAAGAAGGAGGGAGAGGGCAAGAGAGGGGAGAGCGAGAGAGGGGATGGAGGGAGGGGGAGGGCGAGAAAGGGGAGAGAGGGAGGGGAGGGCGAGAGGGAGTGAGAGGGTGACAGAGGGGAGGGCGAGAGAGGGGAAGGGAGGGAGGGGAAGGCGAGAGGGAGGGAGAGGGAGAGAGAGAGGTGAGGGCAAGAGAGGGGGGCAAGAGAGCGTGGAGGGTTAGAGAGAGGGATGGAGGTGAAGGCAAGAAAGAGGGAGAGGGCGAGAGAGGGGAGGGCGAGAGAGGGGAGGGCGAGAGAGGGGAGGGAGGGGAAGATGAGAGGGATTGAGAGGGCGAGAGAGGGGAGGTCTAGAGAGTGGAGGGCGAGAGAGATGACGGAGAGAGAGGGAGAGTGAGATAGAGGGATGGGAGAGCGATGGGAGGGCGAGGGAGGGGAGGGCGAGAGATATAGAGGAGGGTAAGAAAGGGGAAGGCGAGAGATGGGAGGGAGAGAGTTTAGGGAGGGAGGGGGGAGGGCGAAAGAGGGGAGAGAGTGAGGGGAGGGTGAGAGAGGGGAGAGCGAGAAAGGCCATGGTGAGATAGAGGGATGGGCGAGAGAGAGGGGAGTGTGAGAGTCGAGAGCAAGAGAGAGGGATGGGCGAGAAGAGGGATGGGCGAGAGAGAGGGGAAGGTGAGAGAGGAGGGCGAGAGAGAGCAGAGGGTAAAAGAGCGTGGGAGAGAGAGGGGAGTGCGAGAGGGGAAGGCGAGAGAGGGTAGGGAGGGGGTGGGAGGGCGAGAGAGGGGAGAGCGAGAGAAGGGTGGTGAGATAGAAGGATTGGCGAGAGAGAGGGGAGTGTGAGACTGGAGAGGAAGAGAGATGGATGGGCGATAGAGGGATGGGCGAGAGAGAGGGGAGGGTGAGAAAGGAGGGCGAGAGAGAGCAGAGGGTGAGAGAGTGGTTGGCGAGAGAGGGGAGTGCGAGAGGGGAAGGCGAGAGAGGGGAGGGAGGGGATGGGAGGGCGAGCGAGGGAAGAGGGAGTGGAGGGTGAGAGATTGGAGGGAGGGAGGGGAGTATAAGTGAGGGGAGGCCGAGAGGGGGGAGGCCGAGAGGGAGGGAGAGGGTGAGAGAAAGGAGGGATGGAGGTGAAGGCAATAAGGAGGGAGAGGGAAGAGCGGGGAGGGCGAGAGAGTGGAGGGCGAGATAGAGGGATGGGTGAGAGAGGGGAGGGCAAGAGAGGGGTGAGCGAGGGAGGGGAGGGCGAAAGGGAGGGAGAGGGTGAGAGAGGTGAGGGCACCAAATGGGGGAGGGCGAGAGAGGGGACAGCAAGAGAGACGAGTGCGAGAGAAGGGAGGGATGGAGGTGAAGGCAAGAAGGAGGGAGAGGGCAAGAGAGTGGAGGGTGATAGAGGGTAGGGTGGGAAGGGGAGGATGAGAGAGGGGAGGGAGGGAGGGGAGGGTGAGAGAGGAGTCAGTGAGAGAGAGGGGAGGACGAGAGAGGGGAGGATGAGAGGGAGAGGGAGGGAGAGAGAGGGGAGTACGAGAAAGGGATGGCGAGAGAGGGGAGGGCGAGAGAGGGGAGAGCGAGAAAGGGGATGGTGAGATAGAGGGATGGGTGAGAGAGAGGGGAGTGTGAGAGGGGTGGGTGAGAGAGCGGAGTGCAAGAGAGGGGAAGGCGAGAGAGCATAGGGAGGGAGTGGGAGGGCGAGAGAGGGGAGAGAGGGGAGGGCGAGAGAGGGGAGGGAGGGAGGGGAGGGCGAGCGAGGGGAGGGCGAGTGAGGGGAGGGAGGGAGGGGAGGTCAAGTGAGGAGAGGCCGAGAGAAGGGAGGGCGAGAGGGAGGGAGAGGGTGAAAGAGGTGAGGGGGAGAGGGGAGGGCGAGAGAGAGGAGGGCCAGAGAGGGGAAGGGAGGGAGGGGAGGGCGAGAGGGAGGGAGAGGGTGAGAGAGGTGAGGGCAAGAGAGGGGGGCAAGAGAGCGTGGAGGGCGAGAGAGAAGGATGGAGATGAAGGCCAGAAAGAGGGAGAGGGCGAGAGAGGTGAGGGCAAGAGAGGGGAGGGAGGGAGGGAGGGGAAAATGAGAGGGATTGAGGCGGCGAGAGAGGGGAGATCGAGAGAGTGGAGGGCGAGAGAGATGAGGAAGAGAGAGGGAAGGGCGAGATAGAGGAATGGGTGAGCGAGGGGAGGGCGAGACGGGGAGGGCGATAGAGCGAGAGAGAGGAGGGCAAGAAAAGGGAAGGCGAGAGATGGGAGGGAGGTGAGGTCGAGAGGGAGGGAGAAGGCGAGAGAGGGGAGGGTGAGTGAGGGGGCAGGCGAGAGACAGGAGGGCGTGAGAGGGTAGGGAGGGAGGGGAGCGTGAGAGAGAAGTGAGTGTGAGAGAGGGGAGGACAAGAGAGGGGAGGACAAGAGAGGGGATGACAAGAGGGAGAGGGCGGGTGGGGAGGGCGAGAGAGGGGAGGGTGAGAGAGGGCTGGGCGAGATACAGGGATGGACGAAAGAGGTGAAGGCGAGAGAGGGGAGAGCAGGAGAGAGGGGTAGAGAGTGAAGAGGGGGGAGAGAAAGTGAGGAGGAGAGAGGGGAGAGAGGCTGGAGAGAGAGTGGCAATAGAGATTGGGATGGAGAGAGGGGAGGGAGAGAGGGGGAAGAGAGGTCGGCGAGATAGAGAAGTGGAGAGAGGGGGGAGCATGGGGGTTGAGAAGGGAGGATTAGAGACGGCGTGGAGGGTGTGTAGGTGGTTAGCGGACAGGGGTGAGCGGAGGGGGAAGAGAGAGGCAGGAGAGAATGGAATGGGGAGATAGGGAGGGTGCGTGAGGTGGCGAAAGGTGGAGGGAAGGGGGGAGAGGAGGGGCGTGGGAGAATGGGGAGAGGAGGGAGAGACAGACAGCGGAAAAGGGGGGAGAGAGGGGTAAGAGGGAGAAGAGAGAGGGAGAGAGGGAGGGGAAAGAGCGGGGAGGGCGAGAGAGAGGGTGACAGAGGGTGAGGAGAGAGCGTGGAGAAGGGGGAAAGAGAGAGGGAGCGAGAGAGAGGGGAGAGAGAGGTTGAGAGAGATTCTGATCCAACACTGAAAATTGACAATTCAGTGGCTGAGCTCTTTCAGGTTTTGTATTATATAATATATACAATATCTCATATACATTGTTGTATAGAGCTGTTTGTCTGCGCATAAATATTGTTTTGCATTAGAGCTGATCTGTTAACATGTAAATATTACCGTGCATCGAACCATCTCTGGTTATTAATAAATATTTTTTGATTTGGAACTGTTTGTTTATAAATATAAATGTTGTTGTGGATAGGAACAATTCAGGTTAAATCCAGTTTTGTTTTGGAGATGTACATGCTTTTTTATAAATATTGTTGAGCATTGGAATTGATATGAATTATATCCCAGAACGCAACAACATGCTGCATCAAAGCATCTTCCCCCTTGATATCTTTAGCTCAGGTTGATGGGCTCTGATAACATCAGCAACAGCACATTTGCCTTGTGTGTCAGAGAGAGTAGTTACATTTCACTTAAACCCTTCCTCAATCTCATTAAGAAGTGAGACACACTGGGACCCTCTCTGAGAAAATGAGATGCACTGTGACACTCTCTGGCAGAAAGTGACACACTCTGACACACTCTGACACTCTATAAGACACACTGTGACACTCTGACAGTCTTTGAAACACACTGTGACAATCTCTGACAGACTGTGACACACTATGACACATTCTGCGACACAGTGGGACCCTCTCTGACAATTTGACACGCACTAGGATACTCTCTGATCCTATCCTACACACTCGGAGACACACTGTGACACTCTCTGACACTCTCTGACACTTTTAGACGCACTATGACGCTCTCTGATTCTATCTGACACTCTCTGAGACACACTGTGACACTCTCTGAGACTCTCGGAGACATACTGGGACTATCTCTGACAATTTGAGACGCACTGTGACAGTCTCTGACAGACTCTGACACACACTGTGACATTCGTTGACATTCTTTGAAACACACTGTGACACTCTCTGACAAACTGTGACACACTCTGACACTCTCTAAGACACACTGGGACACTCTCTGACAATTTGAGACGCACTGCAACACTCTCTAATCCTATCCAATACTCACTGAGACACAACATGACATTCTCTCAAACTCTCTGAAAAGCACTGTGATACTCTCTGACAGACTGTGACACATTTTCACACTCTCTCGCAGATAGTGACATTTTCAGTTTCTCTCAGAATCTCTGACACACATTGTGATACTGTCTGTCACTCTCTTAGACACAATGTGACACTCTCTGACAGACTGTGACACACTGAGACACTCTCTGAGATGCACTGTGACACTCCCTGACCGACTGTGACACACTGTGAAATTCTCTGACACTCTCTGACACTTTGAGACACATGGTGACACTCTCTGATCCTATCTGACATTCTCTGAGACACAAAGGGATACAGTCTGACTCTATCTGACACTCTCCGAGGCACAGTATGAATTACTGAGACACTCTCTGACTCACTCTGACATCTCTGAGACGCACTGTGACACTCTATCACAGACTGTGACCATCTCTGAGCCAAATGCTGACACTCTCTGACACACTCTGAGACACAGTAAGAGACAATGTGACATTCTTTGACAGACTGTGACACACTGAAACACTCTCTGACTCTGTCTGATACACTCTTAGACACACTGTGACACTCTCTGACTCTCGGAGACACATTGAGACGCACTGTGACACTCTCTGATAGACTGTGACACACTCTGACACACACTCTGACACTCGTTGCCATTCTTTGAATCACACTGTGACTATCTCTGACAAACTGTGACACACTCTGACACTATCTGAGACATACCTGGACACTCTCTGACAATTTGAGATGCACTGTGACACTCTCTGACAGAAAGTGACACACTGTGACACACTCTGACTCTCTGAAACACACTGTGACACCCTCTGACACTTTGAAACACACCGTGACGCTCTCTGATCCTATCTGACACTCTCAGAGATGCACTGTAACAATCTCTGACTCTCTCTGAAACACACTGTGACACTCTCTGACACCTTGAGACACACTGTGACGTTCTCTGATCCTATCTGACACTCTCGGAGACACACTGTGACTCTCTCTGAGAAACTATGACAAATTGTGCCACTCTCTGAGACTCTCTGAGACACACTGGGAACCTCTCTGAGATTTTGTGATGCACTGTGACACTCTCTGACAGAAAGTGACACACTGTGACACACTCTGACACTCTATAAGACACATTGTGACACTCTCTGACTCTCTCTGAAACACACTATGACGCTCTCTGTGAAACTATGACAAACTGTGACTCTCTCTGAGACTCTCTGAGACACACCGGGAACATCTCTGAGAATTTGAGATGCACTGTGACACTTTCTGACACTCTCTGAAAAGCACAGTGACACTCTCCCACGCTCGCTGATACTTTGAGACGCACTATGACACTCTCTGATCCTACCTGACACTCTCTGAAACACACTGTCACACTCTCTGACTCTCGGAGACACATTGAGGCGCACTGTGACACTCTCTGACAGACTGTAACACACTCTGAGACACTCTGAGACACTCTGACACACACTGTGACATTCGCTGACATTCTTTGAAAGACACTGTGACAATCTCTGACACACTGTGACACACTCTGACTCTCTCTGAGTCTCTCTGAAACACACTGTGACACTCTCTGAGTAACTGTGACAAACTGTGACACTCTCTGAGACACGCTGGGATACTCTCTGAGATTTTGAGATGCACTGTGATACTCTCTGACAGAAAGTGACACAATGTGACACACTCTGACACTCTATAAGACACACTGTGACACTCTCTGACATTCTTTGAAACACACTGTGACAATCTCTGACAGACTGTGACACACTCTGACACACTCTGCGAGACAGCGGGACCCACTCTGACAATTCAACACGCACTGAGACACTCTCTGATCCTATACAACATTCACTGAGACACACTGTGACACTCTCCGACACTCTATTAGACAAACTGTGACACTATCTGACTCTTGCTGACAGTTTGAGACGCACTATGACATTCTCTGAACGTTTCTGACATTCTGTGAGACACACTGTAACACTCTGAGACTCTCGGAGACACACTGGGACACTCTCTGACAATTTGAGACGAACTGTGACACTCTCTGACAGACTGTGACACACTCTGACACTCTATAAGACACACTATGACATTCGCTGACATTCTTTGAAACACACTGTGACACTCTCTGACAGACTGTGACATACTGAGACACTCTCTGAGACACACTGTGACACTCTCAGACAGACTGTGACACACTATGACACTCTCCGGCACTTTGAGACGCACTGAGACACTCCCTGATCCTATCTGACATTCTCTGAGACACACTGTGATGCAGTCTGACTCTATCTGACACTCTCCGAGGCACAATATGACATACTGTGATACTCTCTGGCTCACTCTGACATCTCTGAGACACACTGTGACATTAGACAATAGACAATAGATGCAGGAGTAGGCCATTCAGCCTTTCGAGCCTGCACCACCATTCAATATGATCATGGCTGATCATTCCCAATCAGTATCCTGTTCCAGCCTTATCTCCATAACCCTTGACTGCACTATCTTTAAGAGCTCTATCCAATTCTTTCTTAAATGAATCCAGAGACTGGGCCTCCACTGCCCTCTGGGGCAGAGCATTCCACACAGCCACCACTCTCTGGGTGAAGTAGTTTCTCCTCATCTCTGTCCTAAATGGTCTACCCCGTATTTTTACGTTGTGTCCTCTGGTTCGGCACTCCCCCATCAGCGGAAATATGTTTCCTCCTGCCAGAGTGTCCAATCCTTTCATAATCCTATACGTTTCAATCAGATCCCCTCTCAGTCTTCTAAACTCAAGGGTATACAAGCCCAGTCGCTTCAGTCTTTCCGTGTAAGGCAATCCTGCCATTCCAGGAATTGACCTCGTGAACCTACGTTGCACTCCCTCAATAGCCAGAATGTCTTTCCTCAAATTTGGAGACCAGAACTGTACACAGTACTCCAGGTGTGGTCTCACCAGGGCCCTGTACAGCTGCAGAAGCACCTCTTTGCTTCTATACTCAATCCCTCTTGTTATGAAGGCCAGCATACTATTAGCCTTCTTCACGACCTGCTGTACCTGCATGCTTGCCTTCATTGACTGGTGGACAAGAACACCCAGATCTCTCTGAACAGCCCCTTTACCTAATTTGATACCATTGAGGTAGTAATCTGCCTTCCTGTTCTTGCCACCAAAGTGGATAACCATACATTTATCCACATTAAACTGCATCTGCCATGCATCTGCCCACTCATCCAACTTGTCCAGGTCACCCTGTAATCTCCTAACATCCTCATCACATTTCACCCTACCACCCAGCTTTGTATCATCAGCAAATTTGCTAATGTTATTGCTGATACCATCTTCTATATCATTTACATATATTGTAAAAAGCTGCGGTCCCAGCACGGATCCCTGCGGTACCCCACTGGTCACTGCCTGCCATTCCGAAATGGAGCCGTTCATCACTACCCTTTGTTTCCTATTAGCCAACCAATTCTCTATCCAATCTAGTACTTTGCCCCCAATACCGTGCGCCCTAATTTTACTCACTAACCTCTTGTGTGGGACTTTATCAAAAGCTTTCTGAAAGTCCAGGTACACTACATCCACTGGATCTCCCTCGTCCATCTTCCGAGTTACATCCTCAAAAAATTCAAGAAGATTAGTCAAGCATGATTTCCCCTTCATAAATCCATGCTGACTCTGTCCTATCCTGTTACTAGTATCCAGATGTGCCGTAATTTCATCCTTTATAATAGACTCCAGCATCTTTCCCACCACTGAGGTCAGACTAACTGGTCTGTAATTTCCTGCTTTCTCCCGCCCACCCTTCTTAAAAAGTGGCACAACATTAGCCGCCCTCCAATCCTCAGGAACCGACCCCGATTCTATTGAAGTCTGGAAAATAATCACCAGCGCATCCACGATTTCCCGAGCCACCTCCTTCAGTACCCTGGGATGCAGGCCATCAGGTCCTGGAGACTTATCAACCTTCAGACCTAACAGTTTCTCCAACACAAAATCCTGGCAAATATAAATTCCCTTAAGTTCAGGTCCTTCAGCCACTGTTACCTCAGGGAGATTGCTTTTGTCTTCCCCAGTGAACACAGATCTGAAGTACCCATTTAATTCCTCTGCCATTTCTTTGTTCCCAGTAATATATTCCCCTGCTTCTGTCTTCAAGGGCCCAATTTTTGTCCTAACCATTTTTTTGCCTTGGACATACCTAAAAAAGCTTTTACTGTCCTCCTTTATATTCTTGGCCAGTTTACCTTCGTACCGCATTTTTTCTCTGCGTATTTCCTTCTTACTAATCCTCTGTTGTTCTTTAAAAGCTTCCCAGTCCTCAGTTTTCCCACTTATCTTCGCTAAGTTATACTTTTTCTCTTTTAACTTTATATGTTTCTTTACTTCCCTCGTCAGCCACGGCCGTCCATGTCTCCTCCTGGGATCTTTCTTCCTTTTTGGAATGAACTGATCCTGCAACTTCTGCATTATACACAGAAATATCCGCCATTGTTCCTCCACGGTCTTCCCTGTTAAGGTATTGCACCATTGAACTTTGGCCAGTTGCTCCCTCATAGCTCCATATTTCCCTTTATTCAACTCAAATATTGTCACTTCCGATTGTACCCATTCCCTCTCAAATTGCAGATTGAAGCTTATCTCTCACAGACTGTGGCCATCTCTGAGCCAAATGCTGACACTCTCTGCCACTCTCTGAGACACAGTATGACAAACTGTGACACTCTCTGACAGACTGTGAAACAATGAAACACTCTCTGACTCTCTCTGATACACTCTTAGACACACTGTGACACTCTCTGACTCTCGCTGACACGTTGAGATGCACTGAGACACTCTCTGATCCTATCTGACACTCTCTGACACTTTCTGAGACACACTGTGACACTGTCTGAAAAACTGTGACAAACTGTAACACTCTCTGAGACTCTCTGAGACAGGCTGGGACGCTCTCTGAGATTTTGGGATGCACTGTGATACTCTCTGACAGAAAGTGACACACTGTGGCACACTCTGACACTCTATAAGACACACTGTGACACTCTCTGACTCTCTCTGAAATGCACTGTGACACTCTCTGACAGACTGTGACACACTGTGACACGCTCTGAGACACAATCTGACACTCTCTGACAGACTGTGATACTCTGACTCTCTCTGAGACTCTCTTAGACACTCTGAGACACTCTCTGAGACTCTCTTAGACACTCTGAGACACTCTCTGAGACGCACTGTGACACTCTCTGACTCTCTTTGAAACACACTGTGACACCCTCTGACAGACTGTGATACTCTGACTCTCTCTGCGACTCTCTTAGACACACTGAGACACTCTCTGAGACGCACTGTGACACTCTCTGACTCTCTCTGAATGGCACTCTGACTCTCTCTGAAACACAGTGTGACACTCTCTGAGACTCTCTGAGACAGACTGGGACCCTCTCTGACCATTTGAAACGCACTGTGACATTCTCTGACACTCTGTGACACACTCTGACATACACTGTGACATTCGCTGACATTCTTTGAAACACACTGTAACACTCTCTGACAAATTGTGACACACTCTGACACACTCTAAGACACTCTCGACAATTTGAGATGCACTGTAACAATCTCTGATCATATCCGACACTCTCTGAGACACACTGTGACACTCTCTAAAACTCTCTGAAATGCACTGTGACACTCTCTGACAGACTGTGACACACTATGACACCGTCTCACAGATAGTGCCACTTTCAGATTTTCTCAGAATCTCTGACACACATTGTGATACTGTCTGTCACTCTCTGAGACACAATGTGACACTCTCTGACAGACTGTGACACACTGAGACACTCTCTGAGACGCACTGTTAGACTCTCTAATCTTATCTGACACTCTCTGAGACACACTGTGACGCTCCCTGACACTCTCTGACACTTTGAGACACACTGTGATGCACTCGGATCCTATCTGACACCCTCGGAGACACACTGTGAGACTCTCTGATTCTATCTGAAACACACTGTGACACTCTCTGAGAAACTATGTCAAACTGTGCCACTCTCTGAGACTCTCTGAGACACACTGGGATCCTCTCTGAGATTTTGAGATGCACTGTGACACTCTCTGACAGAAAGTGACACACTCTGACACACTCTGACATTCTATAAGACACATTGTGACACTCTCTGACTCTCTCTGAAACAGACCATGACGCTCTCTGAGAAACTATGACAAACTGTGATACTCTCTGAGACTCTCTGAGACACACTGGGAAACTCTCTGAGAATTTGAGATGCACTGTGACACTTTCTGTCACTCTCTGAAAAGCACTGTGACACTCTCCCATACTCGCTGATATTTTGAGACGCACTATGGCAATCTCTGATCCTATCTGACACTCTCTGAGACACACTGTCACACTTTCTGACTCTCGGAGACACATTGAGACGCACTGTGACACACTCTGACACACACTGTGACACTTGCTGACGTTCTTTGAATCATACTGTGACAATCTCTGACAAACTGTGAAATACTCTGACACTATCTGCGACATACCTGGACATTCTCTGACAATTTGAGATGCACTGTGACGCTCTCTGACTCTGTCTGAGACACTCTGTGACACTCTCTGACTCTCTCTGAGACACTATGTGACACTTTCTGAGTCATTCTGTCATTCTCTGAGACACACTATAACACTCGCTCTCAGACTGTGACCCTCTCTGAGCCAAATGCTGACACTCTCTGAGACACAGTAGGACTCACTGTGACACTCTCTGACTCTCTCTGACACACTCTGAAATACATATAGCCTTTACTGAGAAACTGACACACTGTGACACTCTATGAGACAGACTGTGACACGTTCTGACTCTCTCTGACTCTCTGAGACACACTGTGACTCTCTCTGAGAGAGGCTGTGACTCTCTCTAGGACGCACTGTGACTCTCTCTGACACTCTCTTAAACATACTGTGACACTCTCTGACACTCTCTGTGGCATACTGTGACACTCTCAAAGACAGACTGTGACTCTCTCTGACTCTCTGAGACACACTGTGACACTCACACAATGTTTCACTCTCTAACTCTCTCTGACAATTTGAGATGCACTGTGACACTCTCTGATCCTTTCTGAGACACACTGTGGCACTCTCTGACAGACTGACACACTGTGTCACTCACAAAGACAGACAGTGACACTTTTTGACTCCCACAGACTAACTCTGAAATATACTGTAGGCTTCTCTGACAGAGCGTGCCCCACGGTGTCACTCTCTGAGATAGACTGCGACACACTCTGACTCTCTGAGATACACTGTGATACAGTCTGACTCACTGTGACACTCTATGATGCACAGTATGACACACTGCGGCACTCTCTGACTGTCTCTGACTCCCTGAGACACACTGTGACACTCTCTTACCCTCTCTGAAATTGACTGTGACACTCTCTGACTCTCCCTGACACTCTCTGTGGCGCAGCACGACATCCGTGACCGTCTCTGACAGATTGTGACAATCTGTGACACTCTCTGACTCTCTCTGACTAACTCCAAAATATACTGTAACCTTCTCTGACATACTGTGACACACTGTGGCACTTTCAGAGACAGACTGTGACACGTTCCGACTCTCTCTGCCTCTCTGAGACACGCTGAGAATATCTTTAGAAACACTGTGACTCTCTCTCACACTCTCTTAAACAAACTGTGATTCTCTGACTCTCTCTGACGCTCTCTGAAGGACACTGTGACACTCTCTGAAACACACTGTGACACTCTCTAACAGACTGTGAAACTCTCTGACACACTCTGCGGCACACTGTGACACGCTCTGACAGACTGTGACACACTGTGACACTCTCTGACCCTCTCTGAGACTGGCCGTGATACTCCCTGACTCTCCCTGACAGTCACTGAGGCACAGCACGACATCTGTGACACACTCTGACAGATTGTGACAATCTGTGACACTCTCTGACTTTCTGAGATACACTGTGATACAGTCTGACTCACTGTGACACTCTATGATGCACAGTATGATACACTGCGGCACTCTCTGACTGTCTCTGACTCTCTAAGACACTCTGTGACACTCTCTGACTCTCTCTGGGACACTCTGTCACACTTTCCGAGTCATTCTGTCATTCTCTGAGACACACTATAACACTCTCTCTCAGACTATGACACTCTCTGAGCCAAATGCTGACACTCTCTGAGACACAGCAGGACTCACTGTGACACTCCCTGACTCTCTCTGGGACACTCAGTCACACTTTCTGAGTCATTCTGTCATTCTCTGAGACACACTATAACACTGTCTCTCAGACTGTGACCCTCTCTGAGCCAAATGCTGACACTCTCTGAGACACAGTAGGACTCACTGTGACACTCCCTGAATCTCTCTGACACACTCTGAAATACATATAACCTTTACTGACAGACTGACACACTGTGACACTCTATGAGACAGATTGTGACACGTTCTGACTCTCTCTGACTCTCTGAGACACACTGTGACTCTCTCTGAGAGAGGCTGTGACTCTCTCTTAGACGCACTGATACTCTCTCTGACACTCTCTTACACACTGTGACACTCTCTAACACTCTCTGTGGCATACTGTGACACTCTCAAAGACAGACTGTGACTCTCTCTGACTCTCTGGGACACACTGTGACACTCACTGAGACACACCGAGATTCACTGTGACACTGTCTGACAGACTGTGACACTATGACTCTCGCTGAGACTCAACTAGACACACTGTGACACTGTCTGACTCTCTCTGACACTCACCTAGACACACTGTTACACTCGCTGACTCTCTCTGACACTCACCTAGACACACTGTTACACTCGCTAACTCTCTCTGACACTCCCCTAGACACACTGTTACACTCGCTGACTCTCTCTGACACTCACCTAGACACACTGTTACACTCGCTGACTCTCTCTGACACTCACCTAGAATCACTGTTACACTCGCTGACTCTCTCTGACACTCACCTAGACACATTGTTACACTCGCTGACTCTCTCTGACACTCACCTAGAAACACTGTTACACTCGCTGACTCTCTCTGGCACTCACCTAGACACACTGTTACACTCGCCGACTCTCTCTGACACTCACCTAGACACATTGTTACACTCGCTGACTCTCTCTGACACTCACCTAGAAACACTGTTACACTCGCTGACTCTCTCTGGCACTCACCTAGACACACTGTTACACTCGCTGACTCTCTCTGACACTCACCTAGACACACTGTGAGCCTCTCTAACTCTCTCCGAAAGGCACTGTGACAATCTCTGAAGCACACTGTGACACTCTCTGAGACACACTATGACACTGTCTGACTCTCTCTCAAACACACTTTGACACTCTCTGACACTATCTGAAAAGCACTGTGAGACTCTCTGACAGACTGTGAGACACTGTTTCACTCTCTAACTCTCTCTGACAATTTGAGATGCACTGTGACACTCTCTGATCCTTTCTGAGACACACTGTGGCACTCTCTGACAGACTGACACACTGTGTCACTCTCAAAGACAGACAGTGACACTTTCTGACTCCCTCTGACTCACTCTGAAATATACTGTAGGCTTCTCTGACAGAGCGTGCCCCACGGTGTCACTCTCTGAGATAGACTGCGACACACTCTGACTCTCTGAGATACACTGTGATACAGTCTGACTCACTGTGACACTCTATGATGCACGGTATGACACACTGCGGCACTCTCTCACTGTCTCTGACTCTCTGAGACACACTGTGACACTCTGTGACTCTCTCTGATACTCTGGGTAACACTGTGACACTATGTGACCCTCTCTGAGATTGACTGTGACACACCCTGACTCTCCCTGACACTCTCTGAGGCGCAGCACGACATCTGTGACCATCCCTGACAGATTGTGACAAACTATGACACTCTCTGACCCTCTCTGACTCACTCCGAAGTATACTGTAACCTTCTCTGACAGACTGTGACACACTGTGGCACCTTCAGAGACAGGCTGTGACACGTTCCGACTCTCTCTGACTCTCTGAGACACGCTGAGAATATCTTTAGAAACACTGTGACTCTCTCTCACACTCTCTTAAACAAACTGCGACAATCTGACTCTCTCTGACACTCTCTGAAGCACACTGTGACACTCTCTGAAACACACTGTGACACTCTCTAACAGAGTGTGAAACTCTCTGACACACTCTGCGGCACACTGTGACACGCTCTGACAGACTGTGACACTCTGTGACTCTCTCTGATACTCTGGGTAACACTGTGACACTCTGTGACCCTACCTGAGATTGACCGTGACACTCCCTGACTCTCCCTGACACTCACTGAGGCGCAGCACGACAGCTGTGACACACTTGACAGATTGTGTCAATCTGTGACACTCTTTGACTTTCTCTGACACTCTCTTAGGCACACTGTGACACACTCTGACTCTGTCTGGGACACTCTGTCACACTTTCTGAGTCATTCTGTCATTCTCTGAGACACATTATAACACTGTCTCTCAGACTGTGACCCTCTCTGAGCCAAATGCTGACACTCTCTGTGACACAGTAGGACTCACTGTGACACTCCCTGAATCTCTCTGACACACTCTGAAATATATATAACTTTTAGTGAGAGACTGACACACTGTGACACTCTATGAGATAGACTTTGACACGTTTTGACTCTCTCTGACTCTCTGAGACACACTGTGACTCTCTCTGAGACAGGCTGTGACTCTCTCTTAGACGCACTGAGACTCCCTCTGACACTCTCTTAAACACTGTGACACTCTCTGACACTCTCTGTGGCACACTGTGACACTCTCAAAGACAGACTGTGAATCTCTCTGACTCTCTGAGACACACTGTGACAATCACTGAGTCTCACTGAGACTCACGGGGACACTCTCTGACAGACTGTGACGCTATGACACTCGCTGAGACTCTCTTAGACGCACTGACACACTGTCTAACTCTCTCTGACACTCACCTAGACAGGCTGTTACACTCGCTGAGTCTCTCTGACACTCACCTAGACACACTGTTACACTCTCTGACTCTCTCTGACACTCACCTAGAAACATTGTTACTCTCACTGACTCTCTCTGACACTCACCTGGACACACTGTTACACTCGCTGACTCTCTTTCTGACACTCACCTAGACCCACTGTTACACTCGCTGACTCTCTCTGACAAACATCTAGACACACTGTTACACTCGCGGACTCTCTCTGACAATCACCTAGACATATTGTTACACTCGCAGACTCTCTCTGACACTCACCTCGACACACTGTTACACTCTCTGACTCTCTCTCTGACACTCACCTAGAAACACTGTTACACTCGCTGACTCACTCTGACACTCACCTAGACACAGTGTTACACTCGCTGACTCTCTCTGACACTCACCTAGACACGCTGTTACACTCGCTGACTCTCTCTGACACTCACCTAGACAGACTGTTACACTCGCTGACTCTCTGACACTCCCCTAGACACACTGTTACACTCTCTGACTCTATCTGACACTCACCTAGACAAACTGACACACTCTCTAACTCTCTCCGAAAGACACTGTGACTCTCTCTGAAACACACTGTGACACTCTCTGAGACACACTGTGACACTGTCTGACTCTCTCTCAAACACACTTTGACACTCTCTGACACTATCTGAAAAGCACTGTGAGACTCCCTGACAGACTGTGAGACACTGTTTCACTCTCTAACTCTCTCTGACAATTTGAGATGCACTGTGACACTCTCTGATCCTTTCTGAGACACACTGTGGCACTCTCTGACCGACTGACACTGTGTGTCACTCTCAAAGACAGACAGTGACACTTCCTGACTCCCTCTGACTCACTCTGAAATATACTGTAGGCTTCTCTGACAGAGCGTGCCTCACGGTGTCACTCACTGAGATAGACTGCGACACACTCTGACTCTCTGAGATACACTGTGATACAGTCTGACTCACTGTGAAACTCTATGATGCACGGTATGACACACTGCGGCACTCTCTGACTGTCTCTGACTCTCTGAGACACACTGTGACACTCTGTGACTCTCTCTGATACTCTGGGAAACACTGTGACACACTCTGACCCTCTCTGAGATTGACTGTGACACTCTCTGACTCTCCCTGACACTCTCTGAGGCGCAGCACGACATCTGTGACCCTCTCTGACAGATTGTGACAAACTGTGACACTCTCTGACTCTCTCTGACTCACTCCAAAATATACTGTGAACTTCTCTGACATACTGTGACACACTGTGGCACTCTCAGAGACAGACTGTGACACGTTCCGACTCTCTCTGCCTCTCTGAGACACGCTGAGAATATCTTTAGAAACACTGTGACTCTCTCTCACACTCTCTTAAACACACTGTGACTCTCTCTGACTCTCTTTGACACTCTCTGAAACACACTGTGACACTCTCTAACAGACTGTGAAACTCTCTGACACACTCTGCGGCACACTGTGACACGCTCTGACAGACTGTGACACACTGTGACACTCTCTGACAGTCTCTGAGACCGCTGTGACATTCTCTGACTCTCCCTGACACTCTCTGAGGCACAGCACGACATCTGTGACCCTCTCTGACAGATTGTGACAATCTGTGACACTCTCTGACTTTCTCTGACACACTCTTAGGCACACTGTGACACTCTCGGACTCTGTCTGAGACACTCTGTGACACTCTCTGACTCTCTCTGGGACACTCTGTCACACTTTCTGAGTCATTCTGTCATTCTCTGAGACACACTATAACACTCGCACTCAGACTGTGACCGTCTCTGAGCCAAATGCTGACACTCTCTGAGACACAGTAGGACTCACTGTGACACTCCCTGACTCTCTCTGACACACTCTAAAATACATATAAACTTTACTGAGAGACGGACAAACTGTTACGCTCTATGAGACAGACTTTGACAAGTTCTGACTCTCTCTGACTCTCTGAGACACACTGTGAATCTCTCTGAGACAGGCTGTGACTCTCTCTGAGACGCACTGTGACTCTCTCTGACACTCTCTTAAACACACCGTGACTCTCTCTGACACTCTCTGTGGCACACTGTGACACTCACTGAGACTCACTGAGACACACTGAGACTCACGGTGACACTCTCTGACAGACTGTGACACTATGACTCTCGCTGAGACTCTCTTAGAAACACTGTGACACTGTCTAACTCTCTCTGACACTCACCTAGACACACTATGACACTCGCTGACTCTCTCTGACACTCACCTAGACACACTGTTACACTCTCTGACTCTCTCTGACACTCACCTAGAAACACTGTTACACGCGCTGACTCTCTCTGACACTCACCTAGACACACTGTTACACTCGCGGACTCTCGCTGACACCTACCTGGACACACTGTGACACTGTCTGACTCTCTCTGACACTCACCTAGACACACTGTGACACTGTCTGACTCTCTCTGACACTCACCTAGAAACACTGTTACACTCGCTGACTCTCTCTGACACTCACCTAGACACACTGTTACACTCGCGGACTCTCTCTGACACCTACCTGGACACACTGTTACACTCGCTGACTCTCTCTGACAATCACCTAGACACACTGTTACACTCGCTGACTCTCTCTGACACTCACCTAGACACACTGTTACACTCTCTGACTCTCTGAAACTCACCTAGACACACTGTTCTTTTCACTGACTCTCTCTGACAATCACCTAGACACCCTGTTACTCTCGCTGACTCTCTCTGACACTCACCTAGACACACTGTTACACTCGCTGACTTTCTCTGATACTCAACTAGACACACTGTTACACTCGCTGACTCTCTCTGACACTCACCTGGACACACTGCAACACTCACTGACTCTGTCTGACACTCACCTGGACACACTGTTACACTCGCTGACTCTCTCTGGCACTCACCTAGACACACTGTTACACTCTCTGACTCTCTCTGACACTCACCTAGAAACACTGTTACACTCGCGGACTCTCTCTGACACTCCCCTAGACACACTGTTACACTCGCTGACTCTCTCTGACACTCACCTCGACACACTGTTACACACGCTGACTCTCTCTGACACTCACCTAGACATACTCTAACACTCTCTGACTCTCTCTGACAATCACCTAGACACACTGTTACACTCGCTGACTCTCTATGACACTCTGCTAGACACACTGTGACACTGTCTGACTCTCTCTGACACTCACCTAGACACACTGTGACACTGTCTGACTCTCTCTGACACTCACCTAGACACACTGTTACACTCGCTGACTCTCTCTGACACTCACCTAGACACACTGTGACACTCTCTGACTCTCTGAAACTCACCTAGACACACTGTTCCCCTCACTGACTCTCTCTGACAATCACCTAGACACACTGTTACTCTCGCTTACTCTCTCTGACACTCACCTAGACACACTGTTACACTCGCTGACTCTCTGACACTCACCTAGACACACTGTTACACTCGCTGACTCTCTCTGACACTCACCGAGACCCACTGTTACACTCGCTGACTCTCTCTGACACTCACATAGACACACTGTTACACTCGCTGACTCTCTGACACTCACCTGGACACACTGTTACACTCGCTGACTCTCTCTGACACTCCCCTAGACACACTGTTACACTCGCTGACTCTCTCTGATACTCACCTCGACACACTGTTACACACGCTGACTCTCTCTGACACTCACCTAGACATACTCTAACACTCTCTGACTCTCTCTGACAATCACCTAGACACACTGTTACACTCGCTGACTCTCTATGACACTCTGCTAGACACACTGTGACACTCGATGACTCTCTCTGACACTCACCTAGACACACTTTTACATTCGCTGACTCTCTCTGACACTCACCTAGATACACTGTGACACGCGCTGACTCTCTCTGACACTCACCTAGACACCCTGTGACACTCGCCGACTCTCTCTGACACTCACCTAGATACACTGTGAAACTCTCTGATCCTATCTGGTACTCTGAAATACATTTTGACACTCTCTGACACTCTCTGAAACACATTGTGACACTCTCTGACTCTGAAACACACTGTGACACACTCTAACAGACTGTGACACTCTCTGACTGTCTCTGACTTTCTGTGACACACTGGTGACACTCTGTGACTCTCTCTGATACTCTGGGAAGCACTGTGACACTCTCTGACCCTCTCTGAGATTGGCTGTGACACTCTCTGAATCTCCTGACACTCTCTGAGGCGCTCCACGACATCTGTTACCCTCTCTGACAGATTGTGACAAAATGTGACACTCTCTGTCTCTCTCTGACTCACTCCAAAATATACTGTGAACTTCTCTGACATACTGTGACACACTGTGGCACTTTCAGAGACAGACTGTGACACGTTCTGAGTCTCTCTGACTCTCTGAGACACACTGTGACTCTCTCTGACGCTCTCTGTGGCACACTGTGACACTCTCAAAGACAGACTGTGACTCTCTCTGACTCTCTGAGACACACTGTGACACTCACTGAGACTCACTGAGACTCACGGGGACACTCGCTGACAGACTGTGACACTATGACTCTCTCTGACACGCCCCTAGACACACTGCTACACTCGCTGACTCTCTCTGACACTCACCTAGACACACTGTAACACTCACTGACTCTCTCTCTCTGACACTCACCTGGACACACTGTTACACTCGCTGACTTTCTCTGATACTCAACTAGACACACTGTTACACTCGCTGACTCTCTCTGACACTCACCTAGACACACTGCAACACCCACTGACTCTGTCTGACACTCACCTGGACACACTGTTACACTCGCTGACTCTCTCTGGCACTCACCTAGACACACTGTTACACTCTCTGACTCTCTCTGACACTCACCTAGAAACACTGTTACACTCGCGGACTCTCTCTGACACTCCCCTAGACACACTGTTACACTCGCGGACTCTCTCAGACACCTACCTAGACACACTGTTACACTCGCTGACTCTCTCTGACACTCACCTAGCCACACTGTTACACTTGCTGACTCTCTCTGACACTCACCTAGACACACTGTTACACTCGCGGACTCTCTCTGACACCTACCTAGCCACAATGTTACACTCGCTGACTCTCTCTGACAATCACCTAGACACACTGTTACACTCGCTGACTCTCTCTGACACTCACCTAGACACACTGTTACACTCTCTGACTCTCTCTGACACTCACCTAGACACACTGTTACACTCGCTGACTCTCTGACACTCACCTAGACACACTGTTCCACTCGCTGACTCTCTCTGACAATCACCTAGACACACTGTTACTCTCGCTGACTCTCTCTGGCACTCACCTCGACACACTGTTACACACGCTGACTCTCTCTGACACTCACCTAGACATACTCTAACACTCTCTGACTCTCTCTGACACTCACCTAGACAAACTGTTACACTCGCTGACTCTCTATGACACTCTGCTAGACACACTGTGACACTCGATGACTCTCTCTGACACTCACCTAGACACACTTTTACACTCGCTGACTGTCTGACACTCATCTAGACACACTGTTACACTCTCTGATTCTCTCTGACTCTCACCTAGGCACACTGTGAAACTCTCTGATCCTATCTGATACTCTGAAACACATTGTGACACTCTCTGACACTCGCTGAAATACATTGTGACACTCTCTGACTCTGAAACACACTGTGACACACTCTAACAGACTGTGATACTCTCTGACTGTCTCTGACTTTCTGTGACACACTGGTAACACTCTGTGACTCTCTCTGATACTCTGGGAATCACTGTGACACTCTCTGACCCTCTCTGAGATTGACTGTGACACTCTCTGACTCTACTTACACTCTCTGAGGCGCTCCACGACATCTGTTACCCTCTCTGACAGATTGTGACAAAATGTGACACTCTCTGTCTCTCTCTGACTCACTCCAAAATATACTGTGAACTTCCCTGACATACTGTGACACACTGTGGCACTCTCAGAGACAGACTGTGACACGTTCCGACTCTCTCTGCCTCTCTGAGACACGCTGAGAATATCTTTAGAAACACTGTGACTCTCTCTCACACTCTCTTAAACACACTGTGACTCTCTCTGACTCTCTTTGACACTCTCTGAAACACACTGTGACACTCTCTAACAGACTGTGAAACTCTCTGACACACTCTGCGGCACACTGTGACACGCTCTGACAGACTGTGACACACTGTGACACTCTCTGACAGTCTCTGAGACCGACCGTGACACTCCCTGACTCTCCCTGACACTCTCTGAGGCACAGCACGACATCTGTGACCCTCTCTGACAGATTGTGACAATCTGTGACACTCTCTGACTTTCTCTGACACTCTCTTAGGCACACTGTGACACACTCTGACTCTGTCTGAGGCACTCTGTGACACTCCCTGACTCTCTCTGGGACACTCTGTCACACTTTCTGAGTCATTTTGTCATTCTCTGAGACACACTATAACACTCTCTCTCAGACTGTTACCCTCTCTGAGCCAAATGCTGACTCTCTCTGTCTCTCTCTGACATACTCTGAAATACATATAACATTTATTGAGAGACTGACACACTTTGACACTCTCTGAGACAGACTGTGAGACGTTCTGACTCTCTCTGACTCTCTGAGACACACTGTGACTCTCTCTGAGACACCGTGTGACTCTCTCTTAAACGCACTGTGACTCTCTCTGACACTCTCTTAAACACACTGTGACTCCCGCTGACACTCTCTGTGGCACACTGTGACACTCTCAAAGACAGACTGTGACTCTCTCTGACTCTCTGAGACACACTGTGACACTCACCGAGACTCACTGAGACTCACGGGGACACTCTCTGACAGACTGTGACACTATGATTCTCGCTGAGACTCTCTTAGACGCACTGACACACTGTCTAACTCTCTCAGACAATCACCTAGACAGGCTGTTACATTCGCTGAGTCTCTCTGACACTCACCTAGACACACTGTTACACTCGCTGACTCTCTCTGATACTCACCTAGACACACTGTTACACTCGCTGACTCTCTCTGACACTCACCTAGAAACACTGTTACACTCGCTGACTCTGTCTGACACTTACTTAGACACACTGTTACACTCGCTGACTCTCTCTGACACTCACCTAGACACACTGTTACACTCGCTGACTCTCTCTGACGCTCACTTAGACACACTGTGACACTCGCTGACTTTCTGACACTCAACTAGACACACTGTTACACTCGCTGACTCTCTCTGACACTCACCTAGACACACTGTGACACTCGCTCACTCTCTTCTAGACACACTGTGACACTAGCTGACTCTCTGACACTCACCTAGACACATTGTGACACTCTCTGATCCTATCTGACACTCTGGAACACATTTTGACACTCTGACACTCTCTGAAACACATTGTGACACTCTCTGACTCTGAAACACACTGTGACACTCTCTAACAGACTGTGACACTCTCTAACACACTTTGAGGCACACTGTGACTTGCTCTGACAGACTGTGACACACTCTGTCACTCTCTGACTCTTTCTGAGACACACTGTTACGCTTTCTGACTCTCTCTGACTCTCTGAGACACACTGTGATACTCTCTGAGACACACAGTGACACTCTCTGAACCTCTCTGATACCGACTGTGTGTGTGTCTCTCTCTCACTCTCTCTGACACTCTTTGGCACAGCACGACACACTGTGACACTCTTTGACTTTCTCTGACCCACTCTGAGACACACTGTGACTCTTTCTGAGTCATTCTGTCACTCTCTGAAATTCACTATGACACTCTCTCACAGACTGTGACCCTCTCTGAGACAAATGCTGACCCTCTCGGACACTCTCTGATACACAGTATGACTCACTGTGACACTCTATGATTCTCTCTGACAAAGTCTGCAATACAATGTAACCTATTCTGATGGACTGTGACACTGTGTGACACTTTCTGAGACACACTGTGACACTTTCTGAGACACACTATGACACTCTCTGAGACACGCTGTGACACTCTCTGACTATATCTGACACTTTCTGAGACACTCTATGGAAGACAATGACACACTATGACATTGTCTGACTCTCTCTGAGGCACACTGTGACACTCTCTGACCCTCTCTGAGACAGACTGTGACCCTTTCTGACTGAATGTGACACTGTTTGAGAGACGGTGACATTCTCTGTGACACACTGTGATACTCTCTGACACACTGTTACACTCCCTGACCCTCTCTGACACACTCCGAAACACACTGTGACCCTCCGACAGAATGTGACACTCTGACCCTGTCTGACACTCTCTGAGACACACTGTGTCACTCTCTGAATCTCTTTGACACTCCCTGAAACATACTGTGACACTCTCTGACACACTGTGACACTCTCTGAATGACTCTAATAGACTGTGACATTTTCTGTGACACACTATGACACTCTCTGACAGACTGTGACACTCTCTGACACACGGTGACATATTCTGACACACTGTGACACTCTCTGATACACACTGTGACACTTTCAGTATCTCTCTGACTCCCTGAGACACACTGTGACACTCGCTGACAGACTGCAACACTCTCTGACTGACTGTGACACTCTAAAACACATGGTGACATTCTCTGAGAAACACTGTGACACATTCTGATGCTCTGTGACGCTCTTTTAGACACAGTGTGACATTCCCAGGCCCTCTCTGACACTCTCTAAGACACGCTGTGACACTCTCTGACCGACTCTGACACTCTCTGAGACACACTGTGACAACCTCTCACAGACTGAAACTCTCAGACATACTCTGCGGCACACTGTGACACGCTCTGACAGAGTGTGACACACTGTGACAATCTCTGAATCTCTCTGAGATCGACTGTGACACTCCCTGACTCTCCCTGACACTCTCTGAGGCACAGCACGACATCTGTGACCCTCTCTGACAGATTGTGACAATCTGTGACACTCTCTGACTCTCTCTGATTCACTCCGAAATATACTGTAACCTTCTCTGACAGAATGTGACACACTGTGACACTCTCAGAGACAGACTGTGACACGTTCCGACTCTCTGACTCTCTGAGACACACTGTGACTCTCTCTGAGACACGCTGAGATTCTCTCTTAAACATACTGTGACACTCTCTGACACTCTCTGTGGCACACTGTGACACTCTCAAAGACATACTGTGACTCTCTCTGACTCTCTGAGACACACTGTGACACTCACTGACAGACTGTGACAATATGACTCTCTCTGAGACTCTCTTAGACGTGCTGTGACACTCACTGACTCTCTCTGAGACTCACCTAGACACACTGTTACACTCGCTGACTCTCTCTGACACTCACCTAGACAAACTGTTACACTCGCTGACTCCCTCTGACACTCACCTAGACACACTGTTACACTCGCTGACTCTCTCTGAGAATCGCCTAGACACACTGTTACACTCGCTGACTCTCTCTGACACTCACCTAGACACACTGTGACACCCCCTGACTCTCTCTGACACTATGAGACGCACTGTGACACTCTCTGATCCTTTCCGACACTCTCTGAAACAAATTGTGACAGTCTCTGACTCTCTCTGAAAGACACTGTGACACTCTCTAACAGACTGTTACACTCTCTGACACACCGTGTCACACTCTGACACTTTCCGAGACACACTGTTACACTTTCTGACTCTCTCTGACTCTCTGAGACACACTGCAACACTCTCTGAGACACACAGTGACACTCTCTGCCCCTCTCTGAGACCGACTGTGTGCGTGTCTCTCTCACTCTCTCTGACACTCTCTGAGGCACAGCACCACACATTGTGTCACTCTCTGACTTTCTCTGACACACTCCTAGGCACACTGTGATACCCTCTGACTCTCTCTGATCCTCTCTGAGACACACTGACTCTTTCCGAGTCATTCTGTCACTCTCTGAAACACACTATGACACTCTCACAGACTGTGACCCTCTCTGAGACAAATGCTGACCCTCTCGGACACTCTCTGAGACAAATTACGACTCACTGTGACACTCTGATTCTCTCTGACAAACTCTGAAATACATGTAACTTTTTCTGACGGACACTCTCTGAGACACACTATGACACTCCCTGAGACACACTGTGACACTCTGTGACTATATCTGACACTCTCTGAGACATACTATGACACACTGTGACATTCTCTGATTATCTCTGACTCTCTTCTAGGCACACTGTGACACTCTCTGACCCTCTCTGAGACAGACTTTGACCCTTTCTGACTGAATGTGACACTCTCTGACAGACGGTGACACTCTCTGTGACACACTGTGATACTCTCTGACACATTGTTACACTCCCTGACCCTGTCAGACACTCTCTGAGACACCCTGTGACACTCTCTGAATCTCTTTGGCACTCTCTGAAACATACTGTGAAACACTCCTGACACACTGTGACACTCTCTGAATGCCTCTAACAGACTGTGACATTTTCTGTGACACACTACGACACTCTCTGATAGACTGTGACACTCTCTGACACACGGTGACATATTCTGACACACTGTGACACTCTCTGATACACACTGTGACACATTCAGTATCTCTCTGACTCCCTGAGACACACTGTGACACTCGCTGACAGACTGCGACACTCTCTGACCGACTGTGACACTCTCTGACACACGGTGGCATTCTCTGAGAAATTGTGACACTCTCTGAGACACCTGTGACACATTCTGACGCTCTCTGATGCTCTCTTAGACACAGTGTGACACTCCCTGACTCTCTCTGACACTCTGAGATCCACTGTGACCCTCTCTGACACTCTCTAAGACACACTGTGACACTCTCGGAGACACACAGTGACAACCTCTGACCCTGTCTGAGACAGACTGTGAAACTCTCTCACTCTCTCTGACATTCTCTGAGGCACAGCACGATACCCTGTGACACTCTCTGACAGATTGTGATAAACTGTGACACTTTCTTACGTTCTCTGGCACTCTCTTAGACACACTGTGACACTCTCTGACTCATTCTGACCCACTCTGAGACACATTATGACACTCTCTGACAGGCTGTGACCCTCTCTGAGACAAACGCTGACCCTCTTGGACACACTGTGAGACAGAGTACGACTCAATGTGACAATCTCGGACTCTCTCTGACACACTCTAAAAAGCACTGTAACCTTCTCTGACATACTGTGACACACTGTGACACTCTCTGAAACACACTGTGACACTCTCTGAAACACTCTAAAATGCACTGTAACCTTTTCTGATAGACTGTGACACCCTGTGACATTTATGACTTTCTCTGACTCTCTCTGAGGCACACGGCGCCAATCTCTGACAGACTGTGACACACTCTGGCCCCTCTCTGAAACAGACTGTGACACTTTCTGGTGCTCTCTGAGACTCTCTTAGACACGCGGTAACATTATTTGACTCTTTCTAACTCTCTGAGACACACTGTGACACTTTCAGACCCTCTCTGGTTCTCTCTGAAACACACTGTGACACTCTTTCACAGACCGTGACAGACTGTGACACTCTCTGTAACACGCTGTGACACTCTCTGAGACACACTGTGACACTCTCTGTGACACACTGTGACACTCTCTGAGACACACTGTGACATACCTGACCAACTGCGACACTGTCTGACACTCTCTGACACTCTCTGAGACACACTGTACCACACTATGACACTCACTGAGACATACTATGACACTCTCTGACAGACTATGAAACACTGTGACATTCTCTGACTTACTCTGACTCTCTCTGAAACACTCTGTGACACACTGTGACAGACTGTGACACCCTGTGACACTCTCTGAGACACACTGTGACACTCTCTGACTATCTCTGACACTCACTGAGACACACTATGACACTCTCTGACAGACTGTGACACCCTGTGACATTTATGACTTTCTCTGACTCTCTCTGAGGCACACGGTGCCAATCTCTGACAGACTGTGACACACTCTGGCCCCTCTCTGAGACAGAGTGTGACACTTTCTGGTGCTCTCTGAGACTCTCTTAGACACGCGGTAACATTATTTGACTCTTTCTGACTCTCTGAGACACACTGTGACACTTTCACACCCTATCTGACACTCTCTGAAACACACTGTGACATTCTTTGACAGACCTTGACAGACAGTGACACTCTCTGTGACACACTGTGACACTCTCTGAGACACACTGTGACACTCTCTGTGACACACTGTGACACTACCTGACCGACTGTGACACTGTCTGACACTCTCTGACACTCTCTGAGACACACTGTACCACACTATGACACTCACTGAGACATACTATGACACTCTCTGACAGACTATGAAACACTGTGACATTCTCTGACTTGCTCTGACTCTCTCTGGAACACTCTGTGACACACTGTGACAGACTGTGACACCCTGTGACACTCTCTGAGACACACTGTGACACTCTCTGACACTCTCTGACACTCTCTGAGACACACTGCGATATTCTCTAACACACGGTCACATTTTCTGAGACACTTTGACACTGACTGAGACACACTGTGACACTTTCTGTCTCTCTCTCACTCTCTCAGACAAACTGTGACACTCTCTGACCCGCTCTGACACTCTCGGAGACAGACTCTGACACTCTCTCACTCTCTCTGAGACACACTGTGACACTCTTTGACTCTCTCCAAAGCACATTGTGATACACGATGACACTCTGATCCTATCAACACTCTCTGAGACATATTGTGTCACTCTCTGACTCTCTCAGAAACACACTTTGACACGCTGACAGACTGTGATACACTGTGACACTCTCTGACAGACTGTGACACACTGTGACACTCTCTGACAGACTGTGACACACTGTGACATTCTCTGACACTCTCTGAGACACACTGTGACACTCTCTGACTCATTCTGTCTCTCACTGAGACACACAATGACACTCTCTCACAGACTGTGACCCTCTCTGACACACACGCTGGCCCTCCCTGACACTCTCGGAGACACAGTACAACTCACTGTGACACTCTCTGACTCTCCCTGACACACTCTGAAATACACTGTAATCTTTTCTGACAGACTGAAACACACTGTGACACTCCCTGAAACACACTGTGACCCTCTCTGACTATCTCTGACACACTTTTTGACACACTATGACACTCTCTGACAGATTATGTCCAACTGTGATATTCTCTGACTATCTGTCTCTCTCTGAGACACTCGGACACTCTCTGAGAAACATTGTGACTTTTCTGACTCTCTCTCACACTCTGAGATATACTGTGACACTCTCTAACTCTCCCTGAAACACACTGTGACTCTCTCTGACACTCTGAGACACACTGTGAGACTCTCGCTCTCTGAGAAACACTGTGACACTCTTTGACTCTCTCCGAAGCACATTGTGATACATGATGACACTCTGATCCTATCAACACTCTCTGAGACATATTGTGTCACTCTCTGACTCTCTCAGAAACACACTTTGACACGCTGACAGACTGTGATACACTGTGACACTCTCTGACAGACTGTGACACACTGTGACACTCTCTGACAGACTGTGACATACTGTGACATTCTCTGACACTCTCTGAGACACACTGTGACACTCTCTGACTCATTCTGTCTCTCTCTGAGACACACAATGACACTCTCTCACAGACTGTGACCCTCTCTGACACACACGCTGGCCCTCCCTGACACTCTCGGAGACACAGTACAACTCACTGTGACACTCTCTGACTCTCCCTGACACACTCTGAAATACACTGTAATCTTTTCTGACAGACTGAAACACACTGTGACACTCCCTGAAACACACTGTGACCCTCTCTGACTATCTCTGACACCCTTTGGGACACACTATGACACTCTCTGACAGATTATGTCCAACTGTGATATTCTCTGACTATCTGTCTCTCTCTGAGACACTCGGACACTGTCTGAGAAACATTGTGACTTTTCTGACTCTCTCTCACACTCTGAGACATACTGTGACACTCTCTAACTCTCCCTGAAACACACTGTGACTCTCTCTGACACTCTGAGACACACTGTGAGACTCTCGCTCTCTGAGAAACACTGTGACACTCTGACAGACTGTGAAACTTTCTGTGACACACTATGACACTCTCTGACAGACTGTGACACTCTCTGATACACGATGATATTTTTCGACACACTGTGACCATCCCTGAGACACACTGTGACACTGTCTGACACGCTCTGACACTCTCTGAGTCAGACTGTGACACAATCTGACTCTCTCTGACACTCTCTGAGACACACTATGAAACTCTCTGACAGACTATGTCACACTGTGACATTCTCTGACTTTTTCTGACCCTCTCCGAGACAGACTGTGACACTTTCAGACGCTCTATGACACTCTCTTAGACACTGTGTAACACTCTCAGACTCTCTCTGACTCTGATACACACTGTGACACTCGCAGACCCTCTCTGAAACACACTGTTTCACTCTTTGACCGACTGTGACACACTCTGAGACACACTTGAGACTCTCTGATACACTGTGACACTCTCTGAGACACACTTGAGACTCTCTGACACACTGTGACACTCTCTGAGGGTCGGTGACACTGTCTGACACTCTCTGAGACACACTGTAACACTCTCTGAGACACACAATGACACTCTCTGACAGATATGAAACACTGTGACATTGTCTGACTTTCTCTGACTCTCTCTGAGGCACATTGTGACACTCTCTGACAGGCTGTGACAGACTGTGACACTCTGACTATCTCTGACACTCTGAGACACACTGTGACACTCGCTGAGACACACTGTGAAACTCTCTGAGACACACTGACTCTCTCTGACATGCTGAGACTCACTGTGACACTCTCTGTCCCTCTCTGAGGCACATTGTAACACTCCTTGAATCGCTCTGACACTCACTGACAGACACTATGACACTCTGACACACTCTGAGACACACTGTAACACTCTATGACACTCTCTGAGACACACTATGACACTCTCTGACAGATTATGAAACACTGTGACATTGTCTGACTTTCTCTGACTCTCTCTGAGGCACATTGTGACACTCTCTGACAAACTGTGACAGACTGCGACACTATCTGACTATCTCTGACACTCTGAGACACACTGTGACACTATCTGAGACACACTGTGATACTCTCTGACTCTCTCTGACACTCTGAGACACACTGTGACCCTCTATGTCTCTCTCTGACACTCTAGAACACACTGTGACACTCACTGTCCCTCTCTGACACACTCTGAGACACATTTTGATAGTCCCTGATGCACTGTGACACTCTTTGATACATGGTGACATTTTCTGAGACACTGTGACACTCCCGGATAAACACTGTGACACTCTCTGACCCGCTCGGACTCTCTCTGAGACAGACTGTGACACTCTCTGACATTCTCTGAGACACACTGTGATGCAGTCTGACTCTCTGACTCTCTCTGAGGCACAGTATGACCTACTGTGACCCTCTCTGACTCACTCTGACACTCTCTGAGACACACTGTGACACTCTCTCACAGACTGTGACCCTCTCTGAGTCAAATGTTTACCCTCACTGAAACTCTCCGAGACACTGTATGACACATTGTGACACTTTCTGACTCGTTCTGACTCTCTCAGACACTCTGTGATACTCTCTGAGACACACTTGACTCCCTCGGACACTCTCTTAGACACACTGTGACACTCTGACAGACTGTGACACATTGAGACACTCTCAAAGACTGACTGTGACACTTTCGACTCTCTCTGACTCTGAGACACACTATGACATTGTCTGACTCTCTCTGAGGCACACTGTGACACTCTCTGACCCTCTCTGAGACAGACTGTGACCCTTTCTGACTGAATGTGACACTGTTTGAGAGACGGTGACATTCTCTGTGACACACTGTGATACTCTCTGACACACTGTTACACTCCCTGACCCTCTCTGACACACTCCGAAACACACTGTGACCCTCCGACAGAATGTGACACTCTGACCCTGTCTGACACTCTCTGAGACACACTGTGTCACTCTATGAATCTCTTTGACACTCCCTGAAACATACTGTGACACTCTCTGACACACTGTGACACTCTCTGAATGACTCTAATAGACTGTGACATTTTCTGTGACACACTATGACACTCTCTGACAGACTGTGACACTCTCTGACACACGGTGACATATTCTGACACACTGTGACACTCTCTGATACACACTGTGACACTTTCAGTATCTCTCTGACTCCCTGAGACACACTGTGACACTCGCTGACAGACTGCAACACTCTCTGACTGACTGTGACACTCTAAAACACATGGTGACATTCTCTGAGAAACACTGTGACACATTCTGATGCTCTGTGACGCTCTTTTAGACACAGTGTGACATTCCCAGGCCCTCTCTGACACTCTCTAAGACACGCTGTGACACTCTCTGACCGACTCTGACACTCTCTGAGACACACTGTGACAACCTCTCACAGACTGAAACTCTCAGACATACTCTGCGGCACACTGTGACACGCTCTGACAGAGTGTGACACACTGTGACAATCTCTGAATCTCTCTGAGATCGACTGTGACACTCCCTGACTCTCCCTGACACTCTCTGAGGCACAGCACGACATCTGTGACCCTCTCTGACAGATTGTGACAATCTGTGACACTCTCTGACTCTCTCTGATTCACTCCGAAATATACTGTAACCTTCTCTGACAGAATGTGACACACTGTGACACTCTCAGAGACAGACTGTGACACGTTCCGACTCTCTGACTCTCTGAGACACACTGTGACTCTCTCTGAGACACGCTGAGATTCTCTCTTAAACATACTGTGACACTCTCTGACACTCTCTGTGGCACACTGTGACACTCTCAAAGACATACTGTGACTCTCTCTGACTCTCTGAGACACACTGTGACACTCACTGACAGACTGTGACAATATGACTCTCTCTGAGACTCTCTTAGACGTGCTGTGACACTCACTGACTCTCTCTGAGACTCACCTAGACACACTGTTACACTCGCTGACTCTCTCTGACACTCACCTAGACAAACTGTTACACTCGCTGACTCCCTCTGACACTCACCTAGACACACTGTTACACTCGCTGACTCTCTCTGAGAATCGCCTAGACACACTGTTACACTCGCTGACTCTCTCTGACACTCACCTAGACACACTGTGACACCCCCTGACTCTCTCTGACACTATGAGACGCACTGTGACACTCTCTGATCCTTTCCGACACTCTCTGAAACAAATTGTGACAGTCTCTGACTCTCTCTGAAAGACACTGTGACACTCTCTAACAGACTGTTACACTCTCTGACACACCGTGTCACACTCTGACACTTTCCGAGACACACTGTTACACTTTCTGACTCTCTCTGACTCTCTGAGACACACTGCAACACTCTCTGAGACACACAGTGACACTCTCTGCCCCTCTCTGAGACCGACTGTGTGCGTGTCTCTCTCACTCTCTCTGACACTCTCTGAGGCACAGCACCACACATTGTGTCACTCTCTGACTTTCTCTGACACACTCCTAGGCACACTGTGATACCCTCTGACTCTCTCTGATCCTCTCTGAGACACACTGACTCTTTCCGAGTCATTCTGTCACTCTCTGAAACACACTATGACACTCTCACAGACTGTGACCCTCTCTGAGACAAATGCTGACCCTCTCGGACACTCTCTGAGACAAATTACGACTCACTGTGACACTCTGATTCTCTCTGACAAACTCTGAAATACATGTAACTTTTTCTGACGGACACTCTCTGAGACACACTATGACACTCCCTGAGACACACTGTGACACTCTGTGACTATATCTGACACTCTCTGAGACATACTATGACACACTGTGACATTCTCTGATTATCTCTGACTCTCTTCTAGGCACACTGTGACACTCTCTGACCCTCTCTGAGACAGACTTTGACCCTTTCTGACTGAATGTGACACTCTCTGACAGACGGTGACACTCTCTGTGACACACTGTGATACTCTCTGACACATTGTTACACTCCCTGACCCTGTCAGACACTCTCTGAGACACCCTGTGACACTCTCTGAATCTCTTTGGCACTCTCTGAAACATACTGTGAAACACTCCTGACACACTGTGACACTCTCTGAATGCCTCTAACAGACTGTGACATTTTCTGTGACACACTACGACACTCTCTGATAGACTGTGACACTCTCTGACACACGGTGACATATTCTGACACACTGTGACACTCTCTGATACACACTGTGACACATTCAGTATCTCTCTGACTCCCTGAGACACACTGTGACACTCGCTGACAGACTGCGACACTCTCTGACCGACTGTGACACTCTCTGACACACGGTGGCATTCTCTGAGAAATTGTGACACTCTCTGAGACACCTGTGACACATTCTGACGCTCTCTGATGCTCTCTTAGACACAGTGTGACACTCCCTGACTCTCTCTGACACTCTGAGATCCACTGTGACCCTCTCTGACACTCTCTAAGACACACTGTGACACTCTCGGAGACACACAGTGACAACCTCTGACCCTGTCTGAGACAGACTGTGAAACTCTCTCACTCTCTCTGACATTCTCTGAGGCACAGCACGATACCCTGTGACACTCTCTGACAGATTGTGATAAACTGTGACACTTTCTTACGTTCTCTGGCACTCTCTTAGACACACTGTGACACTCTCTGACTCATTCTGACCCACTCTGAGACACATTATGACACTCTCTGACAGGCTGTGACCCTCTCTGAGACAAACGCTGACCCTCTTGGACACACTGTGAGACAGAGTACGACTCAATGTGACAATCTCGGACTCTCTCTGACACACTCTAAAAAGCACTGTAACCTTCTCTGACATACTGTGACACACTGTGACACTCTCTGAAACACACTGTGACACTCTCTGAAACACTCTAAAATGCACTGTAACCTTTTCTGATAGACTGTGACACCCTGTGACATTTATGACTTTCTCTGACTCTCTCTGAGGCACACGGCGCCAATCTCTGACAGACTGTGACACACTCTGGCCCCTCTCTGAAACAGACTGTGACACTTTCTGGTGCTCTCTGAGACTCTCTTAGACACGCGGTAACATTATTTGACTCTTTCTAACTCTCTGAGACACACTGTGACACTTTCAGACCCTCTCTGGTTCTCTCTGAAACACACTGTGACACTCTTTCACAGACCGTGACAGACTGTGACACTCTCTGTAACACGCTGTGACACTCTCTGAGACACACTGTGACACTCTCTGTGACACACTGTGACACTCTCTGAGACACACTGTGACATACCTGACCAACTGCGACACTGTCTGACACTCTCTGACACTCTCTGAGACACACTGTACCACACTATGACACTCACTGAGACATACTATGACACTCTCTGACAGACTATGAAACACTGTGACATTCTCTGACTTACTCTGACTCTCTCTGAAACACTCTGTGACACACTGTGACAGACTGTGACACCCTGTGACACTCTCTGAGACACACTGTGACACTCTCTGACTATCTCTGACACTCACTGAGACACACTATGACACTCTCTGACAGACTGTGACACCCTGTGACATTTATGACTTTCTCTGACTCTCTCTGAGGCACACGGTGCCAATCTCTGACAGACTGTGACACACTCTGGCCCCTCTCTGAGACAGAGTGTGACACTTTCTGGTGCTCTCTGAGACTCTCTTAGACACGCGGTAACATTATTTGACTCTTTCTGACTCTCTGAGACACACTGTGACACTTTCACACCCTATCTGACACTCTCTGAAACACACTGTGACATTCTTTGACAGACCTTGACAGACAGTGACACTCTCTGTGACACACTGTGACACTCTCTGAGACACACTGTGACACTCTCTGTGACACACTGTGACACTACCTGACCGACTGTGACACTGTCTGACACTCTCTGACACTCTCTGAGACACACTGTACCACACTATGACACTCACTGAGACATACTATGACACTCTCTGACAGACTATGAAACACTGTGACATTCTCTGACTTGCTCTGACTCTCTCTGGAACACTCTGTGACACACTGTGACAGACTGTGACACCCTGTGACACTCTCTGAGACACACTGTGACACTCTCTGACACTCTCTGACACTCTCTGAGACACACTGCGATATTCTCTAACACACGGTCACATTTTCTGAGACACTTTGACACTGACTGAGACACACTGTGACACTTTCTGTCTCTCTCTCACTCTCTCAGACAAACTGTGACACTCTCTGACCCGCTCTGACACTCTCGGAGACAGACTCTGACACTCTCTCACTCTCTCTGAGACACACTGTGACACTCTTTGACTCTCTCCAAAGCACATTGTGATACACGATGACACTCTGATCCTATCAACACTCTCTGAGACATATTGTGTCACTCTCTGACTCTCTCAGAAACACACTTTGACACGCTGACAGACTGTGATACACTGTGACACTCTCTGACAGACTGTGACACACTGTGACACTCTCTGACAGACTGTGACACACTGTGACATTCTCTGACACTCTCTGAGACACACTGTGACACTCTCTGACTCATTCTGTCTCTCACTGAGACACACAATGACACTCTCTCACAGACTGTGACCCTCTCTGACACACACGCTGGCCCTCCCTGACACTCTCGGAGACACAGTACAACTCACTGTGACACTCTCTGACTCTCCCTGACACACTCTGAAATACACTGTAATCTTTTCTGACAGACTGAAACACACTGTGACACTCCCTGAAACACACTGTGACCCTCTCTGACTATCTCTGACACACTTTTTGACACACTATGACACTCTCTGACAGATTATGTCCAACTGTGATATTCTCTGACTATCTGTCTCTCTCTGAGACACTCGGACACTCTCTGAGAAACATTGTGACTTTTCTGACTCTCTCTCACACTCTGAGATATACTGTGACACTCTCTAACTCTCCCTGAAACACACTGTGACTCTCTCTGACACTCTGAGACACACTGTGAGACTCTCGCTCTCTGAGAAACACTGTGACACTCTTTGACTCTCTCCGAAGCACATTGTGATACATGATGACACTCTGATCCTATCAACACTCTCTGAGACATATTGTGTCACTCTCTGACTCTCTCAGAAACACACTTTGACACGCTGACAGACTGTGATACACTGTGACACTCTCTGACAGACTGTGACACACTGTGACACTCTCTGACAGACTGTGACATACTGTGACATTCTCTGACACTCTCTGAGACACACTGTGACACTCTCTGACTCATTCTGTCTCTCTCTGAGACACACAATGACACTCTCTCACAGACTGTGACCCTCTCTGACACACACGCTGGCCCTCCCTGACACTCTCGGAGACACAGTACAACTCACTGTGACACTCTCTGACTCTCCCTGACACACTCTGAAATACACTGTAATCTTTTCTGACAGACTGAAACACACTGTGACACTCCCTGAAACACACTGTGACCCTCTCTGACTATCTCTGACACCCTTTGGGACACACTATGACACTCTCTGACAGATTATGTCCAACTGTGATATTCTCTGACTATCTGTCTCTCTCTGAGACACTCGGACACTGTCTGAGAAACATTGTGACTTTTCTGACTCTCTCTCACACTCTGAGACATACTGTGACACTCTCTAACTCTCCCTGAAACACACTGTGACTCTCTCTGACACTCTGAGACACACTGTGAGACTCTCGCTCTCTGAGAAACACTGTGACACTCTGACAGACTGTGAAACTTTCTGTGACACACTATGACACTCTCTGACAGACTGTGACACTCTCTGATACACGATGATATTTTTCGACACACTGTGACCATCCCTGAGACACACTGTGACACTGTCTGACACGCTCTGACACTCTCTGAGTCAGACTGTGACACAATCTGACTCTCTCTGACACTCTCTGAGACACACTATGAAACTCTCTGACAGACTATGTCACACTGTGACATTCTCTGACTTTTTCTGACCCTCTCCGAGACAGACTGTGACACTTTCAGACGCTCTATGACACTCTCTTAGACACTGTGTAACACTCTCAGACTCTCTCTGACTCTGATACACACTGTGACACTCGCAGACCCTCTCTGAAACACACTGTTTCACTCTTTGACCGACTGTGACACACTCTGAGACACACTTGAGACTCTCTGATACACTGTGACACTCTCTGAGACACACTTGAGACTCTCTGACACACTGTGACACTCTCTGAGGGTCGGTGACACTGTCTGACACTCTCTGAGACACACTGTAACACTCTCTGAGACACACAATGACACTCTCTGACAGATATGAAACACTGTGACATTGTCTGACTTTCTCTGACTCTCTCTGAGGCACATTGTGACACTCTCTGACAGGCTGTGACAGACTGTGACACTCTGACTATCTCTGACACTCTGAGACACACTGTGACACTCGCTGAGACACACTGTGAAACTCTCTGAGACACACTGACTCTCTCTGACATGCTGAGACTCACTGTGACACTCTCTGTCCCTCTCTGAGGCACATTGTAACACTCCTTGAATCGCTCTGACACTCACTGACAGACACTATGACACTCTGACACACTCTGAGACACACTGTAACACTCTATGACACTCTCTGAGACACACTATGACACTCTCTGACAGATTATGAAACACTGTGACATTGTCTGACTTTCTCTGACTCTCTCTGAGGCACATTGTGACACTCTCTGACAAACTGTGACAGACTGCGACACTATCTGACTATCTCTGACACTCTGAGACACACTGTGACACTATCTGAGACACACTGTGATACTCTCTGACTCTCTCTGACACTCTGAGACACACTGTGACCCTCTATGTCTCTCTCTGACACTCTAGAACACACTGTGACACTCACTGTCCCTCTCTGACACACTCTGAGACACATTTTGATAGTCCCTGATGCACTGTGACACTCTTTGATACATGGTGACATTTTCTGAGACACTGTGACACTCCCGGATAAACACTGTGACACTCTCTGACCCGCTCGGACTCTCTCTGAGACAGACTGTGACACTCTCTGACATTCTCTGAGACACACTGTGATGCAGTCTGACTCTCTGACTCTCTCTGAGGCACAGTATGACCTACTGTGACCCTCTCTGACTCACTCTGACACTCTCTGAGACACACTGTGACACTCTCTCACAGACTGTGACCCTCTCTGAGTCAAATGTTTACCCTCACTGAAACTCTCCGAGACACTGTATGACACATTGTGACACTTTCTGACTCGTTCTGACTCTCTCAGACACTCTGTGATACTCTCTGAGACACACTTGACTCCCTCGGACACTCTCTTAGACACACTGTGACACTCTGACAGACTGTGACACATTGAGACACTCTCAAAGACTGACTGTGACACTTTCGACTCTCTCTGACTCTGAGACACACTATGACATTGTCTGACTCTCTCTGAGGCACACTGTGACACTCTCTGACCCTCTCTGAGACAGACTGTGACCCTTTCTGACTGAATGTGACACTGTTTGAGAGACGGTGACATTCTCTGTGACACACTGTGATACTCTCTGACACACTGTTACACTCCCTGACCCTCTCTGACACACTCCGAAACACACTGTGACCCTCCGACAGAATGTGACACTCTGACCCTGTCTGACACTCTCTGAGACACACTGTGTCACTCTATGAATCTCTTTGACACTCCCTGAAACATACTGTGACACTCTCTGACACACTGTGACACTCTCTGAATGACTCTAATAGACTGTGACATTTTCTGTGACACACTATGACACTCTCTGACAGACTGTGACACTCTCTGACACACGGTGACATATTCTGACACACTGTGACACTCTCTGATACACACTGTGACACTTTCAGTATCTCTCTGACTCCCTGAGACACACTGTGACACTCGCTGACAGACTGCAACACTCTCTGACTGACTGTGACACTCTAAAACACATGGTGACATTCTCTGAGAAACACTGTGACACATTCTGATGCTCTGTGACGCTCTTTTAGACACAGTGTGACATTCCCAGGCCCTCTCTGACACTCTCTAAGACACGCTGTGACACTCTCTGACCGACTCTGACACTCTCTGAGACACACTGTGACAACCTCTCACAGACTGAAACTCTCAGACATACTCTGCGGCACACTGTGACACGCTCTGACAGAGTGTGACACACTGTGACAATCTCTGAATCTCTCTGAGATCGACTGTGACACTCCCTGACTCTCCCTGACACTCTCTGAGGCACAGCACGACATCTGTGACCCTCTCTGACAGATTGTGACAATCTGTGACACTCTCTGACTCTCTCTGATTCACTCCGAAATATACTGTAACCTTCTCTGACAGAATGTGACACACTGTGACACTCTCAGAGACAGACTGTGACACGTTCCGACTCTCTGACTCTCTGAGACACACTGTGACTCTCTCTGAGACACGCTGAGATTCTCTCTTAAACATACTGTGACACTCTCTGACACTCTCTGTGGCACACTGTGACACTCTCAAAGACATACTGTGACTCTCTCTGACTCTCTGAGACACACTGTGACACTCACTGACAGACTGTGACAATATGACTCTCTCTGAGACTCTCTTAGACGTGCTGTGACACTCACTGACTCTCTCTGAGACTCACCTAGACACACTGTTACACTCGCTGACTCTCTCTGACACTCACCTAGACAAACTGTTACACTCGCTGACTCCCTCTGACACTCACCTAGACACACTGTTACACTCGCTGACTCTCTCTGAGAATCGCCTAGACACACTGTTACACTCGCTGACTCTCTCTGACACTCACCTAGACACACTGTGACACCCCCTGACTCTCTCTGACACTATGAGACGCACTGTGACACTCTCTGATCCTTTCCGACACTCTCTGAAACAAATTGTGACAGTCTCTGACTCTCTCTGAAAGACACTGTGACACTCTCTAACAGACTGTTACACTCTCTGACACACCGTGTCACACTCTGACACTTTCCGAGACACACTGTTACACTTTCTGACTCTCTCTGACTCTCTGAGACACACTGCAACACTCTCTGAGACACACAGTGACACTCTCTGCCCCTCTCTGAGACCGACTGTGTGCGTGTCTCTCTCACTCTCTCTGACACTCTCTGAGGCACAGCACCACACATTGTGTCACTCTCTGACTTTCTCTGACACACTCCTAGGCACACTGTGATACCCTCTGACTCTCTCTGATCCTCTCTGAGACACACTGACTCTTTCCGAGTCATTCTGTCACTCTCTGAAACACACTATGACACTCTCACAGACTGTGACCCTCTCTGAGACAAATGCTGACCCTCTCGGACACTCTCTGAGACAAATTACGACTCACTGTGACACTCTGATTCTCTCTGACAAACTCTGAAATACATGTAACTTTTTCTGACGGACACTCTCTGAGACACACTATGACACTCCCTGAGACACACTGTGACACTCTGTGACTATATCTGACACTCTCTGAGACATACTATGACACACTGTGACATTCTCTGATTATCTCTGACTCTCTTCTAGGCACACTGTGACACTCTCTGACCCTCTCTGAGACAGACTTTGACCCTTTCTGACTGAATGTGACACTCTCTGACAGACGGTGACACTCTCTGTGACACACTGTGATACTCTCTGACACATTGTTACACTCCCTGACCCTGTCAGACACTCTCTGAGACACCCTGTGACACTCTCTGAATCTCTTTGGCACTCTCTGAAACATACTGTGAAACACTCCTGACACACTGTGACACTCTCTGAATGCCTCTAACAGACTGTGACATTTTCTGTGACACACTACGACACTCTCTGATAGACTGTGACACTCTCTGACACACGGTGACATATTCTGACACACTGTGACACTCTCTGATACACACTGTGACACATTCAGTATCTCTCTGACTCCCTGAGACACACTGTGACACTCGCTGACAGACTGCGACACTCTCTGACCGACTGTGACACTCTCTGACACACGGTGGCATTCTCTGAGAAATTGTGACACTCTCTGAGACACCTGTGACACATTCTGACGCTCTCTGATGCTCTCTTAGACACAGTGTGACACTCCCTGACTCTCTCTGACACTCTGAGATCCACTGTGACCCTCTCTGACACTCTCTAAGACACACTGTGACACTCTCGGAGACACACAGTGACAACCTCTGACCCTGTCTGAGACAGACTGTGAAACTCTCTCACTCTCTCTGACATTCTCTGAGGCACAGCACGATACCCTGTGACACTCTCTGACAGATTGTGATAAACTGTGACACTTTCTTACGTTCTCTGGCACTCTCTTAGACACACTGTGACACTCTCTGACTCATTCTGACCCACTCTGAGACACATTATGACACTCTCTGACAGGCTGTGACCCTCTCTGAGACAAACGCTGACCCTCTTGGACACACTGTGAGACAGAGTACGACTCAATGTGACAATCTCGGACTCTCTCTGACACACTCTAAAAAGCACTGTAACCTTCTCTGACATACTGTGACACACTGTGACACTCTCTGAAACACACTGTGACACTCTCTGAAACACTCTAAAATGCACTGTAACCTTTTCTGATAGACTGTGACACCCTGTGACATTTATGACTTTCTCTGACTCTCTCTGAGGCACACGGCGCCAATCTCTGACAGACTGTGACACACTCTGGCCCCTCTCTGAAACAGACTGTGACACTTTCTGGTGCTCTCTGAGACTCTCTTAGACACGCGGTAACATTATTTGACTCTTTCTAACTCTCTGAGACACACTGTGACACTTTCAGACCCTCTCTGGTTCTCTCTGAAACACACTGTGACACTCTTTCACAGACCGTGACAGACTGTGACACTCTCTGTAACACGCTGTGACACTCTCTAAGACACACTGTGACACTCTCTGTGACACACTGTGACACTCTCTGAGACACACTGTGACATACCTGACCAACTGCGACACTGTCTGACACTCTCTGACACTCTCTGAGACACACTGTACCACACTATGACACTCACTGAGACATACTATGACACTCTCTGACAGACTATGAAACACTGTGACATTCTCTGACTTACTCTGACTCTCTCTGAAACACTCTGTGACACACTGTGACAGACTGTGACACCCTGTGACACTCTCTGAGACACACTGTGACACTCTCTGACTATCTCTGACACTCACTGAGACACACTATGACACTCTCTGACAGACTGTGACACCCTGTGACATTTATGACTTTCTCTGACTCTCTCTGAGGCACACGGTGCCAATCTCTGACAGACTGTGACACACTCTGGCCCCTCTCTGAGACAGAGTGTGACACTTTCTGGTGCTCTCTGAGACTCTCTTAGACACGCGGTAACATTATTTGACTCTTTCTGACTCTCTGAGACACACTGTGACACTTTCACACCCTATCTGACACTCTCTGAAACACACTGTGACATTCTTTGACAGACCTTGACAGACAGTGACACTCTCTGTGACACTATCTGACTATCTCTGACACTCTGAGACACACTGTGACACTATCTGAGACACACTGTGATACTCTCTGACTCTCTCTGACACTCTGAGACACACTGTGACCCTCTATGTCTCTCTCTGACACTCTAGAACACACTGTGACACTCACTGTCCCTCTCTGACACACTCTGAGACACATTTTGATAGTCCCTGATGCACTGTGACACTCTTTGATACATGGTGACATTTTCTGAGACACTGTGACACTCCCGGATAAACACTGTGACACTCTCTGACCCGCTCGGACTCTCTCTGAGACAGACTGTGACACTCTCTGACATTCTCTGAGACACACTGTGATGCAGTCTGACTCTCTGACTCTCTCTGAGGCACAGTATGACCTACTGTGACCCTCTCTGACTCACTCTGACACTCTCTGAGACACACTGTGACACTCTCTCACAGACTGTGACCCTCTCTGAGTCAAATGTTTACCCTCACTGAAACTCTCCGAGACACTGTATGACACATTGTGACACTTTCTGACTCGTTCTGACTCTCTCAGACACTCTGTGATACTCTCTGAGACACACTTGACTCCCTCGGACACTCTCTTAGACACACTGTGACACTCTGACAGACTGTGACACATTGAGACACTCTCAAAGACTGACTGTGACACTTTCGACTCTCTCTGACTCTGAGACACACTGTGACACTCTCTGACAGACTGTGACACTCTCTGACTCTCTCTGACACTCTCAGACACGCTTTGACACTCTCTGACTCTCTTTCAGGCACACTGTGACACTGTCTGACAGACTGTGGCACCCTGTGACACTCCCTGACACTCTCTGAATCTATCTTAGACACACTGCGACACTCTCTGACCCTCTCTGACACTTTGATACGCACTGTGACAATCTCTGATCCTTTCTGACACTCTCTGAGACACACTGTGGCACTCTCAGACACTCTCTGAAACATCGTGTGACACTCTCTGACAGGCTGTGACACACTGTGACATTGTTTGACTCTCTCTGACTCTCTGAGACACACTGTGACACTCTTTGACAGACTGTGACGGACTGTGACAGTCTTTGTGACACATTGTGAAACTCTCTGACCAACTGTGACACTCTCTCACTCATGGTGACACACTGTGACAATGTCTGACTCTCTCTGACCCACTCGGAAATACACTGTAGCCTTCTCTTACAGATTGTGACACACGGAGCCACTCTCTGAGACACACTGTTACACTTTCTGACTCATTCTGTCACTCTCTGTGACACACTCTGACCCTCTCTGCGATAGACTGTAGCATTCTCTCACAGACTGTGACATTGCCTGAGACAAGTTGTCTCAGACAACGTCTGACCCTGTCTGACACTCTCTGAGACACGGTATGACTCGCTGTGACACTCTCAGACTCTGACACACTTGGAAATACACTATAACCTTCTCTGACACAATGTGACACACTGTGACACTCTCTGAGACACACTGTGACACTTTCTGACTCTCACTGACTGACTCTCTGAGACACACTGTGACACTCTCTGAGACACACTGTGACACTTTCTGACTCTCTCTGACTCTCTGAGACACACTGTGACACTCTCTGAGACTCATTGTTACACTCTCTGACTCTCTCTGACACACACTGTGACACTAAAACTCTCTGAAAAGCACTGTGACACTCTCTGACAGACTGTGACACACTGTGACACTCTCTGACTCTCTCTGAGACACAATGTGACTCTGTCTGACACTGAGATACACTGTGACACTCTCTGAGACACACTGGGACGCTCTCTGACACTCTCTGAAATACACTGTGACACTCTCTGACAGACTGTGACAATTTCTGTGACACACGATGACACTCTCTGACCGACTGCGACACTCTCTGACAAACGGTGACATTTTCTGCGACACTGTGACACTCTCTGAGACACACTGTGACACTTCCCGTCTCTCTCTGACTCCCTGAGACACTCTGTGACACTCTCTGACTCTCTCTGAGACACAATGTGACTCTCCCTGACAAACTGAGAAATACTGTGACGCTCTCTCACACTCTCCGAGATACACTGTGACACTCTCTGACAGACTGTGACAATTTCTGCGTTATTGTGACACTCACTGAGGTACACTGTGACACTTGCTGACTGACTGTGACACACTGAGATATTCTCTGACACTCGCTGTGACGCATTCTGACACTGTCTGAAATACTCTGTGACACTCTCTGACAGACGGTGACAAACTATGACACTCTCTGAGATTGACTGTGACACATTCGGACTCTCTCTGACTCGCTCTGAGACACACTGTGACACTCTCTGACAGACTATGACACATTGTGACATTCTCTGACTTTCTCTGACACTCTCTCAGGAACACTGTGACACTCTCTGACAGACTGTGACACACTCTGACCCACTCTGAGTCAAACTGTGACACTCTCTGATGCCCTGCGACACTCTCTTAGACATGCTGTGACATGCCGTGACTCATTCTGACACACTGAGACACCCTGTGACACTCTCTGACAGACTGTGACACACTGTGAGACTCTCTGACTCTATCTGACTCTCTCTGAGGCACACTGTGACACTGTTTGATTCACTCTGAGACACACTGTGACACTCTCTGACAGACTGGGACACTCTCCGAGACACACTGTGGACTCTCTGACACTCTCTGAGACAGACTGTGTCACTCTCTGACTCTCTCTGACACTCTCTGAAACACACTGTGACACTCTCTGAAACACTGTGACACTCTGACACACTGTGACACTCTCTGACACAGGGTGACATTCTCTGAGACACTGTGACACTCTTGGAGACACACTGTGACACTTTTGACTCTCTCTGAGACACACAGTAACACCCTCTGACAGACTGCGACCCACTCTGAGACAAATGCTGACCTCTCCGACACTGCCTGATACACTCTGAAAAATGCTGTAACCCTCTCTGACAGACTGTGACACAATGTGACACTCTCTGCGACAAACTGTGACTCTTTCTAGCACTCTCTGATCCTCTGAGACACACTGTGACACTCTCTGAGACACACTGTGACACTCTCTGACACTGAGGCACAATGTGACACTGACATTTTCTGTCAATCTCTGAGACACACTGTAACACTATCTCACGGACTGTGACACTCTCTGAGAAAAACACTGACACTCTCTGAGACACAGTATGACACAGTTTGACACTTTCTGACTCTCTCTGACTCACTCTGAAATACACTGCAACTTTCTCTGACTGACTGTGACATACTGTGACACTCTCTGAGACACACTGCGGCACTTTCTGACTCACTCTGCCACTATGAGACACACTCTGACGCTCTCAGAGACACATTGTGAAACGCACTGCCCTCTCTGACTCTGTCTGAGACAAACTATGACACTCACTGACTCTCTCTGACACTCTGAGACAAACTGTGTCATTCCGTGACTCTCTGACACTCTGTGACACACTATGACACTGTTTGACTCACTTCGACACTCTCTGAGACACACTGTGACACTCTCTGAGACACAATGTGACACTCTCTGACACACGGTGACGTTCTCTGAGACACTGTGACACTCTCTGTCAATCTCTGAGACACACTGTAACACTCTCTGACAGACTGTGACATTCTCTGAGACAAACACTGACACTCTCTGAGACACAGTATGACCCACTGTGACATTCTCTGACTCTCTCTGACACACTCTGAAATACACTGTAACCTTTTCTGAAAGACTGTGACACACTGTGAAACTCTCTGAGACACACTGTGACACTTTCTGACTTTCTCTGATTCTCTGAAATACACTGTGACACTCTCTGACTCTCTCTGACACACTCTGTAACCGTCTCTGACAGACTGTGACATACTGTGAAACTCTCTGAGACACATTGTGACACTCTCTGACTCTCTCTGACACACTCTAAGACAATCTATGACACACTTTGACAGGTTGTGAAACACTGTGACACTCTCTGACCATCTTTGAGACAGGCTGTGACACTCTCTGACACTCTCTGACGCATTCTGTAACACACTGTGACACTCTCTGACAGACTGTGACAAACTGTGACACTGTCTGTCTTTCTCTGACACTCTCTGAGGCAGACTGTGACATCTTTGACAGGCATTGACAAACTGTGGCACACTCTGACCCTCTCTGAGACCGATTGTGACACTCTCTGACACTCTCTGAAACACACTGCGACACTCTCTGACAGACTGTGACACACTGTGACACGTATTTGACTGTCTCTGACTCTCTCTGACATTCTCTGAAACACACTGTGGTACTCTCTGACAGACTGTGACACAGTGTGATATTTTTTGACTCTCTCTGACATTCTCTGACTATCTCTGACACTCTCTGAAACGAACTGTGACACTGTCTGACAGACTGTGACACACTGTGCCACTCTCCGCCTCTCTCTGTCACTCTCTGAGAGACGCTGTGACATTCTCTAACAGACAGTGACACACTGTGATACTGTTTGACTCTGCATGCAGCACTCTCTGACTCTCTCTAAGACACACTATGACACTCGATGTCACACTGTGACACTCTCTGACTCTCTCTCTCTGACACACTGTGACAATCCCTGACACACTGTGACACCCACTGAGACGCTGTGACAGTTTCTGACACTCTGTGAGACACACTGTGACACTTTCTGACTTTCTCTGATTCTCTGAAAAACACTGTGACACTCTGAGACATACTATGACAGTCTTTGACAGGATTTGACACACTGTGTCACACTCTGACCCTCTCTGAGACCGACTGTGACACTCTCTGACACTATCTAAAACACACTGTGACACTTTCTGACAGACTGTGACACAATGTGACGCTCTCTGTGACACTCGGTGACACTTTCCGACTATATCTGACACTCTCTGAGACAAACTGACTCTCTCTGAAAGACTCTGACACACTGACACACTGTCTGAAAATCTCCGAGACACACTGTGACACTCTCTGGCAGACTGTGACACTATCTGACTCTCATTGACACTGTCTGAGACACACTGTGACACTCTCTGACTCTCTCTGACACTCTCTGACTGACTGTGAGACACTGTGACAATCTCTGATCCACTGTGACACTCTCTGAGACACACTGTGACACTCTCTGAAACACACTGAGGCTCACTCTGACACTCTCTGAAACGTACTGTGACACTCTCTGACAGACTGTGACACACTGTGACACGTTTTGACACTCTCTGACACTCTCTGAAACACACTGTGACACTCTCTGACAGACTGTGACACGCTCAGAATCTATCTGACACACTATAACAATCTCTGACACACTGTGACACTCTCTAAGACACTGTGACACTTTCTGACACTCTCAGAGATATACTGTATCCCTCTCTAAGATACTGTGATAATCTCTGACGTTTGCTGAGACATACTGTGACATTCTCTGAATCTCTCTCTCTCTGACACACTGTGATACCCACTGAGACGCTGTGACACTTTCTGACACTCTGTGAGACAAACTGTGGCACTCTCTGACACACTGTGACACTCTCTAAGACACTGTGACACTTTCTGACACTCTCAGAGACATACTGTATCCCTCTCTAAGACACTGTGTTAATCTCTGACGTTCGCTGAGACATACTGTGACACTCTCTGACAGACTGTGACAGACTTTGACACGAATTTGACTGTCTCTGACTCTCTCTGACATTCTCTGAAACACACTGGCACTCTCTGACAGGCTGTGACAGACTGTAACACGTTTTGACTCTCTCTGACACTCTCTGACTCTCTCTGACACTCTCTGAAACATACTGTGACACTCTCGGACAGGCTGTGACACACTGTGACATGTTTGGACTTTCTCTGACACTCTCCGACACTCTCTGAAACACACTGTGCCACTCTCCGACTCTCTCTGTGACTCTCTGAGAAACACTACGATATTCTCTTACAGACTGTGACACACTGTGATACTGTTTGACTCTGCATACAGCACTCTCTGACACTCTCTATGACACACTATGACACTCGCTGACACACTGTGACACTCTCTGACTCTCTCACTCTGACACACTGTGACAATCCCTGACACACTGTGACACCCACTGAGACGCTGTGACACTTTCTGACACACTGTGACACTCTCTGAATCTATCTGACACACTATGACAATCTCTGACACACTGTGACACTCTCAAAGACACTGTGACACTTTCTGACACTCTCAGAGACATACTGTATCCCTCTCTAAGACAATGTGATAATCTCTGACACTCTCAGAGACATACTGTGACACTCTCTAACAGACTGTGACACACTGTGACACTCCATGACTCTCTCTGATACTCCCTGAGACACACTGTGACACTCTCTGAGACACACTGTTACACTGTCTGACCGACTTTGGCACTCTCTGTAACACATTGTGACACTCTCTGACACACGGTGACGTTCTCTGAGATGCTGCGACACTCTCTGAGACGCACTGTGACACATTCTGTCTCTCTCTCTGACCCTTAGAAACACACTGTGACACTCTCTGAGACACACTGTGACATTCCCTGCATCTCTCTCTGAGACACTCTGTCACTCTCTGAGACAGAGTGTGACACACTGTGACATCTTCTGACTCTCCCTCACACTCTCTGAGACACACTGTGACTCTCTCTGACAGATTGTGACACACTGTGACATTCTCTGAGACACTGTGAAACTCTCTGAGACACACCGTGACACTTTCTGACTCTCTCTGACACTCTGACAGTCTGTGACACTCTCTGTGACACTCTCTGACACACTGTGACACTGTCTGCCCGACTGCGATCCTATCTGACACACGGTGACATTTTCTGAGACAATGTGACACTCTCTGACACTGAAGCACAATGTGACACTCTCTGACTTTTTCTGTCAATCTCTGAGACACACTGTAACATTCTCTCACGGACTGTGACCCTCTCTGAGACAAATGCTGACCCTCTCTGACACTCTCTGAGACACAGTATGACACACTTTGACTCTATCTGACTCTCTGAGACACGCAGTGACGCTCTCTGAGACACATAGTGACACTCGCTGACCCTCTCTGAGACAGACTGTGACACTCTCTGACACCCTCTGACCCTCTCTGAGGCACAACACAACACACTGGGACACTCTCTGATAAATTGTGACAAACTGTAACACTTTCTGACACTCTCTGAGGCACGCTGTAACACTCTCTGACAGACGTTTACACACTGTGACACTCTCTGACTCGTTCTGACACTCTCGGAGAGATACTGTGACACTCTCTGACTCTCTCTGACACTCTCTGAGACGCACTGACTCTCTCTGACAAACTGTGACACACTGAGACTCTCTCTGAAAATCTCCGAGACACACTGTGACACTTTCTGGCAGACTGTGACACTATCTGACTCACACTGACACTCTCGGAGACACACTGTGACACTCTCTGACTCTCTCTGATACTCTCTGAGACACACTGACTCTCTCTGACAGACTGTGACACACTGAGACAGTCTCTGAAAATTTTCGAGACACACTGTGACACTATCTGAATCTCACTGACACTGTCTGCGACACACTGTGACACTCTCTGACACACTCTGAAACACACTGCGAAACTTTCTGACAGACTGTGACACACTCTGAGACACTCTGAGTCACATGGTGACACTTTCTGACTCTATCTGACACTCTCTGAGACAAAATGACTCCCTCTGACAGACTGTGACACACTGAGACACTCTCTGAAAATCTCCGAGACATGCTGTGACACTCTCTGACAGGCTGTGACACACTGTGACACGTTTTCACTCTCTGACACTCTCTGAAACACACTGTGCCATTCTCCAAATCACTCTGTCACTCTCTGCGAAACACTGTGACATTCTCTGACAGACTGTGACACACTGTGATACTGTTTGACTCTGCATGCAGCGCTCTCTGACTCACTGAGACACACTATGACACTCTCTGACACACTGTGACACTCTCTGACTCTCTCACTCTGACACACTATGACAATCCCTGACACACTGTGACACCCACTGAGACGCTGTGACACTTTCTGACACACTGTGAGACAAACTGTGGCACTCTCATTGACACACTGTGACACTCTCTGACACACTGTTACACTGTCTGATCCTCTTTGGCACTCTCTGTAACGCACCGAAGCTCTCTCTGACACACAGTGACATTCTCTGAGATGCTGTGACACTCTCTGAGATGCACTGTGACACATTCTGTCTCTCTCTCTGACCCTCAGAAACACACTGTGACACTCTCTGAGACACACTGTGACACTCCCTGCCTCTCTCTCTGAGACACTCGGTCACGCTCTGTGACAGAGAGTGACACACTGTGACATCTTCTGACTCTCTCTCACACTCTCTGAGACACACTGTATCTCTCTCTGACAGATTGTGACACACTGTGACACTCTCTGACTCACTCTGAGACACACTGTGACACTTTCTGACACATTGTGTCAATCTCTGTGACACTGTGACACTCTCCGAGACACACTGTAACACTTTATGACTCTCTCTGACACTCTGATACAGACTGAGACATTCTCTGGCCCTCTCGGACACTCTGGGATATAGTATGACACACTGTGACACTCTCAGACTCTCTCTAACACACTCTGAAACACGCTGTGACACACTGCGACACTCTAACACACGGTGACATTCTCAGAGACACTGTGTCACTCTCTGACCCTCTCTGACCCTCACTTAGACAAATGCTGACCCTCTCTGACACTCTCTGAGACACACTGTAACACTCTCTGACAGACTGTGACATTCTCTGAGACAAACACTGACACTCTCTGACACTCTCTGAGACACAGAATGACACCCTTTGACATTTTCGGACTCTCTCTGACTCCCTATGAAATACACTGTAACCTTCTCTGAAAGACTGTGACACAATGTGAAACTCTCTGAGACACACTGTAACACTCTCTGACACACTGTGAAACTCTCTGACACTCTCTGAGACACACTGTAACACTCTCTGACAGACTGTGACATTCTCTGAGACAAACACTGACACTCTCTGACTCTCTCTGACACACTCTGAAATGCACTGTCACCTTCTCTAAAAGACTGTGACACACTGTGAAACTCTCTGAGACACACTGTGACACTTTCTGACTTTCTCTGATTCTCTGAAATACACTGTAACACTTTCTGTGACACACTGTAACACGCTCCGACTCTCTCTGACACACTCTGAGACATACTTTGACACTCTTTGTCAGGTTGTGACACACTGTGGAACACTCTGTCCCTCTCTGAGACCGACTGTGACACTCTCTGACACTCTCTGAAACACACTGTGCCACGTTCTGACAGACTGTGACACACTGTGACACTCTCTGATACACACGGTGACACTTTCCGACTCTATCTGACACTCTCTGAGACAAACTGACTCTCTCTGACAGACTGTGACACACTGAGACACTCTCTGAAAATCTCCGAGACAAACTGTGACACTCTCTGGCAGACTGAGACACTATCTGACTCTCACTGACACTGTCTGCGACACACTGTGACACTCTCTGACTCTCGCTGACTCTCTCTGACAGACTGTGCCACACTGAGACACTCTCTGAAAATCTCCAAAATACACTTTGACACTCTCTGGCAGACTGTGACACTATCTGACTCTCACTGACACTCTCTGAGACACACTGTGACACTCTCTGAAACACACTGTGGCTCTCTCAATGACACTCTCTGAAACGTACTGTGACACTCTCTGACAGACTGTGACAGACTGTGACACGTATTTGATTGTCTCTGACTCTCTCTGACATTCTCTGAAACACACCGTGGCACTCTCTTTCAGGCTGTGACAGACTGTGACACGTATTTGACGGTCTCTGACTCTCTCTGACATTCTCTGAAACACACCGTGGCACTCTCTTTCAGGCTGTGACAGACTGTGACACGTATTTGACTGTCTCTGACTCTCTCTGTCACTCTCTGAGAAACAATGTGACATTCTCTGACAGACTGTGACACACTGAGACAGTCTCTGAAAATTTTCGAGACACACTGTGACACTATCTGACTCTCACTGACACTGTCTGCGACACACTGTGACACTCTCTGACACTCTCTGAAACACACTGCGACACTTTCTGACAGACTGTGACACACTCTGAGACACTCTGAGACACATGGTGACACTTTCTGACTCTATCTGACACTCTCTGAGACAAAATGACTCCCTCTGACAGACTGTGACACACTGAGACACTCTCTGAAAATCTCCGAGACACGCTGTGACACTCTCTGACAGGCTGTGACACACTGTGACACGTTTTGACTCTCTCTGACACTCTCTGAAACACACTGTGCCATTCTCCAAATCTCTCTGTCACTCTCTGCGAAACACTGTGACATTCTCTGACAGACTGTGACACACTGTGATACTGTTTGACTCTGCATGCAGCGCTCTCTGACTCTCTGAGACACACTATGACACTCTCTGACACACTGTGACACCCACTGAGACGCTGTGACACTTTCTGACACACTGTGAGACAAACTGTGGCACTCTCATTGACACACTGTGACACTCTCTGACACACTGTTACACTGTCTGATCCTCTTTGGCACTCTCTGTAACGCACCGAAGCTCTCTCTGACACACAGTGACATTCTCTGAGATGCTGTGACACTCTCTGAGATGCACTGTGACACATTCTGTCTCTCTCTCTGACCCTCAGAAACACACTGTGACACTCTCTGAGACACACTGTGACACTCCCTGCCTCTCTCTCTGAGACACTCGGTCACGCTCTGTGACAGAGAGTGACACACTGTGACATCTTCTGACTCTCTCTCACACTCTCTGAGACACACTGTATCTCTCTCTGACAGGTTGTGACACACTGTGACATTCTCTGACTCACTCTGAGACACGCTGTGACACTTTCTGACACATTGTGTCAATCTCTGTGACACTGTGACACTCTCCAAGACACACTGTAACACTTTATGACTCTCTCTGACACTCTGATACAGACTGAGACATTCTCTGGCTCTCTCGGACACTCTGAGATATAGTATGACACACTGTGACACTCTCAGACTCTCTCTAACACACTCTGAAACACGCTGTGATACACTGCGACACTCTGACACACGGTGACATTCTCAGAGACACTGTGTCACTCTCTGACCCTCTCTGACCCTCACTTAGACATATGCTGACCCTCTCTGACACTCTCTGAGACACACTGTAACACTCTCTGACAGACTGTGACATTCTCTGAGACAAACACTGACACTCTCTGACACTCTCTGAGACACAGAATGACACCCTTTGACATTTTCTGACTCTCTCTGACTCCCTATGAAATACACTGTAACCTTCTCTGAAAGACTGTGACACAATGTGAAACTCTCTGAGACACACTGTAACACTCTCTGACACACTGTGAAACTCTCTGACACTCTCTGAGACACACTGTAACACTCTCTGACAGACTGTGACATTCTTTGAGACAAACACTGACACTCTCTGACTCTCTCTGACACACTCTGAAATACACTGTAACCTTCTCTGAAAGACTGTGACACACTGTGAAACTCTCTGAGACACACTGTGACACTTTCTGACTTTCTCTGATTCTCTGAAATACACTGTAACACTTTCTGTGACACACTGTAACACGCTCCGACTCTCTCTGACACACTCTGAGACATACTTTGACACTCTTTGTCAGGTTGTGACACACTGTGGAACACTCTGTCCCTCTCTGAGACCGACTGTGACACTCTCTGACACTCTCTGAAACACACTGTGCCACGTTCTGACAGACTGTGACACACTGTGACACTCTCTGATACACACGGTGACACTTTCCGACTCTATCTGACACTCTCTGAGACAAACTGACTCTCTCTGACAGACTGTGACACACTGAGACACTCTCTGAAAATCTCCGAGACAAACTGTGACACTCTCTGGCAGACTGAGACACTATCTGACTCTCACTGACACTGTCTGCGACACACTGTGACACTCTCTGACTCTCGCTGACTCTCTCTGACAGACTGTGCCACACTGAGACACTCTCTGAAAATCTCCAAAATACACTTTGACACTCTCTGGCAGACTGTGACACTATCTGACTCTCACTGACACTCTCTGAGACACACTGTGACACTCTCTGAAACACACTGTGGCTCTCTCAATGACACTCTCTGAAACGTACTGTGACACTCTCTGACAGACTGTGACAGACTGTGACACGTATTTGATTGTCTCTGACTCTCTCTGACATTCTCTGAAACACACCGTGGCACTCTCTTTCAGGCTGTGACAGACTGTGACACGTATTTGACGGTCTCTGACTCTCTCTGACATTCTCTGAAACACACCGTGGCACTCTCTTTCAGGCTGTGACAGACTGTGACACGTATTTGACTGTCTCTGACTCTCTCTGTCACTCTCTGAGAAACAATGTGACATTCTCTGACAGACTGTGACACACTGAGACAGTCTCTGAAAATTTTCGAGACACACTGTGACACTATCTGACTCTCACTGACACTGTCTGCGACACACTGTGACACTCTCTGACACTCTCTGAAACACACTGCGACACTTTCTGACAGACTGTGACACACTCTGAGACACTCTGAGACACATGGTGACACTTTCTGACTCTATCTGACACTCTCTGAGACAAAATGACTCCCTCTGACAGACTGTGACACACTGAGACACTCTCTGAAAATCTCCGAGACACGCTGTGACACTCTCTGACAGGCTGTGACACACTGTGACACGTTTTGACTCTCTCTGACACTCTCTGAAACACACTGTGCCATTCTCCAAATCTCTCTGTCACTCTCTGCGAAACACTGTGACATTCTCTGACAGACTGTGACACACTGTGATACTGTTTGACTCTGCATGCAGCGCTCTCTGACTCTCTGAGACACACTATGACACTCTCTGACACACTGTGACACTCTCTGACTCTCTCACTCTGACACACTATGACAATCCCTGACACACTGTGACACCCACTGAGACGCTGTGACACTTTCTGACACACTGTGAGACAAACTGTGGCACTCTCATTGACACACTGTGACACTCTCTGACACACTGTTACACTGTCTGATCCTCTTTGGCACTCTCTGTAACGCACCGAAGCTCTCTCTGACACACAGTGACATTCTCTGAGATGCTGTGACACTCTCTGAGATGCACTGTGACACATTCTGTCTCTCTCTCTGACCCTCAGAAACACACTGTGACACTCTCTGAGACACACTGTGACACTCCCTGCCTCTCTCTCTGAGACACTCGGTCACGCTCTGTGACAGAGAGTGACACACTGTGACATCTTCTGACTCTCTCTCACACTCTCTGAGACACACTGTATCTCTCTCTGACAGATTGTGACACACTGTGACATTCTCTGACTCACTCTGAGACACGCTGTGACACTTTCTGACACATTGTGTCAATCTCTGTGACACTGTGACACTCTCCAAGACACACTGTAACACTTTATGACTCTCTCTGACACTCTGATACAGACTGAGACATTCTCTGGCTCTCTCGGACACTCTGAGATATAGTATGACACACTGTGACACTCTCAGACTCTCTCTAACACACTCTGAAACACGCTGTGATACACTGCGACACTCTGACACACGGTGACATTCTCAGAGACACTGTGTCACTCTCTGACCCTCTCTGACCCTCACTTAGACATATGCTGACCCTCTCTGACACTCTCTGAGACACACTGTAACACTCTCTGACAGACTGTGACATTCTCTGAGACAAACACTGACACTCTCTGACACTCTCTGAGACACAGAATGACACCCTTTGACATTTTCTGACTCTCTCTGACTCCCTATGAAATACACTGTAACCTTCTCTGAAAGACTGTGACACAATGTGAAACTCTCTGAGACACACTGTAACACTCTCTGACACACTGTGAAACTCTCTGACACTCTCTGAGACACACTGTAACACTCTCTGACAGACTGTGACATTCTTTGAGACAAACACTGACACTCTCTGACTCTCTCTGACACACTCTGAAATACACTGTAACCTTCTCTGAAAGACTGTGACACACTGTGAAACTCTCTGAGACACACTGTGACACTTTCTGACTTTCTCTGATTCTCTGAAATACACTGTGACACTTTCTGTGACACACTGTAACACGCTCCGACTCTCTCTGACACACTCTGAGACATACTTTGACACTCTTTGTCAGGTTGTGACACACTGTGGAACAGTCTGTCCCTCTCTGAGACCGACTGTGACACTCTCTGAAACTCTCTGAAACACACTGTGCCACGTTCTGACAGACTGTGACACACTGTGACACTCTCTGATACACACGGTGACACTTTCCGACTCTATCTGTCACTCTCTGAGACAAGCTGACTCTCTCTGACAGACTGTGACACACTGAGACACTCTCTGAAAATCTCCGAGACAAACTGTGACACTCTCTGGCAGACTGAGACACTATCTGACTCTCACCGACACTGTCTGCGACACACTGTGACACTCTCTGACTCTCTCTGACAGACTGTGCCACACTGAGACACTCTCTGAAAATCTCCAAAATACACTTTGACACTCTCTGGCAGACTGTGACACTATCTGACTCTCACTGACACTCTCTGAGACACACTGTGACACTCTCTGAAACACACTGTGGCTCTCTCAATGACACTCTCTGAAACTTACTGTGACACTCTCTGACAGACTGTGACAGACTGTGACACGTATTTGATTGTCTCTGACTCTCTCTGACATTCTCTGAAACACACCGTGGCACTCTCTTTCAGGCTGTGACAGACTGTGACACGTATTTGACGGTCTCTGACTCTCTCTGACATTCTCTGAAACACACTGTGGCACTCTCTTCCAGGCTGTGACAGACTGTGACACGTATTTGACTGTCTCTGACTCTCTCCGTCACTCTCTGAGAAACACTGTGACATTCTCTGACAGACTGTTACACACTGTGATACTGTTTGACTCTGCATGCAGCACTCTCTGACTCTCTCTGAGACACACTATGACACTCGCTGAAACACTGTGACACTCTCTGACTCTCTCTCTCTGACACACTGTGACACCCACTGAGACGCTGTGATACTTTCTGACACTCTGCGAGACAAACTTTGGCACTCTCTTTGACACACTGTGACGCTCTCTGAATCTATCTGACACACTATGATACTCTCTAACAGACTGTGACACACTGTGACACTCCCTGACTCTCTCTGATACTCCCTGTGTAAATCTCTGGGACACAATGTTACACTGTCTGATCATCTTTGGCACTCTCTGTAACACACTGTGACACTCTGACACATGGTGACGTTCTCTGACATGCTGTGACACTCTCTGAGACGCACTGTGACACATTCTGTCTCTCTATCTCTCTGACCCTCAGAAACACACTGTGACACTCTCTGAGACACACTGTGACACTTTTTGCCTCTCTCTCTCTGAGACACTCGGTCACTCTCTGAGACAGAGTGTGACACATGTGACATCTTCTGACTATTTATCACAATCTCGGAGACACACTGCGACTCTCTCTGACAGATCGTGACAACTGTGACACTTTTTGACACACTGTGACATTCTCTGAGACACTGTGAAACTCTCTGAGACACACTGTGACACTTACTGACTCTCTGACACTCTGACAGTCTGTGACACTCTCTGTGACACTCTCTGAAATGTACTGTGAAACTCTCTGAGACACACTGTGACACTTTCTGCCTCTCTCTGACACTCTGATACAGACTGAGACATTCTCTGACTCACTCGGACACTCTCTGAGAAATAGTATGACACACTGTGACACTCTCAGACTCTCTCTAACACACTCTGAAACACACTGTGAAACACTGCGACACTCTGACACACGGTGACATTCTCAGAGACACTGTGTCACTCTCTGGCCCTCTCTGACCCTCTCTTAGACAAATGCTGACCCTCTCTGACACTCTCTGAGACACACTGTAACACTATCTGACAGACTGTGACATTCTCTGAGACAAACACTGACGCTCTCTGACACTCTCTGAGACAAACTGTAACACTCTCTGACAGACTGTGACATTCTCTGAGACAAACACTGACACTCTCTGACACTCTCTGAGACACACTGTAACACTCTCTGACAGACTGTGACATTCTCTGAGACAAACACTGACACTCTCTGACACTCTCTGAGACACACTGTAACACTCTCTGACAGACTGTGACATTCTCTGAGACAAACACTGACACTCTCTGACTCTCTCTGACACACTCTGAAATACACTGTAACCTTCTCTGAAAGACTGTGGCACACTGTGAAACTCTCTGAGACACACAGTGACACTTTCTGACTTTCTCTGATTCTCTGAAATACACTGTGACACTCTCTGAGACTCACTATAACACGTTCCGACTCTCTGACACACTCTGAGACATACTTTGACACTCTTTAACAGGTTGTGACACACTGTGTCACACTCTGACCCTCTCTGAGACCGTCTGTGACACTCTCTGACACTCTCTGGAACACACTGTGACTCTTTCTGACAGACTGTGACACACTGTGACACACTCTGAGACACATGGTGACACCTTCCGACACTATCTGACACACTCTGAGACAAACTGACTCTCTCTGACAGACTGTAACACACTGACGCCTCTCAGAAAATCTCCGAGGCACACTGTGACACTCTCTGACAGACTGTGACACTATCTGACTCTCACCGACACTGTCTGAGACACACTGTGACACTCTCTGACTCTCTCTTACACTCTCTGAGACATACTATGACACTCTTCGACACGTTGTGACACACTGAGACACACTCTGACCCGCTTTGAGATCGACTGTGACACTCTCTGACTCCCTCTGTAACACACTGTGACATCTCAATGACAGACTGTGTGAAACTGTGACACTCTCTGCCTTTCTCTGACACTTTCTGAGGCAGACTGTAACAATCTCTGACACTCTCTCAAACACACTGTGACACTCTCTGACAGACTGTGACACTGTGACACTCTCTGAGACACACTGTAACACTCTCCGACTCTCTCTGACACACTCTGAGACATACTATGACACTCTTTGACAGGTTGTGACACACTATATCACATTCTGACCCGCTTTGAGATAGACTGTGACACTCTCTGACACTCTCTGACGCACTCCGTAACACACTGTGACACTCTCTGAGAGACTGTGACAAACTGTGACACTCTCTGTCTTTCTCTGACACTCTCTGAGGCAGACTGTGACACTCTTTGACAGGTTGTGACACACTGTGACACTCTCTGAGACACACGGTGACACTTTTTGACTCTATCTAACTCTCTGAGACACGCTGTGACTCTCGCTGAGACACATAGTGACACTCTCGGAACCTGTCTGAGACAGACTGTGACACATTCTGACTCTCTCTGACCCTCTCTGAGGCACAACACACTGTGACACTCTCTGACAAATTGGGACAAACTGTGGCACTTTCTGACACTCTCCGAGGCACGCTGTAACACTCTCTGACAGACGTTTACACATTGTGACACTCTCTGACTCGTTCTGACACTCTCAGAGAGATACTGTGACATTCTCTGACTCTCTCTGGCACTCTCTGAGACGCACTGACTCTCTCTGACAAACTGTGACACACGGAGACTCTCTCTGAAAATCTCCGAGACACACTGTGACACTTTCTTGCAGACTGTGACACTATCTGACTCACACTGACACTCTCGGAGACACACTGTGACACTCTCTGACTCTCTCTGATACTCTCTGAGACACACTGACTCTCTCTGACAGACTGTGACACACTGAGACAGTCTCTGAAAATCTCCGAGACACACTATGACACTATCTGACTCTCACTGACGCTGTCTGAGACACACTGTGACACTCTCTAACACTCTCTGAAACACACTGCGACACTTTCTGACAGACTGTGACACACTCTGAGACACTCTAAGTACATGGTGACACTTTCTGACTCTATCTGACACTCTCTGAGACAAAATGACTCCCTCTGACAGACTGTGACACACTGAGACACTCTCTGAAAATCTCCGAGACACACTGTGACTCTCTCTGACACTCTCTGAAACACACTGTGCCATTCTCCGAATCTCTCTGTCACTCTCTGAGAAACACTGTGACATTCTCTGACAGACTGTGACACACTGTGATACTGTTTGACTCTGCATGCAGCGCTCTCTGACTCTCTCTGAGACACACTATGACACTCGCTGACACACTGTGACACTCTCTGACTCTCTCACTCTGACACACTGTGACAATCCGTGACACACTGTGACACCCACTGAGACGCTGTGACACTTTCTGACACACTGTGAGACAAACTGTGGCACTCTCATTGACACTCTGTGATACTCTCTGACACACTGTTACACTGTCTGATCCTCTTTGGCACTCTCTGTAAAACACCAAAACTTTCTCTGACACACGGTGACGTTCTCTGAGATGCTGTGACACTCTCTGAGATGCACTGTGACACATTCTGTCTCTCTCTCTGACCCTCAGAAACACACTGTGACACTCTCTGAGACACACTGTGACACTCCCTGCCTCTCTCTCTGAGACACTCGGTCACGCTCTGAGACAGAGTGTGACACACTGTGACATCTTCTGACTCTATCTCACACTCTCTGAGACACACTGTAACTCTCTCTGACAGATTGTGACACACTGTGACACTCTCTGACTCACTCTCAGACACACTGTGACACTTTCTGACACATTGTGTTATTCTCTGAGACACTGTGACACTCTCCGAGACACACTGTGACACTTTATGACTCTCTCTGACACTCTGATACAGACTGAGACACTCTCTGGCTCTCTCAGACCCTCTCTGAGATATAGTATGACACACTGTGACACTCTCAGACCTTCTCTAACACACTCTGAAACACACTGTGAAACACTGCGACACTCTGACACACGGTGACATTCTCAGAGACACTGTGTCACTCTCTGACCCTCTCTGACCCTCACTTAGACAAATGCTGACCCTCTCTGACACTCTTTGAGACACACTGTAACACTCTCTGACAGACTGTGACATTCTCTGAGACAAACACTGACACTCTCTGACACTCTCTGAGACAAACTGACTCTCTCTGACAGACTGTGACACACTGAGACACTCTCTGAAAATCTCCGAGACACACTGTGACACTCTCTGGCAGACTGTGTCACTATCTGACTCTCACTGACACTGTCTGAGACACACTGTGACACTCTCTGACTCTGTCTGACAGACTGCGACACACTGAGACACTCTCTGAAAATCTCCAAGACACACTGCGACACTCTCTGGCAGACTGTGACACTATGTGACTCTCACTGACACTCTCTGAGACACACTGTAACACTCTCTGAGACACACTGTGACACTCTCTGACTCTCTCTGACACTCTCTGACTGACTGTGAGACACTGTGATACTCTGTGAGAACACTGTGACACTCCCGGAAACACACTGTAGCTCTCTCTGACACTCTCTGAAACGTACTGTGACACTCTCTGACAGACTGTGACAGACTGTGACACGTTTTGACTTTCCCTGATACTCTCTGACACTCTCTGAAACACACTGCGCCACTCTCCGACTCTCTCTGTCACTCTCTGAGAAACACTGTGACATTCTCTGACAGACTGTGACATACTGTGATACGGTTTGACTCTGCATGCAGCGCTCTCTGACTCTCTGAGACACACTATGACACTCGCTTACACTTTGTGACACTCTCTGACTCTCTCTCTCTGACACACTGTGACGCCCACTGAAATGCTGTGACACTTTCTGACACTCTGCGAGCCAAACTGTGGCACGCTCTTTGACACACTGTGACACTCTCTGAATCTATCTGACACACTATGACACTCTCTAACAGACTGTGACACACTGTGACACTCCCTGACTCTGATACTCCATGTGAAACTCTCTGGGACACATTGTTACACTGTCTGATCCTCTTTGGCACTCTCTGTAACAAACTGTGACACTCTGACACATGGTGACGTTCTCTGACATGCTGTGACACTCTCTGAGACGCACTGTGACACATTCTGTCTCTCTCTCTCTGACCCTCAGAAACACACTGTGACACTCTCTGAGACACACTGTGACACTTCTTGCTTCTCTCTCTCTGAGACACTCGGTCACTCTCTGAGACAGAGTGTGACACACTGTGACATCTTCTGACTCTCTCTCACAATCTCGGAGACACACTGTGAATCTCTCTGACAGATTGGGACAACTGTGACACTTTCTGACACACTGTGACATTCTCTGAGACACTGTGAAACTCTCTGAGACACACTGTGACACTTTCTGACTCTCTCTGACACTCTGACAGTCTGTGACACTCTCTGTGACACTCTCTGAAATGTACTGTGAAACTCTCTGAGACACACTGTGACACTTTCTGCCTCTCTCTGACACTCTGATACAGACTGAGACATTCTCTGGCTCTCTCGGACACTCTCTGAGATATAGTATGACACACTGTGATACTCTCAGACTCTCTCTAACACACTCTGAAACACACTGTGAAACACTGCGACACTCTGACACACGGTGACATTCTCAGAGACACTGTGTCACTCTCTGACCCTCTCTGACCCTCCCTTAGACAAATGCTGACCCTCTCTGACACTCTCTGAGACACACTATAACACTCTCTGACAGACTGTGACATTCTCTGAGACAAACACTGACGATCTCTGACACTCTCTGAGACACAGTATGACACACTGTGACACTCTCTGACTCTCTCTGACACACTCTGAAATACACTGTAACCTTCTCTGAAAGACTGTGACACACTGTGAAACTCTCTGAGACACACTGTGACACTCTCTGACTCTCTCTGACACTCTGACAGTCTGTGACACTCTCTGTGACACTCTCTGAAATGTACTGTGAAACTCTCTGAGACACACTGTGACACTTTATGACTCTCTCTGACACTCTTATACAGACTGAGACATTCTCTGGCTCTCTCGGACACTCTCTGAGATATAGTATGACACACTGTGACACTCTCAGACTATCTCTAACACACTCTGAAACACACTGTGAAACACTGCGACACTCTGACACACGGTGACATTCTCAGAGACACTGTGTCACTCTCTGACCCTCTCTGACCCTCACTTAGACAAATGCTGACCCTCTCTGACACTCTCTGAGACACACTGTAACACTCTCTGACAGACTGTGACATTCTCTGAGACAAACACTGACGCTCTCTGACACTCTCTGAGACACAGTATGACACACTGTGACACTCTCTGACTCTCTCTGACACACTCTGAAATACACTGTAACATTCTCTGAAAGACTGTGACACACTGTAACACTCTCTGACACACTGTGACACTCTCTGACACTCTCTGAGACACACTGTAACACTCTCTGACAGACTGTGACATTCTCTGAGACAAACACTGACACTCTCTGAGACACTCTGAAATACACTGTAACCTTCTCTGAAAGACTGTGACACACTGTCAAACTCTCTGAGACACACTGTGACACTTTCTGAATTTCTCTGATTCTCTAAAAAACACTGTGACACTCTCTGAGACACACTGTAACACTCTCCGACTCTCTCTGACACACTCTGAGACATACTATGACACTCTTTGACAGGTTGTGACACACTGTATCACATTCTGACCCGCTTTGAGATAGACTGTGACACTCTCTGAAACTCTCTGACGCACTCTGTAACACACTGTGACACTCTCTAACAGTCTGTGACAAACTGCAACACTCTCTGTCTTTCTCTGACACTCTCTGAGGCAGACTGTGACACTCTTTGACAGGCTGTGACAAACTGTGGCACACTCTGACCCTCTCTTAGACCGTCTGTGACACTCTCTGACACTCTCTGACGCACTCTGTAACACACTGTGACACTCTCTTACAGACTGTGACACACTGTGACACTCTCTGAGACACACGGTAACACTTTTTGACTCTATATGACTCTCTGAGACACGCTGTGACTCTCTCTGAGGCACATAGTGTCACCCTCTGACGCTCTCTGAGACAGACTCTGACACTCTCTGACCCTCACTGACCCTCTCTGAGAGAAACTGTGACACTCTCTGACTCTCGCTGATACTCTCTGAGACACACTGACTCTCTCTGACAGACTGTGACACACTGAGACACTCTCTGAAAATCTCCGAGACACACTGTGACACTCTCTGGCAGACTGTGTCACTATCTGACTCTCACTGACACTGTTTTGAGACACACTGTGACACTCTCTGACTCTCTCTGACACTCTCTGAGACATACTATGGCACTCTTTGACACGTTGTGACACACTGCGACACACTCTGATCCGCTTTGAGATAGACTGTGACACATCTCTGACTCACTCTGAATCACACTGTGACATCTCTCTTACAGACTGTGAGAAACTGTGACACTCCCTGTCTTTCTCTGACACGCTCTGAGGCAGACTGTAACACTCTCAGACACTCTCTGTAACACACTGTGACACTCTCTGACTCTCTCTGACACTCTCTGACCGATTGTAAGACACTGTGACAAACTCTGATTCACTGCGACACTCTCTGAGACACACTGTGGCACTCTCTGAAACACATTGCTGCTCTCTCTGACACTCTCTGAAACATACTGTGACAATCTCTGACACGTTTTGACTGTCTCTGACTCTCTGTAAAACAACACTGTGGCACTCTCTGACTCTCTGACACTCTCTGAAACGTACTGTGACACTCTCTGACAGACTGTGACAGACTCTGACACGTTTTGACTCTCTCTGACACTCTCTGACACTCTCTGACATTCTCTGAAACGTACTGTGACACTCTCTGACAGACTGTGACACACTGTGACACGTTTTGACTCTCTCTGACACTCTCTGAAACACACTGTGCCACTCTCCAACTCTCTCTGTCACTCTCTGCGAAACACTGTGACATTCTCTGACAGACTGTGAAACACTGTGGCATTGTTTGACTCTGTATGAAGCACTCTCTGACTCTCTTAGACACACTATGACACTCGCTGACACACTGTGACACTCTCTGACTCTCTCTCTCTCTGACAAACCGCGACAATCCCTGACACACTGTGACACCCACTGAGACGCTGTGACAAATTCTGACAATCTGTGAGACACACTGTGACACTCTCTGAATCTATCTGACACACTATGACAATCTCTGACACACTGTGACACTCTCTAAGACACTGTGGCACTTTCTGACACTCTCAGAGACATTCTGTATCCCTCGCTAAGACACTGTGATAATCTCTGACGCTCTCTGAGACATACTGTGACACTCTCTAACAGACTGTGACACACTGTGACACTCCCTGACTCTCTCTGACACTCCCTGAAACACACTGTGACACTCTCTGAGACACACTGTTACACTGTCTGACCCTCTTTGACACTCTCTATAGCACACTGTGACATTCTCTGACTCTCTCTGACACTCTCTGAGTCCCACTGTGACACTCTCTGGCATTGTCGGGGACATACTGTGCCACTCTCTGATACAATTTGAAGCGCTCTGACAGTCTTTGAGACACACTGTGATATTCCCTGACACACTGCGACACTCTCTGACAAATATGACATTCCCTGCCTCTCTCTGATTCACTGTCACACTCTCTGAGACACAATGGGACACACTGAGACTCTCTCAAAGACACACCCTGAGACACACTATGACACTCTGACTCACTGTGGCTCTCTCTGAGACACATCGTGACACCCTCTGACTCTCTGAATACACTGTGACAGTAATAGAAAACTATCCATTTACTGTGAAATTAATTATCCATTTACTGTAAAGTTTAAAGAGAATGCTTTGTTTAAATCAATGCTGTGCTGAGCTTTGTAAACGATGCTTTGATGAAGGGTTGCAGTTAGCTTATCTCTGTTTGATTTCTGTAAGCATTCAACTCGACCTTGCGATAGTCGAACTCAGCGAAAGCTGAATAACTGTTATGTCTTGCACCAGGGGATGAGAGGATAACAACTTGAGTTTCCCAGTTTCTGCCCTTGAGAGTGTGGTGAGGAACGCTATAAGGCAGCTGTCTGTGTAAATGTTTGGGTACTTATTGCATTGACGCATCTGACTTAGTTTAATGGGTCAATCTTGTAAAATTTTTAATAAAGACCTTTGCTTTGCTCTTGCTAATTATTGAGTCAAGTCAATTTAATTTCCATGCCAGTAAACTTGGGGGCTCGTCCTGGGACCCCGCGACTGGATGAGATTCTGAAGATTCCCAGGAAGCGCAGGTGCAAGCGCCTTGAAGGGTCTTTCACTTCATCTCGAGCGCTGAATTGGCCCTTTTCCATGAGAGGACTGGGAATCTGTAGATTGCCCTAGCACCAGGGTTTCAAATCAATTAAGGTTGGGTAATAGTTGTGGTTTATATAATCCTACTTAGAGAGTCATTCTAAGAGAATAAATACAGCAGGAAAAGGGTTCAGTGAACTCTCACGTGGTATTAGAGTAAAACCCCAAGGGGAAGGGGATTGCTGTCTGAAAAGTGTTTAGGAAACAGCAAGGTTAAGGCTGGTTTTAGACTTGGAACCACCACTGGCTGAGTTGGACTCGCCGAAGACGTACCAGGTACGTGGTTTCTTGGTTTACGAAAACCAAGGCCTTGAGGTGGACGTGCTCAATGTGAGAGGGGACCTCCGGAGGTAAAAGCAAGTCAAAAGGGAAAAGATAACTGTACCACGAGAGCGAGAGACAGAGAGAAAGAGAGAGAGAGAGAGAGAGAGAGAGAGAGAGAGAGAGAGAGAGAGAGAGCTGAACACTTTTCCAGTTACACTAAAAATGGGCTCCAGCAAGAGCAAACAAAGGGGGAGTCCACACAAAATTTGGAATGGCCAACCAAAATTACAATACATGCTAAATAAGTACCGCCCAGAATGTGTAAAGCAGTTAGAATTGTGGATTAAGGAATGTGGTTTTCCGGAGGGAGGAAGTTTTAGTAAAAAACAGCTGGAAATATTAAGGTTGAGGTAGGAGGAGAGAGAGAAGGAGAAAAGGGACGGAAAGATCGAAGCTATGAATTGGAGTGCTTCTTGTATGTGGAAGTCTGAGGATGATATTAGAGAAAGGAATTCTCAAGTAAAGGATAGATCAAATACACGTACAACCACCAGTGCCCATGTGGGAAACAACCTAACGAAGCTGTGCAGTGTCTTAAATCTGTTTCAGACCCTGACCTTGATGACTTCCCTCCGAGACCTGCCGCCCCCCCCCCCCCCCCCGCACCACCACCACCACGAGATCCGCCTGGTGAAAGTTCCACTTCAGGGACCACCACCTCAGGGCCTGCTAGATCACCGAATGCACACCATACCCACAACAGACCGAAGCAAGAAGGCCAAAAGAAGGACGACCACTCCAAGGTGGAAAGGCATCCAAGGCCTGTCCGTGATCACCCCCCGACAGATGATGAGTCCGTGAGGGTACTAATGAACGATCATCTAACCAGGTCGTTCTGCAAGACCCAATGGTTGAAGTTACAGGTCCAGAAGGGTGCCCAGTGTTGGCCCACCAGCCATGGACCATGAAGGATCTGGAAAGTGCCTGTGGGCAGTTGCCTAACCCACACGAGGTTGGAGCTAATAAGAAGTGACAAAGTTCTGTACTGAGTTCCGTCCCACGTCACAAGAGATGAGAGGTCTCCTGGGATGAAAACTAGGTGCCAATGTCACCAAACACAAGTATACCTGGCCAGCTGCAAACGTCCATGCCAGAGCAGCCAACCCGCAAGTGGAAGAGAAGGGAGACTTTAATGCTTTTGTTACAGTGCTGGCAACTGCCTGTAGGGAGGCATTCCCAGTGTGAATGGACATGACCAAAACAGCAATGTGAAAACAATGGGAATGTGAGAGAGTGTCCCAGTACCTCACTGAAGTCCATAACACCCATAGTGCACTGAGACGAGATGAGGACATAACGACGGCAGAAATCACACTGTATGAGGCACACCTGAGGAACAGCTTCATCAATGGAAAGAAGGAAGAAATAGTGAAAAAGGTAAAAGACCTGGGACACGGGAAAGCTGAATTTGATAGAACAACATGCAATACATGCTGAAATATGGCTTACCCAAGAGAAGGATAATCAGAAACTAAAGATGGAACAGCAAACACATAAAGCTCAGCTTACTCTGATGTAAATGGTCACCCAGCTGTTGGAGGGAGGTGCTGCAGGAAGAGAGAGAGGCAGAGGGGGAGGTCACGGAAGAGGAAGAGGTCACAAAAGAGGCACTGATAGAGGGAGATCTGGTGGGTGATTTGTTTGCAGAGCAATGGACTGCAATGGACTGGGTGAGATGGTGCCCACACAGACAGCCTCACTCGGCCCTGCAGGTGGGACATGAGGGTGACTAATAGGGGAAGGCTGGGGTGGAGGTGGGCAGCCCCCAAGGTACAGGTAAGCCTCTTTCCTTTATGTTTGGCAACGAAGACTCGCTTATGCTAATCTCTTCTACTAACCTTTCACACACTGAGACATATCACACCTCAATATTCAGCACTGAGATTGCAAAGTGTGGACAGTATGTCCTATATCACAATGATGTGTATAAGCCGATGCCCACCTCTATGTTATATATGAAAGTACATCAGTTACCTTTTTGGTAGATGCAGGGCCACATACTCAATCCTTACATTAGGCCCGTTTAGACAATCGACACAAATAAAGATGAGTGAAAGGTTCCTGAACACAATGGGTGCATCAGGAGTCATGGTGCGGGAGAGATTTTCTGCACCTCTTGTAAAAGGGAAACATTCCAATTCTCCTTCTTGTTATCGGAATTTTCTCCTTTAAATTTGATGGGCTGGGATCTCATACGGAGACTGGGATCGGATTTGATCAGTACTCCGACAGGCTTGTAGATAATTCAAAGAAACGATTTACCCAGTGCAGGCTGTAAAATATGACCTACGACACCTGATGCATGTCTATGAGTGGCTATTAATCCAGAGAGCGATAAGTTCAGTGAGCAATTCCCTCGCCCTGGAAGCAAGTAATTATATTAATCCTATTTAACACCAATTTTCTTGCTGGAGACATGCTGCACTGAACAGCACACATACATAACGTTGGCCCTGACGAACCATATGAGAAGGATTGGTCCAGGAGATTTGTGAAACCAGATCAGTTGTTATTGTGTGAATTTTATTGGAACTTATCTAAAGTATCTGTGACGGCAAGTAGACCCTATCTTGTTGATGTGGAAGGTTCTGGTCTCACGTGTCACTGGCAAAGGCGTCTAGTGACAGGTGGTAGGATTGAGGAGCATGGGTGCTAAAGGCACAAAGAATGAAAGGTTGGGTCTTCAGGGATGATGTGGGTATCTGGTTAAATGCAGATATGCGGACATATAAGAAGAAATTAAATTGGCTAACTCAGGCAGATAGGACAGTCCAGGTAACCCCCGCTAGCCCTGAGAAGCCTAGGGGGATAGCCTGGCTTTTCCCTAAGATAGAAGTCTCAAACCCAAGATTAAAAATGGTCCCTACTGTGTTGTGGACAAAGGGCAAACATGATGTGGGGCTCATATGGGGCTGTGAGCCCATAAGGATAACCCCGAAGTCTGAGGATCGTCCTTGCAGAGCACAATATCTGTTAAAAACCCGAAGCCATAGAAGGAATTACTCCAGTCTTTGAATCCCTCCTCAAAGCTGGAGTGATAATCCTTTGTGTAAACTCACCGGTGAGAACCCCCATTTATCCGTTCAAAAAGACAAACATTCCCGGTGAACCGGAGGAATGGAGATTTGTTCAAGACCTGCTGTCAATGACGCTGTTGTTCCATGTGCCTCAAATATTCACAATCCCTATACTATATTGGCTCAAATTCCACCGGACAGGAAATGGTTCCCTGTTGTGGATTTAACAAATGCCTCCTTTAGTGTACCGGTACACCCAGAGAGTCAATTCTGGTTCGCTTTTTCATTCAAAGGGAAATCATATAACCTTCACGCGAGGTTACTGTGAGTCTCCCACCATATATAATGTGGCTCTACACAGGAGTCTGGAGACTCTTGTTCAAACCCCGGGGTCAGTGCTGCTGCAGGATGGAGATGATTGCTTGACTGCGGCACCAACAAAGGAACAATGTGGAAGGAGACCTTTGCGTTACTCTGCCATCGAGTGCGGGAAGGGCACAAATCCAGTCTCACAAAGCTACAATTTGTGCAACAACAGGTGAAGTTCTTAGGTCACCTAATATCTGAATAAGGGAAGGCTATTGGTCAAGACAGAGGTCAAGCAATCCAGCAAATTCCAAAGCCTCATACGAAGAGACAATTGCTCTCCTTTTTGGGTATATGCTCCTACTGTAGGATGTTTATCGCACATTACACAACCCTTGAGGCTCCCTAAGTGACATAGCCCATGGAAAAGGGTTGCAGAAACTCGGTCCATTACAGTGGACCCCAGAGGCCGAGAGTGCCTTTGCTGAATTAAAAAGGGTCTCTCCAAACTACACCTACACTGGGGATTCTGAACCCAAACCAGCCTTTTGTACAAACGGTAAATGATTAGCGTGGCTGCATGACATCTCTGCTGTTCCAGGATCATTGGGGAAGATTGAGGCCGGTAGCATATTTTTCAGCTAAACTTGACCCTGTAGCAGCAGGATTGTCTCAATGCCTGTGAGCTGTGGCCGCAGCTGAAAAGGCTGTTGGAGCATCCAGGGATATAGTCGGCTGTGGTGAATTAACCCTTCTGGTCCCACATGCAGGATCCTGACTGCTTTACGAGCAAAGGACGCACACATGTCAGCAGCACGTTGGCTCCGATACAATACTGTGTTATTGGAGACGCCTAACATTATAATAAAGCGATGTAACGCCCTTAACCCTGCTAGCCTTCTCCCCACAGAAGGAGACAGAGACCCACACGATTGTGTTGCTGTAACTATTGAAATTTGCAGCCCTAGACCAGATTTGCAGGATTGACCATGTCAGAATCCAGATATGGAGTTTTTTGTGGATGGGTCAGCATTCAGGAGCAAGGGGACAGGCCATAATTGTGTTGGTTATGATGCAGTGACTATGTACGAGGTAGTCAAAGTGGGATCACTCCCTTCTCATCTGTCAGTGCCAGCAGCGGAGCTGATTGCCTTGACTGAGGCCTGTAAGTTGGCTGAGGGAAGGACAGTGAATATTTACACCGATAGCAGATATGCCTTTAGGGTTGTACATGATTTTGGAACCCTGTGGAAACACAGGGGATTCTTCACCTCCACCGGAAAGCCCATCACACACCGCGACCTGATTTCCGACCTCCTGGAAGCAGTCCTGTTGCCTAAATCAATCGCTGTGTGTAAGTGTGAAGCTCACACAAAAAATAATGATCTTATTTCCCAAGGCAATGCGAGGGCAGACTCAGCAGCAAGAACGGCAGCCCAGCAGCTGCCAACTGAGCAGATTGACATGTGTATGGCGAAGAGGTGGCTTGGACCATTTCAACTGCTCCTCACAACACAGACAGCAGGTAAGATCGCAGAAAGCCAAGTGGATACACACCAGCCTTTACAAGCGTGTAGCTGAGCCCGAGGAGATATCGGACAGCACCAGAACCAATTAAGTGCAAGTAGTGATTAGAAGCCTCATACGGTTATGGAGCTGCCGCAGCTCACAGACGGGCTGTGTACAGGGCACACCAGAGCAAGGGAAGGTACCACCACAAAGCTGTGTTTCGGGTAGGTGGTATCTGAGGAAAGGCCTGGTGTTTCCTAAACTTTTTTTGATGTATAACTATTACGGCTCTGTATTTCTTTGTAGTTGTTGCTGTAGTTGGGCTTGATGTCATAAAATGACAAAAAGGGGGAAAATGAAATGGGAAATTATCCATTTACTGTGAAATTAATTATCCATTTGCTGCGAAATTTAAAGAGAATGTTTTTCTTTAATTCAATGCTGTACTGATCTTTGTAAACGATGCTTTGATGAAGGGTTGCAGTCAGCTTAACTCTGTGTGAATTCTGTAAACATTCTACTTGACCTTGCGATAGTCGAACTCAGCGAAGGCTGAAGAACCATTATGTCTGAAAGACCAGGGAGTTGCCCTTGAGAGTGTGATAAGGAACACTATATGGCAAGCATCTGTACAATGTTTCAGTGCTCTTTGTATTAAGGCATCTGGCGTAGCGTAGTGAGTCAATCCTGCAGGATTCAAAATAAAGACCTTTCTTTGCTCCTGCTAATAGTTGAGTAGATTTAATTTCCACGACAATGACCCTTGATTGTATTTTAGTTGAGAAAATCTACAGCACCATCTTCATTGATCTGCTCTGATACTAGCTTAATAAACTGACCTTTCTTGTCGATACATGTGTTTTCCATTTGCGTCTCTATTCTAGTTGCTTTGTGTAAATCCAATGTTTCTGAGGAACAGATTATTCTCCCCAAATGGTGGACTCTAGAAGTCTCCTCAATATTTTAATTATATTATATTGGCTGTTCTTTATTACAGGGTTTGTCTCTTCTTTTATGAAAAGAGATGATAATTGAAAACTCTTCAGTCCTCTGACTACACTTCCATATCTATGGAGCATTAAATAGTTAAGATCAATCACTTTGCTGTTGTGTCTATTCCTCAGAAACACTCAGACATCCCATCCAGACTGAGCAAATGTATTAATTTACCATGGTATAAAACAAATTGGTTTGAATGGGGTTACGTGAACCTGCTCGTTCAGTGATTGTAGTTAATGTCAGTCTCCATGCATCAAATTATTTCACTAAAAGGTATACTTTCTATGAATAAGGGGGTCTTACAATATTATCACATAGTATCAGTAGGAACTTCACTTGCAGCACTACCCAGGAACAACAGTTCAAGAGTGAGGGAGAGAAGAGATCAGAGTCTGAGAACAATGCACGAGAATGTCCCAACAATGGACCAGAATATGGGAACAATAGACTGGAATGTTCCAAAACTGACCAGGGGTTTACATTTGGGTCTTCACAATCTTCCTCAAGATTGGGTGGACCTTAAGTGTGCTTTGGCTGATTCAAGCTGATTTCTATCCTCTCCTCACTATTATTCCTGGTAAGTCTTTCTATCTGACTATGAATTCAATAATCTTTGTTGAACTAACTTACTGTCCTCATAATTTAAATACTGAAAAAAAGGAAGCTGTTGCCATGACTTCTGTCCACAAACTCCATTCCTAACCAAACAATTTTAAAGCCAATATCTGAAGTGGAATCAAACTGCGTATAACTCCAACATGTACTTCGGTTCTAAGCTGATATCTATTTACATATTCTCTCCAGCATCAATCCTGTTCACTATCAACTCCGCAATATCTCAGGTCTACCATTTTGTCTCAGTCTACCTGCTGAATAAACCATCATCTGCACCTTTGTTATATCCAGATTCAACTGTTCCTATTCTCTTCCTGCCACAAATAATTATACCAGAAATGGTTCTGTTCGTCGAGTTGGGAATTTGTGTTACAGACGTTTCGTCCCCTGTCTAGGTGACATCCTCAGTGCTTGGGAGCCTCCTGTGAAACACTTCTGTGATCTTTCCTCCGGCATTTGTAGTGGTTTGAATCTGCTGCTTCCGGTTGTCAGTTCCAGCTGTCCGTTGCAGTGGCCGGTATATTGGGTCCAGGTCGATGTGCTTTTTGATTGAATCTGTGGATGAGTCCCATGCCTCTAGGAATTCCTTGTCTGTTCTCTTTTTGGCTTGTCCTATAATAATAGTTATACTGACAACCGCAAGCGGCAGATTCAAACCACTACAAATGCCGGAGGAAACATCACAGAAGCGCTTCACAGGAGGCTCCCAAGCCCTGAGGATGTCACCTAGACAGGGGACGAAATGTCTGCAACACAAATTCCCAGCTCGGCGAACAGAACCACAACAACCAGCACCCGAGCTACAAATCTTCTCACAAACTTTGACCAGAAATATTGTGTGTTCTCCCTGAAAGGTGCTGACTTCAGGACAGTCAGTGGGATTGTGATAATATCACTACACTTACAATCAGAGCCCCAGGCTATTACTGTGGATAGTCAGAGCCTTTTTTCCCAGGATACTAATCTCAATAACAAGGGGACATAGTTTTAAGGTAAGAAGGGAAAGTTTAAAGGAGATGTGAGACAGCTTTTTTACACTGATGGTGATAAGTACCTGAAATGTGCTTCTGAAAGGTAATGGTGGAGGTGGATACAATAGCAATTTCTTGAATAGGTAGGGAATCAAGGGATATGGACCATGAAAAGATAAATGGTTTTTCATTTGGAAAGGCATCAAGTGTGAGCACAGTCTTGGTGGGCTGAAGGGCCTGTTCCTGTGCTGTACTCTTCGTTATTCATTACTCTCTGTTTCCTCTATAGTTTAGATTAGATTAGATTACTTACAGTGTGGAAACAGGCCCTTCGGCCCAACAAGTCCACACCGACCCATTCCACTACATTTACCCCCTCACCTGTTTGAGGTTTGGGAGTTCTTTAAAGACGAGCAACAACTGCCAATTTCCGAGCACCGTCCGACAACTCATCCGCTTTATCCTCAATTACAATGTCTTCACCTTTGACAACAGGTTCTTCATCCAGACACACGGTTCAACCACGGGGACCACATTTGCACCCCAATATGCCAACATCTTTAGGCACATATCTGAACAAGACTTCTTCTTTACGCAGGACCTCCAACCAATACTATACACCAGGTACATCAACGACATTTTCTTCCTCTGGACCCATGGCGAGGAGTCACTGATAAAACTACACAGTGATATCAACAAGTTTCATCCCATCATCACACTCACAATGGTCTACTCTCTACTGTCTCATTTTGGACACATGTATCTCCATCAAGGATGGGCACCTCACTCTACTGCAAACCCACAGATAACCTCGCAATGCTACACTTCTCCAGCTTCCACCCAAAACATATTAAAACAGCCAGACCCTATGGACAAGCCCTACACATACACAGAATCTGTTCAGATGAGGAGGAGTTGTTTAAAAGAGTTAAATCATCTCCTTGGTACACTGTGCAGTACGTTCTAAGTGCTGAATACAAGATTCTATGCAACTCTTTAGAGGGGCTGAATGGTTTATTCCTGTGCCTCAGTAATAGCCTTGAGGAATTCTGTCAGAGACGTGTTGTGTGACATTACACGGGAGGTATGAGCTCCAGTTGGCCATTCGGTCTCTGATACACCATTCAGACAGATCAGAGCTGATCTGACTGTGGCTGAACTCCCTGTCCATCTCTGTTCCCAATAAACATGGGCTTCCTCGACCATCAAGGAGCTACTGAGCTCAGCCTTGAATATCTTCACTGCTCCCTGCAGATGAGAATTCCACAGTTAGCACATCCCTCAGGACAAAGGAGCATCCTCACCTCAATCTGAAATGGGAGCACCCTTACATTTAAAGTGATTGTCCTTGGACCAAATCACCTCCTATTTGTGACATGATGCACAACAAATCACAACAGACGTAGAACATTCAACCACAACAAACCTGACCCACATAAGCACTGGCTGTCTACGTGATCAAATATCTATCAAATTCAGCCTTCACTGCTCTCTGGGCAACACATTATCAGATACATCCTTATCTCAGTCTGAAGTGTAAGAGGCCGCATTTTCAAACATTCTCCAGTTCCCCTAGTTCGACACACCCGCACGTGGGGATCCATCCTCTCAGCATCCAGCCTGTGAAGTCCTCTCAGGGTCAGTTATGTCTCAATATGATCATGCCTATTTCTGCTGAACTTCAAAGGGTATACATCCAAACTGCGCAACATTTCCACGTGGGATGAACTGGTCATCCCAGGAATCAACTGAGTGAGCTGTGTCCATACACCTTCTCGTGTAATTAAATTCATTCTGAGGTAAAGAGATTTTAAAAAGCCCGATACAGTCCTCCAGCTGTGATCTCAGCAAAACTGGGAACAGCTGCAGCAACGCTTCCTTCATGGGTGACTCCTTGCAAGAAACATTAAAATTGAGGCAAGAGCCGGAAGACACTTGATTTCTTAAGTCTTAAATAAGGCAACTTTGTTTGGTTAAGATTCGGAGATGCCGGTGTTGGACTGGGGTGTACAAAGTTAAAAATCACACAATACCACGTTATAGTCTAACAGGTTTAATTGGAAGCACACTAGCTTTCGGAGCGACGCTCCTTCATCAGGTGATTGTGGAGGGCTCGATCGTAACACAGAATTTATAGCAAAAATTTACAGTGTGATGTAACTGAAATTATACATTGAAAAATTAATTGTCTGTTAAGCCTTTCATCTGTTCGAATACAGCGATAGTTTCACTTCTTTCATGTGTAAATCACAAAATCCTTTTTTTAAAGTTGCATTCTCGGGTTAGCTGTTAACAATGGTGATAGCTAGACAATATGTTGAAGGTGTTAGCCCCCTGTGTTCTCTGTGTATGACCTGATGTTTAGATTGATTCTAATCTAAAAATTGAGATAACAGAGTTTTACATAAATTCATGCATTTTTTGAGCTCAGAGTTTTACATGAATGTATGTAGCTTTTGAACAAACTACATGTAGTATATGTGTGCATGTGGGTCTTTGTCTGTGTGTGTCTGTCTGGGGTGGGGGTTGTGAGTGTGAGAAAGTGTGTGTGTGTGTGTGTAGTGAGTGCAGAGTGTCTTAAGTCTGTGAGGGTGTACATGTTTGGGAGTATGCGTGTCTATAAGGGTGTATGTAGGTGTCTGTGTGCGCGTCTGTGTGTATGTGTGTCCGTGTGCATGTGGGTGTGTGTGTAGGAATATGTGTGTGTGTGTGCGTGTGTGTGTGTGCGTGTGTGTGTGTGTGTCTGTGTGTCTGTGTGTGTGTGTGTGTGTGTGTGTAGTGCAATGGTGATCACCTGTAGTGTGACATGAACCCAAGGTCCCAGTTGAGGCCCTCCCTATGGGTACCGAACTTAGTTATCAGCCTCTGCTCGGCCACTTTCCTCTGCTGCCTGTCCCAAAGTCCACCTTGGAGGATGGTCACCCAAAGGTCCGAGGCTGAATGTCCTGGACCACTGAAGCGTTCCCCAACTGGGAGGGAACCCTCCTGTCTGTTGATTGTTGTGTGGTGCCCATTCATCCGTGACCAAAATTTGATTAATTTGAAAGTAGCAATGGTTTTGTGTGTGGGAAATCATGTCACACGAACTTGACTGATTTTTTTTGAAGAAGTAACAAAAAGGATTGATGAGGGCAGAGTGGTGAACGGGATCCATATGGACTTCAGTAAGGTGCTTGACAAGGTTCCTCATGGAATTCTATTTAGCAAGGTTACATCATATGGAATACAGGGATAATTAGCCATTTGAATTGACTCAAAGGCAAGAGGTGGTGGTGTAAGGTTGCTTTTCAGACTGGACGCCTATGCCCAGTGGTGTGCTCCAAGGATCGGTGTTGAGTCCACTGCTTTTCATCATTTATATAAATGATTTGGATGCAAACATAGGAGGTATAGTTAGTAAGTTTGCAGGTGGCAACAAAATTGGAGGTACAGTGGACAGTGAAGAAGGTTACCTCAGAGTACAATGGCATCTTGATCAAATGGGCCAATGGGCCGAGCAGTGGCTGTTGGAGTTTAATTTAGATAAATACGAGGTACTGCATTTTGGAAAAGCAAATCAGAGCACGTCATATCCACTTAAAGGTAAGGGTCTGTTGCTGAACAAAGAGACATTGGAGTGCAGGTTCATAGTTCTTTGTAAGTAGAGTTGCAGGCAGATAGGATAATGAAGAAGACATTTGGCATGCTTTCCTTTATTGGTCAGATGATTGAGTGTCGGAATTAGGAGGTCATGTTGTGGCTGTACAGGACATTGGTTAGGCCACGTGCATTCTGGTCTCCTTCCAAATGAAGAATGTTGTGAATCTTGAAAGGGTTCAGAAAATATTTACAAAGATATTGCCAGGGTGGAGGATTTGAGCTATAGGGAGAGGCTGAAATAGTCAGGGGCTTTTTTCCCTGGAGTGTCGGAGGTTTCTCAAGTTTTATAAAATCACGAGGGGCATGGATCGGACGAAGTCCTTTCCCTGGGGTGAGAGAGTCCCAAATTGGAGGGCATAGGCTGAGAGTGAGAGGGAAAGATATAAAATGGACCAAAGGAGACAACTATTTCACATCGAGGATGGTGTGAGTATGGAATGAGCTACCAGAGGAAGTAGTGGAGATTGGTACAATTACAGCATTTAAAAGGCATCTGGACGGGTATATGAATAGTAAGGTTTAGAGGGATACAGGCCAGGTGCTGGCAAAAGAGACTAGATTAGGTTAGGATATCTGGTTGGCATGAATGAGGTGGACCGAAGGGTTTGTTTCCATGCTGTACATCTCTGTGACAAAGTGCAGTATAACAGAGCATTCAGGGCTCCCTTAGTGACAACAAGGGCGTGTTTGCACTGTGGTGATATTTGCACTCTAAATCGACACATCTGCACATGACAAACACCTCAACGTACAGAGACCAGGAGGGCAATCTGTCAAGACTTGAATTCTCCAACCAGAGACGGTGAGAACGAGAACATTTTTGGGGAGCATGGTAGATGGATGTAGCATTACAAATCAAAATATGTGTATCCTTCAGTTCCTTTGTTTTAAAAAAAAACTTCCTCATTTAAACTGACTGACAGTTCCAGTATCCACTGTCATTTGTGGAAGAGAGTTCCAAACCTCTCCCATCCTTTGTGTATAGATGTGCATCCTAACATTTCTCCTGAACGCTCTGGCTCTCATTCTCAGACTGTGCCCCCTTGTAAGAGAGTTGCCAGCCAATGGAAATTATTTATCTTTTTCTGTTAATGTCTTGGAGGACTTCACTCAGATCAGCCCTCAACCTTCAAGATCCTTGTGAACACAGGCTTCATTTGAATATAAAAAAACAGAAGTTGTTCAGCAGGTCTGGCAAGTATCTGTGAGAGAGAAGCAAAGTTAGTGTTTCAAATCCGGAGACCCTTCTTCAGAACTAAGTTGCATGATCCCTCTTCATACCTTCAGAACATATGAAACCAGAACAGATGACAGAATACTGAAGTCAGGACATTCTGCAGCAGCAGTGACTTTGGGAGTCTCTGTCAATGGAAAATTGTACCATGAATGCTGCTCACTGGATTGTTATCACTGTTCTGGGGTATGGATATGGCTGACCAGTCAATGAGATGGTGACGTTGTTGTTCAAAAGGTAAAACCAGAGAGCAGATCAGCAGCAGATTAAACCAAGTCCAAATGTCTTTATGCCACACCAGGAACACCAATAATAACCAGGATGGTGTAGGACACCTTCTCCACCTGCTGAGTTGGTCAATGCATGTTTCCATGTGAGGTGGTCTGTCCCTTCAGGCAGCTGACAAGCTCCTTGTTTGAAACTCTGGGCTGATGCATTCCCAGAGATGCTGCCTTATACTGTCTGAAAGCTCCTTTGGGAGACTGACACGACAGCATTACTCAGCTTTGTGTCAAAACTCTGACAATGAACAAACTCATTACAATAACAAGTTTAATCCCAAATTATGAAGGAGCGTTACTGTTTAGTATATCATAATGAAATAACAAAAAAACAGAACCTGGGATCTCTCAGTAATAATGCTGCCCACACAAATACCGTGAGCCCCATCACGAGATCACAAATAATTTCAACCAATGCTGCATCGAGCCAGTTTATTCCATGTGTGAAAATATATCTCAGAGCTGGTCTTCTGTTCTCTAGAGTAGGAGCTGCCCTCTTTAAACAAAAGCATTTCACTCACTGATTGAAATGTGATTCTTCTGACACACTGAATGTGTGCATTACTGCCGAGGTCAGTATTTATTCCTCATCCCTAATGGCCCAGGTTCCAGGGGTACATGAAGGGCATTCCTGGCGGAAGGGGATTGAGTGAACAAGATGGGCTTCCAACAATGGAGGTATCACTGATGTCACTCTTATTGTCATTCTCCATCCTTCCCAAAGGGGCAACTAGGGACGAGTAATAAACACTGGCCCAGCCAGTGATGCCCACATCCCATCAATGGATACGAATAAAGTGATAATAACATTGGGAGTTCGATCTACCTTATAGGCCCTGGTCTGTATTCATCAGGATCATACCCATTTGTGGGGATAGGTGCCTTTTCCAAACTACAATCATAACCACCAGAATCCCGAGATATATCACGGTGAGTTCAGTTAGGACCATTGCTTGATGTGAGAGGAGCCGAATTCATGGGTGACAGGCTATGGGCATGTGATGGCATGGCCTTATCCTTCACATTTACTTAAGAGTGGTCCCTGTCAATGTCCCCTGTATCTCCACATTATGTGGGAGGAAGATATGATAAGCCATCTAAATACCCTTTTAAATATAATTCCGTTAATTTGGACTTCATCCTAACTTCGTCACTTGGGATAATTGGAATCCCTAGCACTGAGAGTGTCCTTGCAGTTGCCATTAAACCAGACCTTGGTGAGCTGCTGTAATTGGGGTGGAAAGTGGCTCAGTGGTCAGCATTGCTGCCTCACAGCACCAGGGACATGGCTTCATTTCCAGCCTTGGGCGACTGTCGGTGTGGAGTTTGCACATTCTCCCCGTGTCTGCGTGGGTTTACACCCACAGGCCAAAGATGTGCAGGTTAGGTGAATTGGCCATGCGAAATTGCCCACAGTGATAGGTGCTTTGTCAGGGGTAAATATAGGGTAGGGAAATGGGTCTCAGTGGGTTCCTTTTCAGAGGGCCAGTAAGGACTTGTTGGGCTGAAGAGCCTGTTTCCATATTATAGGGAATGTAATTTAAACTGACAGTGAGAGATATTGGGGTGGGTCTTCTGCTGGAACAAATGTTTACACTGTTACTTACAAATTTGCCATGGGGCTTTCCCTTGTCTGGCCTGTCTGAACTCCTCCATCATCCTGTTCCTGCAGATACTGCACAGGGTGTCCCAGCAATAATGACGGTGGGCAACAAAACTGCATTCTGTGCAGTATCTACAGCACAGAGACCCAGAGACCCAAACTTTTTCCCCGGGTACAACAGAGTGTTACAAGGGGACATAAATTTAAGGTGAAGGGTGGAAGGTATAGGGGAGATGTCAGGGGTGGTTCTTTACCCAGAGAGTGGTGGGGGCATGGAATGCGCTGCTCGTGGGAGTGGTAGAGTCAGAATCATTGGCGACCTTTAAGCGGCATTTGGATAGGTACATGGATGGGTGCTTAATCTAGGATAGAAGTTCGGCACAACATCGTGGGCCGAAGGGCTTGTTCTGTGCTGTATTGTTCTATGTTCTATGTTCTATGTTCTATGAGATGGAGAGCAGGAGGAAGTCTGTGATTTTGCTCCTCACCATGTCTTGGAGCTTCATCCTCCTGTTGTTCATCTCTGTTTTAAGTTTCTTACATTATGCTATTCAAGGAGTCCAGCCTGAAGATGACTCGCTTTTCCTGCATAACTTCACAAAACTTGGTTAGATGCTGCAGACCCTAAGTTGGTGCACAAACAGGTTTATTTTTGCAGCAACATTATCTCGGTTCAGAGTGAAGATCACTAACACAGCAAAGTAACGACTTACACAAATTCCTTGCATAATGAATAAATAAAACTCCTTCGTGAAGCCACAGGAGGGTCCTGTTGTTCCCGACATGAAACAATTTTTCAAATTCATTCATGGGATGTTGGCATCACTGCCCAGGCCCAGTATTTATTACACATCCCTAGTTGCCCCTTGAGAAGTTGGTGGTGAACTGCCTTCTTGAACCGCTATTGTCCATGTAGGTCAACCCATAACGTTGTTAGGGAAAGAATTCCAGGAATTTGACACAGGGATATATTTCCTCTTCAAGATTGTGAGAAGCCTGGAAGGCAATTTACACTAGGTGGTGTTCCCATGTATTTGTTGCCATTGTCCTAAATGGAAGTGGCTGTGGCTTTGGAAGGTGCTGCCTGAGAATCTTTGGTGAATATCAGCACTTCATTTGTAGGTGGTAAGCACTGCTGATACTGAGCATCTTTGGTGGAGGGAGTGGATATTTGTGGTTGGGGTGTCAGTCAAGCAGGTTGCTTTGTCCTGGATGGTGTCAAGTTTCATGAGTGTTTATTGGAGCTGCACTCATACAGGCAAGTGGAGCATATTCCATCACATCCTACAGAGAATCTTCATCCCAGTGTAGAGGCAGGTTTGAGCTGGGAACCAGCAGATTCCCCATCTTAGTATAATCCAAAGGAATTGTCCAGGAAAGTGGAATTTCTTACTGGGTAAGTCCTATCAGTTTGGAACCCTCTAAGTGTCCATCAAAAATCAAATTCTTCAGCGGGTTCTGATCCAGTTAAACAGACGAGTTAATCTGTAAATATTCCATGTATACCAACCCTATACTAATCTCCCAAATAGCGATCTATGAGCTGTTTTTATGTGAGAAATCGTGGCAGGTGATTACATGATATTATTGGAACCCACTCACCAAAGAAATGGCTGGCCTCGATTTTTCAGCATCAAGCTTCCAGTTTCTTTGGGCTGCTTATCCATTGCAGTCTCATCAGAAATTTCCTGCCATTGATTACGATGCAGCGGTCGAACCTCTCTGTTAATTAAACCAAACACCCAGAGAGTCTTGGTTCACTCTGTAATCTGTTAAAATAATAGGGACAGAGAACTCTAAAATTCCAATACATTAAGAAAATTATAATTATTTTCTTAGCTCTAATAGTGAACACTAAACAACAACTGTTCACAAATCCAAGTCCCCTGCTTTTACCTACTTAGTATCTGACTCCAACTCCACAAAAGTAAACTGTTCCAATTATTCAACTCGACACTTATGAAGCATTGCATTAACTTAATCTCAAGACCAAACATGTTCCTCTGAATTCAATCCTCTGCCTGCTGATCTCGCTGGGCCATCTTGTTTCTATTTTTTAAAGTGAGAAGGTTTTACATGAAAAGGTACTTTGGTAGTAATTGTTTTCTAATTTCTTTGAGAGGAAGATGTGAGATGGCCATTTCGCTCTCGGGCTCGGCAGCAGTTGCTCGCTATTCAATGGCAGTTGCTCTCCCTCATACTTTCAAAATACCGGGTTTATATAACACCCACGACTCAATAAACTCTTAGAATCAGTTTCAAGGTGTCAAAACAATCAAACCAAATGTCATTGGTTTCTGGTATCCTGGGTATAACTTAAACTAATTGGGTAAATTGGAATTGTGGTCAAAACAGCAGCCAAACCTCAAGTAATTGGAACATGTCTCTATTTTTGAAAAGCTGATCTCTCAGATGGCAGGTGTTGCTGTGCTTAAAATCAAAAAGCACTTTCTATCTTGCAGCCAACTTACACTCTATTGGCTTTGGAACAATGTGGATTCGTTGGTTACAGTTCCAGATACAGACTGTACATCCATCTGTACTGTCAACAAAAAAACAGATTCACCGACACTGCAGTCACCCCTCCCCCCGACTGATCCCTACCCAACACTGCAATCTCCCCCTCCCTGTCGGATCCCTACCCAACACTGCAATCACCCCCTCCCTGACTGATCCCTACCCAACACTGTAATCTCCCCCTCCTTGACTGATCCCTACCCAACACTGCAATAACCCCCTCCCTGACTGATCCCTACCCAACACTGTAATCTCCCCCTCCCTGACTGATCCCTACCCAACACTGCAATCTCCCCCTCCCTGACTGATCCCTCCCCAACACTGCAATCTCCCCCTCCCTGACTGATCCCTACACAATACTGCAATCTCCCCCCTCCCTGACTGATCCCTACCCAACACTGCAATATCCCCCTCCCTGACTGATCCCTACCCAACACTGCAATCACCCCCTCCCTGACTGATCCCTACCCAACACTGCAATCTCCCCCTCCCTGACTGATCCCTACCCAACACTGCAATATCCCCCTCCCTGACTGATCCCTACCCAACACTGCAATCACCCCCTCCCAAGGAAAAAAGAATACCTAGAGAGAAAATAGGACCCTTCAAGGACCAAAGTGGACATGTGTGTGCAGACTCACAGGAGTTAATTCTCCTCTGTGTTGACCTTGGAGAAGGACATGAAGGCTTGGGAACTTGGGAAAGTTAGTGATGATCTCTTCGGGTCAGGCCATATCACAGGAGAGGATGTGTTGAATGCATTAGAATGTATGAAGGTGGATAAATCTCCTGGACCTGACCAAACATATCCAACGGCACCTCAAGAGGCGAGGGAATTACTTGTGGGGTCCCTGCTGATCTTTATACCTCACCGTTAGCCACGGGTGAGGTCCCCGAAGACTGGAGGACAGCATATTTTGCGCCCTTATTCAAGATTGGCTGTAAAGATAAACCTGGGAAGTATAGATCAGTACACCTAACATCCGTGGTAAGTAAGTTACTTGAGAAGATGCTGAGAGATTAGATAGACATGCATTTGGAAATACAACATTTGGTTGGGAGTAGTCAGCAAACCCTTGTGCATGGGAGACCATGCCTCACAAATTTGACAGCGTTCTTTATTGAAGTGATCAGGAAGCTTGACGAGGGCAGGCCAGTACATGTAGACTCTACAGATTTCAGGAAGGCCTTTGATAAGGTTCCACATGATAAGTTGCTTTGAAAGGTTAGATCGCATGGAATCCAGGGGGCGTTAGCAAGCTGAGTACACAAATGGCTTGATGGTAGGAAGCAGAGGGTAACAGTCAGACTGGAGGCCTGCGACTACTGGTGTGCCTCAGTAGTCATAGAATCATAGAATCCCTCCTCTGTGGAAACAGGCTCTTCGGCCCAACAAGTCTACTGGCCCTCTGAAGATCATTCCACTCAAACCCATTCCCCTACTTTATTACTCTACATTTACCCCTGACTAACCAACTTACTTACACATCCATGAACATTCTCGGCAATTGAGCATGACCAATTTACTTGACCTGCAGATCTTTGGATTATGTGAGGAAACCGGTGCACCCAGAGGAAACCCACGCAGACATGGGGAGAACGTACAAACTCAGTTGGTCTGGCATGGTGGTTCAGTGGTTGGCACTGCTGCCTCACAGCGCCAGGGACCCGGGTTAGACCCCAGCTTCGGGTGACTGTGTGGAGGTTGCACATTCTGCCTGTGTCTGCGTGGGTTTCCTTTGGGTGCTCCGGTTTCCTCCCCATTCCAAAAATGCGCAGATAAGATGAATTGGCAGGGCTAAAATGTCCATAGTGCTCGGTGCATTTGTTAAGGGTAAATATGGGTAGGGAGAATGGCTCTGGGTGGGTTACTCTTCAGCAGCTCGGTGTGGTTTGTTGGGCCAAATAGCCTGTTTCCACACTGTCGGAAATCTAACCCTAACAGGATCGAACCCATACAGACCATCCTGTGAGGTTGGAATTGAACCCAGATCGTCAGTGCTGTGAGGCAGCAGTGCTAACCACTGAGCCATTGTGCCACTGAGCTGGTCAGTGCTAGGCCAATTGCTGTTTGTTATCTATATCAATGATTTGGACGAGGATGTTTAAGGCATGATTATTAAGTTTGCAGATTACACTAAAATAAGTGAGGAAGGTTCTCAGCAATTGCAACAGGGCCTTGATCAGCTGGGGAATTAGGCTGAGAAATGGCAAATGGAGTTTAATACAGACAAGGGCGAGATCTTGCATTTTGGAAAGTCACATCAAGACAGGGTGAATGGTAGGGCCTGAAGGAGAGTAGAGTAACAGAGGGACCTTGGATTCCAGGAGCACGGCTCTCTGAACTCAGGGAGACAGGGCAGTCAAGAAGGCTTTTTGAACACTGGGCCCTTCATTAGTCAGGGCATGGAATATCGAGGTTGGGAAGTTCTGTTGTAGTTGTGCAGGATGTTGGTGAGGCCGCACTTGGAATATTGTGTTCAGTTTTGCCCACCTTGCTATAGGAATGATGTTATTAAACTGGAAAGAGTGCAGAAGAAACTTATAAGGATGTTGCCAGAACTCAACTAGACAGATATAGTGAGAGGTTGGACAAGCAAGGACATTTTCTTTCGTGTGTAGGAGACTGAGGGGGTGTCCTTATAGAGGTGTATAAGATCATGGGAGGCATGGATAGGGTGAATGCACTCAGTCTTTATCCAAGGCTTGGAGAATCGAGGATGAAAGGGCATCAGTTTCAGGTGAAAGGGGAAGATTAAAAAGGAACCTGAGGGACAATGTTTTTACCCAGAGGGTGGTACACATACGGAATGAACTACCAGCAGAAGTAGTCGAGGAGGATACATTTAATAACATTTAAAATGCACTTGGACAAATACATGGAGAGGAACGTATTGGAAGAATATGGGCCAAGTGCAGGGAAACGGGGTTAGTGTAGATGGACCAGTTTGGGCCAAAGAGCCTGTCTCCATGCTGTAGAACTCTATGACTCTATGAAAATACCCAGCTGTCCCATCATCCAGAAGCGACCAAAGCAATAGGAACACGATCCGGTACAAATGTGAAACAGTCCTGCAGAATTTGGCAGGAAGCCAGCCTGGCCGTGCAGCGAAGGATTCCTGGTACAGGAGCTGTGGTGAGATGCCCATAGAGATCTGGGAAAGGAAGCTGGAAAGCTCACTCCACTGCCGATAGCCTGGAGGACCCCCAGCTGTGATAAGGCAGCTGGGATCCGGTCACCCCAGGGAAACCTACAGGCTGTGACCGCGCTAGGTCTCCAATACAATGAGCAGGACAGAACGTTGCAGGAAAATCTCACCCACATGGGACTACTCCAGTTCCAATTGGGAAGAGCCCAATCCAGTGAAAGGAGGGTCTCTGGCGATGGGGAGGCAGCCTCAGGTTACATTGACAATCTGGAAGGACAGTGTATGAGCTCCAAGCAGCTGCATGGGTCCTGTACACCTGCAACATGGAGCAACACACATCAGGCCCTAGTAGGAGGTGCCAGGAGCAAATACAATCCCTAGGGAACTAGGACTCCTCCCAGAATGGGATAATGTGTGTCTTTGGGGTTCTACCTCCCCAGGGAGATAATGACAGGCTCCACACTGACACATCCACACCCGCTCACAGATGGGGAGTCCCACTGCCTGTCACCCAGGTAACTGCACCTTTTGCTCCCAGTTCTGGCCCACAGCCGAACTCAGAGTCCATGAATCCTGTGGTTACCCAGTGTCAAACAGCTGATGGTCTTACTCCGTACGCAACAGCCATTCCAGGCACCCAGCTGGTGGGCAGCACTAAAAAGGCCACTCTGTTTGATCCTGTCTCAAACTCAGATACATTTTTGGATGAGACAGGCTGACAGTCTGTCATACACGGACTGGAAGCTGACAAACAAATTAAATTAATCACCATGTGACTTTGTCCACCAGGTCATTCAGCCCTCCCTGAGGGACAACAGTGAGGGAGGGGCATCCATGATGAAATGAAGGCAGCGGTCCTCACTGCTCGAGAAAAGTCCCATCCCGGATTAGTGACAAACAGCGAAAATATTTGTTGCAGGAGAACACCCACACTAACATGCCTCACTGTCAGTGACAGCAGCTCACCAAGGGCTGGGTTAATGACAGGTGTAAGGATAGTTTCGGTGGGGCACTGGGTTTGGTGCGAGGGATTCCAATTATCCCAAGTGACAATGTTAGGATGGGGAATTTTGAAGTCGAAAGTTTCGGAATTACATTAAAAAAGGTATTTGGATGGGTTATCATGGTTCCATCCATGTGGAGATAGAGGGGACATTGACAGGGACCACCCTTACGTAAATGTAAAGGAACAGGCCATACCATGACATTCCCATCGCCTGTCATTAACGATTTCGGCTCCTCTCACATCGGCTGTGGTCCTAACTACACTCACCTTGATATATCTCGGGATACCGGTGGTTAGGATTGCAGGCTGTAACAGATGGGTACGATCATGGTGAATAATGCCTGGACACACCCCCAGGGGTTGGAAGGTAGATGGAACTCCCCGGGTGATCACCTTAGTTTCATTCATTTGCAGTGTTTGAGTGTTCCTGGCTGGGCCCAGTATTGATTGCCTGTCCGTAGCTGCTCGGGAGCTGGTTTTGGTGGTGAGCTGCCTCCTTGAACTGTTGCAGGTGGTGGACCCACAATGTCCTTAGGAAGGGAATTCCTGGAGTTTGAGCCAGCAGGTCTCATTCACTTGCATTTATTCTGCTCACCGGATGTTGGCTATGCATCACAATTCTGTATGGTTTCTCAGAACGGAATATGTTTTGTCGAAACAGTTAGGAGAGCCACAGTCACTCAGTGGTTAGCACTGTTACCTCACAGCGCCAGAGACCTGGGTTTGATTCCACTCCTGAGCGACTGTCTGTGTGGAGTTTGTACATTCTCCCTCCATCTGTATGGGTTTTCTCCCACTGTTCAATGGTGGGCATTTTTGACAGATTGCCCGTAGTGTGGAGGGATATTCAGGTGAGCTGGAATAGCCATGGGAAATGTAGGGTTTCAGGGATATCATCAGGGGATAGATCTGAGTTAGATTCTCTTCAGAGGGTCATTGTGGACTCGATGGGCTGAAGGGCCTGTTTCTGCTCTGTAGGGATTCTATGATATCACTTATCAGCCATATGACAATCGGTTTGACCAATGTAAAAATGGCTTTCGCTCAAATAGCAGGCTACTCTGACAACAAACATAATCAGCTTTTAAAATTAGGTTTGTAATTCATTGTATAAGCTTCTTTCTATTCAATAGACTGGGTGGGGGAGGGGGAATGGGTGAAATGTTGCTGCCTCCTTGGTAAAACACAGATAGACAGCCAAGAGATGCTGGGTATATTGGACAAGTTATACTCCCAAATCACAAAAGCCAGACAGCAGCCAGATGGTGATACCATCAGCGAAATGTCAAAGGCAACAGTTCCCCTGGGCAGACATATCCCTAATAACGTCTCCACCAAACAAAGGAGGGCCCTGACAGGAAGGCACTGGGTCCTGCTACACAAAGAAACTAACAGGAACAAGCCATCCAAATGATTAGCCACGCTTTAAACTATGAACTGATTCTTTGAATTGGCCAGAAGTATAGAAAGTTCTGGGAAACCATCCAGAAATGAACAAAACCAGGGATCACCTGCAGACTGATCTCTTGAATTTTCTGGAGGCTTTGTAAGGTGACCAACATGGCAAGGGACAGAGACCAGCTAACCATCCATAGAGAGGGAGAGTGAGAGGGAGAGAGACAAGCTGAAGGAAACCCCAGGAGCATGGGAGAGAGGGAGTGTGAAAAACCATTGAGAGAAAGAGAGCTGGAACCAACTGGAATACTGAGTGTCACCCCTTCAGTCTGTCCATGCTTCAACGCCTGTTTGTCTCAGTCTGACTTCCCCTTCTCTCTTTGTCCTATTCTCTCCCTGTCTGTCTCTTTCTCTCAATCTGCCTTTCTCTCACACCCTCCCTCTCACTGCCTGTCTCTGCCCCACCTTTCTCTCATCCCCCTTCTCTATCCCCACTCTATCTACCTCTCTCTCTTTTTCTCACCGTCCCTTTCTCTTTTTCTTTATTTCAGACCTGAAAATGCTCACCCAATTTTGACCCCCCTAAAAAATTTGCCCCTCATTTTAACTCTCCTCCCAAATTTATTCCCTTCCCCAAATACCTTCCCTCCCAAATACCTACCTTACCAACTGTGCCCCCCTCAAATAGTTTGCTGCCCCTAACATTGCTGTGAGCCCCACTCCCTGGGGTAGAGGGAGTTGAGTGGAACAGTGTGGAGCTGGAAAAGCCCAGCAGGTCAGGCCTGAACCATCGACTCTCCTGGCTGAAACGCTGTGCTTCCCCAGCTCCACACTTTCTAACTCTGACTCTCCAGCATCTGCAGTCCTCACTTTCTCACACAGGTAAATGAGTCTGGGTTGACTGACTCGCCTGGGACGATTTTAATGTACAGCAAGATCACAGTCCGAAAATTACAGAAGGTTTGCATCACAGATGGAGTCCTTTCTGCCCATCATCCCCCCTCACCCTTTAAATGATCCTGGTCCTGTTCAGGATCCTCAGGATTGGCCCATGAATGGCCTCATTGACTATCCTTCCTGTGGAGACCTCTTCTCAGATTTTGCATCACATACTATCCCTCCCTCCAACTCTCTCTGACAACAGCCCCTCCTTACTCCACTGTAGGGGGTAGTGTAATTTTTAAACGGTTAGCTGCCTTTTAGTCTTTTCTACCTCATAGTAAACACAAGCATGTAGGGGGCAGACGGTTAGCTGCCTTTTAGTCTTTTCTACCTCATAGTAAACACAAGCAGACACTCGAAACTGTTGCCGGACCTCCCCCACGTTTATATGAATGAAACAGTTGTAACAGCTTTCCTCGATAGTTGAGAGGCCGCCCTTAACCACAGCTGTACAACATCATCCATATAAGGGAAGAATGGGAAGCTCAAACACTGATTGGCCAAGTGAATAATAAAATAATCGCAGGCACCAGAACCCAAATAAGGAAAACAGTGGGGAATCCGAGCACTCGTTGGTCAAGGCAGCAGTAGTAGACCCAGCCCACATATACATGTATACAATGTGTGGAGATTACTATGCTTGTGTGTGTGTACCTTTGGGAACAGCACCCGACTTTGCAAAGTTGAATGAAAAAGTTTTGGACAGACTCCTCCGTGTCCTTGTTCCTGGGAAGGGAAATAAAAAGTGCCGTGGATGGGGCTGGATAGCCACTTATCTCGCACATCCACCAACCCCAAAGCCCCATCAAACCCTCCCCCTGTCTCTGGCTGTCCCACTCTCTCCTTGTCTCCCACTCTCCCCCTTCCCATGCAGACTCACAGCCCCTGGGCTGGAGAACATAGTGCAGCGACTAACTCACTTTTTGACTGACTGCTGTAATGCGCAGCAAGGTCCCACTCTGAAACCATCGCCAAGTACACACACTGTCCTTCTCCCTCAATATATGCCCCTCTCTCTCTCTCTCTCTCTCTCCCTCCCTGTCTCTCTCACTCTGTCCTTTTCTCACTCCACCTCCTTGACTCTTACTGCCCATTTCTCTCTCTCCACTTTCTCCATCTCCACTCTCTCCATGTCTCTCTCTCTTTTTATCACTCTCCCTTTCTCTTTCTCTTTTTCTTTATTTCAGACTCACTCAGAAAAGTACTTCATGTTCCTTCCACTCACCCCCTCCCCACAGTGGGGGTAAAACCTGGGAGAGACCAGGCACTGAGGCAAACTCTTCCCATTGCCCCTTCCCCAGTCACTGGGACAGAGCAGAGGGGTCCAGGGAGAAAGAGGGAGAGCAACTACAGGAGAGAAAGAGAGATGGATGGACAGACAGTGAGAGGGAGGGAGAGAACAAGAGAAAGACAGGCAGGCAGAGGGGGTAGAGGAAGTGAGAAGAACTGAGAGAGAGCAGGACAGAGACAGAGAGAGAGAGTGAAACTCCAGGAAGAGAAATACAATGTCAGACAGATACAAGGTAAAATGGGGAGAGAAAGACAGGGAGAGTTCAGGCAGACAGCAAGACAGAAATCCCAGGGAGAGATATAGGACAGAGAGAGAGAGGAGTTACAACGGCAGAGAGATAGAGCTGAGAGAGTGGGGTGGTAGTGGGGGCTGTGATGTTGCCAGAGTGATGTACAGACAGGAATAGCAAGATCCCACAGAGCTGAGAGACAGATGCAGAGAGAGATGAGCAAGGTGTTAGTTTTGTGAAAGACTGAATGATTAAACATTCCTGAAAAACCTGGTGAGGTGACAAAGGAGGAAGGGAATCTACTGGGAAATGTAAACAGTACAGAGATGTGAAGGATGTTGAGAAATAGGGATTTAAGGAAAGACGTGGCATGGGCGGCACGGTGGCACAGTGGTTAGCACTGCTGCCTCACAGCGCCAGAAACCCGGGTTCAATTCCCGCCTCAGGCGGCTCTCTGTCTGGAGTTTGCACATTCTCCCCGTGTCTGCGTGGGTTTCCTCCGGGTGCTCCGGTTTCCTCCCACACTCCAAAGATGTGCAGGTCAGGTGGATTGGCCATGCTAAATTGCCCGTAGTGTTAGGTAAGGGGTAGATGTAGGGGTATGGGTGGGTTGTGCTTCGGCGGGGCGGTGTGGACTTGTTGGGCCGAAGGGCCTGTTTCCACTCTGTAATTAATCTAATCTAAATGTGGGAGAGAGAACTGGGAAAACAAAAATAGATATGAGAGCTGCAGAGAGAGTGAAATCTGTGGGATCAGATCCCTCTCTAACATATTGCTCCTTTGTCTCTCCCCGTTCCCACAGATGGCCTGAATCCCACAATTTGTGTGTGTGTGTGTGTGCTCTCGTCTGATAATTCCTCATGGCAGAATAATTTGATTCTCTGTCTCTGTACTGTCCGGGTTTCAGCTCCCAAATCAATGCTAAATCATTCACGATCCTATTGAATAGTAGAGCAGGCTCGAGGGGCTGAATGGTCTCCTCCTGTTCCTATTTCGGATGGTCTTATGTTCTTAACACTACCTCCCAGCTCTTGGCCCCCACACTGGAGGTTATGACTCCACAAGGCCCTGATCTGTAGAGGGCTGCACTCTTCCGTGAGTCTCGGAGGGGACCAGCCTGATTTGGATTGGAGTTGCAGCCTCTCAGTGAGAAGTGAAATCTCCTCGAGATTCCCCTCAGTCTCTCACTGTAAGGTGGAGCAGGCCAGTCCCGGGGAAGCAAACAGCAGGCCAGGTCTGCCCTGTCCTCCAGCTCCATTTCAGAAGGTCACATGGGAGGGGCTTGGTTCCTTCATCAGCTTCCCGTGCTCTCCCTTCTGGGTTAGAGTGGTGGCCGAATGGCCTTGCTCCTGGCTCCTATTGAGGTGCAGGCTGGCTATGATTGGTTTATACACGGCATGCCCCTGGAGTGAAGTCAGTCAGCTCAGTTGGCTCGTCAGTTAGCTTACGACACTAGCTAAATTTACTCTGAAGGACTCTCCTTCCCAACCTCTCCCCTCAGCTGGGCCATAGTAACCCTCTGATTAAAACACCACCAGACACCGCTCTATAATGAGGAGCTGTCCCATGCTCTGGTAAGACTACGGTGACATTACATTGGTTTGTACCGGGAGCTCTGTGTGCAGGACTAGTCACTGCATTGCCAGAGGAATGTTAGTGCGTGGGGAAGGTTTACTGGATGAATCCCCACTGGAATGAACAGCACTCTCTTTCCCCCAGTTAACTCACTCTTGCAGCCTTTGTGTCATTGGAGACACAAGGACCAATTCACCTGAAACAGCAGCCGGATTTTATATTCATGGGCACCTGATAAGATTGGCTAGTTTACAGACACACACACAGACACACTCTCTCTCTCTCTCTCTCTCTCTCACAGACACTCTCTCTCTCAAATATACACACACTCTCATTCCCTCAAACACATACACACACTCTCTCTCACACACACACAAACACACACTCTCTCTTTCAAACACACACTCTCACTCCCTCAAACACACACACATTCCTCCCACACACGCACACAAACACACACTCAGACAGACACATACACAAACACATAATCCCTCTCTCACACACACAGACACACAGAGATACACACACATGCACTCTCTCTCTCTCACATACAGACAGACACTCACTCTCTGTCTCTCTCTCTCACACACAGAGATACACACACACAACCATGATTACTGTACAAGCATGGAGGAAGGTTCGATGGAGAGATTACTTCTCCTAGGACTGAACCCTGATCTCGCATGATGACTGCTCCAGGGAGACAATCAGCAACTGTAAATGACTTGTTGGAGCTTCCTGTGCACCACGTCTTGCATCGTTAGCGTTGGTCTGTTTGGGTGCCTGCTTTTCTAGAGAGTCTCCAAGCATCAAGTGACCATACATTGAAAACAGTTTTCCTCCAATCCATGTTTAAGACACATGGTGATGTTATTTTTCACTCATTGTTTAAAAAGATCTGAATCTTCTAAAATGGACGTGGCCTCCATCCCAAACCATTTCCACAAGCCATGCTGACCATCCCTAATCAATCCTTGCTTTTCCAAATGCATGTAAATTGTCTCTCAGAATGTCCTACAACAGCTTACCCACCACTGACCTCAGGCTCACAGCTCCATAGTTCAATGGCTGTTCCTTGCAGCCTTACTTCAATAATGGCCCATCATTAACCACCGTCCAGTCTTCAGGCACCTCACACGTTGTCACTGATCAGTCCATCTGACAAGGCCATCTCCATCCTTCTGTAACCTAAGGCTATCATCCTCAGTATTTATCACCCAACCAATCTTCATATTACTCATGAACCCAATGATTAACCCTCCACCATTCAAATCTAAATCTTTTCTATCAACCACATCAGCAAGACCCCAACAGTGAGACATGAACAGACAGAGATTTCTAACTGGGCCATCACTGTCTGCTTCCTGCCACTCAGCATTCTGCGCCAAATTCCTTGGATCTTGAGTTTTTATGTTCACTATCAGTTTCCAGTATGGATCCTGATCAAAGCCTTACTGACCTCCAAGCAGGCGACAGGAAAGTATTGCCCCTTTTTACACACCTGGTCACCTCCTTAAAAAGTGCAATCCCATTGGTCAGACCTGACCCTCCCCTTAACACAACCATTCTGACTGGTCTTCATGAACTCCAGTCTCTTTAAATGCTGATTAATTCTCTCTCCCAAAATTGCTTCCAACAGACGTCCCACCCACGATATTAGCCTGACTGGCCTGTAGCTGCCTAATATATCCCATGCTCCTTCTTGAATAACAGTATCACATGGTCAGTCCGACGACACCTCTCCTGTGGCCAGAGGGGATTTGAAAATGTTTGCAAGTGTACCTGCTACTTCCTTCATCACCTCATTCGGGAAACTGAGATACATTTCCACCGTCTTTGGAGATTTATTGGGTTGTAAGAAGGCCAGACCACTCAGAACCATCTCTCTCTATATATATGCTAATTCATTTAATTGTATCACAGAGCATGTCCACGATTTCATATCAACCCTGTCCCAATGAGCAATGAAAAAATGCATCCATTCACTGTCGCCTCTGGGTCCATGCACAAAGTCTCACTGTCTTTCTCTCATTAGCAATTCACCCTTAATGTCACTGTAAGGTACTTTCAGATTTTTATTTCCTCTCTTAGCATTCCTCTCTCCCAGGCAATTAGCCTGCGATATGATTTGGAGGAGTGTGGGATGTCATTCCGAATGTGGATTAGCATTGGGAAGCTCAGAAATAAGGAACACCCAACTGTGCTGAGTGTGGGGTAGTGGGATTCATTTGGGATGAGCAGACAGAAGCTGAGGGATAAAACAAAAACTCAATCCCTGGGAAAAGAGGGTGGAAGCTCTTCAGGTTCAATAACCAAATGAAGACGCTCTGTTTGAACACAGTCTCTGGAATCTGGACGTGGGAATCATTGCTGAGCAGGGTATGAAGGACGCAGTGGCAGAAATGTACTGAACAATTTCAGATATTCCTCTTAGAAATCAAGACATGGAAGCAGAAATCAGGCCATTCAGCCCATCTGATAGTGTGGCACGAACTCAGAGATGACTCTCTTTCAATACAGGTATCCCTCAGACTGAAACGCTGATAGTGTAGCTCTCCCTAAGTAATGAACCTCTGACAGTGCAGCACTGCCCCAATCTTTACCCTCTGACATTGCGGGAATCCCTCATTACTGACGCCCTTGACAGCGCAGCACTCCCACAGTAGTGACACTCTGACAGTGCAGCACTCCATCAGTGCTGACCTTCTCACAGTGCAGCACTCCCTGAGTACTGACCCTCTGACAGTGCAGCACTCCCTCACTACTGACCCTCTGACAATGTGGCACTCCCTCAGTCCTGATCCTCTGACAGTGTGGCACTCCCTCAGTACTGACCATCTGACAGTGTGGCACTCCCTCAGTACTGACACTCTGACAGTGTGGCACTCCCTCAGTACTGACACTCTGACAGGGCAGCACTCCCTCAGCACTGACTCCCTGACAGTGCAGCCCTCCCACAAACTGACGGTCTGACAGTGCAGCACTCCCTCAGTACTGACCCTCTGACATTGCAGCACTCCCTCAGTACTGACCCTCTGACAGAGCAGCACTCCCTCAATACTGACCCCCTAACAGTGTGGCACTCCCTCAGTACTGACCCTCCGACAATGTGGCACTCCCTCAGTACTGACCCTCTGAAGGTGCAGCCCTCCCACAAACTGACGGTCTGACAGTCCAGCACACCCTCAGTACTGACCCCCTGACAGTGTGGCACTCCCTCAGTACTGACCCTCCGACAGTGTGGCACTCCCTCAGTACTGACCCCCTGACAGTTCAGCACTCCCTCAGTACTGACCCCCTGACAGTTCAGCACTCCCTCAGTACTGACCCTCTGACAGTGCTGCACTCTTTCCATACTGATCCACTCATAGTGCAGCACTCCCTCAAGTTCTGACCCTCTGACCTTGCAGAACTCCCACAGTACTGATCCTCTGGCAGTATCGCACTCCCTCAGTACTGAACCTCTGACATTGCAACACTTCCTCAGCACTGACCCTCTGACAGTGTGACACTCCCTCAGTACTGACCCTCTGACAGTGCAGCAGTCCCTCAGTACTGACCCTCTACCAGTGCAACACTCCCTCAGTACTGACCCTCTGACATTGCAGCACTCACTCAGTACTGACCATCTTACAGTGTGGCACTCCCTCAGTACAGACCCTCCGACAGTGTGACACTCCCTCAGTACTGACCCTCTGACACTGCCGAACTCCCACACTACTGATCTTCTGGCAGTGTAGCACTCCCTCAGTACTGAACCTCTGACAGTGTGACACTCCCTCAACACTGACCCTCTGATAGTGTGCACTCGCTCAGTACTGATACTCTCACATTGCAGCACACGGTCAGTCCTGACCTTCTAACAGTGTGGAACTCCCTCAGTACTGATGCTCTGACAGTGCGGCACTCCCTCAGTACTGACCCTGTCACAGCGTAGCGCTCCCTCAGTACTGATATTCTGACAGTGCTGCACTCCCTCAGTACTGACCCTCTGACATGGCAACACTCCCTCAGTACTGACCCTCTACCAGTGCAAGAAACCCTCAGTACAGACCCTCCGACAGTGTGACACTCCCTCAGTACTGACCCTCTGACAGTGTGGCATACCCTCAGTACTGACCATCTGACAATGCAGCACTCCCTCAGTACTGACGCTATGGCAGTGCAGCACTCCGTCACTACTGACCCTCCAACAGTGCAGCACTCCCTCAGTACAGACCCTCTGATAGTGCATCTCTCCCTCAGTATTGACACTCTGACTGTGCAGCATTCCCTTAGTGCCGACCCACTGACAGTGCAGCACTCCTTCAGTACTGACTCTTTGGCAGTGCAGCACTCCCTCATTGCTGATGCTCTACCGGTGTGGCACTCGCTTAATAATGACCCCTCTGCCAGTGCAGCGCTCCCTCCGCACTGAAACTCTGACAGTGCAGCACTCCCTCAGGACTGATCCTCTGACAGTGCAGCACTCCCTCAGTACTGATCCCCTAACAGTGTGGCACTCCCTCAGTACAGACCCTCCGACAGTGTGACACTCCCTCAGTGGTGACCCTCTGACAGTGTGGCACTCCCTCAGTACTGAAACTCTGACAGTGCAGCACTCCCTCAGTATTGACCCAATGACAGTACAGCACTCCCTCAGTAGTGACCCTCTGACAGTGTAGCAGACCCTCAGTACTGACCCTCTTACAGTGTGACACTCCCTCAGTACTGACCAACTGACAGTGCAGAACTACCTCAGTATTGACCCTCTGACAGTGCAGCACTCCCTCAGTACTGACCATCTGACAATGTGGCACTCCCACAGTATTGACCCTTGGGCAGTGCAGCACTCCCTCAGTACTGACCCTCTGACAGTGTGACACTCCCGCACTACTAACCTTCTGACAGTGCAGCACTCCCTCAGTACTGACACTCTGACAGTGCAGCTCTACCTCCGTACTGACCATCTGATAGTGCGGAACTCCCTCATGACTGACCCTCTGACAATGTGGCACCTCCTCAGTAATGACCCCTCTGACAGTGCAGCACTCCCTCATTACTTACCCCTTTGACAGTGCAGCGCTCCCTCAGTACTGACACTCTCAGTGTGACACTTCCTCAGTACTGACACTCTGACAGTGCAGCACTCCCTCAGTACTGACCCTCTGACAGTGCAGCACTCCCTCAGTACTGACCCTCTGACAGTGCAGCTCACCCTCAGTACTGACCCTCTGACAGTGCAGCACTCCCTCAGTACTGACCCCCTGACAGTGCAGCTCTCCCTCAGTGTTATCCCTCTGACAGTGCAGCACTCCCTCGGTGCTGACCCTCTTTTTTGCTTCGGAAATTGTGGTCATAGGGTTGTTCAGATTCTGAGGAAGCATGGGAGAGACACACAAACCAAGCCCTGTCTGAAACTCTCTGCAATAGACTATTCAGAGGCACAGAGTCACTGAGATGAAACTCTCTGCAATAGACTATTCAGAGGCACAGAGTCACAGAGATGCACAGCTTGGAAATGGACGCTCCTGTCCAACTTGTCCAGACCAACCAGATATTCTCATCTCATTTCATTCCATTTGCTAGCATTTGGCTAATATCCCTCTAAACCCTTCCTATTCACATACTCATCCTGATGCTTTTTAAATTTCGCAATTATACCAGCCCCCATCACTTCCTCTGGCAGCTACCTGCATGCCCTTGAAAAAGTGCTCAAACATTCATACTGTCGATACAAACTGTAATAAACACCAACCTACGAAAGGCTATCATTGTCATTTTCAACCCACCCTTAGCTTCTTCATTACGCTGATTTCAACACAGGTAAAAAAACAGAGTTAGTGACCATCCACCGTGACCCTGTTATAAAACTTATTTTCAAATGTGGCTTGCATGTGATTCCCACACCCTCTAATAGTTGCCTGGAAGGTGGGGGTGGGATGTACTCTCCTGCTGCAGTCCTTGGGTGTCCCACAGTGATGTTAGGGAGGGAGCTCCAGGAGTTTGACCTGAACCATGTAAAGAGCTCTCTTACTGGAGTGCCTTTTTAACATTGGGAAGTTAATATTGACCAGGAGGACCCGAGAGCTGCTGTCTTGTCAGAGAGAGAGAGGCCTGGTGGGTCACAAACCTCAGGTGAGGGGAGAGATTGAGAATTTGGGGATGTCATGGTCATTTCAGACATGATAGAGATCGAACCAACAATGTTGACATCACGAACCTGTTAGCTGTGGTAACTGACCCCCCTTTGTAGCAGAGGGATTCAATCCCTTGAACAGAGCAAGCTTGAGAATTCCACACTAATATCAATCTGTACGGACGCGCTAGAGACCTGAAACATCAATACAGAGATTGCTGAAGAAGCTAATCATGCCCAGCAGCATCTCTGAAGGGAGAGGGAGAAAGAGACAGAGAGAGAGTTCACCTTTTAATCTAGTGATTTCTGCGGGAAAGTTCCTTCAGAACAGACCGTTTTGAGGAAGGGTCACTTGAAATGCGAATTGTTCCTCCCTCTCTTCGTTGTTGCTACCTGCTGAATATCCCCAGCCATCTGTTTGCTTGAGAATTTGACCTGATCCAAGCGTCACTGAGTAATTCAGTCTGTGTTCAATGCCCTGAGGCTGCTTCTGCTGAAAGTTGACAAACAGGTTTAAGGCTTTGTAAGGTATTGTTTTAGGAGAGCGGGGTACATGGGAGAACAGATACAGAACACAGGCACTTCACAAAGATCCTTCTCAATTTAACTTTGTGATGTTAATTCAGAAGGAACAGCTCAGACGTAACATTTCAGTTAATCAGCCAAGGGGAGTATATATGTCATGACAAAGACTTGTATTAAAGACTGTACAGAACCGAACTTTAGAGTCGATGTTTGTACGTAAAGATTTTTTTGTGAATGAAGTCTCCTTTTGAAATTGATATAAATATTTTTTCAAGGGGGATCGAGCATCTTGAGCTTGTGGATACAATAACATTATCGCTAATCTTTCTAAAATAATGCTAGACAAGTTAGATACTCCCCGGGTATAGACATCAAACGATCATCAACGGGGAGGAGATGGTGGGATTCTCACGGGGGATCAATGTTGCCTCACCCCACCCTGGTTCGATTCCAGCCTCGGGCGACTGTCTGTGTGGAGTTGGCACATTCTCCCCGTATCAGCCTCCGGGTGCTCCAGTTCCCTCCCACTGTCCAAAGATGTGCAGACTAGGTGGGTTAGCCAGAGGAAATGAAGGGATCCAGGGATGGGGGGATGCGGGGTGGGGACTGGGGGTGGATGGGATGCTCTGCCGAGGGTCAGTGTAAACCTGATACTCAATCCAGAGACTCGAATAATGTTCTAGTCCCTGGGCTCCAATCTTGGAGGTGGCAGTGGGTCATCACAGTGAGAACAGGTTTGGGAATGAATACGGTCCAAGCGGGCAACAGGGCTGCTTTCAGAGGTGTTGTGGGCATGAATGTTCTGTCGAAGTGTTTTGGGGATAAACTTACTGAGGGGATGGTTTCTAAGGGATTGAGGGAGCACTATCTGTCAGTACAGGGTGCAGATGATCAAAAGGTACAGATACACTTCATAGAACATAGAACATAGGACATAGAACAGTACAGTAGAGAACCTAATGAATGAACCCTCATATCTCTGTGACCATATGCATGTCCAATAGTCTATTAAATATCCCCAATGACCTCGCTTCCACAACTGCTGCTACCGGCAACGCATTCCATGCTCTCGCAACTCTCTGCGTAAAGAACTTTCCGCCAAACAGCTTAAAACTATGACCCCTTGTGTTAACAATTTCTACTCTGGGAAAAAGCCTCTGACTATCGACTCTATCGATGCCTCTCATTATCTTGTACACCTCAATTAGGTCCGCTCTCTTCCTTCTTTTTTCCAATGAAAAAAGTCCGAGCTCAGTCAACCTCTCTTCATAAGATAAACCCTCCAGGTTTACCAGGCAACATCCTGGTAAACCTCCTCTGACCCTCTCCAAAGCATCCACATCTTTCCTATAATGGGGCGACCAGAACTGGACACAATATTTCAAGTACGTTCTAACCAAAGTTTTATGGAGCTGCAACAAAATCTCACGTATCTTAAACTCAATTCTCCTGTTAATGAAAGCCAAAACACCACATGCTTTCCTAACAACCCTGTCCACTTGGGTAGCCATTTTAAGGGATCTATGTACCTGCACCCCAAGATCCCGCTGTCCCTCCATACTCCCAAGAATCCTGGCTTTAATCCTGTATTCAACTTTCAAGTTCAACCTTCCAAAATGCATCACCTCGCATTTATCCAGGTTGAACTCCATCTGCCACCACTCAGCCCATCTCTGCATCCTGTCAATGTCCCGCTGCAGCCAACAACATTCCTCTATACTGTCAATGACTCCTGCAAACGTTGTGTCATCTGCAAACCTGCTGACCTATCCTTCAATCTTCTCATCCTAGTCATTAATAAAAGTAACAAACAGTAGATGCCCAAGGACAGATCCCTGTGGAATACCACTCACCACAGACTTCCAGACAGAATATTTTCCTTCTACCACCACTCACTGTCTTCTGTTGACCAGCCAATTCTGTATCCAGACAGATAAGTTCCCCTGTATCCCATTCCTTCTGATCTTCTGAACGAGCCTACCATGGGAAACCTTATTAAATGCCTTGCTGAAGTCCAGATACACAAATCCACTGCTCGACCCTCATCAACTTGTCGAAAAACATCCTCAAAGAACTTGATAAGGTTTGTGAGGTATGACCTGCCCCTCACAAAGCCGTGCTGACTGCCTTTAATCCATCCATGGTCTTCCAGATGGTCATAAATACTATCCCTCAGAATCCTTTCTTACACCTTGCAGACGACAGATGTGAGACTGACTGGTCTGTAATTGCCAGGGATTGCCCTATTTCCTTTCTTGAAGAGAGGAATTACAATTGCCTCCCTCCAGTCCTCAGGTATAACTCCGGTGGAGAGCGAGGATGCAAAGATCTTTGCAAGCGGTGAAGCAATCACATTTCTCACTTCCCAAAGCAGCCGAGGGCAAATCTGATCTGGACCTCGCTGCTTGTCAATTTTAATGTTTGTCAAAATGTTCAGCACATCAGCTTCCTCAATCTCTAACCATGCCAGCATGCACACCTGCTCCTCAATGGTTTCATTCACTACAAGGTCCTTTTCTTGAGTAAATATAGAAGTAAAAAACTCATTTTGGGCTTCCCCCACCTCCTCAGACTCGATATGCAATATCCCTATGCTATCCCTGATCGGCCCTACACTTTCTTTGATCATTCTCTCATTCCTCACAGATGTGTAAAATGTCTTTGGATTCTCCCTAATCCTTCCTGCCAAGCCTTTTTCGTGCCCCCTCCTGGCTCTCCTCAGACCATTTTTGAGCTCCTTCCTCGCCTGCCTGTAATCCTCTGGAGCTGAGCAAGACCTTTGCTTCCTCCATCTTACGTAAGTTGCCTTCTTTCTTTTGAAAAGAAGCTCCTCCGCTCTCGTCATCCAAGGTTCCTTTATCTTACCCTTTCTTGCCTGTCTCAGAGGGACACATTTATGCATCACTCGCAACAACTGTTCCTTAAACCGTCTCCACATGTCTATAGTGGCCTTTCCATGGAGCAATTGCTCCCAGTCCATGGTTCTCAACTCACGTCTGATAGCATCATAGTTTCCTTTTCCCCAATTAAATATCCTCCCATTGTGCCTGCTTCTCTCCTTCTCCATAGCTATGTAGAATGTGAAACAGTTGTGGTGACTATCAACAAAATGGTCTCCCACCGCGAGATCTGTCACCTGCCCCAGCTCATTGCCGAACACCAAAATCAAAATGGTCTCTCCTCTCGTCGGCCACTTCAATGTGCTGAGTTAGGAAACCCTCATGAACACACCTTACAAAAATAGCTCCTTCCAAACCATCTGCTCGAAGGAGCTTCCAACCAACATTGGGAAAGTTAAAGTCGCCTATTACAACAACCCGATTACATTCACACTTTACCAAAATCTGCCGACCTATGCTTTCTTCAATCTCCCTGCTACTATTGGGGAGCATGCAGTAAACTCCGAATGAGGTAACTGCTCCCTCACTGTTCCTAATTTCCACCCATACTGACTCAGTAGGCAGACCCTCCTCGACAATGGTAACTTCTGTAGCTGTGATACCCTCTCTGATTTCCTTTCTGAATTCATTGCATGTGGTGTCCCTCAAGGGTTGTGCACCATGGAGGCTCAGTGGTGAGCACTGCTGCCTCACAGCACAAGGGAACCCGGTTCGATTCCAGACTCGGGCAACTGTCTGTGTGGAGTTTGCACATTCTCCCAGTGTCTGCGTGGGTTTCCTCCGTGTGCTCCGGTTTCTTCCCACAATCCAAAGATGTGCAGATTAGGTGAAATGGCCATGATAAATTGTCCGTAGTGTTAGGTGAATGGGTCTGGGTGGGTTCATCTTCGAAGGGTCGGTGTGGACTTGTTGAGCCGAAGGGCCTGTTTCCAAACTGTAGGGAATCTAAGGATCGATCCTTGGTCCCTCTGTTTTCTCACCTACATCCTGCCAGGAGGTGACATTGTCCAAAAGCACCGTGTTAGGTTTCACATGTACACTGACAATGCCCAGCTCTCCCTCCCCATCATCCCTCTTCATTACTCCACTGTTACTCAGTTATCAAACTGCTTACCACGCTCCCACTACTCGATTAGCTGCAATTTTGTCCAATGAAACATTGTAATGGTTAAAACCATTGCCTTCAGTTGCTATTACACATTACTTTCCCTTACTGCTGAGCCCCTCCCTCTGACTGGGAAATATCTGAGGTAGAACTACATTCTTTACAATATTGCTGTTATATCTGACCCCAAGGTGACCTTCTGATCAGACATCCGCACAATCACAAACACCAGGAATTCCATTCTCTAAAATGTTGCTTGTCTCCCCCTCACCCCAGCTCCATTGCGACTGAAACCCCTTACCCGGGTCGGTGTTGCCTTAAACTTGACGAATCTGAAGCAGAACCCTTGATTCCGTGACTGACCCAGAATCTGCTAGCTTTCTGTGTTTCCTGCACAATTACCTCCTGGTCCCTATGTGGTGCAGCTTTCTACAGTTTCCAACATTTAAATAGCACTCTGTTCTTTTATTATCTCCTCCAAAATGACCAACTTCCCATTTTCCCAAATTATTTCCATCGGGCAACTTGTTGCTCCCTTCTCCTGTACATCTCTCTCTCTTCACAATCCTCTTAGAACTATACAGTTATGCGTTTTCTGACAGATTCCCCCCCTCCCCCACCCTACCCCCAGCCCCCACCCCCCCAATTCTTCTAAACGTTCACTGGGAATCCTGGGTAGTGGGAAGCGTGCAGTGATGCTCTGTTTTTCGTGAGACTCCATGGGTTGACTGGGAGGAGCTTGCTGCCCATTGGTCAGAATGGAGACAACTTGCCCATCAAGCTGCATGAGCCTTTCACTCCCCATGTCTTATTGATGAAGCACAGCGGGAACACGGAAGGAAAGAAAAGGAAGGAAATCCTGCTCTCCACATCTCACTGCCTCTTGGATCATTCTGTCCCATCTCAGAAAGATCTGCCCTGTTCAGTCACATGAAGTCCCAAGGTGGAAACTCATAGAAACCCACATAGATTTCCCCCTGAACTAACTGCTGACCTCCACAAGGGGTAATGTGTACAGTCATCCTGTCCCAGGAGGACGGGGTGGTGTGAGATTCTAACCTGAACTGACAGTGACAGATTTTATAATTGCCTGCAGTATTCGGTGTGAACTTGTTGGGCCAAAGGGCCTGTTTTCACACTGTAAGTAATATTTGTGGGCGGCACGGTGGCACAGTGGTTAGCACTGCTGCCTCACAGTGCCCGAGACCAGGGTTCAATTCCCACCTCAGGCGACTGACTTTGAGGATTCTCCCCATGTCTGCGTGGGTTTCCTCCGGGTGATCCGGTTTCATCCCACAGTCCAAAAATGTGCAGGCCAGGTGAATTGTCCGTGCTAAATTGCCCATAGTATTAGGTAAGGGGTAGATGTAGGGGTATGGGTGGGTTGCGCTTCAGCGGGTCGGTGTGGACTTGTTCGGCTGAAGGGCCTGTTTCCACACTGTGATGTGATCTAATCTAATAACTTGTATTAGAGGTGGACATTCAGATGGTAATCTCAGTAACTGTAATGCCAAACTCTGACAGCGTTACTCAATTAATCAGGACCTGGATATTCATATTGTGCGTGAGTATTGTGTTCCAGCTCAAGCCCATTTACTGCATAAAAGTTCTCCTTTAAATCATCCCATTCTCTCAATAGTTCTCCCCCCACCTTCAATGTGTCCTGTAATCTTTGTATAATGAGCTGATGGGTGTAAGGTTTATTATTATAACGGGTAACATTTGTAAAACCCTCTGTCACAGCTCCCCTCAATTTTCTTTGCTCCAAGGATAACAATCTCGATTTCCCCAAACCCCTGATTCCCCAATGTCTGTTTGCTCTCTTTAAGGGACACATCAGGATTGTGTTGCAATAGTGCCCAAGTGCCTGCATCAGTGCAGCTTCCAGCAATGTTAAAGAACATGAACATCCTCCAGGACAAAGCACTGTGCCTGAGTGGTGTCCCATCCACCACCCTCAGCATTCCCACTCTCCATCCCCGAGGTACAGTGACATCACTGAGTAAGAGGCAAAGTCAGTATAGTCCTACCAGACCATAGGGTTGCTCTGTCATTAGGGAGAGATGACTGGTCGTGGTTTAACCTGAAGGTTACCCCAGCCCAGGCAAGGGGAGAGGTTGAGAAGGAGAGTCCATCTATTGTAGATCGATATTATCTACCCAATGTATCAGCAACAACGATATCATACCAATGAATAATGTAAAAGAATATCCAAAACATACTAGTACAATTCCCCATTCCTTGAACCATCCTGGTAAATCTCCTGTGCCCCCTCTCAGGGACCCTGTCGTCCTTCCCAATATATGGGTGATCTCTGGTTTGCACAGACCCAGCTGCACTGTGTTCCTCTGGGTGATGTCATCATCGAGCAACAGTTGCACTAAACCTCACTGTCTGGAAGGGGGGGTGACATAGAATTCCCAATAGCATTTAAGACACATTTAGGTGCACACTTGTGATACCAAGACAGATGGTGCGAATGACTGTGTATTGGAAAATGGATCAGGATAGTTTGGTGATAGTTTTCTTTACTGGCACAGACTCAATGGCCCACAGAGCCTTTTTCTCTGCTGTAGACCTCAAGACACTTCATATAGGAATATGACAGGACACCTTTGAAACCAGGTCAGAAAAAATGATAGTAGAATAGATGACACATGATTGGTCAATGTGTTTGGGAGGAAAGTGAGTCGGAGAGGTTTAGGAGGAATTTCTGGAGCTGGATGCAGGAATCTGAAAGGGCCGTCATCAAGTGAGAAATAAAAATGGGGAATCCTCAAGGCTGAAATCAAAGAAAGGCACATATAGCAACAGCTTTGAGAGACTGGAGGGGATCAGAGTTAGGGAGGGGTCTGTGGTTGGAGACGAATTATTAGAGATAAGGAAGCTGTTCGCCAAGCTGGGAATTTGTGTTGCAGACGTTTCGTCCCCTGCCGTTGCAGCTGGAACTGACAACCGGAAGTAGCAGATTCAAACCACTATAAATGCCGGAGGAAAGATCACAGAAGCGCTTCACAGGAGGCTCCCAAGCCCTGAGGATATCACCTAGACAGGGGACGAAACGTCTGCAACACAAATTCCCAGCTTGGCGAACAGAACCACAACAACGAGTACTCGAGCTACAAATCTTCTCCCAAACTTTGAAGATAAGGAAGACTTGTGAGGCTGGGTGAGGTTACAGAGATAGGGAGAGATGTGAAGAGGGAGGAATGCAGAGATAGCAAGAATTAGAGTCGTAATGTTATGTAGCATGGAAACAGACCCTGTGATCCAATCAATCCATGTCAAACAAAATTCCAAACTGAGTTAATCTCACCTGCCTCCCCTTGGTCCACATGTATTCAAACTTTCCCTATTAGGAACCTGTCCAAATGATTTTCTCATAGAATCACTGTGGAAACTGGCCATTTCGAGTCAGAGTCATTGAGATGTACAACATGGAAACACACCCTTCGGTCCAACCCGTCCATGCTGACCAGGTATCCCAACCCATTCTAGTCCCACCTGCCAGCACCTGGCCCATATACCTCTAAACCCTTCCTATTCATGTTCCCACCAACAGAGGAACCTCAATTATGTGAACGAGTTGGGTGGGCACTAATTCATTCGGATAATCAATGATTCGGTGAATCGATTAAATGCCTTACCTCTGGGGTTCGGAGTTTTCAAAGTCTGCTCCCCATTCAGGGGATTGCAGCAGCACACAGCACGATCGACCGCGCACACACTGTCCCCAGCCTGACCCTCACTGCCGTCCACACACCGTCCCCAGCCTAACTGTCACTGCCGTCCACACACCGTCCCCAGCCTGACCCTCACTGCCTCCCACACACCGCCTCCAGCCTGACCATCACCACCGTCCACACACCGTCCCCAGCCTGATCCTCACTGCCGTCCACACACCGTCCCCAGCCTGACCCTCACTGCCATCCACACACCGTCCCCAGCCTGACCCTCACTGCCTCCCACTCCGCCTCCAGCCTGACCATCACGCCATCCACACACCGTCCGCAGCCTGACCCTCACTGCCATCCACACACCGTCCCCAGCCTGACCCTCACTGCCGTCCACACACCGTCCCCAGCTGACGCTCACTGCCTCCCACACCCCGCCTCCAGCCTGACCATCACCGCCATCCAACACCGCCCCCAGCCTGACCCTCACTGCCGTCCACACACCGTCGCCAGCCTGACCCTCACTGCCTCCCACTCTCCGCCTCCAGCCTGACCATCACGCCATCCACACACCGTCCCCAGCCTGACCCTCACTGCCGTCCACACACCGTCCCCAGCCTGACCCTCACTGCCTCCCACACACCGTCCCCAGCCTGACCCTCACTGCCTCCCACACACCGCCTCCAGCCTGATCCTCACTGCCGTCCACACACCGTCCCCAGCCTGACCCTCACTGCCATCCACACACCGTCCCCAGCCTGACCCTCACTGCCTCCCACTCCGCCTCCAGCCTGACCATCACGCCATCCACACACCGTCCGCAGCCTGACCCTCACTGCCATCCACACACCGTCCCCAGCCTGACCCTCAATGCCGTCCACACACCGTCCCCAGCTGACGCTCACTGCCTACCACACCCCGCCTCCAGCCTGACCATCACCGCCATCCAACACCGCCCCCAGCCTGACCCTCACTGCCGTCCACACACCGTCCCCAGCCTGACCCTCACTGCCTCCCACTCTCCGCCTCCAGCCTGACCATCACGCCATCCACACACCGTCCCCAGCCTGACCCTCACTGCCATCCACACACCGTCCCCAGCCTGACCCTCACTGCCATCCACACACCGTCCCCAGCCTGACCCTCACTGCCGTCCACACACCGTCCCCTGCTGACGCTCACTGCCTCCCACACCCCGCCTCCAGCCTGACCATCTCTGCCATCCAACACCGCCCCCAACCTGACCCTCACTGCCTCCCACACACCGCCCCCAGCCTGTCCCTCACCACCATCCAACACCACCACGAGCCTGACCCTCATCGCCGTCCAACACCGCCCCCAGCTTGACCCTCACTGCCGCCCACACACCATCCCCAACCTGACCCTCACTGCCATCCAACACCACCCCCAGCCTGAACCACACTGCTATCCAACACCACCCCCAGCCTGACCCTCACTGCCATCCACACACCGACCCAGCCTGACCCTTACTGCCACCCACACAACGCCCCCAGACTGACCCTCAGCGCCATCCACACACCACCCCCAGTCTGACCTTCACTGCTGCCCACACAATGACCCCAAGACTGACCCTCAGTACCATCCACACACTACCCCCGGCCTGACCTTCACCACCACCGACACGCCGCCCGCAGCCTGACCCTCACTACTGTCCACACACTGACCCCAGCCTGACCCTCACCACCATCCACACTCTGCCCCCAGAGCGACCCTCACCACCATCCACACACTGCCCCCAGCCTGACCCCTACCACATCCACACACTGCCCCCAGCCTGACCCTCAACACCGCCGACACGCCGCCCCCAGCCTGACCCTCACCACCGCCGACACGCCGCCCCCAGCCTGACCCTCACCACCACCGACACACTGCCCCCAGCCTGAACCTCACCACCAGCGACACGCCGCCCCCAGCCTGACCCTCACCACTGCCCACACACCGTGCCCAGTTTGACCCTCACCGCCATTCACACAGCGCCCCCAGTCTGTCCCTCACTCCGTCCACACGCCGCCCGCAGCCTGACCCTCACCACCGTCCACACACCGCTCCCAGCCTGTCCCTCTCTGCCATCCACACACCTCCCTTAGCCTGACCCTCCCCAACGTCCAACACTGACCCCAGCCAGACCTTCACTGCTGTCCACACACCACCCCCCAGCCTGACCCTCACCGATCCAACAGACACCACCCCCCAGCCTGACCCTCACCGTCCTGGACTCACTGCCCCTAGCCAGACCCTCACCGCCCTAGCCTGACCTTTCCGGCCCCAACCTGACACTCACCGCTGTCCAACATTGCCCCCAGCCTGACCCTCATCGCCATTCAACACCACCCCCAGCCTGACCCTCACTGCAGTCCAACACCAGTCCCAGACTGACACTCACTGCCGATCACATACCACCCCCAGCCTCACCCTCACCGCCGTCCAACATCGGCCCAGACTGACCCTCTCAGCCGTTAAATACTGCCCCCAGCCTGATCATCACTGCTGCCCACACATCACCCCCAGCCTGACCTTCACCGTCATCCTACACCTCTCCCAACCTGACCCTCAATGTCACCCACAATTTGCCCCATAGCCTGACACTCACCGCCGTCCACTCACCACCCCCAGCCTCACCCTCACCACAATCCACACACTACCCCCAGCCTGGCCCTCACCCCCATCCACACACTACCCCCAGCCTGGCTCTCACTTCCGCCCAGACACCACCCCCATCCTGACCCTCAACGCCATCCAACATTGCCCCCAGCCTGACCCTCTCTGCCACCCATCCACTGCTCCCAGCCTGACGCTCAGTGCCATCCACACACTGCCCCCAGACTGACCCTCACTGCTGCCCACACACTGCCCCCGAACTAACCCTCACCATGGTCCACACACTGACCCCAGCCAGACCCTTTGCATCCACACACCACCCCCCAGCCTGATCCTCACTGTCCCGGACACACTGGCCTGAGCCAGATCCTCACCGCACACAGCCTGACCTTACCGCCACCAGCCTTACACTCACCGCCGTTCTACACCACCCCAGACTGATCCTCACCAGAGCCGCCCACACACCGCCACCAGCCTGACCCTCACCACCGTCCACACATCGCCCCAGCCTGGTCCTCACTGCCGCCCACACACTGCCCTCAGCCTGACCCTCAGAGCCATCTACACACCGGTCCCAGCCTGACCAACCTGACCCTCACCACCATCCACACACTGCCCCCAGCTTGACCCTCACCACCGTCCATACACTACCCCAAGCATGACCCTCGCTGCCACCCACACACCACCCCTCGACAGACCTTCAGCACCATTCACACACCGCCCCAACCTGACCCTCGCCGCAGCCCACACACGGTCCACAATCTGACCCTCACCACCACGCAAACACCGTCCCCAGTATGATCCTTTCCGCCATCCACACACCGCCCCCAACCTGACCCTCACCGCCGTCTACACTCCACGCCCAGCCTGACACTCACCGCTGTCCACACACCACCCCAGTCTGATCCACACTGCTGCCCACACGCCACCCCCAGCCTGACCCTTAACTCTGTCCACACACTGCCCCCATCCTGAACCTCACTGGCATCCACGCAACGCACCCAGCCTGACCCTCACCGCCGTCCAACACTGACCCCAGCCTGACCCTCACCGCCATCCAACACCACCCCAGCCTGACCCTCACTGATGTCCATACATCGCCTCCAGCCTGACCCTCACCGCCGTCCAACACTGCCCCCAGCCTGACCCTCACTGCCGTCAAACACCACTCACAGCCTGACACTCACTGCCGACCACATACCGCCCCCAGCCTGACACTCAACACTGTCAAACATTGCCCCCAGCCTGACCCTCTCCACCGTCAAACATTGCCCCCAGCCTGACCCTCACCGCCGTCAAACACTGCCCCCAGCCTGATCATCACTGCCGCCCACACACCACACCCAGCCTGAACTTCACCGTCATCCAACATCGCTCCCAACCTGACCCTCAATGTCACCCACACATTGCCCCATAGCCTGACCCTCACCAGTGTCCATTCACCACCCCCAGCCTCACCCTCACATGCATCCACACACCTCCCCCATCCTGACCCTCGCTGCCGTCCAACACTGCACCTAGCCTGACCCTCACTGCCGCCCATACATTGCTCCCAGCCTGAACCTCAGTGCCTTCCACACAACACCCCCAGTTTGACCCTCACCACCATCCACACTCGGCCCCCAGACTGACCCTCACAGCCGCCCACACACCGTACCCGAACTAACTCTCACCATCGTCTACACACTGTCCCCAGCCAGACCCTCACTGCGTCCACACACCACCCCCTAGCCGGTGCCTCATCACCCCGGACACACTGCCCCCAGCCTGACCTTACCGCCCCCAGCCTGATCCTTACCTCTGTCCAATATTGCCACAACCCCTCGACAGACCCTCAGCGCCATTCACACAGCGCCCCAGCCTGACCCTCGCCGCCGCCCACACACGGTCCCCAGTCTGACCCTTTCTGCCGTCCACACACCACCCCCAGCCTGATCCTGACCGCCTTCCACCCTCCACACCCAGCCTTACCCTCACTGCTGTCCACACACCGCCCCCAGACTGATCCTCAATGCTGCCCATACGCCACACCCAGCCTGACCCTCACCACCATCCTCACACTGCGCCCATACTGAACCTCACCGCTGTCCACACACCGCCCCCAGCCTGATCCTCACCGGCATCCACACAACGCACCCAGCCTGAACCTCACCGATGTCCACACAGCGCCTCCAGCCTGACCCTCACCGGCGTCCAACACTGCCCCCAGCCTGACCCTCACCGCCGTCCAAAACCACCCCCAGCCTGACCCTCACCGCCATCCAACATCGCCCCCAGCAAGACCCTCACCGATATCCAAACCGCCCCTAGCCTGACCCTTACCGCCATTCAACACTGCACCCAGCCTGTCCCTCATCGCTGTCCAATACTGCCCCCAGCCTGACCCACACTGCTGTCCACACACCGCCCGAGACTGGCCCTCAGTGCCATCCACACATCGCCCCGAGCCTGACCCTCACGGCCGCTGAAACACCACCCCAGCCTGATCCTCACCGCTGCCACACAACGCCAACAGCCTGACGCTCACTGCTGTCCACACACCGCCACCTGTTTGACCCTCATTGCCATCAACACACTGTTCCCAGCTTGACCCTCAATGCCGTCCACACACTGCCCCCAGCCTTACCCTCAGCGCCATCCACACACTGCTGCCAGCCTGACCCTCTCCACTGTCCACACACCCCCCGCAGCCTGGTCCTCACTGCCGCACACACACCGCCCCCAGCCTGACCCTCACCACCATCCACACACTTCCCCCAGCTTCACCCTCACCACCGTCCACACACTAACCCAAGCATGACCCTTGCTGCCACCAACACGCCACCCCTAGACTGACCCTCCGCACCATTCACACACCACCCCCAGCCTGACCCTTACCGATGTCCACACAGCGCCTCCAGCCTGACTCTCACCGCAATCCAACACTGCCCCCAGCCTGACCCTCACCGCCGTCAAACACTGCCCCCAGCCTGATCATCACTGCCACCCACACACCACCCCAGCCTGACCTTCACCATCATCCAACACCGCTCCCAACCTGACCCTCAATGTCACCCACACATTGCCCCACAGCCTGACACTCATCGCCGTCCACTCACGGCTCCCAGCCTGACCCTCACCAGCATCCACACTCTACCCCAAGCCTGACCGTCGCTGCCACCCACACACTACCCCTCGACGGACCCTCAGCGCCATTCACTCACCCTCCTAGCCTGACCCTCAACACCATGCAAGCACCGTCCCCAGTCTGACCCTTTCCGCCGTCCACACACCACCCCCAGACTGACCCTCACATTGTCCACACGCCACCCCCAGCCTGATCCTCACCGCTGTCCACACACCGCCACATGCCTGAACCTCACTGCCATCAACACACCGTTCCCAGCTTGACCCTCCCCGCCCTCCACACACCGTTTCCAGCCGGACCCTCACAGCCGTCCACACACCGCCCCCTGCCTGACCCTCACTGCCGTCCTCACGCTGTCAAAGCCTGACCCTCACTACTCCCCACACACCGCCCCCTGCCTGACCCTAACTTCCATCCACACACCACCCCAGCCTGACCCTCAACATCCCAACAAAACATCCTCAGCCTGACCTTCAAAGCCCCGATACACCGCCCCCAGCCTGACCCTCAATCCTGCCCCCACACCGCTCCCAGCCTGACCATCACCGCCATCGACACACTGCCACCAGCCTGACCCTTGCTGTCCCTGACACACCGCCCCCAGCCTGACGCTCACTGCCCCACACACACCACCCCTAGCATGACCCTCACTAGCCCCAGCCTAACCCTCACCGCCGCCCAACATCATACTCAGCCTGACCCACACTGTCGTCCACACACCGCCCCCCGCCTGACCCTCACCGCGTCCAAACATCGCCCCTAGCCTGACCCTCACCGCTGTCCACACACTGCTCTCAGCCTGACTCTCATCGCCGTCCACACCTCATACCCAGACTGACCCACTCCACCGTCCACATACCTCCCCAGCCTGACCACCTCCGCTATCCACACACTGCCCCCAGCCTGATCCTCACTGCTGTCCAACGTGGCTCCCAGAATGACCCTCATGGCTGCCCACGCACTGCCCGCAGCCTGACCGTCTCCATTGCCCACACACCGCCCCCAGCCGGACCCTCACTGCCGTCCACACACCACCCCCAGCCTGACCCGCACCGCACCGACACACCACCCCCAACCTGACCCTCACTGCATGCCCACACACCAGCCCCCAGTCTGACTGTCCCGGCCATCCACACATCGCCCCCAGCCTGAAACTCTCTGCCCTCCACACACCTTTGCCAGCCTGACCCTCACCGCACCCAGCCTGACACTCACTGACCCCAGCTTGACCCTCACCGCCGTCCACACACCGCCTCCAGCCTGACCTTCACCACCCCCAGCCTGACCCTCACTGCCTTCCACAATCAGCCCCCAGCGGGACCCTCACCGCCGTCCACACACCTCCCAATTCCTGACCCTCACTGCCGACCACACACAGGCCCCAGCCTGACATTCACCGCCGCCCGCTCCCCCAACCCGTCCAACACCGTCCCCACACCCAATCACATCCAACACCGACCCCCCGACAATCACATCCAACACCACACCCTCCCACTTGCCCCATCCATCACCGCCCCCTCCCCAACACCGTCAAACACCACCCCCTCCACAACCCCGTCCAACACCGCACCATCCCCCAACCCTGTCCAACATCGCCCTCTCCCCAAACCAGTCCAACACCGGTCCCTCCCCAAAAATGTCCAAAACCGCCCCTTCCCCAGCCCCGTCCAACACCGCAGCCTCCCCAACCCCATCCAACACCACCCTCTCCCCAACCCCGTCAAGCACAGCCCCTCTCCAAACATGTTCAACACCAATACTCCCCAACATCATTTAACACCACACTCCACTCCCAGCCCGTCCAACACCGCCCCCTCCCTAAACCCGTCCAACACCAACCCTTCCCTAACCCCAAACAACACCTCACACTCCCCAACCAAGTCCACCAAGGCCAATTCCCCAATCCCGTCCAACACTGCCCCCTCCCCCAACCCCATCGAACACCACCCCCTCCCCAACACTGTCCAACACCACCCTCTCCCCAATCCCGTCCGATTCCGCCCCCTCCCCAATCACCTCCAACACCGCTCCCTCCCACAAAGCTGTCCAAAACCGCACCCTCCCCCCACCCTGTCTAACACCGCCCCTCCCCCAACCCCGTCCAACACCGCCCTCTCCCTTACCCCGTCGAACACCACCCCCTCCTCAACACTGTCCAACACCGCTCCCTCCCCCAAAGCTGTCCAAAACCGCCCCCTCCTCCAACCCTGTCCAACATCGCCACCTCTCCCAACCCCGTCCAACACCGCCCCCTCCCTCAACCCCATCCAACACCGCCCACTCCCCAATCCCATCTGACACCGCCCCCTCCCCAATCCAATCCATCACTGCCCCCTCCCCAACCCCGTCCATCACTGCCCCTTCCACCAACACCGTCCAAAACTGCCCCCTGCCCAACACCATCCAACACCGCCCCCTCCCACAACCTGTCCAAAACCGTCCCCTCCACCAACCCCGTCCAACACCGCCCACTCCCCCAGCCCCGTCCAACACCTCACCCTCCCCAATCCCGTCCAACACCATCCACTCCCCCAGCCCCGTCCAACACCGCATCTTCCCCAACCCAATCAAACACCGCCCCCTCTCCCCAACACTGTCCAACACCGCCCCCTCCCCAACTCTGTCAAACACCGCCCCAATCCCTAACACCATCCAACACCGTCCACTCACCCAGACCCGTGCAACACCGCCTCTTCCCCAACCCCATCAAACACCGCCCCCCTTCCCAACACTGTCCAACACTGCCCCCTCCCCAACCCTGTCCAACACCGCCCCCTCCCCTAACCTGTCCCAAATCACCCCGTCCCCCCAACACCATCCAACACTGCCCACTCCCCCAGCCCCGTCCAAAACTGACCCCTCCACAACATCATCCAAGACCACCCCCAGACCCCAGCCCCGTCCAAAACCGCCCCCTCCAATACACCGTCCAACACCGCCCTCTCCCAAACCCCGTCCAACACTGCCCCCACCCCCAACTCCTTGAATCACCGCCCCCTCCCCAACCCATCACACACCAACACCTCCCCCAACATTGTCCAACACCGCCGCTTCCCCAAACTCGTCCAACTCCGCACCCTCCCCAATCCCATCCAACACAGACCCCTCCCGAATCCCATCCAACACCGCCCCCTTCCCAAACCCGTCCAACAACGCCCCCTCACCCCAACCCCGTCCATCACTGCCCCCTCCCACAACCCCATCAAACACTGGCCCCATCCCCAACACTGTCCAACACCACCCCCTACCCAATCCTGTCCAACACCGCCCCCTTTCCAACAGCGTCCAATAGTGCCCCCTCTCCAACATGGTCAAACACCACCCCCTCCCCCAACACCGTCGAACACCGCCGCCTCTCCAACCCCGTCCGATACCGCCCCCTCCCCAATCCCATCCAAAACTGCCCCCTCCCCAACCCTGTCCAACACTGCCTCCTCCCCAATCCCATCCAACACCGCCTCCCCTACACCATCCATCACTGCCCCCTCCTCAAACCCATCCAAAACCGCCCACTCCCCAAACCTGTCCAATCCCGCCCCCTCCACCAACACCATCCAACACCGCCCACTCCCTCAGCCCCGTCCAAAACCGACCCCGCCCTTACCCTGTCCAACACCGCCCCCTCCCCAAACCCGTCCAAAACCGCCCCCTCACCACAAACCCATCTATCACTGCCCCCTCCCCCAACCTCATCAACACCAGCCCCATCCCCAACCCCATCCAACACTGGCCCCTCCCCAAACCCGTCCAACACTGCCCCCTCTCCAAACCAATCAAACACCGGCCCCATCCCCAACACTGTCCAACACCGCACCCTTCCCAACCCTTCCCAACCCTCTCAAACACCGATCTATACCCAACCCCGTCCAACACCGCACCCTCCCCAACCAAGTCCAACACAGCCAATTCCCCAATCCCGTCCAACACCGCCCCCTGCCCCAACCCCATCGAACACCACCCCCTCCCCAACCCTGTCCAACACCGCCCCCTCCACAATCCCATCCAACACCACTCCCTCCCCCAAAGCTGTCCAAAACCGCCCCCTCCCCAACCCTGTCCAACACTGCCCCCTCCCCCAACCCCGTCCGACACTGCCCCCTTAACATTCCCGTCCATCACCACCCCCTCCCCTAACCTCGTCCACCACCGCCCCCTCACCAATCGAGTCCAACACCGCCCCTTTCGCCCAACCCTGTCCAACACCGCCTCTCCCTCAACTCCGTCCGACACCGCCTCCTCCCCAATCCCGTCTGACACCGCCACCCACAACTCCGTCCATCAACGCCCCTCCCCAAACCTGTCCAACACCGCCCCCTCCCCAACACCGTCCAACAACGCTGCCTCACCAACCCTGTCCAACACCACTCCCTCCCCAACTCCTTCCAAAACCACCCCCTCCCCAAACCCGTCCAACACCACACGCTCCCCAACCCATCCAACACCGCCCCTTCCCTAACCCCAAACAACACCTCACACTCCCCAATCAAGTCCACCATGGCCAATTCCCCAATCCCGTCCAACACTGCCCCCTCCCCCAACCCCATCGAACACCACCCCCTCCCCAACACTGTCCAACACCACCCCCTCCCCAATCCCGTCCGATTCCGACCCTGCCCAATCACATCCAACACCGCTCCCTCCCACAATGCTGTCAAAACCGCACCCTCCCCCAACCCTGTCTAACACCGCCCCTCCCCCAACCCCATCCAACACCACACCCTCCCCAACCCCGTCCAACACCGCCCTCTCCCTTACCCCGTCGAACACCACCCACTCCTCAACACTGTCCAACACCGCTCCCTCCCCCAAAGCTGGCCAAAACCGCCCCCTCCTCCAACCCTGTCCAACATCGCCCCCTCCCCCAACCCCGTCCAACACCACCCCTCCCTCAACCCCATCCAACACCGCCCCCTCCCCAATCCCGTCTGACACCGCCCCCTCCCCAATCCCATCCAACACTGCCCCCCACAACTCCGTCCATCACCGCCCCTCCCCAAACCTGTCCAACACTGCCGCCTCCCCAAACCCGTCCAACACCACACCCTCCCCAACCCCATCCAACACCGCCCCCTCCCGAACCTCGTCCAACACCTCCCCCTCCCCAATCACATGCTACACCGCCCACTCCCCTTGCCCCGTTCAAAACTGGCCACTCCCCTCGCCCCGTTACAAAACCGCCCCCTTCCCAACACCACCCAACACTGCCCCTCCACCAACACCACCCAACACTGCCCACTCCCCCGGCACCGTCCAACACCGCCCCCCAACCCTGTCCAACACCACCCTCTCACCCTAACCCTGTCCATCACTGCCCCCTACCCCAACCTGATCAAACACGGTCCCCATCCCCAACACCATCCAACACTGCCCCCTCCACCAACACCACGCAACACTGCTCACTCCCCCAGCCCCTTTCAAAACAGAACCCCTCCCCAACCCTGTCCAATACCGGACCATTCCCAACAACGTCCAACACTGCCCCATGCCCAACCTGATCAAACACTGCACCCTCCCCAACACCGTCCAACACCGCCCACTCCCCAACACCATCCAACACCGCCCCTCCCTCAACCCCGTCCGACACCGTCCCCTCCCCCACCCCCATCCGACACCGCCTCCTCCCCAATCCCGTCCAACACCGACCCCTCGCCAACCACGCCCAACACCGCCCCTTCCTCAACCCCGTCTGACACGGCCCCCTCCCCAATACCGTCTGACACCGCCCCCTCCCCAATCCCGTCCAACAGCGCCCCCCACAACTCCGACCAGCACCGCCCCTCCCCAACACCGTCCAACACCACCGCCTCACCAACCCCATCCAACATCACCCTCTCCCCAACTCCCTCCAAAACCACCCCCTCCCCAAACCCGTCCAAAACCGCCCCCTCCCCAACCCCGTCCAAAATTGCCCCCTCCCACAAACCCCTTCAAACACCTCCCCCTCGCCAACCCCGTCCAACACCGGCCACTCCCTAGCCCCTTTCAAAACCGCTCCCTTCCCAACACCATCCAACACTGCCCCTCCACCAACACCACCCAACACTGCCCACTCCCCGGCACCATTCAAAACCACCCCCTCCACAACACCGTCCAACACCGCCCCCTCACCACAACCTCGTCCATTACTGTACCCTACCCCAACCCCATCAAACACCGGCCCCATCCCCAACACGATCCAACACTGCCCCCTCCACCAACACCACCCAACACTGCCCACTCCCCAAGCCCCATTCAAAACCGAACCCTCCCCAACCCTGTCCAATACGGGACCATTCCCAACAATGTCAACACTGCCCCCTGCCCAACCTGATCAAACACTGCCCCCTCCCCAACACCGTCCAACACCGCTGCCTCACCAACCCCGTCCAACACCGCCCCTCCACAACCGCATCGAACACCGCCCCCTCCCCCAACTATGTCCAACACCATCCGCTCCCCAACACCGTCCAACACCGCCGCCACACCAACCGCGCCCAACACAACCCCTTCCCCAATACTCTCCAAAACCAACCCCTCCCCAAACCTGTCCAACATCGCACCATCCCCCAACCCCGTCCAACACCGCCCCCTCCACCAAAACTCCCCCAGCCCCGTTCAAAACCACCCCCTCCCCAAAACGGTCCAAACCGCCCCCACCCCAACCCTGTCAAACACTGCTCCCTCACCCCAACCCTGTCCAACACCATCCCCTCCCTAACACCGTCCAACACCGCCGCCTCACCAACCCCGTCGAACATCACCCCCTCCCCAACACTCTCCAAAACCATCCCCTCCCCAAACACGTCCAACACCGCACCATCCCCCAACCCCGTCCAACACCGGCCCCTCCCCAACCCCGTCCAACACTGCCCCCTCCTCAAGCCCGTCCAACACTGCCCCCTCCTCAAGCCCGTCCAACACCACCCCCTCCCCCAGCCCCGTTCACAATCGCCCTCTCCCCAACACCATCCAACTCCGCACACTCGAACAACACCATCCAACACTGCCCACTCCCCAGCCCCATTCAAACCCCCCCAACACCGTCCAACACTGCCCCCTCCACCAACACCGTCCAACACTGCCCTCACCCCGACACGTCCAACACTGCCTCCTCCCGAACCCCGTCCAACATTGCTCCCTCCCGTGAACCCCTTCAAACTCCACGTTCTCCCCAACCCCATCCAAAACAACCCCTCCCAAGCCCATCCAACACCGCTCCCTCCCCAACCACGTCCAACGTCGGCCCCTCCCCCAACCCCGTCCAACACCGCCCCCTCCCAAACCGCGTCTAACACTGCCCCCTCTACCCAATCCCTTCAAACACCGCCCCCATCCCCAACACCATCCAACACCGCCGCCACCCCAACCCCGTCCAACTCCGCATCATCCTCAACCCCATCCAACACCACCCCCTCCCCCAACCCCATCCAACACCGCACCCTCCCCCAACCCCATCCAACACCGCACCCTCTAAACCCCGTCTAACACTGCCACCTCCCCCTAATCTGGTCCAACACTGCCCCCTCTCCCCAACCCCATCAAACACCGCCCCCTCCACCAACACCATCCAACACCGCCCACTCCCCCAGCCCCGTTCACAACTGCCCCCTCCCCAACACCGTTCAACTCCGCTCCCTCCACCAACACCATCCAACACCGCCCACTCCCCGAACCCCGTTGAAATCCGCCCCCCTCCCCAACTTGGTCCAACACCGCCCTCACCCCAACCCTGTCAAACACTGCTCCCTCAACCCATCCCTTTCCAACACCGCCCCCTCCCCCAACACTGTCCAAAACCGCCCTCTCCTCAAACCTGTCCCACAACACCCCTTCCCCCAAACCCGTCCCACACTACCCCCTCCTCCAAACCCGTCCCACACTAACCCCTTCCCCAAACCCGTCCCACACCAACCCCTCCCCAGCACCATTCAACACCGCCCCCACCTTCAACCCCATCCCACACCACCCCCACCAAACCCTGTCGAACACCGCCCCCTCCCCAACCCAGTCCAACACCGCCCCCTCCCCTAACCCAGTCCAACACTGCCCTCTCCCCCAAACCTGTCCAACACCGACCCCTCCCCAATCCCGTCCAAAACTGCACTCTCCCCCAACCCCATTAAACGCCTCCCCGTCCCCCCAACCCCGTCCAACACCGGGCCCTCCCAAACCCTATTCAACACCAAACTCTTCCCAAACCTAGTCCAAAACCTCCCCCTCCCCAACACCGTCCAACACCGCCCCCACCCCAACACTGTCTAACACCCCCCATCCCCCAACCCCATACAACACTGCAACCTCCCCAACCCTGTCCAACACCACTCCCTCCCCTTCACCTGTCCCACACCAACCACTCCCCCAACACCGCCCAACACCGCTGCTTCCCAAACCCCATCCGACACCACCCCCTCCCCAATCCCATCCAACACCTCCCCCTCCCCAAACCCGTCCAACACCGCCCCCTCCCCAAACCGTCCCCTCCCCCAACACCGTCCAACACCACCGCCTCCCCAACCCCATCCGACACTGCCCCCGGTTCAACCCTCTCCAACACCACCTCCCCCCCAAACCCATCACACACCGCACTCTCCCACAAACCCGTCCCACGCCAACCCCTTCCCCAACACCATCCAACAGTGCCCCCACCTTCAACCCCATCCGACACCACCCCCTCCCAATCCCCGTCCAACACCGCCCCCTCCCCCAACTCCATCCACACCGGCCCCTCCCACAAACACGTCCATCACCGACCCCTCCCCAACCCCGTCCAACACCACCCCCTCCCCCAGGCACATCCAACACCTCCAAATCCCCAATGCTGTCAAACACTGCCCCCTCCCCAACCCCGTCCAACACCGTCCCCTCCCCAACCCCGTCCAACACTGCACCCTCACCAAACCCGTCCAACACGGCCCCCTCCCCAACCCTCCAAAACCTCCCCTCCCCCCAAAACCCGTCCAACACCACCCCCTCCCAAAACCTCCATCACCGCCCACTGCCCTCAACCACCACCATCGCCGTCCCCCTATCCCCAACCCCGTCCAACACCGCCACCTCACCCCAACTCCGTCCATCACTGTCCCCTCCCCTACCCCGTCCAAAACCGGCCGCTCACCAATATTGTCCAACACTGCACCTTCCCCAAACCCTGTCCAACACCTCCCACTCCCCCCAAGCCCGTCCAACACCGACCCCTCCCAAACCCCATTCAACACCGCACCCTCCCACAACTTAGTCCAACACCTCCCCCTCCTCAACCCCGTACAACACCGCCCCCACCCCAACACTGTCCAACAACGCCACACCACCGAACGCCATGCAACACCGCCCCCCACCCCAACCCCGTCCAAAACCACCCCCTTCCCAAACCTGTCCAATACCACATCCTCCGCCAACCCTGTCCAACACCGCCCCCTCCCAAAAACTCCATCACCGCCCACTACCCTCAACCACCTCCATCTCCGCCCCTATCCCCAACCCCTTCAAACACCGCCCCTCCCCCAAACACGTCCATCACCGACCCCTCCTCAACCCCGTCCCACACCACCCCCTGCCCAAAACCCGTCACAGACCACACTCTCCCCCAAACCCGTCCCACACCAACCCCTTCCCCAACACCATTCAACAGCTCCCCCACCTTCAAACCTGTCCTACACCACCCCCTCCCAAACCCCGTCGAACACCGCCCCCTCCCCCAAGCCCATCCAACATAGTCCCCTTCCCCAAACACGTCCATCACCAACCCCTCCCCAACCGCGTCCAACACCAACCCCTCCCCCAGGCCAGTCCAACACCTCCACATCCCCAACGCTGTCAAACACCGCCCCCTCCCCAAACTGATTCAACACCGCCCCATTCACAACCCCGTCCTTCACCGCCCCCTCCCCAACCCCATGCAACACTGCAACCTCACCAAACCCATACAACACGGCCCCCTCCCCCAACCCTCCAAATCCTCCCCCTCCCCCAAGACCCGTCCAACACCGCCACCTCCCAAAACCTCCATCACCGCCCACTACGCTCAACCACCTCCATCACCGTCCCCCTATCCCCAACCCCGTCCAACACCGCCCCCTCACCCAACCCCGTCCAACACCGGCCCCTCCCAAACCCCATTCAACACTGCACCCTCCCCCAACCTAGCCCAACAACTCCCCCTCCCCAACCCCGTACAACACCGCCCCACTCCAACACGGTCCAACAACGCCACACCACCGAACACTGTGCAACACCGCCCCCTCCCCAAACCCATCAAAAACTACCCCCTCCCAAAACCCGTCCAACACCACATCCTCCGCCAACCCCATCCAGCACCGCCCCCTCCCAAAACCTCCATCACCGCCCACTACTTTCAACCACCTCCATCACCAACTCCTCCCGAACCCCGTCCAACACTCCCCCTCCCCCAGGCCCGTCCAACACCTCCACATCCCCAACCCTGTCAAACACATGCCCCCTCCCCAATCCCGTCCAACACCACCCCATTCACAACCCCATCCTTCACCACCCCCTCCCCAACCCCGTCCAACACTGCACCCTCACCAAACCCGTCCAACAAGGCCCCCTCCCCAACCCTCCAAAACCTCCCCCTCCACCCAAGACCCGTCCAACACCGCCCCCACCCACAAAAATCCATCACCGCCCACTGCCCTCAACCACGTCCATCACCACCCCCTATCCCCAACCCCGTCCAACACCTCCCCCTCACCCCAACCCCGTCCATCACTGTCCCCTCTCCACCCCGTCCAAAACCGGCCCTCACTAATATCGTCCAACACTGCACCTTCCCCCAACCAAGTCCAACACCTCCCCCTCCCCCAAAACCTGTCCAACACCGGCCCCTCCCAAAACCCATTCAACACCGCACCCACCCCCAACCTAGTCTAACACCTCCCCTCCCCAACCCTGTACAACACCGCCCCCACCCAAACACTGTTAATCAATGCCACACCCCCGAATGCCGTGCAACTCCGTCCCCTCCCCAACCCCGTCCAAATCCACCCCCTCCCCAAACCCGTCCAACACCAGATCCACCGCCAACCCCGTCCAACACCGCCCCCTCCCCAACCCAGTCACACAACACCCCTTCCCCCAAATCTATCTCACATTAACCCCATCCCCCAAACCCGTCCCACACCAACCCCTCCTCCACCATCCAACACCGGCCCCACCTTCAACCAAGTCCCACACCACTCGCTCCAAAATCCTGTACAACACCGCCCCTCCCCAACCCAATCCAACACAGTACTCTCACCCAACCCCGTCCAATACATCCCCCACCCCGCCAAGCCCGTCCAACTCCGGTCGCTCCCAAACCCTGTTCAACACCGCACCCTCCCCTATGTCAGTCCAAAACCTCCAACTCCCCTACCCCGTCCAACACCGCCCCCACACCAACACTGTCCAACACCCCCATCACCCAACATAGCCCCCTACCAAACCCGGCCAATACCGCCCCCTCCACAACCCCGTCCAACACCGCCCACTCCCCAACCCTGTCCAACACCACCCCCTCCCCAACCCCATCCAACACTTCACCCTCACCAAACCCGTCCAACACCACCCCCTCCCCAACCCCGTCCAACACTTCACCCTCACCAAACCCGTCCAACACGGCCCCCACCCCAACCCCATCCAACACCTCCCCCTCCCTCCAAAACCCGACCACCACCGCCCCGTCCCAAAACCACCATCACCGCCCACTCCACTCAACCCCCTCCATCACCGCCCCCACTCCCAACTCCGTCCAACACTGCCCCCTCAAACCAACCCCATCCATCACTGCCCCCTTCCCAACCCCATCCAACACCACCCCCACCCCAACACTGTCCTACACCGCCCCACCCCCCAACCTCATACAACACCACCCACTCCCCAACCACTTCCAAAACCACCCCCTCCCAATCCCGTCCAACACCGCATCCTCCCCAACCCCGTCCAACATCGCCCCCTCCCCAACCCCATCCCACACCAACCACTCCCCCAAACCCGTCCCACACCTCCCCTTCCACAACCCCATCCAACACCGCCCCCTCCCCCAACCATGTCGAACACCGACCCCTCGACGAACATCATCCAACACCGCCGCTTCACCAACCCCGCCCAACACCACCCCCTCCCCAAACCCGTCCAACACTGTACCCTCCCACAACCCCGTCCAACACCGCCCTCTACCCAACCCGTCCAACACTGCCCCCTCCCCAACCCTGTCCAACATTGTCCCCTCCCGTTAACCCCTTCAAACACCACCCCCTCTCCAATCCCGTCCAACACTGCCCCCTCCCCTATCCCCGTCCAACACTGCCCCCTCCCCCAAACCCGTCCAACACTGCCCCGTCCCAAAACATCCATCAACCACCTCCATCACCGCCCCCTACCCCCAACCCCGTCCAACACCGCCCCCTCCCCAAACCCGTGCATCACCTTCCCCTCCCCCAACTCAGTCCAACACCGCCCCTTCCAATAACACCATCCAAAACCACCCACTCCCCCAGCCCCGTTCTAAACCAACCCCTCCCCATCCACGTCCAACACCACCCCCTCTCTAATCCCGTCCAACACGGCCCTCTCCCCCAGCTCCGTCCAACACCTCCCACTCCCCCCAACCCCACCCAACACTGCCCCATCCCAAAACCTCCATCACCGCCCACTCCCCTCAACCACCTCCATCACCGCCCCCTACCGCCAACCCCGTCCAACACCGCTCCCTCCCCTACACCGTCCAAAACCGGCCCCTCACCAATATCGTCCAACACCTCCCCCTCCTCCAAACTCAGTCCAACACCGGCCCCTTCCAAATCCCGTTCAACACTGCACCCTCCCCCAACCTAGTCCAACACCTCCCCCTACCCAGCCCCATCCAACACCGCCCCCAGCCCAACACTGTCCAACACAGCCCCACCGCCCAACCCGTACACCACCCTCTCCCCAACACTGTCCAAAACCATCCCATCCCCAAAGGCATTCAACACCGCATCCGCCTCCAACTCCGTCCACCACCGCCCGTTCCCCCAACCCCGTCCCACACCACCCCTCCCCCAAACCCATCCCACTCCTCCCCCTCCCCAACCCCGTCCGACACAGCCCGCACCCAACCCTGTCCCACAACACACCCTCCCCCAAACCCGTCCCAATCCACCCCCTCCCCCAAACCTGTCCCACAACAACCCCTCCCCTAACACCACCCAACAGCGCCGCCTCTGCATGCCTGTACGACACCACCCACCTCGCCTCCCAAGGGGCCGGTTTTGGAGGGGGTTGGGGAGGGGGCGGAATCAGACGGGGTGGGGGAGGCGGCGGTGCTGGAAGGTTTTGGGGGAGGGGCGGTGTTGGATGGTTTTGGGGTGGGGGCAGTCTTTAACAGGGCTGGGGGAGAGGACGGTGTTGGATTGTGTTGGTGGAGGGGGCGAAGTTAGACGGTGTTGGGGAGGGGGCGGTTTTGAACGGGGTTGGGGAGAGAGCGGTGTTGAACGGGGTTGTGGAATGGGGCAGTGTTGGATAGTGATGGGCTGGGAGAGGAGTGGGACAGGGTTGGGGAGGTGGCGGGTGTGAACGGGACTGGGGGAGTGGGCTGTGTTGAACGGGGTTGGGGAGGGGGCCGTGTTGGACGGTTTTGGGGTTGGGGCAGCGTTTGATGGGGTTGGGGGAGGGTGCAGTGTTGGACCGGGTTGGGGGGATGGGGCAGTGTTGGACGGGGTTGGGGAAGGGGGCGGTGTTGGATGGGGTTGCAGAGGGGGCGGTGTTGGACAGGGTTGGGGACGGGGTGGTTTTCAACGGTGCTGGGGGAGAGGGCGGTGTTGGATGGTATTGGTGTAGGGGCGGTGTTGGACGGAGTTGGGGGAGGGGGCGATGTTGGATGGTGTTGGGAATGGGGGCAGTGCTTGACGTGGTTGGTGAGGGGGCAGTGTTGGACAGGGTTGGGGGAAGGGGTCAGTCTTAGGCCGGGTTTTTGAGGGGGCGGTTTTGGACGGGATTGGTGAAGTGGCAGTGCTGGACGGTGTTGGTGGCGGGGTCTGTGTTGGATATGGTTGGGGGAGGAGGCAGTGTGGGATGGCATTTTTGGAGGGGGCATTGGGAAGGGAGCGGTGTCGGACGGGGTTGGGAGGCATCGGTGTTGGGCGGTGTTGGAGGAGGGGGTGATAAGGGACGGGGTTAGAGGAGGGGGTGTTGTGGGACAGGGTTGTGGAGGGGGTTCGGTGCCCGACGGGGTTGGGGAGGTGGCGGTGTTGGTTGGTGGTGGAGAGTGGGAGATGTTGGACGGGGTTGGGGAGGGTGCGGTTTTCCACGGGGCTGGGGGAGTGGGCGATGTTGGATGATGTTGGTGGAGGGGGCGGTGTTGGACAGAGTTGGGGAGGGGGCGGTGTTGGACGGGGTTGTGGAGGGGGCGGTGTCGGATTGGTTTAGGGGAGGGGGTGGTGTTGGACGGGGTTGGGGAGGGGGTGGTGATGGACGGGGTTGGGGAGGGGGCAGTGTTGGACGGGGTTGGGTGGAGGGGGCAGTGTTAGACCAGGTTTTGGAGGGGGCGGTGTTGGACGGGTTTGGGGGAGGGGGCGGAGTTGAATGGTGTTGGGGAGCGGCAGTTGTGAACGGGGTTGGGGAAGTGTGCGGTGTTGTATGGTGCTGGTAGAGGGAGTGGTGTTGGACAGGGTTCGGGGAGAGGTCGGTGTTGGACGGGGTTGGGGAGGGGCCGGTGTTGGACGGTTTTGGGGATGGGGCGGTGTTTGATGGGTTTGGGGGAGGGGGCAGTGTTGGACCGGGTTGGGGGGAGGGGGCAGTGTTAGACTGGGTTTCGGAGGGGACGGTGTTGTATGGTGTTGGGGAGGAGGCGGTATAGGACGGTGTTGAGGCAGGGGCGGTGTTGGACAGGTTTGGGGGAGGGGGTGGTGTTTGATGGGGTTGGGGGGGCAGTGATGGACGGGGTTGGGTAGGGGGCGGTGTTGGACTGGGTTGAGGAGGGAGCGGGGTTGGACAGTGTTGGGTATGAGTCGGTGTTTGACGGGGTTAGGGAGGGGGCGGTGTTGTATGGTTTTGGGGAGGGGACGGTGTTGTACGGTGTTGGGGAGGGGACGGTGTTGTACGGTGTTGGGGAGGGGGCGGTATTTGATTGGGTTGGGGAGGGGACAGTGTTGGATGGTTTTGGGAAGGGGCCGGTTTTGGACAGGGTTGGGGAGGGGTTCAGTTTTGAACGGGGCTGGGGGAGTGGGCAATGTTGGATGGTGTTGGGGATTGGGCCGTTGTTTGATGGGGCTGGGGTAGAGGGCAGTGATGGACGGGGTTGGGGTGACGGTGTGGTGTTCGACAGGGTTGGGGGCAGGGAGCAGTGTTTGACAGTGTTGGGGAGGGGGCGGTGTTGGATGGTGTTGGGGAGGGGGCGGTTTTGAACAGGGCTGGGGGAGAGGGTAGTGTTGGACAGGATTTGGGGGGGCTGTTGGACGAGGTGGGGAGGGGGCGGTGTCGGACGGGGTTGGAGAGGGGGCTTTTTTGGACGGGGCTGGGGGAGTGGGCGGTGCTGGCTGGTGTTGGTGGAGGGGGCAGTGTTGGACAGGTTTGGGGAGGGGGCGGTGATTGATGGGGTTGGGGGAGGGGGCAGTGATGGACGGTGTTCAGGTGAGGGGTCAGTTTTGCACTGGGTTGGTGAGGGAGCGGTGTTGGATGCGGTTTGGGAGGCGGGGTTGTGGGAACGGGTGGTGGTGGATGGAGTTGGAGGCGGATGCGGTGTTGAATGGCTTTGGGGAATAGATGGTTTTGGACAGGGTTGGGGAGGGGGTGGTGTACGGGTTGGGTGGTGGGGCTGCGTTGGACAGTGTTGGGATGGGGGCGGTGTTGGATGGGGCTGGGGACGGGGAGGTGTTGGACTAGGTTGGGGGAGGGTGCGGTGTTGAACGGAGTTTGGAAGGGGCCGGTGTTGGACTGGGTTTGGAGGAGGGGGAGGTGTTGGACGATATTGGTGAGGGGCCGGTTTTGGACGGTGTAGGGGAGGGAGCGGTGTTGGACGGGATTTGGAAGGGGCCGGTGTTGGACTGAGTTTGGAGGAGGGGGAGGTGTTGGACGATATTGGTGAGGGGCCGGTTTTGGACGGTGTAGGGGAGGGAGCGGTGTTGGACGGGGTTGGCGGTAGGGGGCGGTGATGGAGGTGGTTGAGGGTAGTGGGCGGTGATGGAGGTTTTGGGATGGGGCAGTGTTGGGTGGGGTTGGGGGGAGTGGGAGGTGTTGGGCGGAGTTGGGGGAGAGGGCCGTGTTGGACGAATTTGGGGAGTGGGCAGTGTTGGATGTGGATGGGGAGGGGTTGGTTTAGAACGGGGCTGGGGGAGTGGGTGGTTTTGGATGGTGTTATTGGAAGGGGCGGTGTTGGACTGAGTTGGGGAGGGGGAGGTGATGGACGGTTTTGGGGGAGGGGGCGGTGTTGGATGGTTTTGGGCGAGGGGGCAGTATTGGACGGGGTTGGGGGGTGGGGGCAGTGTTGGACGGGGATAGGGGAGGGGGCAGTGTTGGACGTGGTTGGAGAGGGGGTGGTGTTTGAAGGGGTTAACGGGAGGGGGCAATGTTGGACGGGGTTGTGGGAGGGTACAGTGTTGGACGGGTTTGGGGAGGGGGTGGTGTTGGACGGGGTTGGTGAAGCGGCGGTGTTGGATGGTGTTGGTCGAGGGGTCGGTGTTCGACATGGTTGGGGGAGGGGGCGGTGTTGGATGGGGTTGTGCAAGGGGAGGTGTGGGACGGGTTTGGGGAGGGGTTGGTGTGGGATGGGGTTGGGGAGGGGGCGATGTTGGCCGGGGTTGGGAAGGATGCGGTGTTGGACGGGATTGGGGAGGGGGTGGTTTTGGAAGTGGTTGGGGAGTGGGTGGTGTTGTATGAGGTTGGGGGGTGGGGCGGTGTAGGACAGTGTTGGGGTGGGGGTGTTGTTGGATGGGGTTGGGAAGGGGGCAGTGATGGATGGGGTTGGTTTGAGGGGGCAGTGTTGGACGGAGTTGGGAGTGGGGGCGGTGATGGAGGGGGTTGAGTGGAGTGGGCGGTGATGGTGGTTTTGGGAGGGGGCGGTGGTGGACGGGTTTTGGAGGGAGGGGAAGGTGTTGGATGGGGTTGGGGTGGGGGCCGTGTTGGACGGGTTTGGTGAGGGTGCAGTGTTGGACGGGGTTGGGGAGGGGGTGGTGTTGGACGGGGTTGGGGAGGGGGCAGTGTTGGATGGGGTTGGGGAGGGGGCGGTTTTGGACGGGGTAGGGGAGGGGGCGGTGTTGGACGGGGTTGTGGAGGGGGCAGTGTTGGACGGGGTTGGGGAGGGGCAGTGTTGGACAGGTTTGGGGAGGGGGGTGTTGGACGGGGTTGGGGAGGGTGCTGTTACGATGGGGTTGGGCAGGGGGATGTGTTGGACAGGGCTGGGAAGGGGGATGTGTTGGACGGGGCTGGGGAGGGGGATATGTTGGACGAGGCTGGGGAGGGGGATGTGTTGGACGGGGCTGGGGAGGGGGATGTGTTGGACGGGGCTGGGGAGGGGGATGTGTTGGACGTGTTTGGGGAGGGAGCGGTGTTGGATGGGTTTGAGGAGAGGGCGATGTTGGACGGGGTTGGGGAGGGGGCGGTGTTGGACGGAGTTGGGGGGAGGGGGCGGTGTTGGACGGAGTTGGGGGAGGGGGCGGTGTTGGACGGGGTTGGGGGCTTGTGCGGTGTTGGAAGGGTTTGGGGAGGGGGCAGTGTTGGACTGGTTTGGGGAGGGGGCGCTGTTTGACAGGGTTGGGGGATGGGGCGGTGTTGGACGGGGTTGGGGAGGGGCGGTGCTTGACAGTATTGGGGAGGGGGCGGTGATGGACAGGGCAAGTGGGAGGTGCGGTGCTGGATGTGCAAGTGGGAGGGGGTGGTGTTGGATGGGTTGGGTATGAGGGCGGTGTTGGACAGGTTGGGGAGGGGCGGTGGTGAGTGTCAGGCTAGAGGCGGAGTGTGGATGGTTATTAAGGTCAGGCTGTGGGCGATGTTGGACGGTGATGAGGGTCAGGCTGGGGCAGATGTGTGGTCAGCAGTGAAGATCAGGCATTGGCTGGTGCGTGCACGGCAGTGAGGGTCAGGCTGGGGGTGGTGAGGGTCAGGCTGGAAGCGGTGAGTGGACAGCGGTGAGGGTCAGGCTGCGGGCAGTGACTCTCAGGCTGGGGCAGGTGAAGGTCCGTTTGGGGGCGGTGTGTGGACGGTGGTGAGGGTGAGCTGGGGATGGTGTTAAACGGAGGTGAGGGTCAGGTTGGGGTGCGGTGTGTGGGTGGCTGTGAAGGTCAGGCTGGTAGCAATGTGTGGAGGGCGATGTGGTTCAGGCAGGGATCGGTGTATGGACAGCGGTGAGGGTCAGGCTGGGGGCGGTGTGCGGGCGGTTGTGAGGGCCAGGCCTGGGTGGCGTGTTGGGGTGGTGAAGGTGAGGCTACAGGCGGTGTGTGGACGGCGTTGTGGGTCGGTCTGGGAATGATTTTGGAGGGTGATGAGGGTCAGGCTGTTGTCGGTTTTTTGAGTGAGTGTCAGACTGTGGGTAGTGTGTCGGGGACAGTGAGTGTCAGGCTGGGGGCGGTGTGTGGATGGCCGGGAGAGTCAGGATGGGGCTTGGTGTGTGGGCAGGCGGTGAGTGTCAGGTTGGGAGCGGTGTGTCAATGTGGTGAGGGTCAGGCTGGGGGCGGTGTGTGGGCAGCAGGGAGGGTCAGGCTAGGGGTGGTGTGTCAGTGTGGTGAGGGTCAGGCTGGGGGCAGTATGTGTGGGGTGGTGAGGGTCAGCTTGAGGGTGGTGTGTTGAGGCGGTACGGGTTAGGCTGGGGGCGGTGTGTCAGGGGCAGCAAGGGTCAGACTGGTGGCAGTGTGTGGGCAGGCCTGAGGGTCAGGCTGGGAGCGGTGTATCGGGGCTTTGAGGGTCAGGCTGGGGGCAGTGTGTGGATGGAAGTGAGGGTCAGGCTGGGGGCGGTGTGTGGGTAGCCATGAGGGTCATGCTGGGAGCCACATTGGACGGCAGTGAGGGTCAGGCTGGGGGCGGTGTGTGGGCAGCCATGAGGGTCATGCTGGGAGCCACGTTGGACGGCAGTGAGGGTCAGGTTGGGAACGCTGTGAGGATGGCGGAGGGGGTCAGGCTGGGGGCGGTGTGTGAATGGCGGTGAGGTTCAGGCTGGGCCAGTTTTGGACAGCGGTGAGGGTCAGACTAGGGGCGGTGTATGGACGGTAGAGTGGGTCAGTCTGGGGATGATGTGTCGATGGTGGCGAGAGTCAGGCTGAGGGCGGTGTGTGGGTGGTGGTGAGATTCAGGCTGAGGGCGGTGTGTGGATGGTGGTGTGGGACGATGTTGGACGGAGGTGAGGGTTAGGCTGGGGGTGGTGAGGGTCAGGCTGAGGGCGGTGTGCGGATGGTGGTGTGGGACGATTTTGGACGGAGGTTAGGGTTAGGCTGGGGGTGGTGTGTGGGGGCGGTGAGGATCAGGCTGAGGGTGGTGTGTTGGAGTGGTACAGGTCAGGCTGGGGTCGGTGTGTCAGGGGCAGCAAGGGTCAGGCTGGTGGCAGTGTGTGGACGGCGGTGATGGCCAGGCTGGGAACGGTGTGTGGGCAGTGTTGAGGGTCAGTTTGGGGGAGGTGTATCGGGGGCAGCAAGGGTCAGGCTGGCGGTGTTGTGTCAGGACGGTGAGGGTCAGGCTAGGGGTGGTGTGTCAGGGGAAACAATGGTCAGGCTGGTCGCAGTGTGTGGATGGCGGTGATGGTCAGTCTGAGAACGTTGTGTGGGTGGGGTTGAGGGTCAGTATGGGGGCGGTGTATCGGGGGCAGCAAGGGTCAGGCTGGCGGTGTTGTGTCAGGATAGTGACGGTCAGGCTGGGGGCGGTGTGTGGATGGAAGTGAGGGTCAGGCAGGGGGGAGTGTGTGGGAAGCAGTTAGGATCAGGCTGGGGCAGTGTGAGGACGGCAGTGAGGGTTACGTTGGGGGCGGTGGGTGGGCGGTGGGGAGGGTCAGGCTGGGGCGGTGTGTGGGCAAACATGAGGGTCATGTTGGGAGCCACGTTGGACGGCAGTGAGGATCAGGCTGGGAACGGTGTGTGGGCAGGGTTGAGGGTTAGGTTAGGGGCGGGGTATCAGGACATTGAAGGTCAGGCTGGGGGTGTTGTGTCAGGACAGTGAGGGTCAGGCTGGAGCAGTGTGAGGACAGCAGTGAGGGTCAGGCAGGGGGCAGTGTGTGGATGGTGGTGAGGGTCAGGCTGTTGGCAGTGTGTGGATGGCTGTGAGGGTCCGGCTCGAAACGGTGTGTGGACGGCGGTGAGGGTCAGGTGGGGTGGGTGTGGATGGCATTGAGGGTCAAGCTGGGAACGGTGTGTTTATGGCATTGAGGGTCAGGCAGGTGGCGGTGTGTGGACAGCAGTGAGGATCAGACTGGGGCGGTGTTTCGGTGGCTGTGAGGATCAGGCCCGAGGCGGTGTGTGGACAGAAGTGAGGGTCAGGCTGGGATTGGTGTTGAATGGGGGTGAGGGTTAGGCTGGGGACAGAGTGTAGACCGAGTGGAGAGGCAGGCTGGGTGCGTTGTGTGGATGCCGGTGAGGATCAGGCTTTGGGCAGTGTGTGGATGGTGGTGAGGGTCAGGCTGATGATGGTGTGTGGACGGCTGTGAGGGTCTGGCTAGAAACAGTGTGTGGGTGTGGATGTCGGGTGAGGGACAGGTGTGGTGGGTGTGGACGGCATTGAGAGTCAAGTTGGAACGGTGTGTTAATGGCAATGAGGGTCAGTCAGGTGGCGGTGTGTGGACAGCGGTGAGGGTCAGGCTGTTCGCGTTGTGTGGACGGTGGTGAGGATCAGACTGGGGCGGTGTTTCGGCGGCCATGAGGATCAGGCTCGGGGCGATGTGTGGATGTGACTGAGGGCCAGTCTCGGGCGGTGTGTGGACAGCAGTGGGGGTCAGGCTGGGGGAGGTGTTGGACAGCGATGAGGGACAGGTTGGGTGCGGTGTTGAACGATGGTGAGGGTCAGGTTAGGAGTGGTGTGTGGACGTCGGTGAGGGTCAGGCTGGGGATGGTGTGTGGCCCGAGTGGAGAGTCAGGCTGGGTGCGTTGTGTGGATAGCAGTGAAGTTCAGGCTGGGGGCAGTGTGTGGACAGCGGTGAGGGTCAGGCTGGGGGCAGATTGTGGACGGTGGTGGGGGTCAGGCTGGGGGCAGTGTGTGGACGGTGGTGTCAGGCTGGGGGCAGTGTGTGTACGGTGGTGAGTGTCAGGCTGAGGGCAGTGTGTGGACGGTGCTGAGGGCCAGGCTGGGGGCAGTGTGTAGACGGTGGTGAGTATCAGGCTGGGGGCAGTGTGTGGACGGTGGTGAGGGTCAGGCTGGGGGCAGTGTGTCGGCGGTGGTGAGGGTCAGGCTGCGGGGGGTGTGTGGACGGTGGTCTTTATCAGGCTGGGGGCAGTGTGTGGACGGTGGTGGGGGTCAGGCTGGTGGCAGTGTGTCGGCGGTGGTGAGGGTCAGGCTGGGGACAGTGAGTGGACAGTGGTGAGGGTCAGGCTGGGGGCAGTGTGTCGGTGGTGGTGAGGGTCAGGCTTGGGGCAATGTGTGGACAGTGGTGAGGGTCAGGCTGTTGGCGTTGTGTGGACGGGGGTGAGGATTAGACTGGGGCGGTGTTTCGGCGGCCATGAGGATCAGGCTCAGGGCGATGTGTGGATGGTACTGAGGGCCAGTCTCGGGCGGTGTGTGGACAGCAGTGGGGGTCAGGCTGGGGGCTGTGTTGGACAGTGATGAGGGACAGGCTGGGTGCGATGTTGAATGATGGTGAGGTTCAGGCTCGGGGTGGTGTGGATATCGGTAAGGGTCAGGCTAGGAGTGGTGTGTGGACATCGGTGAGGGTCAGGCTGGGGACGGTGTGTGGCCCGAGTGGAGAGTGAGGCTGGGTGCGTTGTGTGGACAGCAGTGAAGTTCAGGCTGGGGGCAGTGTGTGGACAGCGGTGAGGGTCAGTCTGGGCGTGGAGTGAAGATGGTGGTGAGGGTCAGGCTGGGGGCGGTGTGTTTATGGCGGAAAGAATCAGACGGGAGACGGTGTTTGTGTGGTGGTGAGGGTCAGACTGGGACCGTGTGTAGACGATGGTGAGGGTCAAGCTGGGGCCAGTGTGTGGATGGTGGTGAGGGTCCGGCTAGGGGCGGTGTGTAGCCTGCGCTGAGGGTCTGGCTGAGGGTGGTGTGTTGGTGGCAGTGAGGACCAGGCTGAGAGCGGAGTGTGGATGTTGGTGAGGATCAGGCTGTTGGCGGTGTGTGGATGGCGCTGAGGGTCAGGCTGGGTGCGGTGTGTGGGCAGCAGTGAGGGTTTGGCTAGGGTGGTGTTGAACAGCGATGATGGTCAGGTGGGTGGCAATGTTGGACAGCGGTGAGGGTCAGGCTGGGTGCGGTGAGGGTATGGCTGGGGGGAGTGCGTCTGGGGTGGTGAGGGTCAGGCTGGGGGTGGTGTGAGGCGGACCAGTGAGGATCTGGCTGGGGGCGGTGTGTGGATGATGGTGAGGGTTAGTTTGGGGACGGTGTGTGGGCGGAAGTGAGGGTCGGTCTGGGTGTGGTGTGTGGATGGCGGTGAGGATCAAACTGGGGACGGTGTATGGGCAGCAGTGAGGGTCAGGCTGGGGGCAGTGTTGGACGGCGGTGAGGGTCAGGATAGGGGCAGTGTGTGGACATCCGTGAAGGCCAGGCTGGGGGCGATCTATGGAAGGTGGTGACGGTCAGGCTAGGGGCTGTGACTGGACGGTGGTGAGTGTCAGGCTGTGGGGCAATGTGTGGGCGACATTGAGGGTCAGGTTGGGAGCGGTGTTGGACGGCAGTGAGGGTCAGGATGGGGGTGGTGTGTGGGCGTTAGTGAGAACCAGGCTGGGGGCAGTGTGTGGACGGCGGTGAGTGTCAGGCTGGGGGTAGTGTGTGAGCGGTGGTGAAAGTCAGGCTGGGGGCAGTGTGTGGACGGTGGTGGGGGTCAGGCTGGGGACAGTGTGTGGACGGTGGTGAGGGTCAGGCTGGTGGCAGTGCGTGGACAGTGGTGAGGGTCAGGCTGGGGGCAGTGTGTCGGCGGTGGTGAGGGTCAGTCTGGGGACAGTGTGTGGACAAAGGTGAGGGTCAGTCTGGTGGCAGTGCGTGGACAGTGTTGAGGGACAAGCTGGGATTGGTGTGTGGACGGTGGTGAGGGTCAGGCTGGTGTCTGTGTGTGAATGGCAGTGAGGTTTAGTCTGTGGCGATGTGTGGGTGGCAGTGAGGGCGGCGTGTCGGCGGTGGTGAGGGTCAGGCTGGGGGCAGAGTGTGGACGGTGGTGAGGGTCAGGCTGGGGGCAGTGTGTGGACAGTGGTGAGGGTCAGGCTGGGGGCAGTGTATGGACGGTGGTGAGTGTCAGGCTGGGGGCAGTGTGTCGACGGTGGTGAGTATCAAGCTGAGGGCAGTGTTTGGACGGTGGTGAGTGTCAGGCTGGGGGCAGTGTGTGGACGGTGGTGAGGGTCAGGCTGGGGGTAGTGTGTCAGCGGTGGTGAGGGTCAGGCTGGGGACAGTGAGTGCACGGTGGTGAGGGTCAGTCTGGTGGCAGTGCGTGGACAGTGGTGAGGGTCAGGCTGGGGACAGTGTGTCGGCGGTGGTGAGGGTCAGGCTTGGGGCAATGTGTGGACAGTGGTGAGGGTCAGGCTGTTGGCGTTGTGTGGACGGTGGTGAGGATCAGACTGTGGCGGTGTTTCGGCGGCCATGAGGATCAGGCTCAGGGCGATGTGTGGATGGTACTGAGGGCCAGTCTCGGGCGGTGTGTGGACAGCAGTTGGGGTCAGGCAGGGGGCGGTGTTGGACAGAGATGAGGGACAGGCTGGGTGCGATGTTGAATGAGGGTGAGGTTCAGATGCGGGGTGGTGTGGATATCGGTGAGGGTCAGGCTAGGAGTGGTGTGTGGACGTCGGTGAGGGTCAGGCTCGGGACGGTGTGTGGCCCGAGTGGAGAGTCAGACTGGGTGCGTTGTGTGGACAGCAGTGAAGTTCAGGCCTGGGGCAGTGTGTGGACAGCGGTGAGGGTCAGGCTGGGGGCAGTGTGTCGATGGCGGAAAGGATCAGACAGGAGACGGTGTTTGTGTGGTGGTGAGGGTCAGACTGGGGACCGTGTGTAGACGGTGGTGAGGGTCAAGCTGGGGCCAGTGTGTGGATGGTGGTGAGGGTCCGGCTAGGGGCGGTGTGTAGACTGCGCTGAGGGTCAGGCTGAGGGTGGTGTGTGGGCGGCAGTGAGGACCAGGCTGAGAGCGGAGTGTGGATGTTGGTGAGGATCAGGCTGTTGGCGGTGTGTGGATGGCGCTGAGGGTCAGGCTGGGTGCGGTGTGTGGGCAGCAGTGAGGGTTTGGCTAGGGTGGTGTTGAACAGCGATGATGGTCAGGTGGGTGGCAATGTTGGACAGCGGTAAGGGTCAGGCTGGGTGCGGTGAGGGTATGGCTGGGGGGAGTGCGTCTGGGGTGGTGAGGGTCAGGCTGGGGGTGGTGTGAGGCGGACCAGTCAGGATCTGGCTGGGGGCGGTGTGTGGATGATGGTGAGGGTTAGTTTGGGGATGGTGTGTGGGCGGAAGTGAGGGTCGGTCTGGGTGTGATGTGTGGATGGCGGTTAGGATCAAACTGGGGACGGTGTCTGGGCAGCAGTGAGGGTCAGGCTGGGGACGGTGTGTGGATGGCGGTGAGGATCAAACTGGGGACGGTTTATGGGTGGCAGTGAGGGTCAGGCTGGGGGCAGTGTTGGACGGCGGTGAGGGTCAGGATGGGGGCAGTGTGTGTGCATCCGTGAAGGCCAGGCTGGGGGCGATATATGGAAGGTGGTGAGGGTCAGGCTGGGGGCTGTGACTGGACGGTGGTGAGTGTCAGGCTGTGGGGCAATGTGTGGGCGACATTGAGGGTCAGGTTGGGAGCGGTGTTGGACGGCGGTGAGGGTCAGGATGGGGGTGGTGTGTGGGCCTAAGTGAGGACCAGGCTGGAGGCAGTGTGTGGATGGTTATGAGGGTCAGGCTAGGTGCGGTGACTGGACGGCGGTGAGGGTCAGGCTGTGGGGCAATGTGTGGGCGACATTGAGGGTCAGGTTTGGAGCGGAGTTGGATGACTGTGAAGGTCAGGATGGGGGTGGTGTGTGGGTGCAAGTGAGAACCAGGCTGGGGGCAGTGTGTGGATGGTGGTGAGGCTCAGGCTGGGGGCGGTGACTGGACGGCGGTGAGGGTCAGGCTGTGGGGCAATGTGTGGGCGACATTGAGGGTCAGGTTGGGAGCGGTGTTATATGACGGTGAAGGTCAGGCTGGGGTGGTGTGTCGGTGGCAGTGAGGGGCAACCTGGGGGGCAGTGTTGGACGGCGGTGAGGGTCAGTCTGGGAGCGGCAGTGAGGGTCAGGCTGGTGGTGGTGTGTGGGTGGCAGTGAGGGTCAAGCTGGGGGCAGTGTTAAACAGCGGTGAGGGTCAGGCTGGGGGCGGTAAGGTCGGCTGGGGGCGGTGAGGGTTCGGCTGGGAGCAGTGAGTCTGGGGCGGTGATCGTCAGGCTGGGGGGTGGTGTGTTGTAGATGGGTGAGGGTCAGGCTGGAGGGTGATGTCTGTGGAATCGGTGAGGGTCAGGATGGGGGTGGTGTGTGGACGGCAGTGAGGGTCTGGCTGGGGTCGGTATTGGATTTTGGTAAGGGTCAGGCTAAGGGTGGTGTGTGGACAGCAGTGAGGGACAAGCTGGGATTGGTGTGTGGACGGTGGTGAGGGTCAGGCTGGTGTCTGTGTGTGAATGGTAGTGAGGTTTAGTCTGCGCGCGATGTGTGGGTGGCAGTGAGGGCGGCTTGTCGGCGGTGGTGAGGGTCAGGCTGGGGGCAGTGTGTGTACGGTGGTGAGGGTCAGGCTGGGGGCAGTGTGTGGACAGTGGTGAGGGTCAGGCTGGGGGCAGTGTGTGGATGGTGGTGAGGGTCAGGCTGGGGGCAATGTGTGGACAGTGGTGAGGGTCAGGATGGGGGCAGTGTGTGGACGGTGGTGAGGGTCAGGCTGGGGGCAGTGTGTGGACAGTGGTGAGGGTCAGGCTGGGGGCAGTGTGTGGATGGTGGTGAGGGTCAGGCTGGGGGCAATGTGTGGACAGTGGTGAGGGTCAGGCTGGGGGCAGTGTGTGGACGGTGGTGAGTGTCAGGCTGGGGGCAGTGTGTGGACGGTGGTGAGGGTCAGGCTGGGGGCAATGTTTTGGCAGTGGTGAGGGTCAGGCTGGGGGCAGTGTGTGGACAGTGGTGAGGGTCAGGCTTGGGGCAGTGTGTGGACGGTGGTGAGAGTCTGGCTGGGGGCAGTGTGTGGACGGCGCTGAGAGTCAGGCTGGGGCAGTGTGTGAATGGTGGTAAGGGTCAGGCTTGGGACAGTCTGTGGACAGTGGTGAGGGTCAGTCTGAGGGCAGTGTGTGGACAGTGGTTAGTGTAAGGCTGCGGGCAGTGTGTGGACAGTGGTGAGCGTAAGGCTGAGGGCAGTGTGTGGACAGTGGTGAGTGTTATGCTGGGGCAGTGTGTCTGCGCTGGTGAGGGTCATGCTGGGGGTAATGTGTGGACGGTGGTGAGGGTTAGGCTGGGGGCAGTGTGTGGACAGTGGTGAGTGTCAGGTTGGGGGCGGTGTGTGTACGGTGGTGAGGGTCAGGCTGGGGGCAGTGTGTGGACAGTGGTGAGTGTCAGGCTGGGGGTAGTGTGTGGATGGTGGTGAGGGTCAGGCTGGGGGCAGTGTGTGGACAGTGGTGAGTGTCAGGCTGGGGGTAGTGTGTGGATGGTGGTGAGGGTTAGGCTGGGGGCAGTGTGTGGACAGTGGTGAGTGTCAGGTTGGGGGCGGTGTGTGTACGGTGGTGAGGGTCAGGCTGGGGGCAATGTGTGGACAGTGGTGAGGGTCAGGCTGGGGGCAGTGTGTGGACGGTGGTGAGGGTCAGGCTGGGGGCGGTGTGTGGACGGTGGTGAGTGTCAGGATGGGGGCAGTGTGTGGACGGTGGTGAGGGTCAGGCTGGGGACAGTGTTTGGACAGTGGTGAGGGTCAGGGTGGGGCAGTGTGTCGGATGTGGTGAGGGTCAGGCTGCGGGGGGTGTGTGGACGGTGGTGAGTGTCAGGCTGGGGGCAGTGTGTGGATGGTGGTGAGGGTCAGGCTGGGGGCAGTGTGTCGGCGGTGGTGAGGGTCAGGCTGGGGACAGTGTGTGGATGGTGGTGAGGGTCAGGCTGGTGGCAGTGTGTGGACAGTGGTGAGGGTCAGGCTGGGGGCAGTGTGTGGACGGAGGTGAGTGTCTGGCTGGGGGCAGTGTGTCGGCGGTGGTGAGTGTCAGGCTGGGGACAGTGTGTGGACGGTGGTGAGGGTCAGGCTGGTGGCAGTGTGTGGACAGTGGTCAGGGTCAGGCTGGGGGCAGTGTGTGGACGGTGGTGAGGGTCAGGCTGGTGGCAGTGCGTGGACAGTGGTGAGGGTCAGGCTGGGGGCAGTGTGTGGACGGTGGTGAGTGCCTGGCTGGGGGCAGTGTGTGGACTGCGCTGAGAGTCAGGCTGGGGCAGTGTGTGAATGGTGGTAAGGGTCAGGCTGGGGGCAGTGTGTGGTAGGTGGTGGGGGTAAGGCTGGGGGCAGTGTGTGGACAGTGGTGAGGGTCAGGATGGGGGCGTGTGTGTGGACAGTGGTGAGTGTCAGGCTGGGGGCAGTGTGTCTGCGCTGGTGAGGGTCTGGCTGGGGGCAGTGTGTGGACGGTGGTGAGGGTTAGGCTGGGGGCAGTGTGTGGACAGTGGTGAGTGTCAGGTTGGGGGCGCTGTGTGTACGGTGGTGAGGGTCAGGCTGGGGGCATTGTGTGGACAGTGGTGAGTGTCAGGCTGGGGGTAGTGTGTGGATGGTGGTGTGGGTCAGGCTGGGGGCAATGTGTGGACGGTTGTGAGGGTCAGGCTGGGGGCGGTGACTGGACGGTGGTGAGGGTCAGGATGGGGTGGTTTGTGGGCAGCAGTAAGGGTCAGGCTGAGGGCGGTGTGTGGGCGACATTGAGGGTCAGGTTGGGAGCGGTGTTGGATGATAGTGAAGGTCAGGATGGGGGTGGTGTGTGGGCGTAAGTGAGAACCAGCCTGGGGGCAGTGTGTGTACGGTGGTGAGGGTCAGGCTGGGGACGGTGACTGGACTGCGCAGAGAGTCAGGCTGTGGGGCAATGTGTGGGTGACATTAAGGGTCAGGTTGGGAGCGGTGTTGGATGACGGTGAAGGTCAGTCTAGGGTGGTGTGTCGGTGGCAGTGAGGGTCAAGTTAGGGGCAGTGTTGGACGGCGGTCAGGGTCAGGCTGGGAGCGGCAGTGAGGGTCATGCTGGAGGTGGTGTGTGGGTGGCAGTGAGGGTCAAGCTGGGGGCAGTGATGAACAGTGGTGAGGGTCAGGCTGGGGGCGGTAAGGTCAGGATGGGGGCGGTGAGGGTTCGGCTGGGGGCAGTGAGTCCAGGGCGATGAGGGTCAGGCTGGGGTGTGGTGTCTGTGGGATCGGTGAGAGTCAGGCTGGGGGGTGGTGTGTGGACGGCAGTGAGGGTCTGGCTGGGGTCGGTGTTGGACTTTGGTAAGGGTCAGGCAAAGGGCGGTGTGTGGACGGCAGTGAGGGACAAGCTGGGAGCGGTGTGTGGACGGTGGTGAGGGTCAGGCTGGAGGCGGTGTGTGAATGATTAGATTTTTTAGATTAGATTAGATTACATTACAGTGTGGAAACAGGCCCTTCAGCCCAACAAGTCCACACTGACCCGCCGAAGCGTAACCCACCCCTACCCCTACATTTACCCCTTAGCTAACCCTACGGGCAGTTTAGCATGGCCAATTCTCTGACCTGCACATCTTTGGACTGTGGGAGGAAACCGGAGCACCCGGAGGAAACCCACGCAGACACAGGGAGAACGTGCAAAATCCACACAGTCAGTCGCCTGAGGCGGGAATTGAACACAGGTCTCTGGTGCTGTGAGGCAGCAGTGATAATGGTGGTGAGGGTCAAACTGGGCATGGTGTGTGGCCAGCGGTTGGGGGTCAGGCTGGTGTCTGTGTGTGAATGGCGGTGAGGTTTAGTCTGGGGGTGGTGTGTGGGTGGCAGTGAGGGTCAGGCTGAGGGTGGCGTGTTGGCGGTGGTGAGGGTCAGGCTGGGGGCAGTGTGTGGGCGGTGCTGAGGGTCAGGCTGGGGGCGTGTGTGTAGACAGTGGTGAGTGTCAGGCTGGGGGCAGTGTGTGGACGGTGGTGAGGGTCACGCTGGGGGCAGTGTGTCGGCGGTGGTGAGGGTCAGGCTGGGGGCAATGTGTGGACGGTGGTGAGGGTCACGCTGGGGGCAGTGTGTCGGCAGTGGTGAGGGTCAGGCTGGCGGCAGTGTGTCGGCGGTGGTGAGGGTCAGGCTGGGAACAGTGTGTGGACTGTGGTGAGGGTCAGGCTTGGGGCAGTGTGTGGACAGTGGTGAGGGTCAGGCTGGGGGCAGTGTGTCGGCGGTGGTGAGGGTCAGGCTGGGAACAGTGTGTGGACAGTGGTGAGGGTCAGGCTGGGGGCAATGTGTGGACAGTGGTGAGGGTCAGGCTTGGGGCAGTGTGTTGACAGTGGTGAGGGTCAGGCTGGGGGCAGTGTGTCGGCGGTGGTGAGGGTCAGGCTGGGGGCAGTGTGTGGACAGTGGTCACGGTCAGGCTGGGACCAGTGTGTCGGCGGTGGTAAGGGTCAGGCTGGGAACAGTGTGTTGACAGTGGTGAGGGTTAGGCTTAGGGCAGTGTGTGGACAGTGGTGAGGGTCAGGCTTAGGGCAGTGTGTGGACGGTGGTGAGGGTCAGCTGGGGGCAGTGTGTGGACGGTGGTGAGGGTCAAGCTGGGGGCAGTGTGTGGACAGTGGTGAGGGTCAAGCTGGGGGCAGTGTGTGGACAGTGGTGAGGGTCAGGCTGGGGGCAGTGTGTGGAGATTGGTGAGGGTCAGGCTTGGGGCAGTGTGTGGACAGTGGTGAGGGTCAGGCTGAGGGCAGTGTGTGGACAGTGGTGAGTGTAAAGCTGGGGGCGGTGTGTGGGCGGTGGTGAGGGTAAGGCTGGGGGCAGTGTGTCGGCGGTGGTGAGGGTCAGGCTTTGGACAGTGTGTAGGCAGTGGTGAGTGTCAGGCTGGGGCAGTGTGTGAATGGTGGTGAGGGTCAGTCTGAGGGCAGTGTGTGGACAGTGGTGAGGGTCAGGCTGGGGGCACTGTGTAGACGGTGGTGAGGGTCAGGCTGGGAGCAGTGTGTGGACAGTGGTGAGGGTCAGGCTGGGGGCAGTGTGTGGACAGTGGTGAGTGCAAGGCTGAGGGCAGTGTGTGGACAGTGGTGAGTGTAAGGCTGAGGGCAGTGTGTGGACAGTGGTGAGGGTCAGGCTGGGGGCACTGTGTAGACGGTGTTGAGGGTCAGGCTGGGAGCAGTGTGTGGACAGTGGTGAGGGTCAGGCTGGTGGCAGTGTGTGGCCAGTGGTGAGTGTAAGGCTGAGGGCAGTGTGTGGACAGTGGTGAGTGTAAGGCTGAGGGCAGTGTGAGGACAGTGGTGAGGGTTAGGCTGGGGGCACTGTGTAGACGTTGGTGAGGTTCAGGCTAGAGGCAGTGTGTGGACAGTGGTGAGGGTCATGCTGGGGCCAGTGTGTGGACGGCGCTGAGAGTCAGGCTGGGGCAGCGTGTGAATGGTGGTGAGGGTCAGGCTGGGGGCAGTGTGTGGACGGCGCTGAGAGTCAGGCTGGGGCAGTGTTTGAATGGTGGTGAGGGTCAGGCTGGTGGCGGTGTGTGGACGGTGGTGATGGTCAGGCTGGGAACAGTGTGTGGACTGTGGTGAGGGTCAGGCTTGGGGCAGTGCGTGGACAGTGGTGAGGGTCAGGCTTGGGGCAGTGTGTTGACAGTGGTGAGGGTCAGGCTGGGGGCAGTGTGTCGGCGGTGGTGAGGGTCAGGCTGGGGGAAGTGTGTGGGCGGTGGTGAGGGTCAGGCTGGGAACAGTGTGTGGACAGTGGTGAGGGTCAGGCTGGGGGCAATGTGTGGACAGTGGTGAGGGTCAGGCTTGGGGCAGTGTATTGACAGTGGTGAGGGTCAGGCTGGGGGCAGTGTGTCGGCGGTGGTGAGGGTCAGGCTGGGAACAGTGTGTGGACAGTGGTGAGGGTCAGGCTTAGGGCAGTGTGTGGACGGTTGTGAGTGTCAGGCTGGGGGCAGTGTGTGGACAGTGGTGAGGGTCAGGCTTATGGCAGTGTATGGACGGTGGTGAGGGTCAGGCTGGGGGCAGTGTGTGGACGGTGGTGAGGGTCAGGATTGGGGCAGTGTGTCGGCGGTGGTGAGGTTCAAGCTGGGGGCAGTGTGTGGACAGTGGTGAGTGTCAGGCTGGGAACAGTGTGTGGACAGTGGTGAAGGTCCAGCTGCGGGCAGTGTGTGGACAGTGGTGAGGCTCCGTCTGGGGGCTGTGTGTGGAGAGTGGTGAGGGTCAGGCGTGGAGCAGTATGTGGACAGTGGTGATGGTCAGGCTGAGGGCAGTGTGTGGACAGTGGTGAGTGTAATGCTGGGGGCGGTGTGTGGGCGGTGGTGAGGGTCAGGCTGCGGCAGTGTGTGAATGGTGGTGAGGATCAGTCTGAGGGCAGTGTGTGGACAGTGGTGAGGGTCAGGCTGTTGGCACTGTGTAGATGGTGGTGAGGGTCAGGCTGGGAGCAGTGTGTGGACAGTGGTGAGGGTCAGGCTGGGGGCAGTGTGTGGACGGTGGTGAGTGTAAGGCTGAGGGCAGTGTGTGGACAGTGGTGAGTGTAAGGCTGAGGGCAGTGTGTGGACAGTGGTGAGGGTCAGGCTGGGGGCACTGTGTAGACGGTGGTGAGGGTCAGGCTGGGAGCAGTGTGTGGACAGTGGTGAGGGTCATGCTGGGGCCAGTGTGTGGACGGCGCTGAGAGTCAGGCTGGGGCAGTGTGTGAATGTTGGTGAGGGTCAGGCTGGGGGCAGTGTGTGGACAGTGGTGAGGGTCAGGCTGAGGGCAGTGTGTGGACAGTGGTGAGTGTATGGCTGAGGGCAGTGCGTGGACGGTGGTGAGGGTCAGGCTGGGGGCAGTGTGTGGACGGCGCTGAGAGTCAGGCTGGGGCAGTGTGTGGATGGTGGTGAGTGTCAGGCTGGGGGCGATGTGTGGACAGTGGTGAGTGTAAGGCTGAGAGCAGTGTCTGGACGGTGGTGAGGGTCAGGCTGGGGGCGGTGTGTCGGCTGTGGTGAGCCTCAGGCTGTTGGGGGTGTGTGGGCGGCAGTGAGGTTCTGGCTGGGGGCGGTGTGTGGGCGGCAGTGAGGTTCTGGCTGGGGGCGGTGTGTGGATGGCGCTGAGGGTCAGGCTGGGGGCAGTGTGGATTCCGGTGAGAGTCAGACTGGGGTAATGTGCGGATGGTGGTAAGGGTCAGGCTGGGGGTGGTGTGTGGACAGTGGTGAGGGTCAGGCTGAGGGCAGTGTGTGGACAGTGGCGAGTGGAATGCTGGGGGCGGTGTGTGGGCGGTGGTGAGGGTCAGGCTGGGGCAGTGTGTGAATGGTGGTGAGGATCAGTCTGAGGGCAGTGTGTGGACAGTGGTGAGGGTCAGGCTGGGGGCAGTGTGTGGACGGTGGTGAGTGTAAGGCTGAGGGCAGTGTGTGGACATTGGTGAATGTAAGGCTGAGGGCAGTGTGTGGACAGTGGTGAGGGTCAGGCTGGGGGCACTGTTTAGACGGTGGTGAGGGTCAGGCTGGGAGCAGTGTGTGGACAGTGGTGAGGGTCAGGCTGGGGGCAGTGTGTGGACAGTGGTGAGTGTAAGGCTGAGGGCAGTGTGTGGACAGTGGTGAGTGTAAGGCTGAGGGCAGTGTGTGGACAGTGGTGAGGGTCAGGCTGGGAGCAGTGTGTGGACAGTGTTGAGGGTCATGCTGGGGCCAGTGTGTGGACGGCGCTGAGAGTCAGGCTGGAGCAGTGTGTGAATGTTGGTGAGGGTCAGGCTGGTGGCAGTGTGTGGACAGTGGTGAGGGTCAGGCTGAGGGCAGTGTGTGGACAGTGGTGAGTGTAAGGCGGAGGGCAGTGTGTGGACGGTGGTGAGGGTCAGGCTGGGGACAGTGTGTGGACGGTGGTGAGGGTCAGGCTGGGGGCAGTGTGTGGACGGCGCTGAGAGTCAGGCTGGGGCAGTGTGTGGACAGTGGTGAGTGTAAGGCTGAGAGCAGTGTCTGGACGGTGGTGAGGGTCAGGCTGGGGGCGGTGTGTGGGCGGCAGTGAGGGTCAGGCTGGGGGTGGTGTGTGGGCGGTGGTGAGGGTCTGGCTGTTGGCGGTGTGTGGGCGGCAGTGAGGGTCAGGCTGGGGCATGTGTTTGGAAGGTGGTGAGGGTCAGGCTGGGGGCGGTGTGTGGATGGCGCTGAGGGTCAGTCTTGGGGCATTGTATGGGCAGCAGTGAAGATCAGTCTGGGGATGTTGTGTGGGTGGCAGTAAGGGTCAGGCTGGGTCGGTGTGCGAATGGCAGTGTGGGTCAGACTGGGGGTGGTGAGTGGACGTCGGAGAAGGTCAGGTTGGTGGCGGTGTGTGGATGGCAGTGAGGGTCAGGCTGGGGGCAGTGTGGATTCCGGTGAGAGTCAGACTGGGGTGCTGTGGGGATGGTGGTATGGGTCAGGCTGGGGGTGGTGTGTAGATGCTGGTGATGGTTCGGCTGGGGGCGGTGAGTGTCAGGCTGTGGGACAATGTGTGGGCGGCATTAAGGGTCAGGCTGTGAGTGGTGTTGGATGATCGTGAGGGTCAGGCTGGGCGCGGTGTGTGGACGGCAGTGAAGGTCAGGCTGTGGACGGTGTGTGGATGGCAGTGAGGGTCAGGCTGTGGACGGTATGTGGATGGCAGTGAGGGTCAGGCTGTGGACGGTATGTGGATGGCAGTGAGGGTCAGGCTGTGGACGGTATGTGGATGGCAGTGAGGGTCAGTCTGGGGACAGTGTGTGGGAGGCAGTGAGGGTCAGACTGGGGACGGTGTGTGGGAGGCAGTGAGGGTCAGGCTGGGGACGGTGTGTGGATGGCAGTGAGGGTCAGGGTGGGGACCGTGTGTGGACAGCAGTGAGGGTCAGGCTGGGGACGGTGTGTGGGAGGCAGTGAGGGTCAGGCTGGGGACGGTGTGTGGATGGCAGTGAGGGTCAGGCTGGGGACGGTGTGTGGACAGCAGTGAGGGTCAGGCTGGGGACGGTGTGCGCGCCGGTGTTCGTGCGGTGTGCTGCTGTAATCTCCTGAATGGGGAGCAGACTTTGAAAACTCCGAGCCCCAGAGGTAAGGCATTTAATCGATTCACCGAATCATTGATTATCCGAATGAATTCGTGCCCACACAACTCGTTCACATAATTGAAGTTCCTCTGTCGGTCCAGGTCCAGGTTGGTGTGTTTAACAAACACATTGACCTGGACCCAATATGCTGGCCATTGCAGCGGACAGGTGGAACTGACAACTGGAAGCGGTAGAGACAAACCACGATAAATGCCGGAGGAAAGATCACAGAAGCGCTTCACAGGAGGCTCCCAAGCCCTGAGGATATCACCTAGACAGGGGACGAAACGTCTGCAACACAAATTCCCAGCTTGGCGAACAGCTTCCTTATCTCTAATAATTCGTCTCCAACCTCAGACCCCTCCCCTAACTCTAATCTCCTCCAGTCTCTCAAAGCTGTGCTATATGTGCCTCTCTTTGATTTCGGCCTTGAGGATTCCCCATTTTTATTTCTCACTTGATGACGGCCCTTTCAGATTCCTGCATCCAGCTCCAGAAATTCCTCCTAAACCTCTCCGACTCACTTTCCTCCCAAACACATTGACCAATCATGTGTCATCTATTCTACTATCATTTTTTCTGACCTGGTTTCAAAGGTGTCCTGTCATATTCCTATATTAAGTGTCTTGAGGTTTACAGCAAAGAAAATGGCTCTGTGGGCCGTTGAGTCTGTGCCAGTAAAGAAAACTATCACCAAACTATCCTGATCCATTTTCCAATACACAGTCATTCGCACCATCTGTCTTGGTATCACAAGTGTGCACCTAAATGTGTCTTAAATGCTATTGAGAATTCTGTGTCTCCCACCCTTCCAGACAGTGAGGTTTAGTGCAACTGTTGCTCGATGATGACATCACCCAGAGGAACACAGAGCAGCTGGGTCTGTGCAAACCAGAGATCACCCATATATTGGGAAGGACGACAGGGTCCCTGAGAGGGGGCACAGGAGATTTACCAGGATGGTTCAAGGAATGGGGAATTGTACTAGCATGTTTTGGATATTCTTTTACATTATTCATTGGTATGATATCGTTGTTGCTGATACATTGGGTAGATAATATCGATCTACAATAGATGGACTCTCCTTCTCAACCTCTCCCCTTGCCTGGGCTGGGGTAACCTTCAGATTAAACCACGACCAGTCATCTCTCCCTAATGAGAGAGCAACCCTATGGTCTGGTGTGACAATACTGACTTTGCCTCTTACTCAGTGATGTCACTGTGCCTCGGGGGTAGAGAGCGGGAATGCTGAGGGTGGTGGATGGGACACCACTCAGGCACAGTGCTTTGTCCTGGAGGATGTTCATGTTCTTTAACATTGCTGGGAGCTGTACTTATGCAGGCAAGTGGACAATGTTCCAACACAATCCTGATGTGTACCTTATAGAGAACAAACAGACATTGGGCAATCAGGAATTTGGGGAAACCGAGATTGTTCTCCTTTTAGCAAAGGAAATTGAGGGGAGCTGTGACAGAGGGATTTCCAAAAGTTACCCGTTATAATAATAAACCTTATACCCATCATCTCATGATATAAGGATTACAGGACACATTGAAGGTGTGGTGAAAAGTATTCAGAGAATGGGATGATTTAAAGGAGAACTTTGATGCAGTAAATGGGATTGAGCTGGAACGCTTCACTCACGCACAATGTGAATATTCAGGTCCTGTTTAATTGAGTAACGCTGTCAGAGTTTGCCATTACAGTTACTGAGATTACCATCTGAATGTCCACCTGTAGTATCCTCTAATACAAGTTTTAAAACCTGTCACTGTCAGTTCAGGTTAGAAACTCACACCATCCCCTCCTCCTGGGCCAGGATGATTTACACATTACCCCTTGTGGAGGTCAGCAGTTAGTTCAGGGGGAAATCTATGTGGGTTTCTATGAGTTTCCACCTTGGGACTTCATGTGACTGAACAGGGCAGATCTTTCTGAGATGGGACAGAATGTCCCAAGAGGAAGTGAGATGTGGAGAGCAGGATTTCCTTCCTTTTCTTTCCTTCCGTGTTGCCGCTGTGCTTCATCAATGAGACATTGGGAGTGAAAGGCTCATGCAGCTTGATGGGCAAGTTGTCTCCATTCTGACCAATGGGCAGCAAGATCCTCCCAGTCATCCCATAGAAAAACAGAGCAACACTGCACGCTTCCCACTGCCTAGGATTCCCAGTAAACGTTTAGAAGAATTGGGGGTGGGGTGGGGAGGGGGGGAATCTGTCAGAAATGGCATAACTGTAAAGTTCTAAGAGGATTGTGAAGAGAGAGAGATGTACAGGAGAAGGGGGCAACAAGTTGGCTGATGGAGTATAATTTGGGAAAATGGAAAGTTGGTCATTTTGGAGGAGATAATAAAAGAACAGAGTGCTATTTAAATGTTGGAAACTGTAGAAAGCTGCACCACATAGGGACCAGGAGGTAATTGTGCAGGAAACACAGAAAGCTAGCAGATTCTGGGTCAGTCACGGAATCAAGGGTTCTGCTTCAGATTCGTCAAGGTTAAGCTAACACCGACCCGGGTAAGGGGTTTCAGTAGCAATGGAGCTGGGGTGAGGGGGAGACAAGCAACATTTTAGAGAATGGAATTCCTGGTGTTTGTGATTGTGCGGATGTCTGATGAGAAGGTCACCTTGGGGTCAGATATAACAGCAATATTGTAAAGAATGTAGTTCTACCTCAGATATTTCCCAGTGGGAGGGAGGGGCTCAGCAGTAAGGGAAAGTAATTTGTAATAGTAACTAAAGGCAATGGTTTTAACCATTACAATGTTTCATTGGAGAAAATTGCAGCTAATTGAGTAGTGGGAGCGTGGTAAGCAGTTTGATAACTGAGTAACAGTGGAGTAATGAAGAGGGATGATGGGGAGGGAGAGCTGGGCATTGTCAGTGTACATGTGAAACCTAACACGGTGCTTTTGGACAATGTCACCTCCTGGCAGTATGGAGGTGAGAAAAAGGAGGGTCCATGGATAGATCCTAAGATTCTCTACAGTGTGGAAACAGGCCCTTCGGCCCAACAAGTCCACACCGACCCTCCGAAGATGAATCCACCCAGACCCATTCCCGTACATTTCCCCTGATTCATGCACCTAACACTACGGGCAATTTAGCATGGCCATTTCACCTAATCTGCACATCTTTGGACTGTGGGAAGAAACCGGAGCACAAGGAGGAAACCCACGCAGACACTGGGAGAATGTGCAAACTCCACACAGACAGTCGCCCGAGGCTGGAATCGAACCCGGGTTAGTGAGGCAACATTGACCCCCCATGACAATCCCACCAACTCCTCCCCGTTGTTGATCATTTGATGTCTATACCCGGGGAGTATCTAACTTGTCTAGCATTATTTAAGAAAGATTAGCGATAATGTTATTGTATCCACAAGCTCAAGATGCTCGATCCCCCTTGAAAAAATATTTATATCAATTTCAAAAGGAGACTTCATTCACAAAAAAATCTTTACGTACAAACATCGACTCTAAAGTTCGGTTCTGTACAGTCTTTAATACAAGTCCTTGTCAGGACATATATACTCCCCTTGGCTGATGAACTGAAATGTTACATCTGAGCTGTTCCTTCTGAATTAACATCACAAAGTTAAATTGAGAAGGATCTTTGTGAAGTGCCTGTGTTCTGTATCTGTTCTCCCATGTACCCCGCTCTCCTAAAACAATACCTTACAAAGCCTTAAAACTGTTTGTCAACTTTCAGCAGAAGCAGCCTCAGGGCATTGAACACAGACTGAATTACTCAATGACGCTTGGATCATGTCAAATTCTCAAGCAAACAGATGGCTGGGGATATTCAGCAGGTAGCAACAACGAAGAGAGGGAGGAACAATTCGCATTTCAAGTGACCCTTCCTCAAAACGGTCTGTTCAGAAGGAACTTTCCCGCAGAAATCACTGGATTAAAAGGTGAAATCTGTCTGTCTCTTTCTCCCTCTCCCTTCAGAGATGCTGCAGGTCATGCTGAGCTTCTTCAGCAATCTCTGTATTGATGTTTCAGGTCTCTTGCGCATCCGTACAGATTGATTTTAGTGCTGAATTCTCAAGCTTGCTCTGTTCCAGGGATTGAATCCCTCTGCTGCAAAGGGGGGTCAGTTACCACAGCTAACAGGTTCGTGATGCCAACATTGTTGGTTCGATCTCTATCATTTCTGAAATGACCATGAAGCCCCCAGATTCTGAACCTCGCCCCTTACCTGAGGGGTGTGACACACCAGACCTCTCTCTCTGACAAGACAGCAGCTCTCGGGTCCTCCTGGTCTATAATAACTTCCCAACTTTAAAAAGGACACTCCAGTAAGAGAGCTCTTTACATGGTTCAGGTCAAACTCCTGGAGCTCCCTCCCTAACATCATTGTGGGACACCCAAGGACTGCAGCAGGAGAGTACAGCTCACCCCAACCTTCCAGGCAACTATTAGAGGGTGTAGGAATCACATACAAGCCACATTTGAAAATAAGTTTTATAACAGGGTCACGGTGGATGGTCACTAACTCTGTTTCTTCACCTCTGTTCAAGTCAGTGTAATGAAGAAGCTAAGGGTGGTTTGAAAATGACAATGATGGCCTTTCGTAGGTTGGTTTTATTAGAGTTTGTATCGACAGTATGAATGTTTGAGCACTTATTCAAGGGCATGCAGGTAGCTGCCAGAGGAAGTGATGGGGGCTGGTATAATTGCGACATTTAAAAGGCATCAGGATGAGTATGTGAATAGGAAGGGTTTACAGGGATATCAGCCAAGTGCTAGCAAATGGAATGAAATGAGATGAGAATATCTGTTTGGTATGGACAAGTTGGACAGGAGGATCCATTACCAAGCTGTGCATCTCTGTGACTCCTGTGCCTCTGAATAGTCTATTGCCGAGAGTTTCAGACAGAGTTTGGTTTGTGTGTGTCTCTCATGCTTCCTCAGAATCTGCAAACCTTATGTCTCCAAATTTCTACAAGACTCTATGAAATAGAAAAAAAGAGGGAGTGCTGCACTGTCAGAGGGTCAGTATTGAGGGAGTGCTGCACTGTCAGAGGGTTAGTACTGTGGCAGTGTTGCACTGTAAGATGGAGTACTGAGGGAGTGCTGCACTGTCGAAGGGTCAGTACTGAGGGCGTGCTGCACTGTCAGAGGGTCAGTACTGAGGGAGTGCTGCACTGTCAGATGGTCAGTGCTGAGGGAGTGCTGCACTGTGAGAGGGTCAGTACTGAGTGTGTGCTGCACTGTCAGAGGGTTAGCACTGAGGGAGTGCTGCACTGTCAGAGAGTCAGTACTGAGTGAGCACCACACTTTCAGAGTTTCAGTCCACATGGCAAGCCTCCCTATCAGAGATCTGCACTGAGAGAGCACTGCACCATCAGAGGGTCCATACTGAGGGAGTGCCTCATTGCCAGAGGGTCAGTACTGAAGGAGTGCTGCACAGTCAGAGGGTTAGTACAGAGACAGTGCTACACTGTCAGATAGACAGTACCCTGAGGCACTGCTGGACTGTCAGAGGTGCAGGTCCGAGGCAGAGGATCAGTACTGAGAGAGTACTACACTGTCAATGAGTCAGTACTGATGCAGTGCTGTCCTGTCCGAGTGTCAGTTGTGATGGAGTGCTGCACTGTCAGAGGTTTTGGCCTGAGATTGGGCCACACTGTCGGAGGGCCAGTATAGGGTCACTTCCACACTGTCAGAGAGTGAGTACTGAGGGAGTGCATCACTATCAAGGATCAGTATGGAGGGAGTGCAGCATTGTCAGAGGATCAGTATGGAGGGAGTGCAGCATTGTCAGAGGATCAGTATAGAGGGAGTGCAGCATTGCCAGAGGATTAGTATGGAGGGAGTGCAGCATTGTCAGAAGATTAGTGTGGAGAGAGTGCAGCATTGTCAGAGGGTCAGTATGGAGGGAGTGCAGCATTGCCAGAGGATTAGTATGGAGGGAGTGCAGCATTGTCAGAAGATTAGTGTGGAGAGAGTGCAGCATTGCCAGAGGGTCAGTATGGAGGGAGTGCAGCATTGTCAGAGGATCAGTATGGAGGGAGTGCAGCATTGTCAGAGGATCAGTATGGAGGGAGTGCAGCATTGTCAGAGGATCAGTATGGAGGGAGTGCAGAATGTCAGAGGATCAGTGTGGAGGGAGTGCAGCATTGTCAAAGGATCAGTGTGGAGGGAGTGCAGCATTGTCAGAGGATCAGTGTGGAGGGAGTGCAGTATTTTCAAGGGGTCAGTGTGGAGGGAATGCAGCATTGTCAGAGGATCAGTGTGGAGGGAGTGCAGCATTGTCAGAGGATCAGTATGGAGGGAGTGCAGCATTGTCAGAGGATCAGTGTGGAGGGAGTGCAGCATTGTCAAAGGATCAGTGTGGAGGGAGTGCAGCATTGTCAGAGGATCAGTGTGGTGGATGTGCAGCATTGTCAGACGATCAGTGTGGAGGGAGTGCAGCATTGTCAGAGGGTCCGTACGGAGTGAGTGCAGCATTGTCAGAGGGTCAGTGTGGAGTGAGTGCAGCATTGTCAGAGGGTCAGTGTGGAGTGAGTGCAGCATTGTCAGAGAGTCAGGACGCAGGGATTGCTGTTCAGTGAGAGTGTCACAAATGATGAAGTGCGCACTCTCTGACGGTCAGTACTAAGGGATGGCCATGCTGTCAGAGTGTCGCACTGTGAGAGGGTTACTACTGAGGGAGCGCTGCACTGTGAAAGGGTTAGAACTGAGGGATCACCGCGCTGTGAGGGGTTCAGTACTGCGGGAGCACCACACTATGTGTCAGACAGTCTTTTTTTTTCTTTTATTTCAAAAATATACTTTATTCATAAAATGATTTGATGGTCTGTACATTTGGTCGTGCCATACATATGTCCACATTTACAAACACAGATTCGAATTTGTCATTGTCATATACAGGTCTGTGCATTTTTCAATCTTATACATATATTTGGCTGAGGCATCAGCAGAGCCCAAAAAACGTCCACATGGGCCCCCTGTTCTTCTTTAGGCAGGCAGATGTTACACGGTGGTCTTTCCCCACCGTGCCTTGGCGGCAGCTGCCCCAAGCTTCAGCGCGTCCCTCAGCACGTAGTCTTGGACCTTGGAATGTGCCAGTCTGCAACACTCGGTCGGGGTCAACTCCTTCAGCTGGAAGATCAACAGATTTCGGACCTGCCAGAGAGCGTCCTTCACCGAGTTGATGATCCTCCAGGCGCAGTTAATGTTCGTCTCGGTGTGAGTCCCAGGGAACAGGCCGTAGAGCACGAAGTCCCACGTCACGGCGCTGCTCGGGACGAACCTCGACAAGCACCACTGCATTCCTCTCCAGACTTCCTCTGCATAGGCACATTCCAGAAGGAGGTGTGTGACAGTCTCGTCCCCACCGCAGCCACTTCGAGGGCAGCGTGCGGTGCGGCAGAGAGTCCGGGCATGCATGAAGGATCTCACAGGCAGAGCCCTTCTCACCACCAGCCAAGCCACGTCTTGGTGCTTGTTGGAAAGTTCTGGCGATGAGACATTCTGCAAAATGGCTTTGACAGTCTACTCATGGAACTGCTCGACAGGATCCGCCCTCTCCTTTTCCCGAAGGGTCTCAAGGACGCTACGTGCTGACCACTTCCTGATGGACTTGTGGTCAAAGGTGTTTTTCCTATGTGTCGGAGAGTCAGTACTGAGTGATTGCTGCATTGCCAGAGGGGTCAGTACTGAGAGAGTGATGCACACTCAAAGGGTCATTATTGAGGGAGCGCTACACAGTCAGTGTGTCAGTTCTGAGGGAGTGTTGTTTCAGAGGGTCAGTTCTGAGGGAGTTCTGCTCTGTCGGAGGGTCAGTACTGAGAAAATGCCACGTTATCGGAGGGTCAGTACCGAGGGAGTGCTGCCCTGTAGGAGCATCTGTATTGAGGCAGTGCAACATTGTCGGATTGTCAGTACTGAGGGAATGCCACATTGTAAGAATGTCAGCACAAAGAGAGTGCTGCAGTGTCAGAGTGTCAGTACTGAGGGAATACTGTTGTGTCAGAGCGTCAGTGCTGAGGGTGTGCTGCAGTGTCAAAGGAGCAGTGCTGAGGGAGTGCTGCACTGTCAGAGGGTCAGTACGTAGTGTTAGCGTGGATGAAATGATCTCAGTCCGAGCCCAGAGTGCGGTTCGACAATCGGTAATTTTATTGAAGTGTTTAATGCCGGCGGAGACCAACCGAGGTCCGAATCTCGATCGCTCTCCCGTTTCCCGCGCGATGTTACAAGTTATATACTTCATGAGTCAGGATGTAGGAGATTGGGTATGAATGAGTGTGAATGGTGGTCATCATGGCTGGAGTATGTGTGAATGTCAAGCTTCCTGCCATCCTCGAAGAGTCGGCAGCATACACAAAAGGTGTGCTGTTTATCTTTACGGAAATGGGTCCAGGTGCTATCTGCTTTTCTCTCCGTGAGGGCTGGAGGCTAGCACCCCCGTTTGTTACTTCCAAAGTGTCTGTTAGGTTCATCCTGTTTGTTTGGTGTTTGCCTTTTGTGTCGGACTGTTTTGCATGATCAGGTTATGGGTGTGTGTCAGTTGGAACCTTGACAAGATTATAAGGTGGGTTTCGATCTGTGAGTCCTGACCATTGTCTGGAGTCCTGACTAGTGTCTGGTCTGGTGTGTGTATTCGGATCTGTCTTTGGGCCCCCTTCGCCCGATCATGTGGTCGGGCTGGCAGCTGCTGTTTTAGAATGAATTCTGTTGCTTTAAAATGGATACTGCTGGCTCTCCCGATGTGGGCCTTGCTCCATGGTAAACACGGGGCGGTTTATCACCCCCCTTCAATAGGGAGTTCTGCACTGCCAGATGGTCAGTACTGAGGGAGTGCTGCACTGTCAGAGGGTCTGTACTGTTGACAGCTGCATTGTCGGAGGGACTGTACTGTGGGAGAGATGCATTGTTGGAGGGTCAGTGCTGAGGGAGCACCGCGCTGTCAGAGGGTCAGTACTGCTGGAGCACTGCACTGTTAGAGGGTCAGTTTGAGGGAGGGCTGGACTCTCAGAGGGTCAGCACTGCGGGTGTTCCGTACTGTCGGAGGGTCAGTACTGTGGAAATGCTGCACTGTCAGAGGGTCATTACTGAGGGAGTGCTGCACTGTCAGAGGGTCATTACTGAGGGAGTGCTGCACTGTCAGACGATACTACTGAGGGAGTGTTGCGCTATCAGAGGGTCAGTACTGAGGGAGTGCTGCACTGTCAGAGGGTCAGTCTGGGGGATACCTGCATTGTAAGAGAGTCAGTACTGAGTGAGTGCCACATTATCAGATGGGCTGAATGGCCTAATTTCTGCTCCCATGTATTGTGGTCTGAGAGGAATATCTGAAATTGTTCAGTACATTTCTGGCTCTGCGTCCTTCGTAACCTGCTCAGCAATGATTCCCACTTCCAGATTCCAGAGACTGTGTTCAAACAGACCGTCTTCATTTGGTTACCACCCTCTTTTCCCAGTGTTGGAGTTTTCGTTTCGTGTGACTGACCTGCCAGCTCAAAGGGATATCTTTATGCTGCAGGGCTGAGGTTTATTCCTCAGCTTCCCTGTACTTATCCCAGATGAATCCCACTGCCCCACACTCAGCACAGTCGTGTTTTCCTTATTTCTGAGCTTCCCAATGCTAATCCGCATCCAGAATGACATCACACACTCCTCATTTCGCAGGCTATTTGCCTGGGAGAGAGGAGTGCTAAGAGCGGAAATAAAAACCTGAAAGTAGTTTACAGTGACATTAAGGGTGAATTGATAATGAGAGAAAGAGTAGGTTGTGAAACACAGTGAGAATTTGTGCATGGACCCAGAGGCTACAGTGAATGGATGCATTTTGTCAATGCTCATTGGGACAGGGTTGATATGAAATCGTGAAGATGCTCTGTGATACAATTAAATGAATGAGCATATATATAGAGAGAGATGGTTCTGAGTGGTCTGGCCTTCTTACAACCCAAAGACGGTGGAAATGTATCTCAGTTTACCGAATGAGGTGATGGAGGAAGTAGCAGGTACACTTGCAAACGTTTTCAAATCCCCTCTGACCACAGGAGAGATGTCGTCGGACTGACCATGTGGTACTGTTATTCAAGAAGGAGCATGGGATATACCAGGCAGCTACAGGACAGTCAGGCTAATATCGTGGGTGGGACGTCTGTTGGAAGCAATTTTGGGAGAGAGAATTAATCAGCATTTAAAGAGACTGGAGTTCATGAAGACCAGTCAGAATGGTTGTGTTAAGGGGAGGGTCAGGTCTGACCAATGGGATTGCACTTTTTAAGGAGGTGACCAGGTGTGTAAATAAGGGCAATACTTTCCTGTCGCCTGCTTGGAGGTCAGTAAGGCTTTTATCAGGATCCATATTGGAAACTGATAGTGAACATAAAAACTCAAGATCCAAGGAATTTGGCGCAGAATACTGAGTGGCAGGAAGCAGACAGTGATGGCCCAATTAGAAATCTCTGTCCGTTCATGTCTCACTGTTGGGGTCTTACTGATGTGGTTGGTAGAAAAGATTTAGATTTGAATGGTGGAGGGTTAATCATTGGGTTCATGAATGATATCAAGATTGGTTGGGTGATAAATACTGAGGATGATAGTCTTAGATTACAGAAGGATGGAGATGGCCTTGTCAGATGGACCGATCAGTGGCAACGTGTGAGGTGCCTGAAGACTGGAGGGTGATTAATGATGTACCATTATTGAAGTAAGGCTCCAAGGAACAGCCATTGAACTATGGAGCTGTGAGCCTGAGGTCAGTGGTGGGTAAGTTGTTGGAGGGCATTCTGAGAGACAACTTACATGGATTTGGAAAAGCAAGAATTGATTAGGGATGGTCAGCTTGGCGTTGTTTGTGGAAATGATGTGTCCAACTTGATAGAGATTTTGAGGGGATTACCAAGGAGACAGATGTGAAGGTTTCACATGGGAGGTTGCTTAGTAAAAGGTTAGATGACATGGCATCCAAGGAGAGAGGACAGCACAGTTTCTCAGTGGTTTGATCTAACTCCCGGTGATTGTCTGTGTGGAGTTTACACATTCTCTCTGTATCTGTGCGGGTTCCCTCCAGGTGATCCAGTTTCCTCCCACCGCCCAAAGATGCCATGGGAAATGCAGCATTACAGGGATAGAGTAGAGGATGTGAGACTGGGTGCGATGCTGTTCAGACAGTCAGTGTGGAGCCATTGGATGGAATGGCTTGCTTCGACACGGTTGGAATTCTAACATTAATCCAGAGAGACAAGTAATGTTCTGGGGACCTAGGCTCCAATCTTGGACAAGGGTGGATGTGGGTCCTTCCAGTCTGAAGGGGTTTGAATACAATCTGAGGGGGGAGCTGGGCTGAGATCTGAAGTGTTGAGGATGTGATTTTTTTCTGGAGCTACTGTCTTAGGGGCTTTGGGGGTTAAACACAACAAAGTGATGCTTTTTTCGGTATTGAGGGAACACTTTCTGAGGTAATGAGGGAGCACTTTCTGAGGTTTTGAGGGAGCACTTTCTGAGGAATTGAGGGAGCATTATCTGAGGTACTGAGGTAAAACTATCTAAGGTATTGAGGGAACATTTTCTGAGGAATTAAGGGAGCATTATCTGAGGCACCTGGGGAGCACTTTCTGAGGTATTGAGGGAGCACTTTCTGATGTATTGAGGGAGCTCTTTCTGAGGTACTGAGGGAGCACTGTCTGAGGTACTGAGGGAGAACTATCTGATGTTTTGAGGGAGAACTATCTGGGGTATTCAGGAGAACTCTCTGAGGTTCTGAGGGAGCACTTTCTGAGGTATTGAGGGAGCACTTTCTGAGTTATTGAGGGAGCACTTTCTGAGGTTTTGAGGGAGCACTGTCTGAGGTACTGTGGGAGGTCTTTCTTAGATATTGAAAGGAGCACTTTCTGAGCTATTGAGGGAGCATTTTCTGAGGTACAGGGGGAGCACTATTTGAGGTACTGAAGGAGCAATTTTCTGACATATTGAGGGAGCACTTTCTGAGGTACTGAGGGAGAGCTATCTGAGGTATTGAGGGAGCACTTTCTGAGGGATTGAGGGAGCATTTTCTGTGGTACAGGGGATCTTGCCTTTCTTGTCTGTAAGTCATTCTTGTTGCATCACAGCAGCCCCACCTCCACCCTCCCCTCCCCCCCACTCTCCTCTCTTTCAGCTCTATGCTGCTGCTGCAACTCCTCTCTCTCTCTCTCTGTCCTATATCTCTCCCTGGGTTTTCTCTCTTGATGTCTATCTGACCTTCTCTCCCTGTCTTTGCCTCCCCTTTTCCCCCTTGTATCTGTCTGACATTGTATTTCTCTTCCTGGGGTTTTACTCTCTCTCTCTCCCTTTCTCTCTCTGCCTCTCTCCTGCTCTTTTTCAGTTCTTCTCACTTTCTCTCCCACCCTCTGTCCAGCCGTCTTTCTCTTATTCTCTCCCTCCCTCTGACTGTCTGTCTAGCCATCTCTCTTTCTCTCTTGTAGTTTCTCTCCCTCTGTCTCCCTAGACCCCTGTCCCAGTGAGTGGGGAAGGGACATGGGAAGAGTTTGTCTCTGTGTCGCTGGATGCTGTACAGTTAATGTGGGGGATCAACCTTTTCCTGGTCTCTCCCGAATGTTACCCCGACTGTGGGGAAGGGGGTTAGTGTAAGGGACATAAAAGTACTTTTCTCATTCAGTCTGAAATGAAGAAAAAGAGACGGGGAGGGTGACAAAAAGAGAAAGAGAGACTTGGAGAGAGTGGGGATGGAAAAATTGAGGAGAGAGAGAGATGGGCAGTGAGAAACAGGGAGAGGAAGAAGGACACATATGGAGGGAGAAGGACAGTGTGTGTGGCTGGGGAATGGTTGCAGAGTGGGATCTTTCTGTGCATGACAGCAGTCAGTCAAAACGTGTGTTAGTCTCTGCACCATGTCCTCCAGCCCAGGAGCTGTATGTCTACATGGGAAGGGGGAGATTGGGAGACAAGGGGGAGTGGGACAGCCAGAGACGGGGGTCTGTTTGACAGGGTTTTGGGGTTGGTGGAGAAAGGAGAGGCTGCTGTGAGAGAGAGACAGTGAGGGAGGGACAGCATGAGACGCAAAATCTGAGACAGGATGGAGAAGAGGTGTTCAAAGTTTGTGAAAAGATTTGTAGCTCGAGTGCTCGTTGTTGTGGTTCTGTTCGCCGAGCTGGGAATTTGTGTTGCAGACGTTTCGTCCCCTGTCACATCGACCTGGATCCAATATACCGGCCACTGCAGCGGACAGCTGGAACTGACAACCGGAAGCGGCAGAGATAAACCACTACAAATGTTGGAGGAAACATCACAGAAACGCTTCACAGGAGACTCACCTAGACAAGGAACGAAACGTCTGTAACACAAATTCCCAGCTCGGCGAACAGAACCATAACACGGAGAAGAGGTCTCCACAGAAAGGATAGTCAGTGAGGCCATTCAGGGGACAATCCTGAGGCTCCTGAACAGGACCAAGATCATTTAATTGGGGAGGGGGGGAATGGGCAGAAAGGACTACATGCAAGCCTTCTATAATTCTGGGACTGAGATCTTGCTGTGCATTAAAACAGCCACAGGCCAGTCAGTCAACCCAGACTCATTTACCTGAGTGAGAAAGTGAGGATTGCAGATGCTGGAAAGTCAGAGTTACCAACTGAGGAGCTGGGGAATCACAGCGGGTCAGCCAGGAGAGTCGATGGTTCAGGCCTGACCTGCTGGGCTTTTCCAGCTCCACACTTTTCCACTCATTTCCCTCTGCCCCAGGGAGTGGGGCTCAGAGCAATGTTGGGGGCAGCAAAATATTTGAGGGGGGCAAATTTGGTGTGGTAATTATTTGGGAGGGAAGATATTTGGGAAATGGGATAAATTTGGGAGGACAGTGAAAATGAAGGGAATAGTATTTTTGAGGGGGTACAAAATTCGGTGAGATCTTTCAGGTCTGAAATAGCGAAAAACAGAAAGGGAGGGTGAGAAAAAGAGACAGAGATGGAGAGAGTGGGGATGGAGAAGGGGGTTGGGGAAAAGATGGGCAGAGAGAGAGACAGGGAGAGGGAGAGAGTGAGAGAAAGAGTGTGTATGTGAGAGAGACAGATAGACAGAAGGATAGAGAGAGAGGGGACAGAGAGATGGAGAGAAGGGGAAGTCAGACTAAGACTGAGGAGTTAAAATATGGACAGACTGAAGGAGTGACACTCGTTATTCCAGTTGGTTCCAACTCTCTCTCTCAATGGATTTTCACATTCCCTCTCTCCCATGCCCCTGGGCTTTGCTTCAGCCTCTCTCTCTCTCTCTCTCTCTCTCTCTCTGGTTCTGCTTCTGGGTCTGCGAAACTGTTTTCGCTCACCCTCTCTCTCTCTGGATGGTCAGATGGTCTCTGTCTCTTGCCATGCTGGTCTCCTCAGAAGGCCTCCAGAGATTCAGGCAATCAGTCTGCAGATAAACTCTGTTTTTGTTCATTTCTGGATGGTTTTTAGGAACTTTCTATCGTTCTGGCCAATTCGGAGAATCCGTTAATAGTTTGAAGCATTGCCAATCATTTGGATGGCTTGTTGCTGTTAGTTTCTTTGTGTAGCAGGAGCCGGTGCCTTCCTGTCTGGGCCCTCATTTGTTTGGTAGATACGTCTGTCCAGAATAACTGTTGCCTTTTACATTATGCTGGGTTTGTGCTGTGCCTGGTGTGCGGGTTTTGTGATTTGGGAGATTTCCTTGGCCAATAAACCTAGGCTGTCTATCGGTGTTTTAGCCAGGAGGTTGTGACATCTCCCGCAAATCATCCACTTGAATGGAAAGACAAGAAGCTTATGCAATAAATTACAAACTGTTAGAAACGAAAATCGCTTCTTAATAATCGCTCTAGACAAATTCAGGAAAACAAAGTTTTATTAGCAAGTCTGCAGAGTTGGGCACCCTTCTGAGAAAAAGCGCCCTGAGGCTTACAAAGTTTCTCATTATGTACAGCACAAGTCCCTCCCCTCCTTGGCTCTAAAGAGTCACGAGGTTCACATTCTAAACCGTCAGTATTTTTCCATTTTGCACCCTTGTCACAAAGTCTGCAGCAGATGTCTCCCGAGTTGTTTTTCTACCCTATAGTCTTATCAGTCAAGGACTTATTCTTCTCTGTCTGTGTTAGTGGTCTTATCAATCAAGGACTTGTTTTTCTACTCTGTCAACGTGAGTGGTCTTATCAATCCGTAGCAGATGTCTCTCGAGTTGTTTTTCTACCCTGTAGTCTTTAGGGTCATGCACATCTTAATTGTTTGAACCGAAGTCGCCTCTCACACAAACCTAATTTTAAAAGCTGGTTATGCTTGTTGTCAGAGTAGCCAGCTGTCTGTGCAAAAGCCATTGTGTACGTTTTCCAAACCGATGGTCTTATCGCTTCACTTGGAGGTCGGCACTGATGATGCTACCCAGCCAGGTAACGAAACGTCTAGATATCAAACCTATCAGAGAGCAAACCTACACCCTAAGTCTTATAGCTGATAAGTGATATCATAAAATCTTTACAGAACAGAATCAGACTGTTCGACCCATTGAGTCCACAATGACCCTCTGAAGAGAATCCAACTCAGACCCACTCCCCCAATGATATCCCTGAAACCCTTCATTTCCTATGGCTATACCAGCTGGCCCGAATATCCCTTGACACAATGGGCAATTTAACATGGCTAATCTGTCGTAATGGCAACTATGGGCAGGAAATCAATACTGGCCCAGCCAGGAACACTCAAACACTGCAAATGAATGAAACTAACGTGATGGCCCAGGGAGTTCCATCTACCTTCCAGCTCCTGAGGGTGTGTCCAGGCATTATTCACCATGATCGTACCCATCTGTTGCAGCCTGCAATCCTAACGACTGGTATCCCGAGATATATCAAGGTGAGTGCGGTTAGCGCTACAGCCAATGTAAAAGGAGCCGAATTCTTGGATAACAGGCTATGGGAATGTCATGGTATGACCTGGTCCTTCCCATTTAGGTAAGTATGGTCCCTGTCAATGTTCCCTCTATCTCCACAGTAAGTGGGTGGAAATCATGGTAGCCCATCCAAATACCTTTTTTATACAACTCCGATAATTTGGACTTCATCCTAACTTTGGTCACTTGGGTTAAGTGGAATCCCTCATACCAGGTGTCCCACCTGGAGTGTCCTTACAGCTGTTATTAACCCAGCCCTTGGTGAGCTGCTGTCACTGACAGTGAGAGACCTTGGTGTGGGTGTTCTCCTGGAACAAATATTGATGCTGTTTGTCACTAACCCTGGATGGGACCTTCCCTTGGCTGGCCTGCCTGAGCTCCTCCCTCAGCTGTTCCATCATCCCGTCACCATAGATACTGCACAGGGTGTGGTTTTACTGCTCACCATAATCTCTGATTGGGCCGTGGATGATCTGGTTAATCGTGTTGGTGTGACCCTCCAGTTTGGTCACTAAGTGATGGTTAGCCTGATTCTCCACCAGTTGTCCAATGGTCTCCTCTGGGTTTTCTGTGTTCAGTATTTCTCAAGCTCATTAGAGAGTTGTTGGGTCAGGATCCTGAGTTTATTCCCCAAATTAGCCAAGTCAGCGTACTGACCGGTAACACTCCTGCCCTGGGGGTGGACTCGTATACTGTGGCTAAATCATTAAGGAGTTCCCTTTTCTTTCATCTGCGAATTGCTGTTCTGGGCTTTCCCTCATATTTCCCTGTCCCTCATCCCATTATACTGTGGGTCAGGTGGCAACATAATCATTTTAATGGGGAAGGACATTACTCTGGTTACTGTCTCCCTGATGCATTCATTATGATTGGCTTAAGTTTGTGACAAATGTTAGTGAACAAGGTATTGCCTGTGGGTTTAGTGACTAGTCCATTGCGAGAACCTGGTGCGTGTGGTACAAGCTGGGGGAGGAGCCTTCATTCCTGGTCTCAGTCCATTTTTAACTTTGTTCCTGAGGAATTCTCCCTGGTGGGCTTTCTGGAATATCGCTGTCTGAACTCTGACCCCTTGTCTGGGCTGTGTGCTCAATAGCTCACTACCATACACCCGTTCTCGGGGAAACTGCACCAATCGCCTGTGATCCCTGAGCTTCTCTACCACAATGTGGAAATTCCTAAAGTCTATTTCCTATTCAGCGATTAATTAGCAGAGGGCCCAAGCCTCATTACAGGGGCGTCTGAGGGGTGGAATCCCAGGTGTCCCTCCTCCTTTCTGAGACATGGGAGATAAAGGGGTCAGGCCCAGTTTTTCATCGCTAAGAGAGGTGCAGGTCATATCCACAAAAATCCAGACAAATTGGAGGCAGAGTCTCCGGGTGAAGTTGACAGGGGGAGGGGAGGGGCATTCCCCTGGTTGTTGTTCTACAATTTTGTAGCGGTTTTGCAATGTCTGCCTTATCCTGCCTTCATCTCATCATGGATGCCCCCCCACTATCTGTTGGCCATCAGGGAGGGCTGAATGGCTTGCTGGACGAAGGCACATGGTGATTAATTTGGTTTGATCATCAGTGTCCAGTCCAGGTATGACAGACAGTCAGTCAATCTCATTCAAAAATGTATCTGGCTCTGAGACAGGATCAAAGTGAATCAATTTTTTTGGTGCTGCCCACCAGCTGGGTGGCTGGAATGGCTGTTGTGTACAGAGTGAGACCATCAGCTGCTTGACATTCATAGAGTCTGGTTTGGGCTGTGGGTCAGGGCTGGGGGCAAAGGGTGCAGTGCCCTGTTGAAAAGGCAGCGGTGGGTGGGGGTGGATGTGTCAGTGTGGGGACTGTCGTTATCTCCCTGCGTAGGTAGAACTCCAAGGCCACACATTATCCCATTCTGGGAGGAGCCCTAGTTCCCTGGGGATTGTATTTGCTCCTAGCACCTCCTACTAGGGCCTGATGTGTGTTGCTCCATTTTGCAGGTGTACAGGACCCATGCAGCTGCTTGGAGCTCATAGACTCTCCTTCCAGATTGACATTGTAACCTGAGGCTGCCTCCCCATCCCCAGAGACCCTCCTTTCACTGGAATGGGCTATTCCCAATTGTAACTGGAGTAGTCCCATGTGGGTGAGATTTTCCTGCAACGTTCTGTCCTGCTCATTGTGTCGGAGACCCAGCTCTGTCACAGCCTGTAGGTTTCCCTGGGGTGACCGGATCGCAGCTGCCTTATCACAGCTGGGGGTCCTCCAGGCTATCGGCAGTGGAGTGAGCTTTGCAGCTTCCTTCCACAGTTCTCTATTGGCTCCTCACCACAGCTTCTGTGCCAGGAGTCCTTCACTGCAAGGTCAGGCTGGCTTCCTGCCAAATTCGGCAGGACTGTTTCACATTTGTACCGGCTCGTGTTCCTATGGTTTTGGCTGCTTCTTTATTGTGGGACACCAGGGTATACTCAAAGATTCATAGAGTTCTACAGCATGGAGACAGGCTCTTTGGCACAAACTGGTCCATCCACACTAACGCCATTTCCCTGCACTTGGCCCATATCCTTCCAATACGTTCCTCTCCATGTATTTGTCCAAGTACCTTTTCAATGTTATTAAATGTATCCTCCTCGATTACTTCCACTGGTAATTCATTCCATATGTGAACCACCCTCTGGGTAAAAAGCATTGGCCCTCAGCTTCCCTTTTAATCTTCCCCTTTCACCTTAAACTGATGCCCTTTCATCCTTGATTCCCAAAGCCTTAGATAAAAACTGAGTGCATTCACCCTATCCATGCCTCCCATGATCAAATTCACTTCTATAAGGATCCCCCTCAGTCTCCTACACACGAAAGAAAATGCCCTAGCTTGTCCAACCTCTCTCTATAACTGTCCAATTGAGTTCTGGCAACATCCTTGTAAATTTCTTCTGCATTCTTTCCAGTTTAATAACATCCTTCTGATAGCAAGGTGGGCAAAATTGAATCCTGTACAACTACAACAGAACTTCCCAACTTCGATATTCCATGCCCTGACCGATGAAGGGCTCATTGTGCCAAAAGCCTTCTTGACTGCCATGTCTCCCTGAGTTCAGAGAGCCGTGCTCCTGGAATCCAAGGTCCCTCTGTTCCACTACATTCCTTCAGGCCCTACCATTCATCATGAAACCCCTGTCTTGTTTTGTCTTTCCAAAATGCAAGATCTCGCCCTTGTCTATACTAACCTCCATTTGCCATTTCTCAGCCCAATTCCCCAGCTGATCAAGGCCCTGTTGCAATTGCTGAGAACCTTCCTCACTTATTTTAGTGTAATCTGAAAACTTTCTAATCATGCCTTAAACACCCGCATCCAAATCATTGATATAGATAACAAACAGCAATGGACCTAGCACTGACGAGGTCAGTTGCACAATGGATCAGTGGTTAGCACTGCTGCCTCACAGCACTGTGGTGCTGGGTTCAATTCCAATCTCCTAGGATGGTCTGGGTGGATTAAATCCTGTTAGGGTTAGATTTCCTACAGTATGGAAACAGGCCATTTGGCCCAACAAGTCTACACCGATCTGCCAAAGATTGAGCCACTCTCCCTACCCAATGTTTACCCTTGACAAATGCACCTAGCATTATGGCCAATTCATCTGACCTGCACATGTTTGGAATGTAGGAGGAAACTGGAGCACCCAGAGGAAACCAATGCCGACACAGGGAGAATGTGCAAATTCCACACAGACGGTCACCCGAGGCTGGAGTTGAAACCGGATGCCTGGGGCTGTGAGGCAGCAGTGCCTACCACTGAGGAACCATACCACCTCCAACTGAGTTTGTACGTTCTCCACATGTCTGCGTGGGTTTCCTCTGGATGCTCTAGTTTCTTCCCACAACCCAAAGATGAGCAGTTTAGGAAAATTGGCCATGCTCAATTGCCTGTAGTGCTTATGGATGTATAAGTAAGTTGCATTAGTCAGGGGTAAATGTAGAGTAATAGGGTAGCAAATGGGGTTAGGTGGAATAATCTTCAGAGGGCCAGTGATATTGTTGGGCCGAAGGGCCTGTTTCCACATAGGAGGGATTCTATAATTCTACGACCACTGAGGCACACCACTAGTCACAGGCCTCCAATCTGACTGTTACCCTCTGCTTCCTACCATCAAGCCAATTGTGTACTCAGCTTGCCAACGCCCCCTGGATTTTATGCGATCTAACCTTACAGAGCAAGATAAAATGTGGAACCTTATCAAAGGCCTTTGTGAAATCTGGAGAGTCTACATGTACTTGCCTGCCCTCGTCAACCTTCCTGATCACTTCTTCAAAGAACGCTAACAAATTTGTAAGGCCTAGTCTCCCACACACAAAGCTATGCTGACTACTCCCAATCAAAGTTGTATTTCCAAATGCATGTCTATTTAATCTCTCAGCATCTTCTCAAGTAATTTACTTACCACGGATGTTAGGCTGACTGATCTATAGTTCCCAGGTTTTTTTTGCAGCCCTCCTTGAAAAAGGACATAACATATGCTGCCCTCCAATCTTCCGGGACCTCACCCGTGGCTAATGGTGATGCATAAAGATCAGCCAGGGACCCCACAATTTCTTCTCTCGCCTCTTGCAGTGTTGTTGAATATGTTTGGTCAGGTTGAGGAAATTTATCCATGTTCATACATTCTAATGCATTCAACACTTCCTCTCCTGTGATATGGACTGTCCCCAAAAGATCATCACTAACTTCCCCAAATTCCCAAGCCTTCATGTTCTTCTCCACGCTCAAAACAGAGGAGAAATAACTCCTGAGATTCTGCACATACATGTCTCCTTTGGTCCTTGAGCGGTCCTATTCTCTCTCTAGTTATTCTTTTTCCTTTATTATACTTCAAGAATCTCTTTGGATTCACCCAAATCTTCTCAGCCAAGGTCATCTGCCCTCCTGATTTCCTTATTCAGTAAACTCTTGTATCCCCTATTTATCATCAGGGATTCCCTTGACCCCAGCTGCCTGTACCTGAGCCATGCCTGCTTTTTTTCTGGTTGAAGCCTTAATGTCTCTTGTCATCCAGGATTCCTTATTCCTGCCAACCTTGCTCTTCACACTCACAGGAACGTACAGATCTTGAACTGTAGCTGTCCCACATTTAAAGAACATCCACTTGCCATAGGTCCCTTTGCCTGCAAACAAACTTCTCAAACCAACCCCTGCAAGCTGCTGGCTAACTCCGTCAGAATGTGCTTTTCCCCAATGTAAAACTAGCAGCTGGGGAACATTTTGCCTTATTCCACAATGATTACAATATTAATAGTACTATGGTGACTGGTTCCAAAGTGCTCCCCCACTGTCACCTCACTCCGAACATTCTGGTTGGGTTGTTTACCTTGGTTTTAGAAATAACTGGACAACACCATCAGATTCTCAATGTCAATTTGTGAGCCTTTATTTTTTCCATGTGAAGGAATGGGACCCAGAAATCTCCATTTAATCTGGCTCCCATCAAAATTCCCAGGAACAGTGCTGCCCAGGTTATCAGTGTTCCCAGCTAACTACAGCAAGGCATAGAAAGGATTCAAAGTGAATCTTCACTGTAACGGTTCTCATAGAAACATCCTAGATTAGTTTGAGAATGGACTTAGATCTGGAGGAAAGCTTCCTCGAAGTGTGTCCATCTAATCCTCTAGAGATTGACAGCACATAGTGTTCTCTCAATGCTGTCACAGTCAAATACACAAACGACAGCCTTCAATATTATTACTTCCATCTCACTGACCTGATCTGGGACAGATGGGTCAGGGAGGGGGAGATTGCTTTGGTAGGTGGGGATCAATCAGTGAGAGGGAATGTTGGAAATAGATGATCCAGGGATGGGATGATTACTGTGTTGGATCGGAACTAGTTAAGGAGAGGCAGATTGAAGAGTTGGGAGGAGATTAGTCAGGGAGGGGCTGAATTATTGTTGGGTAGGGATCATTCAGGGAGGGGGAGATTGCAGTGTTGGGTAGGGATCAGTCAGGGAGGGGGTGATTGCAGACTTGCATAGGGATTAGTGAGGGAGGGGGTGATTGCAGTGTTGGGTAGGGATCAGACAGGGAGGGGGTGATTGCAGACTTGCATAGGGATTAGTGAGGGAGGGGGTGATTGCAGTGTTGGGTCGGGATCAGAGAGGATGGTGATGATTGCAGTGTTGGGTAGGGATCAGTCAGGGAGGGGGAGATTGCAGTGTTGGGTAGGGATCAGTCAGGGAGGGGGAGATTGCAGTGTTGGGTAGGGATCAGTAAGGGAGGGGGAGATTGCAGTGTTGGATAGGGATCAGTAAGGGAGGGGGAGATTGCAGGATTGGGTCGGGATCAGTCAGGGAAGGGGTGATTGCAGTGTTGGATAGGGATCAGTCAGGGAGGGGGTGACTGCAGTGTTGGGTAGGGATCAGTCAGGGAGGGGGAGATTGCAGTGTTGGATAGGGATCAGTAAGGGAGGGGGAGATTGCAGGATTGGGTCGGGATCAGTCAGGGAAGGGGTGATTGCAGTGTTGGATAGGGATCAGTCAGGGAGGGGGTGATTGCAGTGTTGGTTACGGATCAGGCAGGGAGGGGGTGATTGCAGTGTTGGTTTGAGATCAGTCAGGGAGGGGGTGATTGCACTGTTGGGTAGGGATCAGTCAGGGAGGGGGAGATTGCAATGTTGGATAGGGATCAGTCAGGGAGGGGGTGAGTGCAGTGTTGGGTTGGGATCAGGCAGGGACGAGGAGATTGTAGTGTTGGGTAGGGATCAGTCAGGGAGGGGGTGATTACAGTCTTGGGTACGTCTCAGTCAGGGAGGGGAGATTGCAGTGTTGGGTAGGCCTCAGTCAGGGAGTGGGAGATTGCAGTGTTGGGTAGGGATCAGTCAGGGAGGGGGTGATTGCAGTGTTGGGTAGGGATCAGACGGAGGAAGTGAGTGCAGTGTTGGTTTGGGATCAGTCAGGGAGGGGGAGATTGCAGTGTTGTGTAGGGATTAGTCAGTGAGTGCTGATTGCAATATTGTGGAGGGATAGAGTGAAATAGGAGGGCAAAGAGGCGACATGAGATTGCTTTGGCAAATAGGGTTAAGTAGAACCCAAATTGTTTTTACAAATGCATAAAGGACAAAAGGGTCACTAGGGAGAGAATAGGACCCCTCAATGATCAAGACAGCCTGCACGTGGAGCTGCAGGTGATGGAGGAGATACTGAACAAGTATTTCCTGTAGAGAAGGACATGGAAGATATAGAATAGGATGATGGTTTGGGAAATAGCATTGGGAAATAGATGATGTCATCTTCTAAAACGTCTATATTACAAAGGAGGAGGTGCTGGATGTCCTGAAACGGTTCAAGGTGGATACATCCCTAAGACCTGATCAGCTGTATCTGAGAACTCTATGGGAAGATAGAGAAATGATTGCTGGGCCTCTTACTGAGATATTTTTGTCACCAATATTCACAGGTGAGGTGCCAGAAGAATGGAGGTTGGCAAACGTGGTGCCACCTCTTAAGAAGGCTGGTAAGGAAAAGCATGGGAACTACAGACTGGTTCGCCTGACGTCAGTCGTGGGCACGTTGAAAGACGGATACATGAGGGACAGGAATTACATGTGTTGAGAAAGGCAATGTCTAATTGGGGATAGTCAGCATTGCTTTGTACGTGGGAAATCATGGCTCAAGATATTGAGTTTTTTGAAGAAGTAACAAAAGGATTGATGAGGGCATCGCGGTGGATGTGAGTGATATGGACTTCAGTAAGGTGTTCGAAATGTTTCCACATGGGAGATTGGAGAGCAAGGATAGATCTCATGGAATACAGGGAAAACCAGCCATTTGGATACAGAACTGGCTCAAAGGTAGAAGACAGAGGGTGATTGTGGAGGGTGGCTTTTTCAGACTGGAGACCTGTGACCAGTGGAGTGCCACAAGGATCGGTGCTGCGTCCACTACTTTAGATTAATGATATAAATGATTTGGATGTGAACATAGCAGGTATAGTTAGTAAGTTTGCAGATGACACCAAAATTGTAGTTGTAGTGGACAGTGAAGAATGTTACTTCACATTATAAGGGGATGGTGAACTGATGGGCCAATGGGCTGAGGAGTGGGAGATGGAGCTTCATTTAGATAAACGGGAGGTGCTGCAGTTTGGGAAAGCAAAAGTCTTCGCAGGACTGATCCACTTAATGTTAATGTCCCAGGGAGTGTTTCTGAACAAAGAGACCTTGGATTGCAGGTTCATTGTTCCTTGAAAGGAGAATTGTGGGTCGATAGGATAGTGAAGAAGGTGTTTGGTATGGTTGTGTTTAATAATCAGTGCATTGAGTAGAGGAGTTGGGAGGTCATGTTGTGGCTATACAGGATATTGGATAAGTCACTTTTGGAATATTGCGTGAAATTCTTGTCTCCTCCCTCTCGGAAGGATATTGTGTAAATTGAAAGGGCTCAGAAAAGATTTGCAAAGACGCTGCCAGGGTTGGAGGATTTGAGCTTTAAGGAGAGGTTAAATGGGCTGGGCCTCTTTTCCTTGGAATGTCTGAAGCTGAGGGGTAACCCATATGGAAGTTCATAAAACCATGAGAGGCATGGATAGGATTAACAGACAAGGTCTATTCCCTGGGGTGGGGTAGTCCAGAACTGGAGGGCCTAGGTTCAGGATGAGAGGGGAAAGATATAAAAGGAACGTAAGGGACAACGTTTTGATGTGGAGGGTGTTGCGTGTATGGAATGACCTGCCAGATGAAGTGGTGGAGGCTGGTACATTTACTGCATTTAAAAGGCATCTGGATGGGTATACGAACAGGAACGGTTGAGTGGGATTTGGGCAAAGTGCTGGCAAATGTGACGAGATTATGTTAGGATATGTGGGTGGCGTGGATGAGTTGGACCGAAGGCCCTGTTTCTGTGCTGTACATCTCTATCACTGTAAATGTTTTGTACTGTCCATTTCCAGCCATACACTTCACTGTTTCCCCTGTTTACCTTGGTCAGTTCTCCTCTCAAACACATGTCAATGGCATTGGTTGTGATTGTAGGGTGTGCTTTATGGTCACTTTAAAAATCCATCATCTCGCTGAATTCCACTACACTACAATTTCCCAGAGGATATCTCAGTGGGACATTACTCCTTCCCTCGGCGTCATCACCCAACTGTCGATCTGAGATAGTCACCTCCCTGGCTGTTTCCACAACGTGTTATTCAAAGAAACACTGACACAAACATTCGAAGAGGAGTTCGGAGACCATCACTTTTGCTGATGTGACTGTCCCAGATTATACAAAGACTGAAGTCTCCCAGAATTATCACAGTGCCTTTGTATTACACAGGAATCCATTGGAATGTGTAACAGGGTTGAACAATGAAATGCTGTTAGGCAGCCTCTGAACTGTTCTCCTGCTTCTGTTTTTGACACGTGTTACCCAGAATCTGCATTCAGGCTGATTCAGCTTCATCATCTGAGGCCAAATGCTTTCTCTGTAATGCCTTTGTTACCCATTACTGTCAGGGTTACCCATCCTGCACTCCCTGACACCCCTCAAGGAGGTGTACAATAGAATATTCACGTTCCACCTTTTGTTCACTGTGTCACCACTAAACCTCATTTATCTCTGTGCCACAGTCCATCCACCTTATTGCAGAGACTTTATCCAGTCCAAAAAAGAACATTACGACTGACTCTTTCCACAATTTCTTGTCACAGTCCAATTCACCGATGTACAGTTTCAGTTAAACTCTGTCTCTTCCTGTACCTTTCTGCTTGTCTTCAGCATTGCCATTTCTCTTTGTATTTGGAAAGCTCCTTTCACCTGAACCCTGACCCTGCATCCTCTCTGTCAGTTTAAAGCCCTGTCCATGAGCCTACCGACATGATTGACCAGGACACTGCTCCCAGCAGTGTTGTGTTTAATTCACTCATGGGATGTTGCTGTCTCTGGCTGGCCAGCATCGCATGCCCACCCCGAGCTGCCCTTGAGCTGAGTGCCTTGCTGGATGATTACAGAGAGCAGTTTAGAGTCAACCCCACTGCTCTGGGTCTGGATCATGTGTAGGCCAGACCCGCTGTCTATTATAGATTTCTTTCCTAAAAGGATATTAAACAGTTAGATGGGTTATACGTGACACCGGCATTAACATCTGGATGACCAGTCGGGTGAGAATGGCACGAGGCCATCACCTGTCCCACTCGTAACTCACCTGTCACTGAGTACTGATCCCCGTGCACCATGAATCCCAACCCTTTCATCATGACCATTGTGTGATCCTGATACCTTCCTGCACTCTGGTGATATCACTCAGTCTCTCTCCATGTGGTATCCCTCACTGTGTAGGTCTAATTGCTGATTCTGTCAGCGTCTCTCACTCTTACAGCTACTCCAGATCCTGAGCTAACAGAATTCTCCAATCCAGAGAGATGCAGCAGCACAGGCCAGGGATGGAGACTGGGATTTTCCAGATCTCTGTGGGATTCAGTGCCATTCTTCATGTGTAACCCTGACTGCATCAGTCTAATTTCCCATTCTGTCTGTTTCTCTGTCTCCTGTCGGTCATCAGGATGTTCCTGTCTCAGCCGAATTCCTAACTCGTGTCTCGTCCATAACCACATCAAAGACGGTTGGTCAGTCAGAGAGACATGGAGAGGGAGGTCTGGAGCCTTCAGTAAATCCTGCAGCCGGTAAGATCACTCACAGTAAACAGCACAGGGAGGGGTTAGTGACCTTCTGTATTCAGACCCGGAAGACAGGACATAGATACAGAGCTGGATAAGGAACAGCAACATTCTAGGCTTCATTCACATCATCTTGTCCTCCCTGAGACATCTCTCTCTCTCTCCCTCGCTCTCACCCCCTCACTCGTATTCTCTCTTTCTCACCCTCTCTTTCTCTCTCACCCCCTCACTCACTCTCCACCCAAACCCTCTCTCTCACCCGACTCTCTCCCTCATGTCCCTCTCTCCCTCATCCCTCTGTCTCTGGCTTGCCCTCTGTCTCTCCCTATCACGCTCTGCCCCCTCTCTATCAATCTTTCTCTTTCTCTCTCTCTCTCTCTCTCTCTCTCTCGTCCCTTCTCGTGTGCTCTTTCACTCTCTCAGACTCTCTCTCTCATTTCCATCCCCTCCCTCCCGCTCACTTGCACCTCTCTCTCTCTTGCCCACTCTCTCTCTCACTCGCCCCCTCTCTCGCCCCACTCTATTTCTCACCCCTCTCTCTACCCAACTCTCTCACCGCTCTCTCTCACCCCCCTCACAATCTCACCCCCTCTCGCTCACACCCCCTCTCAATCTCAACCCATCCCTCTCTCACCCTCTCTCCCCCGCCTCTCTCTCTCTCTCTTCCCCTCTCTATCTGCCCGTCTTGTGCTCTCTACTCCTCTCTCACTCCACCTCTCTCACTCCCCCCTCTCTCCCCCACTCTTCCCCTCTCTCTCACCCCTCTCTCTCGCCCACCAATCTCCCCCCACCACTCTCCCCGTCCCCCCTCTCCCCTCTCTCTCTCCCCTCTCTCTCACCCCTTTCTCTTACCCTTGTCTCTCACCCCTTTCTCTCACCCCTCTCTCTCACCTCTCGCTCACACCCCCTCTCACTCTCAACCCATCTCTCTCTCTCACCCTCTCTCCCCGCACCTCTCTCTCTTCCCCCTTTCTCTACCTCTCTCTTTCTGCCCCTCTTGTGCTCTCTACTCTTCTCTCACTCCACCTCTCTCACTCCCCCCTCTCTCCCCCTCTCTCCCCCTCTCTCTCCTCCCCCTCTTTCCCCCCACTCTCCCCCTCTCCCTCACCCCTCTCTCTCGCCCACCAATCTCCCCCCACCACTCTCTCCCTCCCCTCTCTTCCCCTCCCACTCTCTCCCCTCTCTCTCACCCCTTTCTCTCACCATTCTCTCTCACCCCATTCTCTCAACCCTCTCTTTCACGCCTCGCTCACACCCCCTCTCACTCTTAACCCATCTCTCTCTCACCCTTGCTCTCCCCCGGCCTCTCTCTCTCTCTCTCTCTCTCTCTCTCTCTCTCTCTCTCTCTCTCTCTCTCTCTCTTCCCCTCTTGTGCTCTCTTCCCCCTCTCTCACTCCACCTCTCTCCCCTCTCCACTCTCTCCCCTCTCTCCCCCTCTCTCCCCCCTCTCCCCGTCACCCCTCTCACCCCTCTCTCCTGTCTCTCCCCTCCCTCACCCTCTCTCCCCTCCCTCTCTCTCACCCCTCTCTCTCGCCCGCCACTCTCCCCCCTCCACTCTGTCTCACCCCTCTCTCTCACACCACTCTCTCACCCCTCACACTCCCCCATCTCTCTCGCCCAACTCACTCCCCTTCTCCCCCTCTCTCACCCCTCTCTCATTCCTTTCTCTCAGCCCTCTCTCCCCCTCTCTCTCCCCACTCTCTCTTGCCCACATCTGGTCCCCCTCCCTCACCTCTCTCTCTCTCACCCCCTCTCTGCCCCTCTCTCTGCACCCCCTGCTCTCCCCATCTCCCCCCTCTCTCCCCCACCACTCCCCTCTCTCCCTCCTCTCTTCCCCTCTCTCTCCACCCACCTCACCCCATTTCTCTCACACTCTCTCTCCCCTCCCCCTCTCTCTCACCCTTCTCTCACACTCCTCCCTACTCCCGTCTCTCCCTCCTCTCCCCTCCTTTCTGCCCCCGCTCTCCTCCCTCTGTCTCCCCCATCTCTACCGCTCTCTCTCTCCCTCTCTCTCCTCCTCTCTCTCCCTCACCTCTCCCCTCTCTCTCTCTCCCCTCTCTCTCCCCCCTCTCTCCCCTCTCCACCCATCTCACCCCATTTCTCTCACACCCTCTCTCCCCTCCCCATCTCTCTCACCCTTCTCTCACACACCTCTCTCCTCCAATCTCTCCCCCTTCTCACACCCCTCACTCACTCCCCTCTCTCACTCCCTCTCTCTCACCATTCTCTCACCACTGTCTCACCCCTCTCTCTCACCCCTCTCTCTGCCACCCTCTCACTCTACTCCTCTCTCTACCCCTTCTCTCCTCCCCCTCTCCCCATCCCCTTCCCCCATCTGTCTCCTGTTCTCTCTCACCCCTCTCAACCCCCTCTCTCTCCCCCTCTCTCCCCCTCTCTCACCCCTTCCTCCCCCTCTCCCCCCTCTCTCAACCCTCTATCATTCCTCTCTCTTACCCATCCCTTCTCCTTTCTCTCCCCCTCTCTCCCCACACTCTCTCGCACACATCTCGACCAAGGCAAAAAAATGGTTAGGACAAAAATTGGGCCCTTGAAGACAGAAGCAGGGGAATATATTACTGGGAACGAAGAAATGGCAGAGGAATTAAATGGGTACTTCAGATCTGTGTTCACTGGGGAAGACACAAGCAATCTCCCTGAGGTAACAGTGGCTGAAGGACCTGAACTTAAGGGAATTTCTATTTGCCAGGATTTGGTGTTGGAGAGACTGTTAGGTCTGAAGGTTGATAAGTGTCCGGGACCTGATGGCCTGCATCCCAGGGTACTGAAGGAGGTGGCTCGGGAAATCGTGGATGCGCTGGTGATTATTTTCCAGAGTTCAATAGAATCGGGGTTGGTTCCTGAGGATTGGAGGGCGGCTAATGTTGTGCCACTTTTTAAGAAGGGTGGGCGGGAGAAAGCAGGAAATTATAGACCAGTTAGTCTGACCTCAGTGGTGGGAAAGATGCTGGAGTCTATTATAAAGGATGAAATTACGGCACATCTGGATAATAGTAACAGGATAGGACAGAGTCAGCATGGATTTATGAAGGGGAAATCATACTTGACTAATCTTCTTGAATTTTTTGAGGATGTAACTCGGAAGATGGACGAGGGAGATCCAGTGGATGTACTGTACCTGGACTTTCAGAAAGCTTTTGATAAAGTCCCACACAAGAGGTTAGTGAGTAAAATTAGGGCGCACGGGATTGGGGGCTAAGTACTAGATTGGATAGAGAATTGGTTGGCTAATAGGAAACAAAGGGTAGTGATTAACGGCTCCATTTCGAAATGGCAGGCAGTGACCAGTGGGGTACCGCAGGGATCCGTGTTGGGACCGCAGCTTTTTACAATATATGTAAATGATATAGAAGATGGTATCAGCAATAACATTAGCAAATTTGCTGATGACACAAAGCTAGGTGGTAGGGTGAAATGTGATGAGGATGTTAGGGGATTACAGGGTGACCTGGACAAGTTAGGTGAGTGGGCAGATGCATGGCAGATGCAGTTTAATGTGGATAAATGTCTGGTTATCCACTTTGGTGGCAAGAACAGGAAGGCAGATTACTACCTCAATGGTATCAAATTAGGTAAAGGGGCTGTTCAGAGAGATCTGGGTGTTCTTGTCCACCAGTCAATGAAGGCAAGCATGCAGGTACAGCAGGTCGTGAAGAAGGCTAATAGCATGCTGGCCTTCATAACAAGAGGGATTGAGTATAGAAGCAAAGAGGTGCTTCTGCAGCTGTACAGGGCCCTGGTGAGACCACACCTGGAGTACTGTGTACAGTTCTGGTCTCCAAATTTGAGGAAAGACATTCTGGCTATTGAGGGAGTGCAGCGTAGGTTCACGAGGTCAATTCCTGGAATGGCAGGATTGCCTTACACGGAAAGACTGAAACGACTGGGCTTGTATACCCTTGAGTTTAGAAGACTGAGAGGGGATCTGATTGAAACGTATAGGCTTATGAAAGGACTGGACACTCTGGCAGGAGGGAACATATTTCCGTTGATGGGGGAGTGCCGAACCAGAGGACACAACTTAAAAATACGGGGTAGACCATTTAGGACAGAGATGAGGAGAAACTACTTCACCCAGAGAGTGGTGGCTGTGTGGAATGCTCTGCCCCAGAGGGCAGTGGAGGCCCAGTCTCTGGTTTCTTTTAAGAAAGAATTGGATAGAGCTCTTAAAGATAGTGGAGTCAAGGGGTATGGAGATAAGGCTGGAACAGGATACTAATTAGGAATGATCAGCCATGATCATATTGAATGGCGGTGCAGTCTCGAAGGGCAGAATGGCCTACTCCTGCATCTATTGTCTATTGTCTATTGTCTATTGTCTCCCTCATCCCTCCCTCTCTCCCTGTCTCTCTGCCCCCCGCTCTCCCCCTCTGTCTCCTCCCTCTCCCGCTCTCCCTCTCCCTCTCTCTCCTCCTCTCTCTCCCCCACCTTTCCCCTCTCTCCCCCCCCTCTCTCCACCCATCTCACCCCATTTCTCTCACACTCCTCTCTCCCCCTTGTCTCTCCCCCTCTCTCACTCCCCTATCTCTCACCGCTCTTTCACCCCACTCTCTCATCCCTCTCTCTCACCCATCTCTCCCCCTCCGCTCCCCTCTCTCTCCCTCATCCCATCCACCCTCTCTCTCTCCCGCTCTCTCACCCCTCTCAACCCCCTCTCTCTCCCCCTCTCTCCCCCTCTCTCACCCCCTCTCTTTCCCACCTCTCTCTCACCCCCTCTCTCTCACCCCCACTCTCAGAACCTCTCCCTGTCACACCCCTCTCTCTCACTCCCTCTCTTCCTCACTCCCTCCGTCTCTTGCCCGCTCTCTCTCTCGCCCGCGTTCTCTCTCACTCTCTCTCGCCCACTCTCTCTCTCGCCCACACTCCCTCTCACCCCTCTCTCTCATCGCTCTCTCTCACCCACTCTCTCTCAGCCCTCTCTCTCTCACACCCTTCTCTCTCTCTCAGCCCCTTCTCTCTCACCCATCTCCCTCTCACGCCTCACTCACCCCTCTCTCTCTCGCTCTCACCCAACTCTCTCTTACCTCTCTCTCTCACCCTCTCTCTCGCCCCCTCTCTCTCACCCCGTGTCTGTCTCAACTCCTCTCTATCCCAACCCCTCTCTCTCTCACTCCCTCTCTCTCAACCCCTGTCTGTCTCACCTCCTCTCTCTCAACCCCCTCTCTCTCTCACCCCTCTCTCTCTCCCCCTCTCTCCCCCCCTCTATTTCTCCCAATTCTCACAAACCCCCTCTCTCTAACCCCTCACTCACCCCGTCACTCTCTCTCCCCCCTCTCTCTCACCGCCTCTCTCGCTCGCTCTCACCCCTCTCTTTCTCTCACCCCCTTCGCTCTCACCCCTCTCTCTCACCCCTCTACCTCTCAACCTCTCTCTCTTTCACCCCCTCTCTCACACACTCCCTCTCTTTCTCGCCCTCTCTCTCTCATCCCCCTCTCTCTCAGCCTCTCTCGCTCACCCCTCTCTCTCACCCCTCTCTCTCACCCTCTCTCTTTGAACCCCCCCTTACACATTCCCTCACTCTCGCCCCCTCTCTCTCACCCCTCTCTCTCTCTCACCCCTCTCTCTCTCGCCCCGTCTCTCTCACCCCTCTCTCTCTGACCCCTCCCTCTCACCCCATGCTCTTGCTCACCCCTCTCTCTCTCACCCCTCTCTCACCCTCTCTCTCTTTCACCCGGTCTCTCACACTCTCTGTCTCTCTCTCTCACCCCCTGTCTCTGTCGCCCTCTTTCTCTCGCCCCTCTCTCTCCCCCCTCACGCTCTCCACCCTCTCTCTCTCCCCTCTTTCTCCCCCTTCTCACCCCCTCAGCATTCTCTCTCTCACCTCTGTCTCTCCCATCTCTCTCATCCTTTTCTTAACCTCTCTCTCTTACACTCCTCCCCCTCTCTCACCCCTCTCTCAGCCCTCTCATATTCTCACCCCTCTCTCTCTTACACCGCTCGCTCTCCCCCCTCTCTCATCCCACTCTCTCACTGCTCTCTCTTACTCCCCTCTCTATTTTTCTCACCCTCTCTCATCCCCTCTCTTTCTCTCACCCTTCTCTCTCTCACCCCTCTCTCTCACCACGCTCTCTCTCACCCCTCTCTCACCCCCTCACTTTCTCACCCCTCTCTCACACCCTCTCTCTCTCAGCCCCTCTCTCTCTCATCCCTTCCCTCTCACCCCTCTCGCTCTCTCACAGCATGCTCTCGCTCACCCCTCTTTCTCACACTCTCTCTCTTACACCTCCCTCTCCCCCCTCTCTCGCCCTCTCTCTCTTTCACCCTCCTCTGACACACACTCCCTCTCTCTCACCCCTGTCTCTCTCACCCCCTCTCTTTCACAACCTGTCTGTCTCACCTCCTTTCTCCCCCACCCCTCTCTAGCTCTCACCCCCTCTTTCTCACCCCTCTCTCTCTCACCCCGCTCTCTCTTGCCCTCTCTCTCTGACCTCTCCCTCTCTCACCCTCTCTCACCCCTCTCTCTCACCCCTGTCTTTCTTACCTCCTCTCTCTCTCAGCCCTCTCTCTCACCACCTCTCTCTCAACACCCTCTCTCGCTCATCCCCTCTCTCTCACACCTCTCTCTCTCACACCTCTATCGCCCCCTCTTTCTCTCACCCCTCACTCTCTCTCACCCTATGCTCTCGCTCACCCCGCTCTCTCACCCTCCCCCTCACCCTCTCCCTCGTTCACTCCGTCTCTCACACACTCCCTCTCTCTCGCCCTCTCTCTCTCGCCTCTCTCCCCCTCTCTCAGCCCCTTCAGTCTCTCACCCTGTCACTCTCTCTCTCTCTCTCACACACCGCCTCTCTCTCAACACCCTCTTTCTCACACATCCCCATATCGCCTTCACCCCTATCTCTCACCCCACTCTCTCACCCTCTCTCTCACCCCCTCTTTCTCACACTCCCTCTCACAACCTTCCTCGCCCACTCTTTCTTTCATCCCATCCCTCACACACACTCTCTCTCTCTTGCCCCGTTTCTCTCGCTGCCTCTCTCCCTCCTCACTCTCTCCCACCTCTCTCTCCCCCATCACTCTCTCCCCCATCTCTCTCCCTGTCTCTCAACCCCTCTCTCTCACCCCCTCGATCTCTCACCCCGTCACTCTCTCTCCGCCTCTCTCCCTCACCACTCTCTCTCTCACCCCTCTCTCTCACCCCTCTGTCTCTCACGCCATGCTCTCGCTCACCTCCTCTTACACCCTTCTCCCTCATCCTCTCACTCTTTCTCCCCGTCTCTCACACACTCCCTCTCTCTCGCCACCTCTCTCTCTTGCCGTCTCTCTCACCCCCCTCTCGCTCACCTCTCTCTCTCACCCCCCCTCCCTCACCCTCTCTCTCTTTCAACCTGTCTCTCACACACTCCCTCTCTCTCGCTCCCTGTGTCTCTCGCCATCTCTTTCTCGCCCTCCCCTCTTCCCTCTCTCTCCCCCCCAACTCTCTCCCCTTGTCTCTCCCCCTCTATCTCTGCCCCTGTCTCTCAGTCCCTCTCTCACCCCTTCTCTATCTCACCCCGTCACCGTCTCTCCCCCTCTCTCTCACCGCCTCGCTCTCAACACCCTCTCTCACTCATCCCCCTCTTTCACCGCTCTCTCAGTCTCACCCCTCTCTCTCACCCCCTCTCACCACCTGTCTGTCTCACCTCCTTTCTGGCCCATTCCTCTCTATGTCTCACCCCCTCTCTCACCCCTGTCTGTCTCCCCTCCTCTCTCTCTCTCATACCCCTCTTCCTCACTGCCTCTCTTGCAACACCCTCTCTCACTCACCCCCTCTCTCTCACACCCTCTCTCTCACAAACCTCTCTCTCTCACGCGTTCTCTCTATTTCACTTCACTATCCCACTCACCCCTCTCTCTCTCAACCCTCTCTCTCATCCCTCTATCTCTCCTTCTCACCTTCTCTCTCTCTCTCACCCCATCTCTCTCTCACCCATCTCTCTCTTTCACCCCTCTTTTTTTCACCCCCTCTCTCCCTCCTCTGTCTCTCATCCGACTCTCTCTCTCACACTTCCTCTCTTTCTCTCACTCCTCTCTCTGTCTCACCCCCTCACTCTCTCACCCCTCTCTCTCACCCCTCTCTCTCTCAGCCCTCTTTCACTCACCCTCTCTCTCTCTCGCTCTCCCCTCCTCTCTCTCTCTCCCCTTCTCTCTCTCACCCCCCCTCTCTCTCACCCCTCTCTCTCTCTCGCTCTCACCCTTCTCTCTCTCACCCGTCTGTCTCACCGCGCTCTCTCAACCCCTCTCTCACACCCTCTCTCTCCCAGCTCTCTCTCTCTCTCTCTCACCTTCTCTCTCTCTTGCTCTCGCCCTTCTCTCTCTTACCCGTCTCTCTCTCACATCTCTCCCTTTCTATCTCTTTACCCCACTCTCTCTCATCCCTCTCTTACCCCCTCTCTCTCTTATACTCCTCCATCTCTCTCTCACCACTCTCTCAGCCCCCTCATACTCTCACCCTTCTCTCTCTTACACCACTGTCTCTCTCCCCTCTCTCTCTCTACCCCTCTCTATCAACCCACTCTCTCACCTCTCTCTTCCACCCCTCTCTATCTCTCTCACCCCTCTCTTTCTCGCTCACGCCCCTCTCTCTCACCCCTCTCCCTCTCACCCCTCTTTCTCACACTCTCTCTCTTACACCTCCCTCTCCCCCCTCTCTCGCCCTCTCTCTCTTTCACCCTCCTCTGACACACACTCCCTCTCTCTCACCCCTGTCTCTCTCACCCCCTCTCTTTCACAACCTGTCTGTCTCACCTCCTTTCTCCCCCACCCCTCTCTAGCTCTCACCCCCTCTTTCTCACCCCTCTCTCTCTCACCCCGCTCTCTCTTGCCCTCTCTCTCTGACCTCTCCTCTCTCACCCTCTCTCACCCCTCTCTCTCACCCCTGTCTTTCTTACCTCCTCTCTCTCTCAGCCCTCTCTCTCACCACCTCTCTCTCAACACCCTCTCTCGCTCATCCCCTCTCTCTCACACCTCTCTCTCTCACACCTCTATCGCCCCCTCTTTCTCTCACCCCTCACTCTCTCTCACCCTATGCTCTCGCTCACCCCGCTCTCTCACCCTCCCCCTCACCCTCTCCCTCGTTCACTCCGTCTCTCACACACTCCCTCTCTCTCGCCCTCTCTCTCTCGCCTCTCTCCCCCTCTCTCAGCCCCTTCAGTCTCTCACCCTGTCACTCTCTCTCTCTCTCTCACACACCGCCTCTCTCTCAACACCCTCTTTCTCACACATCCCCATATCGCCTTCACCCCTATCTCTCACCCCACTCTCTCACCCTCTCTCTCACCCCCTCTTTCTCACACTCCCTCTCACAACCTTCCTCGCCCACTCTTTCTTTCATCCCATCCCTCACACACACTCTCTCTCTCTTGCCCCGTTTCTCTCGCTGCCTCTCTCCCTCCTCACTCTCTCCCACCTCTCTCTCCCCCATCACTCTCTCCCCCATCTCTCTCCCTGTCTCTCAACCCCTCTCTCTCACCCCCTCGATCTCTCACCCCGTCACTCTCTCTCCGCCTCTCTCCCTCACCACTCTCTCTCTCACCCCTCTCTCTCACCCCTCTGTCTCTCACGCCATGCTCTCGCTCACCTCCTCTTACACCCTTCTCCCTCATCCTCTCACTCTTTCTCCCCGTCTCTCACACACTCCCTCTCTCTCGCCACCTCTCTCTCTTGCCGTCTCTCTCACCCCCCTCTCGCTCACCTCTCTCTCTCACCCCCCCTCCCTCACCCTCTCTCTCTTTCAACCTGTCTCTCACACACTCCCTCTCTCTCGCTCCCTGTGTCTCTCGCCATCTCTTTCTCGCCCTCCCCTCTTCCCTCTCTCTCCCCCCCAACTCTCTCCCCTTGTCTCTCCCCCTCTATCTCTGCCCCTGTCTCTCAGTCCCTCTCTCACCCCTTCTCTATCTCACCCCGTCACCGTCTCTCCCCCTCTCTCTCACCGCCTTGCTCTCAACACCCTCTCTCACTCATCCCCCTCTTTCACCGCTCTCTCAGTCTCACCCCTCTCTCTCACCCCCTCTCACCACCTGTCTGTCTCACCTCCTTTCTGGCCCATTCCTCTCTATGTCTCACCCCCTCTCTCACCCCTGTCTGTCTCCCCTCCTCTCTCTCTCTCATACCCCTCTTCCTCACTGCCTCTCTTGCAACACCCTCTCTCACTCACCCCCTCTCTCTCACACCCTCTCTCTCACAAACCTCTCTCTCTCACGCGTTCTCTCTATTTCACTTCACTATCCCACTCACCCCTCTCTCTCTCAACCCTCTCTCTCATCCCTCTATCTCTCCTTCTCACCTTCTCTCTCTCTCTCTCACCCCATCTCTCTCTCACCCATCTCTCTCTTTCACCCCTCTTTTTTTCACCCCCTCTCTCCCTCCTCTGTCTCTCATCCGACTCTCTCTCTCACACTTCCTCTCTTTCTCTCACTCCTCTCTCTGTCTCACCCCCTCACTCTCTCACCCCTCTCTCTCACCCCTCTCTCTCTCAGCCCTCTTTCACTCACCCTCTCTCTCTCTCGCTCTCCCCTCCTCTCTCTCTCTCCCCTTCTCTCTCTCACCCCCCCTCTCTCTCACCCCTCTCTCTCTCTCGCTCTCACCCTTCTCTCTCTCACCCGTCTGTCTCACCGCGCTCTCTCAACCCCTCTCTCACACCCTCTCTCTCCCAGCTCTCTCTCTCTCTCTCTCACCTTCTCTCTCTCTTGCTCTCGCCCTTCTCTCTCTTACCCGTCTCTCTCTCACATCTCTCCCTTTCTATCTCTTTACCCCACTCTCTCTCATCCCTCTCTTACCCCCTCTCTCTCTTATACTCCTCCATCTCTCTCTCACCACTCTCTCAGCCCCCTCATACTCTCACCCTTCTCTCTCTTACACCACTGTCTCTCTCCCCTCTCTCTCTCTACCCCTCTCTATCAACCCACTCTCTCACCTCTCTCTTCCACCCCTCTCTATCTCTCTCACCCCTCTCTTTCTCGCTCACGCCCCTCTCTCTCACCCCTCTCCCTCTCACCCCTCTCTCTCACCCTTCTCTCTCACACACCCCACCTTCTCTCTCTCTCTCTCACCCCCCTCTCTCTCACACCCTCTCTCACTCGCCCTCTCTCACTCGCCCTCTCTCTTTCACCCCGTGTCTCACACACTCCCTCTCTCTCACCCCCTGTTTCTCTCTCTGCCTCTCTCTCTTCCCTCCATTCTCTCGCCCCCTCTCTCTCTCCCCCTCATGCTCTCCACTCTCTTTCTCTGTCTTCCCCCTCTCTCTCTCCCCCTCTATCTCTCCCCCTGTCTCTAAGCCCTTTCTCTCTCACCACCTCACTCTCTTTCCCCCCTCTCACCAGCTCTCTCTCAACACCCACTCTCACTCATCCCCCTCTCTCTCTCACCCCTCTCTCTCTCTCACCCCATCTCTCTCACCTACTCTCTCTCCCACACCGTCTCTCTCTCACCCCCTTGTCTGTCTCTCCTGCTCTCTCTCACCACCTCACTCTCTTTCCCCCCTCTCACCAGCTCTCTCTCAACACCCACTCTCACTCATCCCCCTCTCTCTCTCACCCCTCTCTCTCTCTCACCCCATCTCTCTCACCTACTCTCTCTCCCACCCCCTCTCTCTCTCACCCCACCTCTCTCCCACCCCCTCTCTCTCTCACCCCCTGTCTGTCTCCCCTGCTCTCACTCACCACCCTCTCTCTCTCACCGCCTCTCCCTCAACACCCTCTCTCACTCACCCCTCTCTCTCCCTTTCACCCCTCTGTTTCTCACCCCTCTCTCAGCCCTCTCTCTCCCTCACCCGACTCTCTCTCATTCTTTCTCTGTCTCTCACTTCTTCTCTGTCTCTCTCACCCCCTCACTCTCTCTCTCATCCTCTCTCTCTCTGTCACCCCACTCTCTGTCTCTCACGCCCCACTCTCTCACCCCTATCTCCCTCTCAACCCTTTCTCTCACCCTCTCTGTCTCCTATCACCCTTGTTGCTCTCACCCTCTCTCTCTCACCCCCTCTCTCCCTCCCCTCTCTCTCTCTCATACCACCCTCTCTCACCCACTCTCTCTTTCACCGCCCTCTCTCATACACTGCCTCTCTCTCGGCCCCTCTCTCGCACCCCGTCTCTCTCTCTCTCTCCCCCTCTCTCTCAACTCTCTCTCTCTCTCACCTCTCTCTCCGCTCTGCTCTCTACCCCTCTCTCTCATCCCTCTCTTACCCTCTCTCTCTACACTCCTCCCTCTTCTCTCTCACACCCCTCTCTCACCCTCTCTCTCTCACCGCCCTCTCTCACACACTGCCTCTCTCTCGGCCCTTCTCTCGCAACCCATCTCTCTCTCTCCCTCTCTCTCTCTCTCACCCTCTCTCTATCTCAGCACCCTCTCTCTCTCACCTCTCTCTCCCCTCCGCTCTCTACCTCTCTCTCTCTCATCCCTCTCATACCCCCTCTCTCTCTTACACTGCTCCCTCTCTCTCTCTCACCCCTGTCTCAGCACTCTCATACTCTCACCTCTCTCTCCCTTCCCCTCTCTCATCCCACTCTCTCACTGCTCTCTCTTATTCCCCTCTCTATTTCTCTCACCCCTCTCTCATCCCCTCTCTCTCTCACACTCTCTCTCACACTCCTCTCTCTCACTCACGCACCTCTCTCTCACCCCTCTTTCTCACAACTCTCTCTCTCACACCCGTCTCTCTCTCACTCCTCTCTCTCTCACCCCTCTTTCTCTTGCTCTCACTCTCACTCCTCTCTCTCACCCCTCTCTCTCACCCTCTCTCTCTTGCACCCCCCTCACACACTCCCTCTCTCTCGCCCCCTCTCTCTCTCACTCCTCTCTCTCTCATCCCTCTCTCTCGCACCCCATGCTCTCGCTCACCCCTCTCTCTCACCCCACTCCCTCATCCTCTCTCTTTCCCCCCGTCTCTCACACACTCCCTCTCTGTCGCCCCCTGTCTCTCTCGCCGCCTTTCTCTCACCCCTGTATCTCTCGCCCCCTCTCTCTTCCCCTCACTCTCTCCATCGTCTCTCTCCCCCTCTCTCTCTCCCCCATCTCTCCCCGTTTCTCACCCCCTCACTCTCTCACCCCATTACTCTCTCTCCCCCTCTCTCTCTCACCGCCTCTTTCTCAACACCGTCTCTCACTCATCCCCCCCTTCTCTCACACCTCCAGTCTGTCTCACCTCCTCTCTCTCTCACCCCCCTCTCTCTCACACCCTGTCTCACCTCGGCTCTCTTTCTCTCACCCCCCTCTCTCCCTCACACCTCTCTCTCTCACCCATTCTCTCCATCTCAACTCACTATCTCACTCATCCCTCTCTCTCACTCTCTCTCAAACCCCACTATCTCTCACCCCTCTATCTCACACCCCCTCTCTCTTTCTCTCAACCTCTCTCTCTCACCACCTCACCCTCTCTCCCACGCTTACCCACGGTCTCTCTCACCCACACTCTCTCTCTCTCTCACCCTCTCACCCGCTCTCTCAACCGCTCACACCCCCATCTCTATCTCATCCCCTTCTCTCTCTATCTCTCTCACCCCTCTATCTCTCACTCACGCCCCTCTCTCTCACCCCTCTCTTTCTTTCACTCCGTCTCTCACACACTCCCTCAATCTCTCCCCCTGTCTCTCTCGCCACCTGTCTCGCAACACCCTCTCTCATTCATCCCCTCTCTGTCTCACCCCTCTCTCTGTCTCACCCCTCACTCTCTCCCCCTCTCTCTCCCTCCCCGGTCTCTTAAACCCCTCTCTATCTCTCTCACCCCTCTCTCATCCTCCACTCTCTCTCAACCCTCTCTCTCTCACCCCTCTCTCTAAGCTTCTTTCTCTCACTCTCTCTCTCACCCCTCTCTCTCAACCCTCTCCGTCTCACACCCCTCTCTCTCTCTCTCTCTCACTCACTCCCCTCTTTCTCTCACCCCTCTCTCTCTCATCCCTCTCTCTCACCCCTCTCTCTCTCACCCCTCTCTCTCTCATCCCTCTCTCTCACCCCTCTCTCTCTCACCCCTCTCTTTCACACCCCATGTTCTCGCTCACCCCTCTCTGTCATTCACCCCGTCTCTCACACACTCCCTCAATCTCGCCCCTGTCTCCCTCACCGCCTCTCTCTCAATACGCTCTCTCACTAATCCCGTCTCTCTCACCCCTCTCTCTGTCTCACACCTCTCACTCACCCTCTCTCTCACCCCCTACTCACACCACCTGTCTGTCTCACCTCCTCTCTCGCCCACCCTTTCTCTCTGTCAACACCTCTCTCTCTCACCGCATCCCTCGCTCTCACCACTCTCTCATCCCCCACTCTCTCACCCCTCTCTCTCTCTCTCTCACCCCTCTCTCATCCCCCACTCTCTCACCCCTCTCTCTCACCCCTCTCTCAAAACTCCTCTCTCTCACTCTCTCTCTCCCCTCTCTCTCTCCCCTCTCTCTCACATCCCTCTCTCTCTCTCACCCCTCTCTCATCCCCCACTCTCTCACCCCTCTCTCTCTCTCACCCCTCTCTCAAAACTCCTCTCTCTCACTCTCTCTCTCCCCTCTCTCTCTCCCCTCTCTCTCACATCCCTCTCTCTCTCGCACACCCCTCTCTCTCTCTCACCCCTCTCTCTCTCACCCCTCTCTCTCTCTCTCACCCCTCTCTCTCTCACCTCTCTTTCTCACCTTCTCTCTCACTCTCGATCCCTCTCTCTCTCACCCCTCTCTCTCTCTCTCTCTCTCTCACTCCATGCTCTCGCTCATCCCTCTCACTTACCCCTCTCCCTCACTCTCTCTTTCTTTCACCCCGTCTCTCACACACTCCCTCAATCTCGCCCACTGTCTCTCTTGCCACCTTTCTCTCTCCCCCTCTCTCTCTCTCTCGCCCCCTCTCTCTCTCGCCACTCTCTCTCTCTCCTTTCACTCTCTCCACCCTTTCTCTCTCGCCCCTCTATCTCTCCCCGTCTCTCACCCCCTGACTCTCTCACCCCGTCACTCTCTCTCCCTCTCTCTCTCTCTCACCGCCTCTCTCTCGACACGCTCTCTCACTCATCCCCCCTCTCTCTCATCCCTCTCTCTCTCACCCCTCTCTCACCCTCTCTCACCCCATTTCTGTCTCACCTCCTCTCTCTCACTCCCCTTTCTCTCATCGTCTCTCTCACACACCCTCTCTCTCTCACCCCTCTCTCTCTCGTTCACCCCTCTCTTAGCCCTCTCTGTCCCTCACCCGACTCTCTCTCTCGCTCCCACTCTGTCTTTCACTCCTCTCTCTCTCTCACCCTCTCACAGTCTCACCCCTCTCTCTCACCCTCTCTCTCTCAGCCCTTCTCTCTCTCTGTCACCCCTCTCTCTCTCTCACGTCCCTCTCTCGCACCCCTCTCTCTTAGCCTCGCTCTCTTACAGCTCTCTCTCTCTCTCACCCCTCTCACTCTGACCCCTCTCTCTCTCACTCCTCTCTCTCTCACCCTCTCTCTTTCACCGCCCTCTCTCACACACTGCCTCTCTCTCGACCCCTCGGTCTCACTCCGTCTCTCTCTCCCCCGCCTCTCTCTCTTTCTCTCACTTCTCTCTCTCACTCCGCTCTCGCTCAACCCTCTCTTAACCCCTCTCTCTCTTACACTCCTCCCTCTCTCTCACCCCTCTCTCAGCCCTCTAATACTCTAATCCCTCTCTCTCTTACACTACTCTCTCTTACCCTCTCTCTCCCTTCGCCTCTCTCTCATCCCACTCTCTCACCCCTCTCTCTTACACCCCTCTCTATCTCTCTCACCCCTCTCTATCTCTCTCACCCCTCTCTCTCTCACCCCTCTCTCTCTCACACACACACACGACCTTTCTCTCACCCCTATCTCTCTCCCCGTCTCTCTCCTTGCTCTCTCTCTGTCTCAGCCCTCTCTCTCACCCCCTCTCTCTCACACCCATCTCTCTCTCACCCCCTCTCTCCCTCACCCTCTCTCTCTTTAATCCCTGTCTCTCACACTCCCCCTCTCTCTCTCTCAGTCCCCCTCTCTCTCACACACGCCCTCTCTCACCCCTTCTCTCTCTCACACTTCTGTCTCTCTCTCTCACCCCCTGTGTCTCATCCCCCCTCTCTCTCTCTCACTCCCTCTCTCTTCCCCTCTCTCTCTCACTCTTCCCATCTCTCTCCCCCTCCTGTTACCTCTCTCTCCCCTCTCTCGTCCCCTCTCTCCCCCCTCGTCCACCTCTCTCTCGCTCAATCTCTCTCCCTCTCACTCCCCCTCTCTCTCCCCTCTCGTCCCCTCTCTTTCCTTCTCTCGTCCCCTCTCTCTCCCCTCTCGTCCCCTCACTCCACTCCTCTCGTCACCTTACTCTCCCCTCTCTCTCACCTCTCTCATTCCCTCTCTCTACTCCTCTCATCCCCTCTCTCTGCCCTTTCTCTCCCCTCTCTCGCCCACTCCATTTCACCCCTCTCTCTCCCTCCCTCGCCCCCTCTCTATCCCTCTCTCGTTCCCTTTCTCCCCCCTCGCATCCCCTCTCTCTCCACCCCTTGGATCACCTCACTTTCCCCTCTCTCGCCCCTCTCTTGTCCCCTCTCTCTCCCTCTCTCCCCCTCTGCACCTATTGTTCCATCTCTCTCCCTCATCGTCCCCTCTCTCTCCCTCTCTCGTTCCCTCTGTCTCACCCCATCGTCCCCTCTCTCACCCCCATCATTCCCTCCCTCTCCCCACATCGACCCCTCCCTCTCTCTCTCTCCCTCTCTCACCCCCTCTCTCTCTCCCCCTCTCTCTCTCTCTTCTGCTCTCTCTCCCTCTCTTGCCCCCTCTCTCTCCCTCTCTGTCTCCCTCTCTCTTCCCCTGTCTCTCCCCGTCTCGTTACCTCTCTCTCCCGCTTCTCGTCCTCTCTCTCTCCCTCTCGTCCCCCCTATCTCTCCCTCAATATCTCCTCCTCTCTCTTCCTCTCTCTCTCTCACTTCCCATTTCTCGCTCCCTCTCGTCACCTCCCTCTTCCCTCTCTCCACCCCTCTCTCTCCCCTCTCTCGTCCCCCCCTCTCGTCCCCCCCTCTCTCTCTCCCCCCTCCCCATCATCCCCTCTCTCTCTCCTCCTCTCGTCCCCTCTCTCTCCCCCATTGTCCCCTCTGTTTCCCTCTCTCATCCCCTCTCTCTCCATAATTGGTGCCCGTCTCTCCCGCTCTCGTCACCTCTCCCCCCTCATTCGTCCCCTCTCTCTCCCCCTCTCATCCCTTCTCTCTCACTCCTGTCCCCTCTCTCTCCCCTCGTCCCCTCTTTCTCCGTCTCTCCTCCCCTCTCACTCCCTTCCCACTCTCTCTCCTTCTCTCGTCCCCTCTCTCTCCCCCTCTTGTCTCCTCGCTCCCCCTCTCATCACCTCTCTCACCCTCTCTCTTCCTCTCTCTCTCTCGTCACCTCTCTCTCCCCCTCTCTTCAGCTCTCTCTCTCCTCTCTCTCGTCCTCTCTCTCCCCTCTCTCGAACCCTCTCCTTCCTTCTCCCTCCCCCTCATCCCCATCGTCTCCCTCTCTCCCCCTATCATCCCCTCTCTCTCCCCATCCTCCCCTCTCTCTCCCCCTCTCATCCCTTCTCTCTCACCCCATCCCCCTCTCTCCCCTCTCGTTCCCTCTCTCTCCCGCCCCTCTCTCAACCTCTCTCGTCCCCTCTCTCTCCACCCTCGTGCTCTCTCTCCCCCTCTTGTCCCACCTCTCTTACCCTCTCTCTCTCTCCCTCTCACTCCCCCTCTCTCTCCCCCCATCGTCCACTCTCTTTCTTTCTCTCATCCCCTCTTTCTCCCCCTCTCGTCCCCTCGCTCCCCCATCACTTCTCTGCCCCCATCGTCCCCTCTCTCTCCCCTCTCATCCCCTCACTCCACTCCTCTCGTCATCTCTCTCTCCCCTCTCTATCTCCTCTCTCGTTCCCTATCTCTCCTCCTCTCATCCCCTCTCTCTCCCCTCTCTCACCCCCTCCCTTTCCCCCCTCTCTCTCCCTCCCTTGTCCCCTCTCTATCCTTCTCTTGTCCACTTTCTCCCCTCTCGTCCCCTCTCTCCCCCTCTTCTCACGTCTCTCTCCACCCCTCTCGTCACCTCTCTTTCCCTTCTCTTGCCCCTCTCTTGTCCCCTCTGTCTCCCCCATTGACCCCTCTCTCTCCCTCTCTCCCCCTCTGCACCCATCATTCCCTCTCTCTCTCCCATGGTGCCCTCTCTCTCCCCTCTCTCATCCCCTCTCTCTCCCCCCATCGACCCCTCTCCCTCCCCCCATCGAACCCTCTCTCTCCCTCTTTCTCCTCTCTCTCTCTCTACCCCCTCTCTCTCCCTCTTTCTTCCCCTTTTTCTCTCTCTTCCCCTCTCTCGCACCGCTCGTCACCTGTCTCTCCCCTCTCTTGTAACCTGTCTCCCCCCTCTCGTCCCCTCTCTCTCCCTCAATCTTTCCCCCTCTCTCTTCCCTGTCTCTCTCTCTCTCTTCCCCTCTCTCTCCCCCATTCGTCACTTCCTTCTCCCCCTGTCTATCACTTTCCCTCTCTCTCTCCCCCTCTCGTCACCTCTCTCTCCCCTCTCTCATCCCCCCTCTCTCCCTCTATCGCCCTCTCTCTCCCCTGTAGGCCCGTCTGTCTCCCACTCTCTCCCCTCTCTCTCCCTCTCTCATCCTCTCTCTCCCCATCTCTCTCCCCCACCGTCCCCCCTCTCTCCCGCTCTCGTCACCTCTCCCGCCTCATTCGTCCCCTCTCTTCTCACCCATCGTCCCCTCTCTCTTCCCCCCTCGTCCCTTCTATATCGCTCCCGTCCCCTCTCTCTCCCTTCGTCCACTCTCTCTCTCTCTGTCCTCCCCTCTCGCTCCCTCCCCAATCTCTCCTTCTCTCGTCACCTCTCTCTCCCGCTCTTGTCCCCTCGCTCACCCCTCTCATCACCTCTCTCATCCTCTCTCTTCCCCTCTCTCGTCCCCTCTCTCTCCCCCTCTGGTCACCTCTGTCTCCCCTCTCCCGAATCCCTCTCTCCCCCTCTCTCTCCCCCTCTCTCTGGCCCCCCTCTCCCCCTCTCTCTTCCCCTCTCTCTCTCACTTACCCTCTCTCTCCCTCTCGTCTCCTCTCTCTGCCATCTCTCCCCTCTCTCCACCCCTCTCTCTCCCCTCTCTCGTCCTCTCTCTCTCCCACAATCTCTTCCCCTCTCTCTCCCCCTCTCTCTTTCCATCTCTCTTTCCATCTCGTCTCCTCGCTCTCACCCATAGTCACCCCTCTCTCTCCTGTCCCCTCTGTCTCCCTCTCTCGTCCCCGCTCTCTCCACCCTCGTCCTCTCTCTCATCCACTCTTGTCCCACCTCTCCTAACCTCCTTCTCACCCCCTCTCCCCCCATTGTCCCCTCTCTCTCCCTCTCTCTCCCCGCTCTCTTGTCTCTCTCTTCCCGCATCGTCTCCTCTCTGGCCACCCATCGTCCCCTTTCTCTCCCTCTCTCCCCACATCGTCACGTCTCTCTCCCTCTCTCTCCTTTTTCTATCCCTCCTTCGGTCCCTCTCTATCCCTCTTGCTACCCTCTCTCCACCCTCTCTCCCTCAATCCTCTACTCTCTCACCCCCCATAGTCCTATCTCTCTCCCCCTTTCGTCGCCTCACTCTCCCCCCATCGTCCCCTCTCTCTCCCTCTCTCGTCCCCTCTGTCTCCCCCTATCGTCCCCTCTCTCTCCCCTCTCTTTCCCACCCCGCTCTCTCTCCTCCTCTTGTCCCCTCTCTCTCCCCCATCGTTCCCTATCTCTCCCCCTTTTGTCCCATCTCTCTCTCATTCCCGGCCTCTCTCTCTCCCCCATCATCCCCTCTCTTTCATCATCCTCCCCTCTCTCTCCCCATCTCGTCCCTTCTCTCTCACCTCGTCCCCTCTCTCTCCCCTTATCGTCCCCTCTCTCTGCCGCCAATCTCTCTCCCTCTCTCGTCCCCTCTCTCTCCACCCTCATCCTCTCTCTCTTCCCCCTGTTGTCCCACTCTCTTTCCCTCTCTCTCCCCCTCACTCCCCCTCTCTCTCCCCCTCTCGTCCCCTCTCTCCCATCACCTCTCTCCCCCTCTCGTCCCCCCTCTCTCTCCCCGCTCGTCCTCTGACTCCATTCCTCTCATCTCCTCTCTCCCCTCTCACCTCTCTCGTTCCTTCTCTCTCCTCCTCTAATCCCCTCTCTCTCCCCTCTCTCCCCCCCTCCCTCTCCCCCTCTCAATCCCTCTCTCTCTCCCTCCATCATCACCTCTCGTCCCCCCACTTCCCCATCACGTCTCTCCCCCATCGTCCCCTCTCTCCCCGCTCGTCCCCTCAATCCACTCCTCTCGTCACCTCTCTCTCCCCTCTCTCTCCCTTCTCTTGCCCCCTCTCTTTCCCCCTCTCTCCCTCCCTCGTCCTCTCTCTATTCCTCTCTTTATCCCCTCCCTTTATCCCCCCTCTCGTCCCCTCTGTCGTCCCCTCTGTCGTCCCCTCTCGGCACCCCCCTCTCCAACCCTCTCGTCACCTCTCTTTCCCCTCTTTCGCCCCTCTCTTTTCCCCTCTCTCTACCCATCGTTCCTTCTCTCTCTCTCTCTCTCTCTCTCTCTCTCCCCCCACTCTCCCCCTATCGTCCTCTCTCTCCTCTCTCTCTCCCTCATTAGTCCCCCTCTCTCCCGCTCTCATCCTCTCTCCCCACCCCCCCCCCCCCACTCATTCGGCCGGTCTCTCTCCACCCATCGTCCGCTCTCTCACACATCGTTCCCTCTTTCTCCCCCTCTCGTCCCCTCTGTCTCACCCCATCATCCCCCTCTCTACCCATCTCGTCACCTCTCTCTCACCCAATCGACCCCTCTCTCCCTCTCTCCCCATCACGTCGTCCCCTCTCTCCCCCCCTCTCCCCTCTCTCTCCCCATCGTTCCTTCTCTTTCTCCCTCTCTCTCCCGTCTCTCTCTCCCCTCTCGTACCCTCTCTCTCCCCCATCATCTCCTCTCTCACACTTTATTGTCCTCTCTCTCCCTCCCGTCTCAATCCCTCGTTCATCCCCCTCTCCCCATCCCCTCTCTCCCCCCATCGTCCCCTCTCTCCCTTGTCTCGTACCCTCTCTCTCACACCATCATCCTCACTCTCTCCCACCATCATCCTCACTCTCTCTCCCCATCGTCCCCTCTCCCTCAATCTCGCCCACTGTCTCTCTTGCCACCTTTCTCTCGCCCCCTCTCTCTCTCGCCCCCCTCTCTCTCTCGCCACTCTCTCTCTGTCCTTTCACTCTCTCCACCCTTTCTCTCTCGCCCCTCTATCTCTCCCCGGTCTCTCACCCCCTGACTCTCTCACCCCGTCACTCTCTCTCCCTCTCTCTCTCTCACCGCCTCTCTCTCAGCAGGTTCTCTCACTCATCCCCCTCTCTCTCATCCCTGTCTCTCTCCCCCCCTCACCCTCTCTCACCCCATTTCTGTCTCACCTCCTCTCTCTCACCCCCCTTTCTCTCATCGCCTCTCTCTCTCACCCCTCTCTCGTTCACCCCTCCCTCAGACCTCTCTCTCCCTCACCCGATTCTTTCTCTCGCTCCCTCTCTGTCTCACAGTCCTTCTCTCTCTCTCACCCTCTCACAGTCTCACCCCTCTCTCTCTCACCCTCTCTCTCTCAGCCCTTCTCTCTCTCTGTCACCCCTCTCTCTCTCTCTCTCACGCCCTCTCTCGCACTCCTCTCTCTTAGCTTCTCTCTCTTACAGCTCTGTCTCTCTCAACCCTCTCTCTCACCCCTCTCTCTCTCACTCCTCTCTCTCTCACCGTCTCACTTTCACCGCCCTCTCTCACACACTGCCTCTCTCTCGACCCCTCGGTCTCACCCCATCTCTCTCTCTATCCCGCCTCTCTCTCTCTCACTTCTCTCTCTCACTCCGCTCTCTCTCATCCCTCTCTCAGCCCTCTCATACTCTAACGCCTCTCTCTCTTGCACTACTCTCTCTTACCCTCTCTCTCCCTTCTCCCCTCTCTCATCCCACTCTCTCACCCCTCTCTCTTTCACCCCTCTCTCTCACCTCTCTCTCTCTTTCACACACCTCTCCCTCACTCACGACCTCTCTCTCACCCCTATCTCTCTCACCCCTATCTCTCTCACCCTCTCTCTCCCTGCTCTCTCTCTCTCAGCCCTCTCTCACACCCTCTCTCTCACACCCATCTCTCTCTTACCCCTCTCTCTTACACCCCTCCCGCACTCTCGTTCTCACCCCTCTCTCTCACCCCCTCTCTCCCTCACCCTCTATCTCTTTAATCCCCCTCTCTCACACTCTTTCTCTCTCTCCGTCCCCTCTCTCTCTCACATACGCCCTCTCTCACCCCTTCTCTCTCTCACCCTTCTCTCTCTCTCACCCCCTGTGTCTCATTCCCTCTCTCCCACACTCCCTCTCTCTTCCCCTCTCTTTCTCTCTCTCTCTCTGTCTTTCCCTCTCTCTCTCCCCCTCTCGTTACCTCTCTCTCCCCTCTCTCGTCCCCTCTCCCCCCTCGTCCCCTCTCTCTCGCTTAATCTCTCCCCCTCTCACTCCCCTCTCTCTCCCCTCTCGTCCCCTCACTCCACTCCTCTCATCACCTCTCTCTACCCCTCTCGTCTCCTCACTCCACTCCTCTCGTCACCTCTCTCTCCCCTCTCTCTCCCCTCTCTCATTCCCTCTCTCTCCTCCTCCTCTCATCCCCTCTCTCTGCCCTTTCTCTCCCCTCTCTCGCCCCTTCCATTTCTCCCCTCTCTCTCCCTCCCTCGCCCCCTCTCTATCCGTCTCGCTCGTCCTCTTTCTCCCCCCTTGCATCCGCTCTCTCTCCCCCACTCGAAACCTCTCTCTCCACCCCTTGCATCACCTCACTTTCCCCTCTCTCGCCCCTCTCTTGTCCCCTCTCTCTCCCTCTCTCCTCCTCTGCACCCGTTGTTCCATCTCTCTCCCTCATCGTCCCCTCTCGTCCCCTCTGTCTCACCCCATCGTCCCCTCTCTCACCCCCATCATTCCCTCTCTCTCCCCACATCGACCCCTCTCTCTCTCCCTCTCTCCCCTCTCTCTCTCTCCCCCTCTCTCTCTCTTCTGCTCTCTCTCCCTCTCTTGCCTCCTCTCTCTCCCTCTCTCTCTCCCTCTCTCTCTCCCTCTCTCTCTCCCTCTCTCTCTTCCTCTCTCTCTCCTTCTCTCTCTCCCTCTCTCTTCCCCTGTCTCTCCCCGTCTTGTTACCTCTCTCTCCCCTCTCTCGTCCCCCCTCTCCCCCCTCCTCACCTCTCTCTCCACCCCTCTCATCACCTCTCTTTCCCCTCTCTTGCCCTTCTCTTGTTCCCTCTGTCTCCCTCATTGTCCCCTCTCTCTCCCTGTCTCCCCCTCTGCACCCATCATTCCCTCTCTCTCTCCCATGGTGCCCTCTCTCTCCTCTCTCTCATCCCCTCTGTCTCACCCCATCGTCCCCTCTCTCTCCCCCCATCGTCCCCTCTCCCTCCCCCATCGACCCCTCTCTCTCCCTCTTTCTTGCCCTCTCTCTCTAACCCCTCTCTCTCCCTCTCTCTTCCCCTTTCTCTCTCTTCCCCTCTCTCGCCCCTCTCGTCACCTGTCTCTCCCCTCTCTCGTAACCTCTCTCCCCCCTCTCGTCCCCTCTCTCCCTCAATCTTTCCCACTCTCTCTTCCCTCTCTCTCTCTCTTCCCCTCTCTCTCCTCCATTCGTCACCTCTCTCTCCCCTCTCTCTATCACTTTCCCTCTCTCTCTCCCCCTCTCGTCACCCCCTCTCCCCTCTCCCCCCTCTCTCCACCCCTTTCTCTCCCCTCTCTCTCCCCTCTCTCATCCCCTCTCTCTCCCTCTATCGCCCACTCTCTCCCCTATAGTCCCCTCTGTCTCCCACTCTCTCCCCTCTCTCTCTCCCTCTCTCATCCTCTTTCTCCCCAACTCTCTCCCCCACCGTCCCCCCCTCTCCTGCTCTCGTCACCTCTCCCACCTCATTCGTCCCCTCTCTCTCCCCCATCGTCCCCTCTCTCTTCCCCCCTCGTCCCTTCTATATCACTCCCGTCCCTTCTCTCTCCCGTCGTCCACTCTCTCTCTCTCTCTCTGTCCTCCCCGCTCGCTCCCTCCCATTTCTCTCCTTCTCTCGTCACCTCTCTCTCCCGATCTTGTCCCCTCGCTCCCCCCCTCATCACCTCTCTCAGCCTCTCTCTTCCCCTCTCTCATCCCCTCTCTCTCCCCTTCTGGTCACCTCTGTCTCCCCTCTCCCGAAACCCCCTCTCCCCCTCTCTCTTCCCCTCTCTCTCTCACTTACCCCCTCTCTCTCCCTCTCGTCTCCTCTCTCTGCCCTCTCTCACCTCTCTCCACCCCTCTCTCTCCCCTTTCTCGTCCTCTCTCTCTCCCACAATCTCTTCGCCTCTCTCTTTCCATCTCTCTTTCCATCTCGTCTCCTCTCTCTCACCCCATAGTCCCCCCTCTCTCTCCTGTCCCCTCTGTCTCCCTCTCTCGTCCCCGCTCACTCCACCCTCGTCCTCTCTCTCGTCCCCTCTTGTCCCACCTCTCCTAACCTCCCTCTCACCCTCTCTCCCCGCCCATCGTCCCCTCTCTCTCCCCTCTCTTTTGTCTCTCTCTTCCCGCATCGTCTCCTCCCTGGCCACCCATTGTCCCCTTTCTCTCCCTTTCTCCCCACATCGTCACCTCTCTCTCCCTCTCTCTGCCATCTCTCTCTCCCCCTTTCGTCCCCTAACTCTCTCCCCACATCGTCCCCTCTCTCTCCCCCCCCATCGTCCCCTCTCTCTCCCTCTCTCGTCCCCTCTGTCTCCCCCTATCGTTCCCCTCTCTCCCCTCACATTCCCACCCTTCTCGCTCCTCCTCTTGTCCCCTCTCTCTCCCCCCCCCCCATCGTTCCCTCTCTCTCCCCCTCTCGTCCCTTCTCTCTCATCCCCGGCCCCTCTCTCTCCCCCATCATCCCCTCTCTTTCACCATCCTCCCCTCTCTCTCCCCATCTCATCCCTTCTCTCTCACCCCGTCCCCCTCTCTTCTCCTCTCGTCCCCTCTCTCTCCCCTCATCGTCACCCCTCTCTCCCGCCCATCTCTCTCCCTCTCTCGTCCTCTCTCTCTCCCCCTGTTGTCCCACCTCTCTTTCCCTCTCTCTCCCCCTCACTCCCCCTCTCCCTCCCCCTCTCGTCCCCTCTCTCCCCATCACCTCTCTCCCCCATCATCCCCCCTCTCTCTCCCCGTTCGTCCCCTGACTCCATTCCTCTCATCACCTCTCTCCCCTCTCTCTCACCTCTCTAGTTCCTTCTCTCTCCCGCATCGTCCCCTCTCTCTCCATCTCTCGTCCCCTCTCTCTCCCCCATCATCCCCTCTCTCTCCCCTCACTCTCTCCCCCATCATGCCCTCTCTCTTCTCCATCGTCCCCTCTGTCACCTCAATCTCTTCCCCCTGTCATCCCCTCTCTCCCTATTGTTCCCTTTCTATCCCACCATCGTCCCCTCTCTCTCCCTCTCTCTCCACTCTCTCCCCTCTCTGTCCCCGACTCGTCCGCCCTCTCTCTCCCCTCAACGTCCCCTCTCTCCCCTCTCTCCACCCCTCTCCATCCCCTCTCTCTTCCTCTCTCCCTCCCTCTCCATACCCCCTTCCCCATCGTCCCCTCTCTGTCCGCCTCTCGTCCCCACTCTCTCCTCCCATCGTCGCCTCTCTCCCCTCCCTCTCACCTCTCTCTCCCTCTCTCGAACCCACTCTCTCCCTCTCTTTCCCCCTCCCCATCGTTAGCTTTCGTTCCTCCTCTTGTCCCCTCTCTCTCCCCCCATCGCCCCTCTCTCTCGCTCTCTCTCCACTCTCTCTCCTTCATTGGTCCCCCCTCTCTCCCGCTATCGTGCCCTTTCCCCCTTCATTCATTTCCTCTCTCTCCACCCATCGTCCCATCTCTCTCCCCCATCTCCCCTCTCTCTACCCCATCGTCCCCTCTCCTTCTACACCCATCATCCCCTCTCTCTCTCCAATCGTCCCCTCTCTCTCCCCCTCTCGTCCCTTCTCTCCCACCCCCATCCCCTCTCTCTTCCCCCTCTCTCTCTCCTTCCTCTCGCTCCCTCCCCTCTCTCATCCCCTCTCCCTTCCCCTGTCTCTCCCCCTCTCTCTCCCTCTCTGGTCCCCTCTCTCCCCCTTTCTCTCCCCCTCCCCCCCTCGTCCCCGCGCTCTCCCCCTCTCGTCCCCTCTCTCTCTCCCCCATCCTCCCCTCTCTCTCCCCTCTCTCTCCCCTCTCTCTCCCCTCTCTCTCCCCCATCGTCCCCTCTCTATCCCCATCCTCCCCTCTCTCTCCCCTCTCGAACATTCTCTCTCACCCCCGTCCCCTCTCTCTCCCCCTTTTCTCTCTCCTCCCCTCTCGCTCCCTCCCCTCTCTTTCCTTCTCTCGTCCCCTCTCTCTCCCCCTCTCTCCCCTCTCCCTCTCTCTTCCCCTCTCTTCCCCATCTCATCCCCTCTCTCTGACCCTTCGTCCCCTCTCACCCTCATTCATCCCCTCTGTCTCCCCCAACCGCCCCTCTCTCTCCCCTCTCATCTCTTCTCTCACCCCGTCCCCTCTCTCTCCCCCTCTCTCTCTCTCTCCCCCTCTCTCTCTTCCCCTCTCGCTCCCTCCCCTCTCTTTTCTTCTCTAGTCCCCTCTCTCTGCCCATCTCGTCCCCTCACTCCCCTCTTTCGTCCCGTCGCTCCCCTCTTCTCATCACCTCTCTCCCCCTCTCTTCCCCGCTCCCTCTCTCGTCCCCTCTCTTCCCCATGTTATCCGCTCTCTCCCCTCTCTCGTCCTGCCCCATCCCCCGCTCGCTCCCCCTCTCTCTCCCTGCCTCGTCCCCTCTCCCTCCCTCTCTCTCCCCCTCACCATCATCGTCCTCGCTCTCTTCCCCTCTCGTCCCCTCCCTCTCCCCCATCATCCCCACTCTCTCCCCCATCCTCTACTCTCTCTCCCCTCTTGTCCCCTCTCTCTCTCCCCCCCATTGTCCCCTCTCTCTCTCCCTCTTTACCCCTTTGCACCCATCGTCCCCTCTCTCTCCCCCATCATCCCCTCTGTCTCCCCCATCGCCCCCGCGCTCTCCCCATCTCATCCCATCTCCCTCCCGCCATCGACCCCTTTCTCTCTCTCTCCCTCACCTCCGTCATCCCCTCTCTCTCCCCTCTCTCCCTCTTTCTCTCCCCTCTCTCTCCCCCAACGGCCCCTCTCTCCCCACCCTCTCAAACACTCGTTCGTCCCCTATCTCTCCCGATCCCCTCTCTCTCCCCATCGCCCCTCTCTATCCCTCTCTCCTCCCATCATCCCCTCACTCTCTCTCTCTCTACCCTCTCTCTCCCCCATCGTCCCCTATCCCCTCTCTCCCCCATTCGACACATCTCTCTCTCCCCATAGTGTCTTTTCTCTCTCCCCCATCGTCCCCTCACTCTCCCTCTCTCTACCCTCTCTCCCCCCATCGTCCCCTCTCTCTACCTCACTCTCCCCTCTCTCTCTCTCCCTCTCGTCCTCTCTCTCTACCCCATCGTCGCCTTTCTTCCCGCTCTCATCCCCTCTCTCTCCCCATCATCCCCCTCTCTACCCCCATCGTCCCCTCTCTCTCACTCTCTCTCCCCTCTCTCCCCCTCTCTATCCCCACGTCGTCCCCTCCCTCTCTCTCCCTCTCATCCCCTCTTTCTCCCCCATCGTCTCCTCACTCTGCCTCTCTCTACCCTCTCTCTCCCCATCGTCCCCTCTCTCCCCCCCATCGTCCCCTCTCTCTACCTCACTCTCCCCCCTCTCTCCCTCTCGTTCTCTCTCTCTCTCCCCCTCTCGTCCCCCTCTCCCCCATCGTCCCCTCTCTCTCACTCTCTCTCCCCTCTCTCTCCCCTCTCATCCCCTCTCTATCCCCACGTCGTCCCCTCTCTCTCTCTCCCTCTCATCCCCTCTTTCTCCCCCATCGTCCGCTCTCTCCCTCTCTCGTCCCCTCTCTCTCCCCCATCGTCACCCTCTCTCCTCTCTCTCTCTCTCTCTCTCTCTCTCTCTCTCACCCTGTCGTCCCCTCTCTCTCCCCATCCTCCCCTCTCTCTCCCACCTCTCTCTCTCTCTCTCCTACCCTCTCGCTCCCTCCCCTCTCTCTCCTTCTCTCGTCCCCTCTCTCTCCCCCTCTCATCACCTCTCTCCCCCCTCTCTTCCCCTCTCCCTCCCCCTTTCTCTCCCCTCTCTCTCCCTCTCTCGTCCACTCTCTCTCCCTCTCTCTCCCCCTCACCATGATCCTCCCCGTGCTCTTCCCTCTCACTCCATCTCTCTCCACTCTCTTCCCCCTCTCATCCTTTCTCTCTTTCCCATTGTCCCCTCTCTCTCCCCCTTTCGTCCCTTCTCTCTCAACCCATCCCCCCTCCCCTCTCGTTCATTCCCTCTCCCTCTCTCCTCCCTTCTGTCTGCCTCCCCTCTCTCACCCTCTCTCGTCCCCTCTTTCTCCACTCTCGTCCTCTCTCTCTACCCCTCTTACCCCACCTCTCTTACCCTCTCTCTCCCCCCTCTCCCCCTCTCACTCCCGCCCTCTCTCCCCCATCGTCCCCTCTCTCTCCCCCTCTCATCACCTCTCTCTCCCCCTCTCATCACCTCTCTCTCCACTCCCCCATCATCCCTTCTCTCTCCCCCTCTCGTCCTCTCTGTCTCCCCCCATTGTCTCCCTCTCTCCTCATCTCATCCCATCTCCTTCCCATCATCGAACCCTCTCTCTCCCTTTCTCTCCCCACCGTTTTCCCCCTCTCTCCCCTCTCTCTACCCTCTCTCTCCCCTCTCTCTCCCCCCATCGTCCCCTCTCTCTCCTTCTCTCCCGCCCCTCACTCTCCCCTATCCTCCCCTCTCTCCCCCATTGTCCCCTCTCTCTCCCCCTCTTGTCCCCTCCTTCTCCCTCTCTCATCCCCCTCTCTCCCCATCATCACCTCACTGATCCCCCATAGTCCCCTCTCTCTCCCTCCCCTCTCAATCCCTCGTTCGTCCCCTCTCTCCTTGTCCCCTCTCTCTCCCCATCGCCTCTCTCTATCCCTCTCACTCCCCCTCTCACCCCCATCGTCCCCTCTCTCTCCCCAATCTCTTCCCCCATCGTTCCCTCTCTCTCCCCATCGTCCCCTCTCTCTTCCTCTTTCCCCCCTGTCTCGATCTCTCTCCCCTCTCTCGCCCTCTCTCTCCCACCATCGTCCTCTCTATCTCCCTCACTCTCGCCCCCATCGTTCCCTCTCTCTCCACTGTCTCTCCCCTGTCTCTCCCCACACACCCCCTCTCTCTCCCCCATTGTACCCACTCTCCCTCTCTTTCACCTCTCTCTCCACTCTCTCTCCCCACATCGTCCCCTGTCTCTCCCTCTCTCTTCCTCTCTCTCTCTCTCTCTCTCTCTTCCTACATCGTCCCCTCTCTCTACCCCATCACTCCCTCTGTCTCCCTCTCTCTCCCGCTCTCATCCCCTCTCTTTCCTCCCATCATCTCGTCTCTCTCTCTCCCCTCTCTCTCCCCCATCGTCCCATCTCTCTCCCTCTCTCTCCCCCCATTGTCCACTCTCTCTCCCCCTCTCGTCCCCTCTCTCCCCCTCTCTCTCCCCTCTCTCTCCCCCCATCGTCCCATCTCTCTCCCTCTCTCCCCCCATTGTCCCCTCTCTCTCCCCCTCTCGTCCCCTCTCTCCCCCTCTCTCTCCCCTCTCTCTCTCCCCATCGTCCCATCTCTCTCCCTCTCTCTCCCCCATTGTCCCCTCTCTCTCCCCCTCTCGTCCCCTCTCTCCCCCTCTCCCATAGCCTCTCTCTCCCCATCGTGCCCTCTTCTCTCCCCGCATCGTCCCCTCTCTCTCCCTCTGTCTCCCCTCGTCGTCCCTCTCTCTCTCTCCCTCTCTATGATCTCGCTCCATCTCTCATTCCCCACTCATCGCCCCTCTCCCCCTCTCTCGTACCATCTCTCTCCCCCATCATGCCTTCTGTTTCTCCCCATCGTCTCCTCTCTCTCCCTCTCTCTCCCCCTGTCGTACCCTCTCTCTCCCCTCTCTCTACCCCCATCGGCTCCTCTCTCTCACTCTCTCTCCTCTCTCTCCTCCCACTCTCCCCCTATCGACCCCTCTGTCTCCCTCATTAGTCCCCCTCTCTCCCACTCTCATTCTCTCTCCCCCCTCATTCGGCCCGCCTCTCTCCACCCATCGTCCCGTCTCTCTCCCCCATTGTCCCCTCTCTCTACCCCATCGTCTCCACTATCTACGCCATCGTCCCCTCTTTCTCCCCCTCTCGTCCCTTCTCTCTCAGCTCGTCCCCTATCCCTCCCCCTCTCTCTCTCTGTACTCCCCTCTCGCTCCCTCCCCACTCTCTCCTTCTCTCGTCCCCTCTCTCTCCCCCTCTCGGCCCCTTGCTTTCCCCTCTCATCACCTCTCTCCCCTCTCTCTTACCCTCTCCCTGTCTCGTCCCCTCTCTCTCCCCTTCTGATCACCTCTCTTTCCCCTTTCTCGTCCCCTCTCTCCCCCTCTCATCCCCTCTCTCTCTCCCCTCTCTCGTCCCCTCTCCCTCCCCCCTCTCTCTCTCTCCCTCTCTCTCCCCCTCACCCCCATCGTCCCCACTCTCTCCCCCTCTCATCCTCCATCTCTTCCCCATCATCCCCTCTCTCTTCCCATCCTCTCCTCTCTCTCCCTCTCTCTCCCTCTCTCTCCCCTCTCTCTCTCGTCCCTCTCTCCCCCTCTCGCCCCCTCTCTCTTCCCCATCGTCCCCTCTCTCTCCCCCTCTCGTCCCTTCTCTCTCACCACCGTGCCCCCTCTCTCCTCCTTTTCCCCCTCTCTCCCTCTCTCCTTGCCACTCTCTCATTCCCCTCTCTGTCCTCTCTCGCCCCTCTCTACCTCTCTTGTCCCCTCTCTCTCCACCTCGTCCTCTCTCTCTCCCCCTCTTGTCCAACCTCTCTTACCCTCTCTCTCCCCCTCTCTCCACCTCTCACTCCCCCTCTCTCCCATCGTCCCCTGTCTTTCCTTCTCTCGTCCCCTCTCACTCCCCTTCTCGGCCCCTCGCTCCTCCCTCATCATCTCTCCTCCCCCATCGTCCCCTCTCTCTCCCCTCTTGTCCCTTCACTCCATCCCTCTCGTCACCTCACTCTCACCTCTCTCGTTCCCTCTCTCCCCTCCCCATTGTTTCCTCTCTTTCCTTCTCTCATCCCCTCTCTCTTACCCTCTCGCCCCCTCACTCCCCCATCACCTCTCTCCCCCATTGTCCCCCCTCTCTCCCCGCTCGTCCCCTCACTCCTTTCCTCTCGCCACCTCTTTCTCCCTCCCTCGTCCCCTCTCTCTCGACCACTATCTCCCCCCATCCCCTCTCTCCCCCTCTCGTTACCTCTCTCTCCCCTCTCTTGTCCCCTCTCTCCCCCTGTCTCCCCCTCTGCAACCATCGTCCTCTCTCTCTCCCCCATCATCCCCTCTCGTCCCCTCTGTTTCCGCCCATCGTCCCCTCTTTTCCCTCCCGTCGTCCCCTCTCTCTCCCCTCTCTCTACCCTGTCTCTCCCCTCACTCTCCTCCCTCTCTCTCCCTCCATCAACCTCTCTTTCTCCCTCTCTTTCTCCTCCTCTCTCCCCTATAATCCCCTCTCTCTCCCTCTCTCCCCTCTCTCTCCCCCCCTCTCGAACCCTCCCTCTCCCTCTCTCGTCCACTCTCTCTCCCCCATCATCACCTCTCTCATCCCCCATCGTCCCCTCTCTCTCCCTCCCCTCTCAATCCCTCGTTCATCCCCTCTGTCCCAGTTCCCTCTCTCTCCCACATCGTCCCTCTCTATCCCTCTCTCTCCCCCTGTCTCCCCCCATCGTTCCCTCTCTCTCCCCCTCCCGTCCCCTCGCTCCCCCATTCTCGTCCCCTCTCTCTCCCACCATTGTCCCCATTTTCTCTCCCCATCCTCCCCCTCTCTCCCTCCCTCTACCCTCTCTCCCCCTATCGTCCCCTCTCTCTCCCCCACTCTCCTCCCTCTCTCTCCCCATCATCCCCTCTCTATCCCTTTCTCTCACCTCTATCTCCCATATCTCTCTCCCCTCTGTCTCCCCTCTCTCTCGATCGACCCCTCTCTCTCCCTCTCTCTACCGGTCGTCATCCCCTCTCTCTCCCCACACTCTCCTCTCGCTCTCCCCCATCGTCCCCTCCCTATCCCCCATTGTCTCCTCTCTCTCCCTCTCTCTCCCCTCTATCTCCCCCATCCTCCCCTCTCTCTCCATCTCTCGTCCCCTCTCTCTCCCCCATTGTCCCTCCTCTCTCCCTCTCTCTCCCCTCTCTCTCCCTCTCTTGTCCCCTCTCTCTCGCCCCATCATTCCCTCTCTCCCCTCTCTCTCCCTCTCTTGTCCCCTCTATCTCACCCCATCGTCCCATCTCTCTTCCCCCATCATCCCCTCTCTCTCCCCTTCTCCTCCCCGCTCTCTCCCCCTCTCGTCCCCTCTCTCTTCCACTATCGTCCCTTCTCTCTCACACCCGTCCGCTCTCTCCTCTCTCGTCCCTTCTCTCTCTCTCTCTCTGTTCCCCCTCGCTCCCCTCTCTCTCCCTCTCTCAATCCTCTCCCTCCACCCTCGTCCTCTCTCACTCCCCCTCTTGTCCCTCTTCTGTTACCCTCTCCCTCCTCCCTCTCTCCGCCTCTCACTCCTCCACTCTCCCCCCATCGTCCCCTCTCTCTCCTTCTCTCGTCCCCTCTCTCCCCCCTCTCGTCCCTTCGCTACCCCCTCTCATCACCTCTCTCCCCTCCCACTTCCCCCTCTCTCTCATCCACTCTCTCTCCCCTCTCTCGTCCCCTCTCTCCTCCTCTCATCCAATCTCTCTCCCCTGTCTCGTCCCCTCTCCCTCCCCTTCTCTCTCCTCTCGTCCCCTCTGTCTCCCTCTCTCTCCCCGTCACCCCCACCGTCCCCACTCTCTCCACCTCTCGTCCCCTCTCTCTCCCCCATCATCCCCTCTCTCTCCCCCATCCTCCCATCTGTCTCCCTCTCTCGACCCCTCTCTCTCCCCCTCTCGTCTCCTCTCTACCCCCATCGACCCTTCTCTCTCACCCACTTCCCCCCCTCTCATCCCCTCTCTCTCCCTCTCTCTCCATCTCTCCTTCCCTCTCTGTCCCTCCCCTCTCTTTCCCTCTCTCGTCCCTTCTCTCTCCACCCTCGTCCTCTCTCTCTCCCCCTCTTGTCCCACCTCTCTTGCCCTCTCTCTCGCCCCTCTCTCCCCTGTCACTGCCCCCTCTCCCCCATTGTCCCCTGTCTCTCACCTCTCGTCCCCTCACTGCCCCCTCTCATCACCTCTCTCCCCTCTCTCTTTCCCTCTCTCCTCCCCTCTCCCCCTCTATCTCTCCTCCCTATCTTTCTCTCATCCCCTCTCTCTCCCCCTTCTCGCTCTCTCGTCCTCTCTCTACCCCCATCATCCCCGCTCTGCCCCCTCTCTCCCCCCTCTCTCGACTCTCTCTACCCCCATCGTCCACTCTCTCTCCCTCTCTCATTACCTCTCTCCTCCCCCATGCCCTCTCTCTCCCCCCATCGCCCCTCTCTCTTCCCCATCGTCCCCTCTCTCACCCCCTATCGTCCCTTCTCTCTCACCCCCATACCCCTCTCTCCCCTCTTGACCCCTCTCTCTCCCTCTCTCCTCCCCTCTCTCTCCCTCCCCTCTCTCCCCCTCTCTCCTCCCCTCTATCTCCCATCCCCCCCTCCCTCTCTCGTCGTATCTCTCTCCACACTCGTCCTCTCTCTCTCCCCTTCTTGTCCCACCTCTCTTATCCTCTCTCTCCCCCCTCTCCCCCTGTCACTCCCCCCTCTCCCCCCATCGTCTTCTCTCTCTCCATACTCGTCCTCTCTCTCTCCCCCTCTCTCGTTTACTAGTTCCCCCTCTCATCACCTGCTCCCCCTCTCTTCTCCACCCTCTCTCTCTCTCTCGTCCCCCCTCTCTCTCCCTCATGTCTCCTCTCTCTCCCCTCTCTCGTCCCCTCTCTCCCCCTCTCATCCCCTCTCTCTCCCCTCTTTCTTCCCCGCTCTGTCCCTCTCTCTCCCGGTCACCCCCATCGTCCCCGTGCTCTCCCCCTCTCATCCCCTCTCTCTCCCCCCATCATCCCTTCTCTCTCTCCCATCCTCCCCTCTCTCTCCCACTCTCGTCCCCTCTCTCTCCCTCTCTCCTCCCCTCTCTCTCCCTCCCCTTTCTCTCCCTCTCTCAACCCTCTCTCTCCACCCTCGTCCTCTCTCTCTCCCAACCTCTTGTCCCACTTCTGTTACCCTCTCCCTCCCCCCTCTCTCCGCCTCTAACTCCTCCCCTCTCCCCCAATCGTCCCCTCTCTCTCTTTCTCTCGTCCCCTCTCTCTTCCCTCTATCGTCCACTCGCTCCCCCCTCTCATCACCTCTCTCCCCTCCCTCTTCCGCTCTCTCTCTCTCTCGCCCACTCTCTTTCCCCCTCACGTCACCTCTCTCTCCCCTCTCTCGTCCCCTCTCCCTTTCTCCCTCTCTCACCCCCTCTCCCTCTCTCCCTCTCTCGTCCCCTCTGTCTCCCTTTCTCTCCCCATCACTCCCATCGTCCCCGCTCTCTCCACCTCTCGTCACCTCTCTCTTCCCCCATCGACCCTTCTCTCTCACCCCCATCCACCCCTCCCCTCTCGTCCCCTCTCTTTCCCTCCCCTCTCTTTCCCTCTCTCGTCCCTTCTCTCTCCATCCTCGTCCTCTCTCTCTCCCCCTCTTGTCCCACCTGTCTTGCCCTCTCTCTCGCCCCTCTCTCCCCCCTTGCTGCCCCCTCTCTCCCCCATCCTCCCATCTCTCTCCCTCTCTCGACCCCTGTCTCTCCTACTCTCGTCCCCTCTCTCTCCCTCTCTCCTCCCCTCTCTCTCCCTCGCCTCTCTTTCCCTCTCTCGTCCCTTCTCTCTCCACCCTCGTCCTCTCTCTCCCCCTCTTGTCCCACCTCTCTTGCACGCTCTCTTGCCCCTCTCCCCCATCGTCCCCTCCCTCTCTCCCCCTCTAGTCCCCTCACTACCCCATCTCATCACCTTGCTCCCCGCTCTCTTCCACTCTCTCCCTCTCTCTCTCCTCCCTATCACCTCTCTCGTCACTTCTCCCTCTCCCTTTCTCCATCTCCCGTCCCCTCTCTCTACCCCCATAATCCCCTCTCTGGCCCCTTTCCCCCCTCTCTCCCCTCTCTCTACCCCCATTGCCCCACTCTCTTCCCCATCGTCCCCCCCTCCCCTCTTTTCCCCTCTCTCCCCCTCTCTCCTCCCCTCTCTCTCCCTTCCCCCTCTCTGCCTCTCTCGTCCCATCTCTCGCCACAGTCGTCCTCTCTCTCTCCCCCTCTTGTCCCACCTCTCTTACCCTCTCCAACCCCCCTCTCTCCCCTCACTCCCCCATCCTCCCCTCTGTCTCCCTCTCTCGTCCCCTCTCTCCCCACTCCCTTCCCCTCATTCTGCCCCTCTCGTCACTTCTCTCGCCCCTCTGTCTCACCTCTCTCGCCCCTCTGTCTCACCTCTCTCGTCCCCTCTCTCTCCCCTCTATCTCCACTCTCTCGTTCCCGCTCTTTCCCCCTCTCTCTCCCTCTCTCGTCCCCTCTCTTCCCCACTCTCTTCTGCTATCTCCCCCCCCTCATCCACACACCTTCCCTCTCTCTCCCCCCTCATCCCCACCTCCCCCCTCTTGTCCCCTCTCTCTCCCCTCTCATCGCCTCTCTCTCCCCCCGTCACCTCTCTCTCACCTCTCTTGTCCCATCTCTCTTCCCCCCCCGCCACCCCATGGTCTGCCCTCTCTCTCTCCCTCTCTCTCCCCCTCTGACCCCATCGACCCCTCTCTCCCCCCCTTTCGTCCCCTCTCTCTCCCCCCAACGTCCCCCCTCTCTCCATCTCTCTCCCCTATCTCTCCCCCTTCGTCCCCTCTCTCCTCCCGACTCGTCCCTTCGCTCCCCCTCTCATCACCTCTCTCCCCCTCTCTCTTCCCCTCTCTCTCTCTCATCCACTCTCTCTCCCCCTCACGGCACCTCTCTCTTTCCCCAACGTCCCCCCTCTCTCCATCTCTCTCCCCTATCTCTCCCCGTTCGTCGCCTCTCTCCCCCCCTCTCGTCCCTTCGCTCCCCCCTCATCACCTCTCTCCCCCTCTCTCTTCCCCTCTCTCTCTCATCCACTCTCTCTCCCCTCTCTCGTCCGCTCTCTCCTCTCATCCAATCTCTCTCCCCTGTCTCGTCCCCTCTCCCTCCCCTTCTCTCTCTCCCTTTCTCATCCCCTCTGTCTCCCCCTCTCTCCCCGTCACCTCCACCTCCCCACTCTCTCCACCTCTCGTCCCCTCTCTCTCCCCCATCCTCCCATCTGTCTCCCTCTCTCGACCCTTCTCTCTCCCCCTCTCGTCTCCTCTCTACCCCCATCGACCATTGTCTCTCACCCACGTCCCCCCTCTCCCCTCTCATCCCCTCTATCTCACTCTATCCTTTCATCTCTGTCCCTCCCCTCTCTGTCCCTTCCCTTCTCTCTGCACCCTCGTCCTCTCTCTCTCTCCTCGTCTTGTCCCACCTCTCTTGCCCTCTCTCTCGCCCCTCTCTCCCCTCTCACTGCCCCCTCTCCCCCATTGTCCCCTGTCTCTCCCCTCTCGTCCGCTCACTGCCCCCTCTCATCACCTCTCTCCCCTCTCTCTTTCCCTCTCTCCTCCCCTCTCTCCCTCTATCTCTTCACCCTAAATTTCTCTCGTCCCCTCTCTCTCCCCCTTCTCCCTCTCTCGTCCCCTCTCTCTACCCCCATGATCCCCGCTCTGCCCCCCTCTCCCCCCTCTCTCCCCTCTCTCTTCCCCCATCGTCCACTCTCTCACCCCCATCCCCCTCTCCCCAATTTTCTCCTCTCTCTCCCTCTCTCCTCCCCTCTCTCTCCCATCCCCCTCTCTGCCTCTCTCATCCTATCTCTCTCCACACTCGTTCTCTCTCTCTCCCCCTCTTGTCCCACCTCTCATACCCTCTCCCACCCCCCTCTCTCCTCTCACTCCCCCATCCTCCCCTCTGTCTCCCTCTCTCGTCCCCTCTCTCCCCCTCCCTTCCCCTCATTCTGCCCCTCTCGTCACCTCTCTCGCCCCTCTGTCTCACCTCTCGCATCCCCTCTCTCTCCCCATCTCATCCCCTCTCTCTCCCCATCTCATCCCCTCTCTCTCCCCTCTCTGTTCCCTCTCTCTCCACTCTCCCGTTCCTGCTCTTTCCCCCTCTCTCTCCCTCTTTCGTCCCCTCTCTTCCCCACTCTCTTCTGCTACCTCCGCCCTCTCATCCACACACTTTCCCTCTCTCTCCCCCCCTCATCCCCACCTCCCCCCTCTTGTCCCCTCTCTCTCCCCTCTCGTCGCCTCTCTCTCCCCCCGTCACCTCTCTCTCCCCTCTCTTGTCCCATCTCTCTTTCCCCCCCCCCCCATGGTCTGCTCTCTCTCTCTCCCTCTCTCTCCCCCTCTGACCCCATCGACACCTCTCTCCCCCCCTTTCATCCCCTCTCTCTCCCCCTCTGGCACCCTCTCTCGCCCCCCAACGTCCCCCCTCTCTCCATCTCTCTCCCCTATCTCTCCCCCATCGTCCCCTCTCTCTCTCCCCCTTTCATCCCCTCTCTCTCCCCCTCTTCCACCCTCTCTCTCACCCCCCGTCCCCCCTCTCTCCCTCTCTCGTCTCCTCTCTCTACCTCTCTCGTCCCCTCTCTCTCACCCCCATCCTCTCTGTCTCCCCACTTGTCCCATCTCTCTTACACTCTCTCTCCCCCCTCTCCCCTCTCACTCTCCTTCTCTCCCCATCGTCTTCTCTCTTTCCCCTCTCGTCCTCTCACTACCCCCCTCATCACCTCTCCCCTCTCTCCCTCTCACTCCCCTCCCTCTCACCTCCCTCGTCCCCTCTCTCTCCCTCTCACCCTCTCTCATCCCCTCTCTCTCCCCATCAACCCCTCTCTGCCCCCTCTCTCCCCCCTCCCCTCTCTCTACCCCCAACGTCCACTCTCTCTCCCTCTCTCATCACCTCTCTCCCCCCATCGTCCGCTCTCTCTTCCCCATCGTCCCCCCTCTCTCCCCCTATCGACCCTTCTCTCTCACCCCCGTTCCCCCTCTCTCCCCTCGTCCCCACTCTCCCTCTCTCCTCCCCTCTCTCTCCCTCCCCTCTCTATCCCTCTCTCGACCCCTCTCTCTCCACACTTGTCTTCTCTCTCCCCCTCTCTCTCCCCTCTCTCGTCCCCGTTCTTTCCCCCTCTCTCCCCCATCGTTCGCTACCTCCCCCTCTCATCCCCACTCTTTCCCCGTCTCTCTCCCTCTCTCATCCCCTCTCTCACCCCCATCGTCCACTCTCTCACCCCACCGACCCTCTCTCTCCTTCTTTCGCCCCTCTCTTTCCCCCATCGTCCCCTCTCTTCCCCCATCGTCCCCTCTCTTCCCCCATCGCCCTCTCTCTCTCCCTCTCTCGTCCCCTCTCTCTTTCCCATCGACCCCTCTCTCTCTCCCATCGTCTCCTCTCTCTCTTTCTCTCTCCCCTCTCTCTCCCCCATCGTTCCCTCTCTCTCCCCCCATCGTCTCCATCTCTCCCCCCATCTTCGCCCTCCCTCCCCCATCGTCCTATCTCTCTCCCCCTCTCATTACCTCTCTCTGACACACTCTCTGTCTGTCTGTCTGTCTCTCTCAGCTTCTACTCCCTCTCTTGCCACCTCTGTCTCTCTCGTGCTGCTCTCTTTCATCCCTCTGTCTCTCGTTCGCCTCCCCTCTCTTATGCTGTCCCTCTCTCTCTCCCACTCTCTCTCTCTATCCCCCTCCCACTCTCACATCCTCTCTCTCTCTTACACTTCCTATCTCTCTCTCTCACCCTTCCTCTCTCTCTTGCGCTCTCACCCTCTCTCACGCTCTCTCTCTCTCCCTCTCTCTTGCTCCCCTCTCTCGCTTATCTCACTCTCTCTCTCGCTCGCTCACTCGTGCTCTGTCTGTCTATCTCTCTCTCTCTTCCTCTCTCCCCGTCCTCCCTCTCTCACCTCTTCTCTCTCACTCTTACTCTATCTCTCTCTATGTCTGTCTGTTGCTCTCTCTCTCTCTCTCCCTACCTCTCTCAGTCCTCCCTCCCTCACCTCCTCTCTCTCTCGCACCCCTCTCTCTCATCCCTCTGTCTCTATCTTGCCCCCATCTCTCGATCTGCCCTCCTCTCTCTTGCTCTCCCCGTCTCTGTATCTCGCTCTCCCTCTCTCACTTGCTCGTGCTCTCTCTCTCAGTATCCCTTTCCCTTCCCCCTCGCACTCTCTCCCCTCTCTCTCCCTCTCTCTCCCTTCTCTCCTCACCTTGTTCTCTACCCCTCGCTCTCTCTCTCTCTGTCGCCCCTCTCTCGCCCCTCTCTTGCTCTCTTTCGCTCACTCTCTCCCTGTCTCCCTGTCTCCCTCCCTCCCTCTCTCCTCTCTCTTGCTCTCTCACTCTCTCTCTTGTATCTGCCCCCTCTTTCCCTCTCTCTTGCACCTTTCTCCCTCCCTCTTGTTCTCTCTCGTTCTCTTTCGTTCTCTTTCTCTCTCGTTTTCTCTCTCTCGTTCTCTCTCTCTCGTTCTCCCTTTCTCACTCTCTCCCTCTTTATCCCTCTGTCTATCACCCCTCCCTCTCTCTCGCCCCTCTCTTTCTTTGGCACCTCTGCCTGTCTCTCTCTCTCCACTGTCTTCCCCATTCACTCTTGCCTCATCACTCTCGCACCCTCTCTTCCTCTCTCACCCCTCTTTCTCTCTCTCTGTCTGTCTCTCTTTCTCTGTCTCTTATGGCCTTCCCTCTGTCTCTCGCCTCCTATCTCTGTCATCTCTCTACCTCTCACTTGCCCCATCTCTCCATCTCGCTCTCCCCTATCTCTCGCTCCCTCTCCCTCTCTCGCGGCCTCTCTCTCTCACTCCCCCCTCTCTTTCTCTGTAGCCCTCTCTCTCTATCCCGCCCCCTTCTCTCTCTCTCTATCAATCCTCTCTCTCTCGACCATCTCTCTCCCTCTCTCTCTCGCACTCTCTCTCGTATCTGGCCCCTCTCTCCCTCCATCTTGACCTCTCTCTCTCTCTCTCGCCCCCTCTTTCTCTCGCTGTCTCTCTCGTGCACACTCTCTCCCCCTTGCTCACCTCCTTTCTTCATCTCTCTGCGACTCTTTCTCTCATTATGGCTTCTCTCTCTGTCATCCTCTCCCTGTCGCCATTTCTCACTCCCCTCTATCACTCTTGCCCTCTCTCTCTCTTGACACATCTCTCCCTCCTTTGCGTTCTCATCCCATCTCAGTCTCGCTCTCGCACCCTCTCTTCCTCTCTCAACCCCGTCGCCCTCTCTCATCTCTCTCTCTCTTTCTCGCTCTCCCTCTCTCTCTGTCTCTCTCGACCCTCCCTCCCACTCCCGCCTCCTCTCTCTCCCTACCCCACTCTCTCTCTGTCTCTCTCTATCTCTCTCTTTCACACCCCCCTCTCTCTCATCTCTGTCACTCGCTAGTCGCCTCTCTCTCACTCTCCCCCCGTCTCTCTCACAAACTCTCTCCCTCATTCCCGCTCTCTTTTCCCCTCTCTCTCGCTCTCGCAACCTCTTCTCCTCTGTCACCCCTCTCCCTGTCGCACTCTCTCGCCCGTCTCTCTCTCTCTCTCACACCCGCTTCTATCTTTCTCTTGCCCACTCTCTCCCTCTCTCCCTCACACATTTTCTCCCTCCCTCCCTCTCTCTCTGTCTCGTCCTCTCTTGCCCCTCACGCTCGCTCTCACCCTCTCTCTCTCCTGCCCTTCTCTCTCTCGACCACCCCCACACACTCCCATCTCCTTCTTGCCCTTGCTCTCTCTCACCATTTCTCTCTCTCGCCCTCGCTCTGTCTCTCGTTCGTCTCTCTCTCTCATCCAATCTCTCTCTCTCTCCCTTTCTCTCTTGCCCCCTCCCTCACCCCTCTCTCAGTCTCACACTCTCTCTCGCCCACTCTCTCTCTCCCAACCCTCACTCTCATTATCTCCTCCCGTGTATCTCTCTTTCTTTTCCTCACCCTATCTCTCTCTTGCCCCTCTCTCTCCCTGCCCCTCACTCTCTCTCCACCTTCTCCCACTCTCGATCCCGCTTCCTCGGTGACTCTCTCTCTCCACCTCCTTCCGTTTCTCTTCGGCTGAATCTCTCTCCCTCCCTCCCTGTCTATCTGCCACACACTGTCTCCCTGGTCCTTCCCTTCCCCTCTGACCCAGAGACTGGGGTGTTGGTGGTGAGGCTGCGTGTGCGATGGTGGGGATCGGATATGGGAGGAGGGGGGAAATGTGGTAGAGATGGAATTGCAGAAGGGAGACAGAGGCGGCAAGAGAGAGAGAGTGAGGGGGAGAGGGAAGAATGGAGGCAGGTGGAGAAACAAGTTTTGGGGGTGTGTGTGAGAGAGAGGGGGATGAGGGAGAATGAAGAGGAGAGGTGGTGGAAGAGAGAGAGGGAGAGAATTGAGGAGGAAGAGAGGAAATGGGGAGGCCAGGTTGGAATGGGGGGTGCGTCTGAGGGAGTTAAACCCAGCTCCTGAGCTCAGGGCGCGGTGCCCTCCCCTTCCCTGAGGACCAGGACTTGGGGCTGAGTCTGTCTCTCTCCAGCTCAGCTTCTCCAACACAAAGACACACAACAACATCGGTCACTCTGCTGCTCGGCACGCTTTAATCAACATTTTCATTGGTTACAAATGGAAGTGATGGATACAGTCAGTGGGATGGTGCCTTTTCTCACTGGCCCCTGAGTTGTGAGAAACATTGAAATGTTTCCCTGTTACTCCCCTGTGGGATAAGGATGGACAAACCAGCGCTACCCTCAGTCTGTTACCATAGCGACAGGCTGCTCCATCGCTGAAACACTGAACTGAAATGAGAAAATCCAGGATGGATTGATTAATGAGGGAATTTGATGGATGGATGGATTTGGGTGAAGGGATATTTCAGCACATTCTTCAGCTGCTGCCTGAACCTAGTCTGGGTCACGGCATAAATCGCGGTGTTTGTGCAACAACTGAGGAGCTGCAGCATGAAGCCCAATTCCTGAACAAACTCATCGAGATACACAGACCGGTACCCAAACTCATACATCCGCTTCCATATAGAATACAGCATTAACATTGACCATAACAGGATGAAATTGGCCGAGATCACAAACAGTAAAATGATGGATTTTTTTCGGTTTCTCATTTCAGTGTCAGACTGAGCGTCCCCATTGGTGTGAGCGCGGAGTCTCCTGCGGGCTCTGCTGGTCACTATAATGTGTCTGACGGTGAGAACATTGAGCAGCAGAATCAGGAGAAATGGGACACACGAGGTTAGAATGTGGTGGAGGAACTCGATTATGACCCAGACACTGGAGAAATAAACAGTGAATGTTGCATCACAAAACCAGGGGCGGTTCCTCAGCAAATACCGAGCCGTGAGCATAAAATACCAGGAAATGTTCTTTAAACAGCTCAGCACAGTCACTGCTCCCAGAACCACAGCCGCCGTTTTCTCACTGCAATATTTACTTTTCAGCTTCTGGCAACAAATGGCCACAAACCGATCAAAGGTGAAAGTGACAGTGAACCAGACAGAGCAGTCAGTGGCTGCATAAACCAGGACGGCGTGGATATTACACACACGGACGGAGTACAGGAAATAAATCTGTTGCCGATAGACAATGGGAATGTGTCTCAGGATCAGGTCGAGGATAATGACCAGGAGATCCGCCGCTGCCATGGCCCCCAGGTAACGTCTGACACATGGAGACAATCCACAATCTTTATAAAGCAGGACGTAGATGGTCACTACGTTAACTGTCAGGAAGGAAAACAAACCCATTATCCATCAGCCTGGAGGCAAAGGGACCCGTTTGATTAGGGACCCAGTGAGATTTTCAAATGTGTCCCTGTATTCAGGGATTTATTTAAATAATTGGAGCTGGAATAACAAATGGGAAGGTCGGAATTACTGACAAAAATGTGACATAAACCACGGAAAACCCCCCCACTCCCCAAACACACAGAGACACATCCATAAGGACAGATGGTTTCTAGAACATTCCCACACACTCGATCACTCGAGAGCAGATACAGGTCACTCCTTCCCAGTTCCTAATACGGAGGGTGGAAACGTTGCTGTCCTGAAGGATTCTCTCCCAGTTTCCTGAAGACAAACGGAGTTTGGGAATTCCTGTATTTTGGTCTAAATTGTGGTCGATCCTGTGTCGGGAAGAAATGTAAACGCAGAGAAAATGTATTCACCCCTTTAACTGCATGAGGGTCTTTCAGAACAGTGTCTCCTTCTCCCTGGAACGGGATCTCTTCCCTCGGGATCTTATCGTTTGTTTGGGAACGGCCGGACGTCAGTGAATTGAATTGTCAGTTATAGAATGTCGGGGACAGAACGTTCCGGGGAATGGCAGTTATAGAATGTTGGAGACAGAACGTTCCCGGGAATGTCAGTTATAGAATGTCAGGGACAGAACGTTCCGGGGAATGGCAGTTATAGAATGTCGGGGACAGAACGTTCCGGGGAATGTCAGTTATAGAATGTCAGGGACAGAACGTTCCGGGGAATGGCAGTTATAGAATGTCGGTGACAGAACGTTCCGGGGAATGTCAGTTCTAGAATGTCGGGGACAGAACGTTCTGGGGAACCCCTTGACCTGTCCATCACATTTCCCCCCTACCCACCCCACCAACATGATGGGACTATACCTGGACACACTGTAACATTAATGGGGTGTGAGACGGAGGGTCCAATCACAGGAATGGGAACTAAAGGCATTGCCAGATCAGCTGAAATGGTTAGATATACCTCATTCTCAATCCACCTCACAGAACCAGCCCCGACACCATACACCCAGAGGAGATATCTGTTCACCGTGGAACACTGTGTAGACCAGGCCAGTGTCCTGCTCATTGCAACCCAGCAATCTGTCCAGATTCATCCATTACACTGGTCAATACAACCCAGCAATCTGGCCAGAGTGGAACACTGTGTAGACCACAGCAGTGCATTGATCAATAACCCCGGGCTAGATATCTGTCCAGCACGGGGAGCTGTGCTGACCACAGCAGTGCATTGATCTATAAACCCAGACTAGATATCTGTCCTGGACGGGGGGCTGTGCAGACCACAGCAGGGCATTGATCTATAACCCCAGACTTGATATCTGTCCAGGACGGGGAGCTGTGCAGACCACAGCAGGGCACTAATGTGTGAACGTGAAACAAATATCCATCCAGCATGGGGAGCTGCACAGACCACATCATTGCAGTATCTATAAACCTCAACCAGTTAGTCTGACCAGCACAGCGACCTGTGCAGTGATCACCCATGAATTAATCTGTAAACCAGGAGCAGTTACCCTCCCAGCATGTAGGACTGTGTACACCACCCCGGTGCATTGATCTGTAACCCAGGGGCAGTTACCCTCCCCGCTGTGTACCCCACCCCAGTGCATTGATGTGTAACCCAGGAGCAGTTACCCTCCCAGCATGTAGGACTGTGTACCCCACCCCAGTACATTGATCTGTAACCCAGGAGCAGTTACCGTCCCAGCATGTAGGACTGTGTACACCACCCCGGTGCATTGATCTGTAACCCAGGGGCAGTTACCCTCCCAGCATGTAGGACTGTGTACCCCACCCCAGTACATTGATCTGTAACCCAGGAGCAGTTACCGTCCCAGCATGTAGGACTGTGTACCCCACCCCAGTGCATTGATCTGTAAACCAGGAGCAGTTACCCTCCCAGCATGTAGGACTGTGTACACCACCCCAGTGCATTGATGTATAACCCAGGAGCAGTTACCGTCCCAGCATGTAGGACTGTGTACCACACCCCAGTGCATTGCTCAGTAACACTGTGTGAGATCTCTGCCCAGTGTGGGGAAACTTGCAGCCCGGGCTGGAAGTGACAGGATGTGCAGCTCCCACCCATTTACAGCTCCATATCTCCATTGTTGCCCTGACAAGGGGGTGCTGTGGGTGTGAACATCACTGCCAGACAGAGATGGCAGGGGAATCAGTTTAATATCATCACATGGGAGGGGTTTGGGGTATAGACAGAGAGGGGGAGACTGAGAGACAGTGTCATGGAAGGATGTGTTCCCAGGTTGCAGATTGCTGAAATGTAGACACTTCGAATACATCCTGTAACTTGAGCCAGTCTTCCCAGGAAAGATGGGAAAAAGGGATATTGGTGTGAAGTCAGATGATCATTTGTTGTGCATCTTTGTAACTGCAATTAGTTTCAACAGAATCGACGCCTCATTTGGGCAGATTCTAACAATAATTTATCTTTGTTTGATTTTCCTTGAGTGTGACAGAGGGATTGTCCACACGAGGCTGAGCTCGTTTCCTGGTGCTATCGAACTCACCTCATGAACTACCCATCCCACTCCATGGTGTCCCTCTCATTCAATACCAGCCCGATTCTCCCACCCATCATGGCTGGAGGTACTCACCATCGCCCGGGTGCCCCTGGATATTCTCTGATCCCTGGCACTGGGGCCATCTTTAAAAGGCCAAGGGGCACACGGTTGAGCTTTCTCAGTTTGGAGCTGCCCTGCCCAGTTTACCCCGAGCAGGGCAGATAAGGGGCAATTACACCACGGTTTGTCGACAGGGGAACAGAGGTCCTGGTGGATGGGCTAGTACAGAGGGCACCATTCACTTCCCAGAGGGGGCGACACCACCAGACCCACCGAGCATGGTCTGAGCTCCCCACCCAGCTCAGTGCAGTATCTGCGGTCTGAGGAAATGTCCAGCAATACAGGACAAGCATCAATAACCTTCCCCACTCTGTCAGGATAAGGGTCACTGTATTCTCTCTGCTCCCTCACACTTACTGTATATCTGTGATAACACCGACCCCCGAACAAGGCTCATGGTCCACCACTGTCACTGTCGCATGCTGCACCTTCTCTCTCTGTCTCTTTCTGTCTCTGTCTCTCTCTCTCTCTCTCTCTCTCTCCCCCTCTCTCCCCCCTCTCTCCACTTCACCCCCACACTAATAACACTGCATGGATACAACACTATGGACTGACTCCCTCCGGACACCTCACCATGACCCCCTCCCCACCTATACTAACACTAACAGCAGGACCACCCACTCCCACCCTCACTCTCTCCCTCCCTTTCTCCCAGTCCAAGAGAGGAATAGGACAGAAAGGGCCAAGCCGGGTGGTGGAGTGCCCGATATCCGTTCCCTCGCCCCCCTTCCCCCCGCCATGTGGGGAGGATCATGGTATGAGCTGGAGGGGACCGGGACGTCTCGAGATTCTGAAACATCCACGTCCCACCGACCGAGTCAGGAGCAATGTTCAGTGAAGGGCAATTCTCACTTTAAACCCACAGGCAGCTCCGTTTCCCCCCGGCACAACTTAGAATCCGTGGCCCTGATGCCATCTCCTTTTGTCTCGAGCTGGTACAAATGGAATCCCCACGGTCTCGGTGGGCAGGAGGGTGGGCTCACAACACCTCGTCACCACCACCTCCCAGGAAAGGAGCACCGAGACTCCCTCCTACACCTCCCCCTGTAAACATCTCAGATACTGAAACTAATCTGTGATAGTTACTGCTGTCCCCACTTGTCCTGATATCTTCAATAATCTGTGCTCATATACACCCAGCGCCCTCTGCTCCTGCAGCCCCTTTATAACGGTACAGTCTGTTTTAAACTGTCTTTCATTGTCTTTCCTACCAAAGTGTATCACCTCAAACTGCTCTGCACTGATCCCCATCTACCATAAACCTGAACACTACACCAACGTGTGATTGTCCTGTTAGAGTTCCACACTCTCCTCCATAGACTTCAGAGTTCTTCCAGGTTCGGTTCCATCTACAAACATTGAGATTGTTATAGTGTCACAGTCCCGATGAAACAACTGAAATCCTGCCCCACACACACGAGTGTGAGCATGTGAAATACTGATATATTCCTATGGACAGGGTCGAATAATGACATGCTGTCGATGGAGCAACAAAAGTCCTGACACACACCAGACGGAGCAAATGAAATATTGACAAACCACAGAGCAAGAGAAATCCGGATAGGTCTCACTTATCGATATTCATCAGGGTATAATGAGATGAAGTTGAAAGTGTGTACTGTACCTTTAAGAGAGAGGGAATGCTGTTCTGAACTGAGAGCTTACAAGCACCTGAGATATGAGAGGATAGAAAACGCAGAAACTGTCTATTGCTGTAGAGCTGGAGTCAGGTAATAAACAGTTAAGAGAAAGGGGGGTCCCAGTGTTGTGAATAGTTAATGTAAAATGTTCACTTTCAGAGTGAAAAAATAAATTGATGTTTTTATTTAAACAGTGGAATTTTGGAGTTCTCTGTCTCTCATATTTTAACAGTTTACGAGGCGAATTGAGCATTTCTTTATATTTAGTTGAAGTTACCAGATGAGCGTCACGCCGTGTCCTAACCATTCCCGTGTGTGTATCTGTGTGTCTCTGTGTGGGGCAGGTCTGGTAGTCTCTGTGGTGCTTAAAGTGATGCAATGCCACCCTCTGCTGGCCTCCCCACGCCACTGCACAGGCATTGGCAGAGGGTGAAAACCAACAGGGATACATTCAGAGAGGGGGAGGGACAGGGCAGCTGCTCACAGCACCATCCAAACTGATGTCTTATCCATGGACTGATCTAAATGTCCTTTAAACGTTGTAACTGTCCCTGCTTTCACCACTTAATCTGGAAGTTCATTCCACACACAAGCCAGCTTCTGTCTAAAATATTTACCTCTCATGACTTTTGTAAATCATTTTCCTCACATCTTAAAATATCCCTCAGTTTTGAATCCCCAACTCACGGGAAAAGACATCAGCCCTTCAGCTTATCTGTACCCCTCATTATTTTATAAACCTCTGTAAAGTTACCCCTTAACCTCATACTCTCCAGTGAAAAAAGGTCCCAGTCTACCCAGCCTCTCTTATCGCTGAATCCCTCCTCTCCCAGCAACACTCAGGTTAAACTCTTCTGAACCCTCTCCAGCTTAATAATATCAAGGTCAGTAATATCAAAGTGAATAGTCAAGGTATTTTCTAAGGGTCCGGGGGGTCCAAAACTAGAGGACATAGGCTTAAGGTGAGAGGGGAAATATTAAAGTGACCCTAGGGGCAGCGTTTTCACCCAGAGGGTGGTGTGCCTATGGAACGAGCGGGCAGGATTACCAGACTAGACACAATATTCCAGAAGAGGTCTCACTAATGTCCTGTACAACCTCAACATGACATCCCAATTCCGATACTCAAAGGTCTGACCAATGAAGACAACTGTGCTAAACACCTTCTTTACCACACGATCTATATGAGATGCAAATTTTAAAGAATTAAACCTGACGGCCTAGTTCTCTGTTCTACAACACTGCCAAAGGCCCTACTTTTAATTGTATAGGTCCTGCTCTTGTTTGATTTACCAAATCCAATACCTCGCATTAATCGAAACTAAACTCCATCTGCCACCTCTCAGCCCACTGCCGTCATGCCCTCCCCCTTCAATTTTAAAATGCCCATCCCTCTCCAGGATGCCTGCACACTCCGGCCTTGATTTTCACAAAGGCCCTGAGCTTGGTTTGCCTTCTGTGGTTAGAGGGAGGAGGGACAGATTGCTGACACAGTCAGTGGGGATGAGAGGCTGGACAGTAATCACCGGTCAGGAAGAGGGGAGTCGCACGTTAGAGTTGGGTAAGAGTGATCGGTGTTTTGTGACCAGAAATTAAGCTCTTCTTTCGTCTCTGGTGTTCAGTAATAAATATCCATTTGAGATCCTTCATTAGGCAGAGTGTGTCTGCAGGATTTCTTTCCCTAATATTGCAGACTACAGATAACAGCGATTAAAGATGTTCATAGTTAATTTGGATTGCACAGCAAATACACTCAATATCCTACAGTTGAGATAATTATCTTGTATTTGTTTAACAATACAAAGTGTTTTGTGTAGTTCAGTAATGGGAACCTGATTATAATAAATCCACACCGAGCTGAAAGTGGGCACTAAAATATGACCCAAAATCTGGGTATGGTAGTGTGGTGGGTCGTGTCCCTGTCTCTGAGCCAGAACTCTGGATTTGATTCCAATTCCTGAACTTGTGTGGTAGTGTTCCTAGCTCTGGTCTAGTAGGACTGGATTCGAGTCCTGCCTGTTGCAGAGGTATGTCCCAGCATGTCAGGGCAGTCTGATGAACAAACACACAGGAGAATACTGTTACAGCTTTATGGGTATTGCTGAGTGATGCTCGTGTCCCTACCTCCGCGCACAAAGGTCAAGGTGTAAAGCCCACAGAAGTGTCTCAGGATACACCTGAACAAACTGATTAAAACGGATTTAGAATTGTGACTTGATGGAGAAGGAAGAGGTGTCAGTATTGCATTTCAGAATTTAGGCCCAGGATGACTGAAAGTACAGCCATTCGTGTTGATTGGGGTCACATTTCGCAGCAGTAAAGGTTTATAAAATCAGAACAGTCATGGAAAGGGTGAGTAGTCAGGGGTTTTTCCCATTTTTGGGGCGTCCAAAACTAGAGGGCATTGTTTGAAAGTGAGAGGGGAAAGGCTTTGATGAGGCCTAAAGGGCACCTTTTCACACAGAGGGTGGTGTGTGTATGGAATGAGCTGCCAGAGGAAGTGATGGAGGCTGGTACAACTACAGCATGTAAAAGGCATCTGGATGCTGACAGACCTGCCAAGCTTTTCTAGCAATTTCTGTCTTTGTTAAAAAATGCATGCATTTTAACACAGATATTCTGAATACATTAAATATTAATTTTTTTAATGACACAGGGCCTTGTAAACATATTTCAAATCGGCCGAGACCATTTTCTGCTCAGGGTATTGCTCTGTGTATGATAGTAGCAATGATGCACCTACATGGAGCAGGGAATGTGATGGAGACATAGTTTGGACAATGTACAAGGAGACCTCACATGGTCCAGTTTGGGAAAGGACGATATTATTGTGTGATTCAGCTCAGAGAGGGAGAAAATGTAATCTTCCTGAGAAGGAACGGCCTATTGTACTCTCTGTCCTTCATTGTCCCTCATCACAGCAATGTGTGCGAGCTAAAACAAACTCTACAGTCATCATTACCGTTCTTATTTTTATACAATCCCTGCAGTGTTGAAACAGGCCTTCGGCCCAACAAGTCCATACCAACCTTCCCAACCCATTCCCCGATATTGACCCCTGACTAATGCACCTGACCTAGAATTCCCTGCACACTACAGACAACTTAGCATGACCAATCCACCGAACCTACACAGTTTGTGGTAGGAAACTGGATCACCCATTAGAAGCTCACACAGACAAGGGGAGAAGGTGCAAACTCCACACAGACAGTCAATCAAGGCTGGAATCGAACCCAAGTCCCTGGTGCTGTGAGGCAGCAGTGCTAACCACCGTACTACCCTTTGGGTGCTCCCTGACCAGAATTCATTGGAATCTACTCACTGCCTAAAGCAAAGGGAATTCAGCCAAATCCAACTCTCCCAGGATGGAATCCCATTGCTAGCAGCTGTGTGTGTACAATATCTTCAGAAGCAGAATAACGGTTGGACAATCTCAATTTTTACTTTTGTCATGAGTTCCAATAATATCTGGACAAAGTTCTTTCAAATTAAAATTGCAGAAATTTTGTTAATCTGTGTGTGTGTGTGTGTGTATGTGTGTATGTGTGTGTGTGTGTGTGTGTGTGTGTGTGTGTGTGTGTGTGTGTGTGTGTGTGTGCGTTTGTTTGTGTGTGTATGTGTTTTGGACTCCCCAAAACTGGGGAAAAACCCTGACTACTCACCCTACCCATGACCATTCTGATTTTATAAACCTTCACTGCTGCGAAATGTGACTTCAATCAACACGAATAACTGTACTTTCATTCATTCTGGGCCTAAATTCTGAAATGCAATACTGACACCTCTTCCTTCTCCATCAAGTCCCAATTCTAAATCCATTCTTATAGTGTTTGTGTGTGTGTGTGTACGTGTTTGTGTGTTAAGAAAGGGAAGTATTAGACCATAAGACCATAAGACATAGGAGTGGAAGTAAGGCCATTCGGCCCATCGAGTCCACTCTGCAATTTAATCATGGCTGACGGGCATTTCAACTCCACTTACCCGCATTCTCCCCGAAGCCCTTAATTCCTTATGACATCAAGAATGTATCAATCTCTGCCTTGAAGACATTTAGCGTCCCGGCCTCCACTGCACTCCGTGGTATGAATTCCACAGGCCCACCACTCTCTGGCTGAAGAAATGTTTCCGCATTTCTGTCCTGAATTGACCCCCTTTAATTCTAAGGCTGTGTCCACGGGTCCTAGTCTCCTCGCCTAACCGAAACAACTTCTTAGCGTCCACCCTTTCCAAGCCATTGATTATATATTTGCAATACCCAAACAGTTTGCCATTCATCTTTCCACCATAGTTTGAGTAACATTGCTCTGGATCAGAAACGTGTTGCTTTCGCAGATTAAAGAAACTAGCCTGACTTGTTGCTATTACTGACCCTAACCCAGTCTGTGACCAATATCATCGGCCATATCACCAACCTGGTTACATTTAACATTTGTTATGAGCAGTGGACGAGTGGGACTAGAAAAGGAAACAGTGACACCAAAAATTCGGGAATCTATAGACCGTCACAATTGGCTTGAAGGAGGAGGGATATTTTTCAGACTGGACGCTTGTGAGCAGCAGTGTGCTGTAAGAATCAGTACTGAGTTCACTGCATTTCATCATTTATGTAAAGGATTTGGATGTGAATATAGGGGCCATAGTTAGTAAGGTTACAGATGACATCAGAAAGGTGGTGTAGTAGATTATCTCAGAGCACCACGAGACCACAATTAGGTGGGACAAAAGGGCAAGGAGTGAGAGATGAAGTTTAATTTAGATAAATACGAGGTTTTGCATTTTGTGAACGCAACCCAGGGCAGGAATTATACACTTGATGGTAAGGTCCTGGGGCGTGTTGTGAAACAAAGGGATAAGTCTGCAGGTACATTGTTCCTTGAAAGTGGAGTCGCAGGTAGACAGAGTGGGACAGAACACATTTGGCACATTTCCCTTAATCAGTCAGAGCATTGAATATAGGAGTTGTGGTGGGATGTTGTATCTGTACAGGACGTTGGTGAGGACACTTTAAGAATACTGCGTACAACCTGGTTTTCTGCAGAAATGATTTCGACACAGATGTCCCAGGACTGGAGGTTTGAGCTGTAGGGAGAGGTTGATTAGGTTGATGTGTTTCTCCCAGGAGTGTCAGAGGTTGAGGGGTGACATTATAGAGGTTTATAAAACCATCAGGGGCATGGATATTCTGAAAAGCCATGATCTGCTCACCAAGATAGGGGAGTCCAGAACAAGAGGGCATAAGTTGAAGGCGAGAGGGCGAATAATTTAGAAGGGACCTGAAGTTTCCCTGAAACTTCCAACTCTGTGGAGACCTCAATAGTTTCTGTTGTTACTGAGAAACCAAACCCTAGAGATCCTAATCTGTGAGAGCTGGCCACACCCATTCAGGCTGCATTAAAATTAACCTAACGCCTCCCTAGCTGTTTACTCAAGTGGTCTTAACTAACCAGCTTGGTAATAATTGTTCAATCACTCTCTTAAAAGAATCCAGGACAAAATAACCTCTTAATGCTGCAACAATGCCACACTTGTCAGCACATCGAGCTATCAAACAGGAACCAGGGGTAACCAGCGCCCTTGGCACTGTCCAATCGGACGAGGAAGATGCCAATCAGCCCCTTGAGTCACCTATACAGGAACAGTAGGAGACCGTTCCCACCTCCATGCACTTACACAGGGGGCAGAATGTGGTAATTGATGCTGATTCCTGATGAATGTCTTATTCCCGAAAGGTCAATTCTCCTGCTTCTCGGATGCTGCCTGACCTACTGTGCTTTTCCAACAATCGACGCTCTATCCGATCCTGGATTAGTGGTGCTGGAAGAGCACAGCAGTTCAGGCAGCATCCGAGGAGCAGTAAAATCGACGATTCGGGGAAAAGCCCTTCGAGGAGGAAAACGTCTTCAAGGCAGGCATCCTTGCAAGAGGATTCGCAGTAAGGTTAAAATCAACTCGGTAAAAACAGTGACTGCAGATTCTGGAAACTCTGATCTCCAGCATCAGCAGTCTTACGTGTGTCCAGATTGATGCTCCAACATGATGACCAAGTGGAGCAGAGGCTGCACAGACAGACTGCTCCACGTTGTTCCTCCTGGCTCTGTTGCTCATGATACACATGTGGGACTTAAACGTGGTTTTCTAGTGTTGAGAATGGAAGCCATATGTCTTGTGTGAAAACTCAAGAAGGCATCTTTCATCCCCAAGAAGCCAGCCTGGTGTTCTCTATGCAGGGTGGAAGCTGGTGGGAATGGCTACCTGTTTCAGATGGAAGGTATTGTAGCTGCTCTTGGGGATTGTGAGTAAACCTGACGTTCAGTACAGGGTTCACTCATGGACTGCACAATAACGTGGGGAGAGTTAGTAAAGGCATATATACTATTAGGAAAGTCACATTAGACTGATGAATGGACTCTCTAAGTTCAAATAATGCTGATCATGTTCATGTTGACCTTGTCTACTGCATGTCCTGTTCAATGAAACCTGTATGCCTTACTCTGTCCAAGTCTATTTCCACCCTATGATCTGTCTGGCCATGCTTACTATGATCTGTCTCCACTGCTCACAAATAAAGTGTTTCCCTGTACTGAGGTACACGTGGCAATAAATCAAACCAATAAATCCTGGGTAAAGTATGGAATTTCTCACCCTATCAATGTGTCTTTTGGAAATAAGTGATCGCTGCCACTCCTCGTGTTTCAGCATCACAATTTCTTCATCTCTCACAGTTCTACAGATTAAACACTCAGCTTCTTTACTCTATCCTCATGTTACCATCATCCGTGTCTGTGGTAAGGAGATCATTCCTTACAAAGGAGATCAAATCTGTAGAGTGTGCCCCAAATGCTCTGGCAGCAAGGCTCTACAACAGCCGGAAGATGGCTTTACTTATGTACTCGAATCATCTTACAATGAAGGACAGCATACCATTGTCTGCACCCATTACTTACACAGGGTTTGATTCGGAGCAGTCAGCATAGACTTGTGAGTGGGAGATCATGCTTCCCAAATTTGTTAGATTTCTTTGATGAAGTTATGAGGAAGGTTGACGAGGACAGAGTGGTAGACGTAGTCTCCATGGATTTCAGTAAGGCCTTTGATAAGGTTCCATGTGGTAGGCTGCTCCGGAAGATTACATCGCGTGGAATGCTGGGGGAACTGGCCAATTGGATACACAGTTGGGTTGTTGGTAGAAAGCTGAGTGTTTAATGGAAGGATGCTTGTCAGACTGGAGGCTGGGTCCATTTCTGTTTGTTATCTATGATTTTATATGATTATCTGTGACTGCAGACACATATACATGTGATAAAACTTTTCAATGATCTCTGAATTAGCCAAGCAAGACACTCTATTGTATCAAACTGCTCCGTGGTCTTAAAGGATAAACCTGGACAGATCACCCTGCCCCAGCCTCAGTATCGGAAAAAGGGAACAGGAAACACAGTCTTATTGAACCTGCAGAGACTACCTTCCTAACATCTGAGAACTTGTGACAACAATAGACAATAGACAATGGGTACAGGAGTAGGCCATTCTGCCCTTCGAGCCTGCACCACCATTCAATATGATCATGGCTGATCATTCCTAATCATTATCCTCTTCCTGCCTTATCACCATAACCCTTGACTCCACTATCTTTGAGAGCTCTATCCAACTCTTTATTAAATGAATCCAGAGACTGGGCCTCCACTGCCCTCTGGGGCAGAGCATTCCACACAGCCACCACTCTCTGGGTGAAGAAGTTTCTCCTCATCTCTGTCCTAAATGGTCTACCCCGTATTATTAAGCTGTGTCCTCTGATTCGGCACTCACCCATCAGCAGAAACATGTTTCCTGCTGCCAGAGTGTCCAATCCTTTCATAATCTTATATGTCTCAATCAGATCCCCTCGCAGTCTTCTAAACTCAAGGGTATACAAGTCCAGTCGCTCCAGTCTTTCAGTGTAAGGTAATCCCACCATTCCAGGAATTGACCTCGTGAACCTACGCTGCACTCCCTCAATAGCCAGACTACCTTTCCTCAAATTTGGAGACCAGAACTGCACACAGTACTCCAGGTGTGGTCTCACCATGGCCCTGTTCCGCTGCAGGAGAAGCTCTTTGCTTCTATACTCAATTCCTCTAGTTATGAAGGCCAGCATGCTATTAGCCTTCTTCACTACCTGCTGTACCTGCATGCATATCTTCATTGACTGGTGTACAAGAACACCCAGATCTCTCTGTACTGCGCCTTTACCTAAATTGATTCCATTGAGGTAGTAATCTGCCTTCCTGTTCTTGCCACCAAAGTGGATAACCATACACTTATCCACATTAAACTGCATCTGCCCACTCAGCTATCTTGTCCAGGTCACCCTGTAATCTCCTAACATCCTCAACACATTTCACCCTGCCACCCAGCTTTGTATCATCAGCAAATTTGCTAATGTTATTGCTGATACTATCTTCTATATCATTAACATATATTGTAAAAAGCTGCCATCCCAGCACAGATCCCTGCGGTACCCCACTGGTCACTGCCAGTCATTCCGAAATGGAGCCATTTATCACTACCCTGTGTTTCCTATCAGCCAACCAATTTTCAATCCAATCTAGTACTTTGCCCCCAATACCATGCGCCCTAATTTTACTCACTAACCACAAGTGTGGGACTATATCAAAAGCTTTCTGGAAGTTCAGGTACACTACATCTACTGGATCTCCCTCATCCATCTTCAGAGTTACATCCTCAAAAAAGTCCAGAAGATTAGTCAAGCATGATTTCCCCTTCATAAATCTATGCTGACTCTGACCTATCCTGTTACTACTCTCCAGATGTGCCGTAATGTCATCCTTTATAATAGACTCCAGCATCTTTCCCACCACTGAGGTCAGACTAACTGGTCTATAATTTCCTGCTTTCTCTCTCCCACCTTTCTTAAAAAGTGATATAGCATTAGACACCCTCCAATCCGCAGGAACTGATTCCGAATCTATCGAACTCTGGAAAATAATCACCAACGCATCCGCGATTTCCCGAGCCACCTCCTTCAGTACCCTGGACTGTAGACCATCAGGTCCCGGAGACTTATCAATCTTCAGACCTAACAGTCTCTCTAACATCAAATCCTGGCAAATATAAATTCCCTTAAGTTCAGGTCCTTCAGCCACTGTTACCTCAGGGAGTTTGCTTGTGTCTTCCCCAGTGAGCACAGATCTGAAGTATCACTTTAATTCTTCTGCCGTTTCTTTGTTCCCCGTAATATATTCCCCTGTTTCTGTCTTCAAGGGCCCAATTTTACTCCTAACCATTTTTTTGCCTTGCACATACCTAAAAACGCTTTTACTATCCTCCTTTATATTATTGGACAGTTTAACTTCGTACCTCATTTTTCCTCTGCGTATTTCCTTCTTACTAATCCTCTGTTGCTCTTTAAAAGCTTCCCAGTCCTCAGTTTTCCCACTTAGCTTTGCTATGTTATACTTATTCTCTTTTAACTTTATGTTTCTTAACATCCCTCGTCAGCCATGGCCACCCATGCCTCCTCTGGGATCTTTCTTCCTTTTGGGAATGAACTGATCCTGCAACTTCTGCATTATACACAGAAATATCCGCCATTGTTCCTCCCCGGTCATCCCTGCTAAAGTATTGCACCATTGAACTTTGGCCAGCTCCTCCCTCATAGCTCCATAGTTCCCTTTATTCAACAGAAATACTGTCACTTCCGACTGTACCCTCTCCCTCTCAAACATTTACGGAGCTTTCCCACAGACTGCACAGAAACATCGGGAATGGAGTGGGCCATACATCACATTGAGCCTTCCTCATTGTTGTTCATGTTCAAACATCTCCTCAATGCACTTATCCCACACAATGAATATATCCGTTAATGTGATTAACCTTGGGAAGCTATAAAATAGGAAGTGCAGTCGTCCCTTTGGTCCATCGAGTTTGCTACCCAATTCAATTTAATGATGGCTTGCCCTTTATTTCCACATCGTTCTCCTATTCTCCCACTATCCCTTTACTGTCTCGAAATCCTTATTTATATTCAGTGTCTTGGCTTACAGGTTCCAGCGCATTCCCCAAGTTCACCAGTCACTGCGTGCAGACATTTATTGTCATCTCATTGCAGAATGGTCTGTCTGTACCTAATACTGTGGACCCTTGTTTTAAACACCAGAGCCAGGGGAATTAGCATCCCTGCTTCCAATCCGTCTCACGCTGTCAGAGCTTTATATATCTCACTGAGATCTCCTCCCATTTTCCTAAACCCCATAGAATACAGGCCCAGTCGCCCCAAACTCTGCTCCCACAACAAACCTGTCATCACAAAGATCGGTCTGGTCATCCTTCACTTTCTCCCCCTCAATGTCAGGTTTGTCCTTTATGAGGTACAGAGACCAAACCTGCACACAATACTGGACAGTGTTTGAGATGGGGAGTCACCAAGGCCCTGTATAACTGCAGTAAGACACGCTTACTCCTGGACTCAAATCCCCCTGAAATGAAGGTCAGCACTTCATTGATCTTCCTAACTGCTTTCTTTCCTGCAATATTGCTTTCAGTGACTGGTGTACAGGGAGATCCAGATCCTTTGCAATGTTACAGCTCCCCACTTGGTGGGTCTATGCACCCTTGTCAGCATGCCAATGCCATTACCCGTATTGCCATGTGGGTTCAGACCTCACTATGCTGCAGGGACCTCAGAGGACTGTGCAGAAAGAAACAACAAAAAGGAGCATGCGTCCCTTTGTAGATCAACATGTTTCAAACAATCCCTTTTCAAATTATAGGCATCCAGTCTATTGTTCCCACCAAAGGGCACGCCGTCACCTTTACCCACCTTGCTCTCCATCAGCCACGTATTTACCCATTCACTCCACTTGTCTTAGTCACCTTGAAGCTTTTTTACAACCTCCTCATCCACTCACAATCCAACATCCTTTAGTTCTGTCCACAGGTTGAGATATATTGTGTTTGATTCCTGCAACCAAATATTTAATGGGTATTGTGAATAGGTGGGGCCTGTGCACCGATCTCTGTGATATCCCAGAAACCTTCCTCTGTTATTTTATTTAAATAATATTTATTTCCTGAATCTGGGTGTGACTGGCTGGGCCGGCATTTATTTCCTGTCCCTGGTTGCCCCTTGAGAAGGTGGTGGTGAGCTACCTTGTTGAACCGCTGCAGACCACTGTGGATTCAGTGACAGTAACACCATTGAATGACAAGGGGCAGGTTAGATTGTATTTTATTAGTGATGGTCACGGTCTGGCATTTGTGTGGCGTGAATATTACTTGCCACTTGTCAGCCTGGATACCGTCCAAATCTTGTCGCATTTGGACATGGCCTGCTTCAGTATCTGAGGAGCAACAAACATTGCTGAACATTGTACGATCATTAGCGAACATCCCCACTTCTGACCTTATAATAGAGGGAAGGCCGTTGATGAAGAAGCCCTGAAGATGTATGGGCCTAGGCCACTGCCTGAGGGACTCCTACAGACTTGTCCTGGAGCTGAGATGACTGACCTTTATCAACCATGACCATCTTCCTCTGTGTCAGGTATGATTCTAACCAGCGGGGAGTTTTGCCCCTGATACCCATTGATTCCAGTTTTGCTAAGGCCCCTTCATGCCACACTTGGTCGAAGGCAGCCTTGATTTAAAGCCCTGTCACTCTCACCCCACCTCTGGAATTCAGCTCTTTTGCCCATGTTTGAACCACGGTAATGAGGTCAGGAGCTGAGTGGCCCTGGTGGAGCCCAAACTGGGCGACATTGACCCGGTTATTGCTGAGCAGATGCTGCTTAAAAGCAATGAGACCTTCCACCACTTTACTGATGATTGAGAGTAGACTGATGGGGTGGTAATTGGCCGGATTGGATTTGTTCTGCTTTTTTATATACAGGAGATACTTGGGGTAATTTTCGACGTAATCGGGGAAATGTCATTGTTGTAACTGTATTAGAACAGCTTAGCTAGGGCAGTGACAAGGTCTTGAGAACAACTTTTCAGTACTATTGCCAGAATGTTGTCAGGGTATGTACCCTCTGGAGTATTCAGTGTCTCCAACTGAATCTGGATATCGCGTGGACTGAACCAAATTGACTGATGACTGGTAACTGAATTGCTGAGGACCACTGGAGGAGGCCGAGATGGATCATCCACTCAGCACTTCTGACTGAAGATTGTTGCGAATGCATGAACGTTATCTTTTGCACTGAAGTGCTAGGCTCTTCCATCATTAAGGATGGGGATACTTGTGGAATGTCCTCCTCCGATGACTTGTTTAATTGTCCATAACTATTCTCTACTAGAAGGAGAAGGACTGCAGAGCTGAGATCTGCACCGTTGCTTGTGGGATCACTTAGCCCTGTCTATGACGAACTGCTTATGCTGTTTGGCACGCAGGTAGTCATGGTTGGTGACTTCATCAGGCAGACACCTCATTTTCAGGTATTCCCAGTGCTGCTCCTGCCCTCCTGCACACTCCATTGAATCAAGGTTGATCCTCTGGCTTGATGGTAATTGTTGTGAGGGGGATATGCCAGGCCATGAGGTTGTGCTGGAGTACAATTCTGCTATTGATGACCCACAACATATTATCGAAACCCAGATTTGAGCTGCTAGATCTGTTCAAAGTCTGTCCTATTTAGCATGGTGACAGTGCCACCTAAAATGGTGGAGGTTATTCTCAATATGCAAGTGTGACTTTATCTCCACAATGACTATGCAGTGGTCACTCTTACCCGATACTGTCATGGACAGATACTTCTGCAGCTGGCAGATTCGTAAGGCTGTGGTCAAATATGGCTTTTCCCTCTTGTGGGTTCCTTCACCACCTGCCGCAGACCAAGTCGAGAAGTTATATCCTTTCGGACCCAACCAGCTCAATCAGTAATGCTGCTGCTGAACCACTCTCTTTGAGGACATTGATGTCCCTAACCCAGAGTACATTTTGTGCCTTTGCCACCCTGAGTGCTTCCTCCAATTGTTGGTCAGTATGGAGGAGCACTGATTCATCAGTTGGGAGAGGCTGGTACATGGTAATCAGCAGGAGGTTTCCTTTCCCATGTGTAAACTAACGCCATGAGACTTCATGGGATACAGAGTCACTGTTGAGGACTCCCAGAACAATTCCCTTCAAACTGTATCCCACAGTGCCACCACTTCTGCTTTGTCTGCCCTGCTGGTGAGAGAGGAGATATCCGGGGAAGGTGATGGGGTGTCAGGGATATAGTCATACTCACAGAATCAGACCTTAAATACAATGTCAGGCTGTTGCTCCACGTGTCTGTTTATTTCTATTCACTGTTTCCTGCCAGCTGTCCCATTCGAGAAGCATGGCCATATATTCACCCCAATCCACGAAGATTTGATTTTGCAAACTAGGCTTGGAGCTTTACCAAAATCTTTCTGAAAATCCACATGTTTTACATCCATTGCTTCTCTTTCATTTGTCTCCCAGTCTGTTTCTCAAACATAATTCCCATTTCATAAACCTGTGTTAGTGTTGTCTATGACCATTATTTTCAGTCCCAATCATTTCTCCCAAACGATTTACTTACTATGTTCTATGTTCCATGTTCTATTTCGTTTTCCACGCCAGACTTGGTTTTCCTGGTATTGTCAGAAAGTTCTGTGAAGACAGAACTGAAGTAGTGGATTCATAGTTTTGCCATTTCCTGTTTCCCATTCTCCATTCTCTGGTTTCAATCTGGAAAAAACCTGCACTCTTTTTTCATACTTCTCACATTGACATAATTTGACAAGCTATAACAGTTCACTCTTATAACCTTTGTGAACATTATCTTCAGAAACCCATCAGTTCTTGTGTTAAGCTGCTCAATCATTGACCTTCCACATCATACACTCACAGGAGCATAGTCTCTGTGCCAACAGAAATACAGCACGATCTATATTAGTCCCACTTTCCGACAAAAGGTTCATAGCCTGGAATGTTATGGCACTTCCAAGTGCTTGTCCAAATACTTTTAACAGTTGAGAGGTTAACCTTGATAACTCCCCTCTCAGAAAGTACTTTCCAGACCCCAACACCCTCTGGGTGAAGAAAAAGTAATCTTTAAATCCTCTCTGAACCTCAAACCCTTCACTTTAAAAGTGTGCTCCCTTGTTCTTGACCCTCTATCGAAAAGGAAGAGATGCTGTCTGTCCACCCTGTCAATGCCCCTTGTTAACTTATCCTTCTGAATCACATCCCCCTCAGCCTCTCTGTCCAAAGTAAACAACCCGAGCTTATCCAGCCTCTCTCCGTAGCTGATATGCTCCATCCCAGGGAACATCCTGGTGAATCTCCTCTGCAACCCCCTCCAGTACAATCACATCCTTTCTGTAATGAGGCTCCCAGAACGACATACAGTACTCCATCATGGACTAAACCAAGCCCTATATAACACTTATAATCTTCTCCCTGATTAATAAACGCGACACCCAAGGTTCAATTCTTAACTAGTCCATTACCCAGTTCAGTCACATTCAGGGATGTTTGGAGAAACACCCTCTGAGCTCCTTAGTGTGCTGCCAATCATTGTGTACACACCATGTCTGGTTCCTCCTTCCAAAGTACATCACCTCATATTTATCAGGATCACATTCCATCTGCCATTGATCTGCCCATCTGACTATTCCACTTGTATTTTCCTGTAAAATCAGAACTTCCTCCTCACTGCCAACCACCCGGCCGATCTTTGTGTCAAACACAAACTTGCTTATCACAACTCCCACCCCTCCACCCACTCCCCCTCCAGATTCACATATATATCATTTATGAATGCTATAAACAATAAGGGACACAACACTGATCCCTGTGGTACACCAGGGGACACCGGTCTCCAATCACACAAACAGCCTTCTCTCACCATTCTCTGCCTCCTGACACTAAGACAATTTTCGCTGTAACTTTTCAAGTTATCCTTGATACTGTGAGATTTTACTTTATTTTTTTCAGTTTCCCATGCGGAACTTTGTCAAAGTCATTGCTTCAAAACTAAATTAGCGATCTCCTCAAACTAATTGAATCAACTTCATTAGTGTGACTTCACTCTGATAAATTCATGATGATTATCCCTGATCAAGCCTTGCCATTCTGATTGGAGTTCAATTTTCTCCTTCTCTATTTTCTCCAGTAGTTTCCCGAACAGTGATTTAATACTCGCTCGTCTATAGTTTCTTGGTCTATCTCTACCACCCTTACTGTGAAGTGCAATCATAATAGCTGTTCTCCAGTCCTCTGGCACCTCCCCTATTGTCAGATTCTAATTAAAATTTCCAGTCATCGTCTTCCCTCCCTTGACTCCAACAGTATCCAGACCTGCGGATTGGTCCAATTTTATACCAGACAAAGCCTCAAACCGCCGCTCGTATTTTACATCAAACTCTTTCCAAGAGCTTTCCAGTCAATCTCCTCGAATTCTGTACCTGCATCCTCCTTCTCCCAAGTAAAACAACTGTGATGTTTACATGTGACAATCTATCAATGTTCGCCGGGTTGACACACTGATTGCTCCTTTGGTTTCTAATGGACACTAACTGTTTGCTGATTATTCTGTTCGACTTGTCCTTGTAGAATGTCATGGGATTCTCCCTCATCTCTCCTGCTTGCACTTCTCCATGTCCCTCGGTTGTTCTCTCCCCTCTATGTTTCTAAGTTTCACTAAAATCACCTCTCATCTTTTGAAACTCGAGATCACAGGCTGAATTTCCACATCTGACAATCTTGCCATTTTAGGGATTAATCTGGAGAATACCTTTTGCAGTTCATCTGTAGTATATTCTATTTTAGATTGGGACTCCAAACGGCACACAATACTCTCAGTTTCGTCTCAGCAACACTCTGTGTAGCTGACGCATGGCATCTTCTATATTTCAATTACATTCACATGAATGTAAATCTAATTTTTCGTTTCCTATTTGCTTGTGTTTAGATTACATTGCGTTACAGTGTGGAAACAGGCCCTTCGGCCCAACAAGTCCACACCGACCTTCCGAAGCGCAACGCACCCATACCCCTACATTTACCCCATACCTAACACTACGGGCAATTTAGCATGGCCAATTCACCTGACCTGCACATTTTGGACTGTGGGAGGAAACCGGAACACCCAGAGTAAACCCACACAGACACGGGGAGAATGTGCAAACTCCACACAGTCAGTCGCCTGAGGCGGGAGTTGAATTCGTGTCTCTGGCGCTGTGAGGTAGCAGTGCTAACCACTATGCCACTGTGCCGTCCAATTCTTCCCAATTCCTTTTACTTTAACTTTTCTTATGATGTTAGTGGGAGAGTTCTTAAAAAAGATCCTCTTGAATATCCGACGATACGTTATTCATTAGCTCCTCATTGCCTACGTCCACAATAATCATCTTCAAACCATTCCAAAAAATGTTTGCCACTTATGGTTTTTGTTTCATCGATGCATTATCATCCTCCCCAGTTTTCCCATTACCTTCTATTTATCCAGTAACACGTTCTTTATAATCGAGCCCAACAGACACCCGACCGCGGATGACAAGTTACTGATCTGTAGTTCACCACTCTCCATCTTCATCCTTTCTTAAACTGTTGGATAATATTTATAACCTTTGCCTTATCCAGATTGGCTAAATATCTTTCGGGAATGTATTGGAAAACAACGTGATAATCTGCGATGCAATCAATATGCCTATTGCTGCTTCCTCTGAAATTCTTGTATGAAGTACATCTGATCTGTCAGATTTATAAATACTCAATCCAGCTTCCTTTTAAAACATGACCTCAACACTGATAAGAATGATCTTAGACTTTATTTACACAAGTCCCATGGTCACTTGGTATTTCTGGGAGAATTTCTGGATACTCTGCCTTGAAGATAGACACAAAGAAACTGTTTCTTTTCCCTGTGATTTCTCTGTTGTCTTCAACAAATTATTCTGTCCACACACCCACTGTTCCATATTTGACCTTGTTTTTATTTTTGTTTCATACACTGATGTACTTTGTTTTTTTAGCAGTCTTTATGTTTTTCTTATGTTTGTATGCTTTTTCGCTTTTTGATTTTCTTTTCTTGGTCATCCGTTGCTGGGTCCTATATTTCTCCGAATCCACTGGCTTACTACGGTACTTGACATTTTTCTAAGCTGATTCCTGTGATCTAATAGATAGTTGAAGGTGAGGCTGAAAGGGTGAGATCGGAGAGGCGGGTGGACCAGATTGATCGGAAGGAAGATGAACACATAGGAACGTTCAAAAGGGGGGAGGATGCTGAGTTGGAAGATTGGACTGGGATAAGGTGGAGTTAGGGTAAATGGGGAATCGGGTGAAACCTACATTAATCCCCTGTGGTTGGAGGGTCCCACAGTAGAAGAGGAACCTTTCTTCATCCATGCTTCGGGTGGTTAGGGTTTGGCGATGGAGGAGGCCCAAGACTCTCACGTCCTTGGCAGAGTGGAAAGGAGAGTTAATGTGTTCAGCCACAAGGCGGTGGAGTTGGTCACTGTGGATGTCCCAGATATGTTCTCTGAAATGATCCACCTGCCTTACCAATGTAGAGAAGACCACACTGGCTTTAATGTATGTAGTAGATGAGGCGTTCTGTCTCCCTTCATCACCTTTCACTTTCAACCCCACTTTCATCTACCTATCGCATTCCTAGCTACCTCCCTCCTGCCACACCGCCTTCTCATTTATCTCTCAGCCCCCTTCATCATAAGCCTCAATCCTGATGAAGGGCTTATGCCCAAAACGTCAATTCTCCTGCTCCTAGTACGCTGCCTGACTGCTTTTCCAGCACCACACTCTTCGACTCTGATCTTCCAGCACCACACTCCTCGACTCTGATCTCCAGCATCTGTTGTCCCCACTTTCTCCTCACACCTTCAGGGCTTGCACGATTCAGATTTATGACAGTTACTTCAAATAAAACAAAAACTACCGTGTACTCAAACAGCATAAAATAAAACCAATGCATTGTGGTCACTGTTCCCAAAAGGTCCTTTACAGCAAAGTTTTCAATTAGTTCTTTTGATCAACCAACACCAATTTCGAAATAACCTGATCTCTAGCTCAGTGTTCGACAAAATGTTAATGCCACCATCTAACACATGCTCATGAAATCCATTTTTCCCAGCATTAGCATTCAGTTGGGTTAACACAGTTTAGATATAATGTAAACAATACGTTATTACTGCAGGAGCCACAAATGTGTATATCTCATTTCCCGTTTTTAAACATGTCCAGCATTTGTATTGCAGCTTTCACTTTGATATATAACTCCCATCAATGTTTCCTTCTCCTTGCTGTTTTTGTACTCCACCTTATTGGATTCTGGAGAATCTGAGTGATGTGGGATTTGCGGAGATTAATGGTAGAGATCATCTCGCCACATCATTAATGATCTTCTTAAGCATCATTGTGACATTTTCTCCAGATCTCTCGTTATGCTGATGGAGTAGAGAAGGACAATGATCGTTCATAACTGCTCTGTATTTCCCCGAGAGAGCTGAGACTGCTCTAACCTGGGTGGGAACATTACAGCAGGCTGGTAAAGTGTTGCTGCTGCTGTACAGGGTCTTAGTGAGATCACATCTGGAGTAGTGTGTACAGATTTAGTCTCTTCAATGAAGAAAGGATGTTGTTATATTGGAAGCAGCTCAGAGATGGATCCCTCAGCTGATTCCTGCAATGAAGGTGCTAGCTTATCACGAAAGGATGATCAGGTTGATCCAATAGCCATTGGAGTTTACAAAAATAAAGGATGATCTTATTTCAACACAGATGACAGGAAGGAGTCAACAACTGAAGAGAATTACACAGATAGTGGGGGAATCCATTCAGTTCTCCAGCCTGTTACACAGGAACAACAGGAGGATATTCAGGCCTTCGAGCCTGTTACACCAGAATAGGACGACACTGTTCAGGCCCTCGAGCCTGATATATATTCGAGGCCAATCAGCCCCTCAAATCTATAACACTGGACCCAGACTAGGCCATGCTGCACCAGTATCCTGTTACACAGCAATAGGATCAGTCCATTCAGCCTCCTCAAGTCCGTAACATAGGAACTGGAAGTGGTCACACAGTGAATGGAGATTGTTACACTGGGATAACAGGAGGCCATTCAGACCCACCGAGTCTGTTGCAAGGGAAATGTGTTAGGATAAAAACTATCTGAGACTTTTTTCGTGAGAAAGGAGGAGGTAATTCAGACATGTGTCTGTTGTATGGGAACAAGAGAAGACCAATCGCTCCCTTCATCCCATCTCTGGGATACATGAGGAGACCGTTCAGTATCTCCACCGATTATGGAGAAATATGAGAAGACCCATCAGCCCCTCAAAATGTTACACAGCAACGGGAAGATTCCATAATCCCCCACCCCTGTATCGCATCAACAGGAGGTGGTCATTCTGGCCTTGGAGATGACAACATGGGAATGCCAGATAGACTTCATCCCATCGATTTTGTACACCAGCAGGGTGATGAGTCCAGTCAGGCACACATACCGCTTATGCAGCAATTGGAGCACATCTCTTAAAACCCTTTTGTCCATCAAACAGGAATTCAAAGAAAACGTAAAGGTTTTAGAAAGGGAAGAACTTATAATAACTGAATACATTAGTGAGTAAAATGTAGCAATTTAAGGCAAATTATGAGAATCCATTGTTGATGACATTTGCAAACGTAAACCACAATCCATCGGACTCAACATGGTTTTAGAAAAGATAAACCATGATTGAAGTGTTTTCTTGACTTATTAAAAGATGTGACAAACAAGGTGGATAGTGGGAATCCTGGAGATGGAGGATATCTGGTCTTCGTGAAGGCATCGGATATGTCGCTTCTCCAAAGAGTGAGTGGTAAGATCAGACAGCATCAGTTTAGGAGTAATTTATTAGCTTGGATGGAGGCTTGGTTAACGAACAAAATGCAGTCAGATGAATTAAATGTATCATTTTCTATTGGAAAATGCAACTTGTTGGGTGCCATAGATTTCAGTTCTCATGCCTCAACCATTTGGGATCGATATTATTACTCGGTTGACGGGATAGAAAATACAATAGCTACATTTTCAGATGACACTAACATTGGTGGGAAATTACTTTGGAATGAAGATGCAAGAGATTTAAAAACTATATGAATAGGTTAGGTGAATGGGCAAACATTTGGCAATGAAAATTAAAGTGGATAAATATAGGGTTATTCAAGTTGGCCAGCCGAATGAAAAGGCAAATGATTATCTAAATGGAGAGAAACTTCAAAGTGCTTAAGTGCAGAGGGATCTGGGTGCCTGCTTGCATATTTCAGAAAACTTGCTTTCGGGTACTTCAAATTCTGAGAAATGCAAACATAACTTCATCGTTTATTTGTAAAATGATAGAGTGGAAAGGTAGGGAGTGTTGCTGTAGCTATGCAAGGCAATAGTGAGGCTGCAACTGGAGTACAGTTTGGGGGTCCTGCAGAATGAGGTATTTCCATTGGAGGCAATTCAGAAGAGCTTCGTTAGAATGATTCCATATTTGAAGTGTTTGTCTTATGAAGAAAAATTGAGCAGTTCAGGCCTATACTCTCGATTTTATAAGAACGATAGGAGAGCTCATTGAGGTCTGTAAGATGCGAAATATAATTGAAAGTGTAGATGTGGAGTGGATTTTTTTTCATCAGCCGCAATCTCCAACAAGAGACTAGAGTTTGATGATCGAGAGATAGCAGGGATGTGGAACAGAGGCCGCGATGACATCAGCCATGATTGTATTCCATGGCGGAGCAGATTCGAGGGGTTGGATTCCTGACTGATTCTCCTCATTCATATTCAGCTTTTCCACTGTGTTCCACAGTAATGGGAGAGGACTGTGTATCAAACAGGAAGCAGGCGCTCCGGATAAATCAGTCTTAATCAGTTTGACAGAACGTCACCAGTGGAGTCACACAGTGACCAGTGCTGGGTCCTCCACTATTTACAATCTATATCAATGATCAGGAGGATGGAACAGATATAGAGATATTGAGTTTGGTCATGTTGCTCTGATAAGCAAGAGATTAAATTATCAAGAGAGGTAAAGGCAATGGATAAAAATTTGGCAGCTGCAATATAACATGATATAACCTGTCATTTCATTTACAGGAATAATGGAAGGCAGTATGTTACTGAAATGGAGAATGATTACAGGGATTAATGATACTGTGTACTGGGGGGGGGTTCACTCAGACCGGTTCAGACATGGGAGGTTTTGCTCCATCCCTGATCGTCTGCTCCCAGACACTCCAAGTGACCCCATTGCTCTCCGTACACATGAAAGGTTTCGAAGTGTTTGGTTGGTGATGGGGATGCTGTTTTCAAACATGTATTAAGGGGACGGCCTTTATCCAAGATACATTCATTCATTTCTACATGGATACGCGATGACGATGGGAATGCTGTCTGCTTGTGAATGAAGGAACTGTGGCTGCTGTCAGGACAGAGGTATTCACCAACATAGTGTACTGTGCATGGACACACGGTAACATTAACAGAGAGAGAGCTCCTTCAGTTCCTCTACCTCTCCCCATTGACATGGGTACTCTGCAGATGCCATGTACACCATCGGGAATCCCATTATACTCGATACACCCAACAGCTCCCTGCTGTGGGGGAAACGATGTATTTACAAAATCCACCATTTCCATCCTCAATCACCGAATGGTTACATTGATGGCAACATACTGGGAGATGATGGCTATGTCACCCAGTCCTGTTTGGAAAGTTCCAGAACATAGAAGCTGAATGAAACTGTGACCCGAACAGCCACTGGCAGCACCGTCCTTTCCCCTGGGGTGAAGCTGCAGGACGTGTTAAAGGAGGTGACACTGCTCTGTGACCAGCTCCTTGTTCAATCAGTGTCCCCTCACACTCTGCTCCTGGATTACGTGTAGCTTGCGAGGCTGTTAATGGAAAACTCGGGTGGGTCCAACAGATCCCTTTCCACACATACACTAATTCTGTGTTTTCAGAGTTTCCCCACTCTGTAACCTTTGCTCCATTTGTTGCTCATGTATCAGACCCAGATGCTGTATCTACAGTCCCCAGGCTCCACCCAAAGATGGGTCAGCAAATCCTCATGTCTCCCTGAATGTCTCAGGCAGCTCACAGCACAACCTCCAGCAAACCACCCCCAACCCCTCCACTAAACCTTTAATAAGAGTCAGTCAGAAACTCCTCATCTCTAAGTGTTGTGGACCAGACCAGATACCTGCAAAATATTTTACGAAGGTCGCTTAGACCCAAACCTTTCCTTATTTTAAAAATAGATGTGAAGTTTGCGTTCTAGATATGTTGTGACTAGTCAAACCACTTGACATTAAGCAAAATATAATCTATTCAAATGCTTTAGTTAAAATACAATCAAAGAAAATAACATTTTGAAATAGCTTATATGTTTGAACACATACAAAAACAATAGATACCGTACCTTCTTGGTATACACTGCTTGGCACAAAGATATATTCAAATACAGATCCTTACATGCAGTTTTCCGATCGAAGAGATATCGACATCAACAGAGATCTCAGAGAGAAAAGCAGCTGGGGAGCATGTATTGAAACTTCCAACCCTTTCCGGGATCCCCAACAGCTTTTGAATGCTGCAGCTAAAAGCAAACTGAGAAAACCTGGTCTGGGAGAGCTGGCCGCTGCCCTTTCATTGTTACCAATGTTTTAATAAAACCTCAAGGCTTTCTCAATTATTTACTTAAACTGTTTTCAGACAGCAGTTCTGCACCCCTGTCTTTATAACCTCTCTTCTAAAAAAAATCCCAAGATAAAATGACCTTTTTATAGTGATAGTATACTCACAACTCCACCTCTAATAAAATGATCCATCAATATACAAAAAGGGATTCATTTTAGACCTCCTAATCTTCCTCTATGAGTAGACTGGCGGTAATGGCGGATTACCTTACACTGAAAGACTGAAGTGACTAGGCTTGTATACCCTTGAGTTTAGAAGACTAAGAGGGGATTTGATTGAGACATATAAGATTATGAAAGGATTGGACACTCTGGCAGCAGGAAACATGTTTTCGCTGACGGGTGAGTGCCAAATCAGAGGGCACAGCTTAAAAATACGAGGTAGACCATTTTGGACAGAGATGAGGAGAAACGTCTTCACCCAGAGAGTGGTGGCTGTGTGGAATGCTCTGCCCCAGCGGGCAGTGGAGGCCCAGTCTCTGGATTCATTTAAGAAAGAGTTGGATAGAGCTCTCAAAGATAGTGGAATCAAGGGTTATGGAGATAAGGCAGGAAGAGGATACTGATTAGGAATGATCAGCGATGAACACTGTGAATGGTAGTGCAGGCTCGAAGGGCAGAATGGCCTACTCCTGCACCTATTGTCTATTGACTGCAATGCATATATATTACATTGAATCTGAGCATACAAATGTTCACAACGGGATTCGATTTCAGTCATTTTACTCCTGCCACAGAATGCCTTTGTCTTTCTTCACTCAAGTTTCCACAACGTGTCAAAACTTAGGTTTTCTAACTCCGTCACATGTATAATTTCATATTGAATGGCGGAAATAATAAGCTTAGTCGACACAGACTGGTATTTTTCTCCCAAAATTTCTCCAAAAACTTTCAGGGGTCACGATCAGTGAAAACGATTTGTCTCAGATACGTTATTTGTAATTTAAATGCTGAAATGTTGTAACGCCAACACCAAGCTCAAGGCCTCCTTCCCCATAGTGGAATAAATCTGTTGATGTTTCCATTAGACACTCCAACCACACGTTACATAATGGAGCACTTCTCATCTCTCCAATAGTCCTTCTGAATGAAGTAGCTCCTCATGTCTCAGCATAAAAGAATTACATCCTTCTTTACCTCTTAATGCTGTAACCTCTTTACTTGCTACTCCTGGCCTTTGTCAGTAAACCTTACTCTCACAGGGATATGTTCTAAGAAAATCTTCACATTATTCTGAATCTCTCACAGAAACCAAACTTGGATTTCTGAACTCAATCATCATCATCAGCCATTTTAGCTTCTGACCTTCCCATTGTTACTCTCTGCTCTTCCACATGAGTTCTCATGACTGCAGGAAGTAAATTGTTGAACTTCTCGAAAATAAGAATCTCTCTAAGGGTCATAGGTTTGCTCTGATTTAATACCCTTCCCCACCTTTCAAAATTTGTTTGATCATTTCAAACACAACGTGCGTTTAACCAGGCATGCAATTTTAGATTCCTGAAACACTGTCAGCTTCTAGCACAAGCTCATATGCACTTCAAATAGCTTTCTTTACCTCCTCATACTCAGCAGACACCTCCTCTGATAGAGATGCAAATGCCTATCCGCTTTGTTTGAATCAACTAAGTCCACATGTTCTCTGGCAACTGCATTTGTTTAGCCACTTTCTGAAATGATATTAAAAAGGCTCCCTCCATCAATCTCATCAAATTTAGATAATACCTGGATGTATTTAAACAGATCCCCATCAGACCTTTGGCTATGTAGGGTTGCTCATCCTCACTATCCTCCTTATCCAGCCGACTGTCTGCCTTCATCTCCACCTTCTATGTCAACTTTCCTCTCTAATTACTAACTTTTGAAGTTGAAACTCTCTGCTTTTCTTCTCTCTTTTTCTCTCTTTCGTCTTCATTTCCTTTTCTTTTATTTCTACTTTTCATCATAATTCAAACAGTTTCAATTCCTTCTCATGTTCAAGGTGCCTCATTTGAAATTGAATTCTAGCCATTTCCAAAGAGTCTGATGGCGTTTCCACCAAATGTAATTGCCGAGCTATAGCTGTAATTATCTCTCATTTTCTCACAGACAAACACAATTCCAACTCCAGCTTGTCTGCCAATTCCTACAGCTTCCCTTCATTACCTTTTGTAAAATCCCTAACTTTACTTCTTCCACACCCAGAGAACTCTTAGTGACTGAAATTGTCTTTATACTCAACACACTGTTTAAACGAACCGAATTCAACAACCAGAACCAAAGACACTAACAACTACCATACGGGACCTTTGAACCCAATAGCCTCCCAGTGCATACTCTCCAGTGTCTGCATAAGCTTATTCTGGATTCTCAGGTTTCCTCCCACAATCCAAAAGTGTGCATGTCAGGTGAATTGGCCATGCTAACTTGTTTGTAGTTTTCAGGGATGTGTGGGTTAGGTGCCTTGATCGGGGTAAATTTGTAATAACAGGGTTGAGGAATGGGTCAGGGTAGGTTACTTCTCAGAGGGTTGGTGTGGACTTATTGGGTCGAATGGCCTGTTTGCACACTTTGGGATTTGTAATTCTTAACACAATTTGGTATTATCGATTTAGAACCAGACAAGAGTCCCCAGTTTGTTATAGACCAACCAGACTGACTCAAACTCGTTTAAGGAGGTAGCTTGGAAGCCAAACCTTTTCTTATTTTAAAGGAAGATGTGACGTGGGTGTTCCAGATGTAATGGTACTCGTCAAACCACTCACCATAAAGCAAAACACAATGTATTTAAACACTCTAATCAAAATCCATACACAATGAAGAGGAATTTAGACTAACTTAACTATTGGAAACCATAACAGAATAATGGATACAGTACCTTCTACAAATGAACTGTTCCAATATACTACAATCACCTAAACACACCCCTTGGCAAAAAGGAACATTCAAACATGCATTCTTGCATACAGTTCTCCAATCCAGGAGGAATGAGCATCAAGTGAGCTTCCAGAGAGAATAGCAGCTGGGGATAATTTAATAAAACTTACACCCGTTCTGGGACCCCAAGCACCTGGTGATTGTTATTGCTACAATGAAAAGAAACCAAGAAAGGCTGGTCTATGCGAGCTGGCCATTGTTACTACTATTTATTAAAATCCCTAAAATCCCCGTAAGTTATTTACTTGAGCTGTTTTCAGTAGGAAGTTTGGCCTTTAAGATCTCTAACTAAAAATAAGGAGAAAATAACCTTTTATTTCAAAAGTGACAGCATTGTCAAGCAATTTACATGCCTGGTCCTTTACTCAGTGGTCTTCCACGTGTTACTGATCGCAAGGTCACTTGAGAGGGACAGCCACAGGTACATACCAAGTTACAAGGATGTGTCTCATAACATCTGAAACACCCCTGTCCATGAACTATCAGATGGGACACACCGGGAAGTGAACAACAGCCTGACACACACCATTTCATTATTTCTGAGCTACACATGCCAGCACTCGATACACGAGGGAGACAAAACCCAAGGCCAGGGAAAGATACAGTGGGACAGAGAGATTCACATTAAAGACAGAAACAGGCAGTTAATTAACTGGGAGGAGGTTGTGGAAATATGGAGAAAAAGACAGGGCAGTGGGACTATCTGCAGAAGTGAGATCTTCGTGAGTAAAAAGACAAGAATGAGAACATTGAATACAGGCATTGTCAGATCAGCTGAAATGGTTTGTTACATCAAATTCTGAATCTGCTTCACCGACCACCACAAACAAACATAAACTGGGACAAGATGACAGCCCAGCATGGAGAGCTGTGCAGACCATGCTAGTGTGTTGCTCAGTAAACTGCACTATCTGGACAGGATTGCAAACTTTACTAACATATGCTAAATATACTCGCATCAGATTATTGCCTATAATGGGAAGGTTTGCTCTCTCTGTGTGTTCATCAGAGACTGAGAGAGTGTGCGCGATAGGCGTGGTTGAATGCGAAACTCATTGTTTGAGAAGGAACGCACATGGAGAAAACAATTTTAAATAAGAACAGCTGGCAGGCTTTTTGTTTATCAATATAGAGAAAGAGGGAAGTTTCATGGATATATGAGGTAAAGTGTTTGAGAATGTTAAAATAAAGGCATTGCCAGATACAACAGCAATATACATCCGCGTGCACATGAATGACAGATGGATGGGAGTTTGGTGTGAGTTCGAATCAGATTTTCCTCAGCAGGTTTGAAGCCGGGAGCGTCAGCAGCAGATTATTGGCTTCATTAAGCCTGTACTTCATAGGTCAAGGTTCAAACAGCAGATGGAATAAACCAGTGAGATATTTCTGGAGTAGTGAGTAGTTCAATTTAGAAATGTCAGGGAATGGTGTCAAGAATCAGCTCATTGTCAAAGGGATCTCCCACAGTTGTGACTTGTCTGCTTCAGTCGCAAATATTGGCCAGGGATGGGATGGAAACAGTGGAAGGAAGTGGAGTTTGTAACCAGAACAGTAGACGGTGACCTCCATGCTCTTAACAGCAAAGGCAATGATACGATGCATTATGATTCTCCCCTGAAACTGAATAGTTCAACATAGAGATCCGTGAGTAACACTGCCAGAGCAGAGAGGGAGACAGTAATTGAACACCTTCATTGATGCAGTTAGCAGTGGTCTGTAGAGTGAATATCTAGATTGAGAAATTGGATTGGATTGGAACAATAATAGTGGCAGGAAGTGTAGACGATATGAAAAAACAATAATAAGTCATAACTGGTTTATATAAAACAAAATCTGGATAGTGACACTCACCAGGAACACCAACGGTAGCCAGGAAGGGATAATAAAAGTATTGAATAATGAGAAGAGCGGAATAGATCCGCAATGATAATGACCACCAATCAAATGCAGAAAGATACCAAACATAATCGGCTAAGCTCCTGTCTATTGTTGGAATATTCCTGTCTAATGTTCTCGCATTCTGATCCATTGTTGGAATATTCCAGTCTAATGTTCTCAGATTCTGATCCATTGTTGGAATATTTCAGTCTCATGTTCTCAGATTCTGATTTCCCCTCCCCTTCTCTCTGGATCTGCTGATCCCTGTCAGTGCTGTCGGTGATGCTCCCGCTCATGTTATGGGATGACACATTGAACGGAGCCCATTTATCATTAAAAGATGGAAACCCTCCACTGGGATAATTCGAATCCATGGAGATTGGCATTAATCGCAGTCACTGAACAAATAGGCTCAGTTAACCAGTTCAATACATCACTTTTCATATACTGGTTTTGGATGGAATGGATGAGGGTTGCTGAGGGATGGACCATAAATCTTTCAATATTTTATATCTTTTTTTCCTTGTATATGAGAGTATTAAAAGAACACTGCAGGGATCTATGTATGTTTCATTCTGTTTATGAAAGGAGGCAGTTATAAAATAACAGATTGGCTGCAGAAAAAAGGGGAGGGTGGGCAAGTTTCTAGATACCTGAACACAAAATACAGTACTTATTGACCAGTGTGAGTCTACTCCTGGTTTTAATGCCCTGTTATGAAATCCTTTCATAAACTTGAGATAGAGCATTGGGACTGCTGCTCAGGAACAGGCCGAAGAAATTCTCTCCCAATGGGCCTCTTACAGAGGGAGAAGAGAAGACCATTCAGCCCATATTAGCCTGTTGCTACTTGAAAAGGTGGAAAGCTGGAGTATTGGCACATTTTGTCAACAGAATCATTCAGAACAAAGAGATGTGTTGCTGCAGCTGCATAGAGTGTAACTGAGAGGGCACCTGGAGTACATTGTGTTGTCTGTGTTTCTGTATCTGGGAAAGGATGGACCTCCATCAGATACAGTTTAACGGCTGCTCATAATCCACGGATTACTGTGTCTCGGATCTGTTACACAGGGACACGAGGAGGCCCTGCAGCCTCTCGAGTGTGTTTAGAAGAACTGGAGGAGACCATTAAGCCTCTTGAGTCCATTACAGAGGGACAGAAGGAGCCTAGTCAGACTTTCGAGCCCGTTATAGTGGGGCAGGAAGTGTTGATTTAACTTTCAAGTCTGTTACGCATAAATATTAGTTTTAAATTAGTTGTGGGATAGGAAATACCAGATGTCAACATTAAAGTTCTAACTTTGAACAAGGCCAATCTTGAAAATGTTAGGCTAGCCCTGTGAAAGGCTGATTGGAATACCCTATTCACAGGTAAAGGGATGGTTGGTAAATGCAAGGCCATCAAAATGTGGTTTCAGAGAGTCCAGGGCCATCGTGTTCCTATTAGTGAGTGGGGCAAGGCTGGTGAGTGCAGGGAGTGCTGGATAGCTAGATATATTGATGTTATGGTCAAGGTAAGGAAGGAGGCATATGTCAGTTAAACAGAGCTGAGATCAAGTGAATCCCGAGAGGTGTGTAAGGGCAATAAGTGTATAGTCAACGGGGAATTCGGGCCAGAAAAATGTGGACATGAGATGGCTTTAGAAATAGGGTTAACGAGGTATTGAAGAAATTCTACAAATCCTTTAATGGTAAAAAGATTAACTAGGGGGAGAACAGAGCCCCTTAAAGATCAGTAAGACTACCTATGTGTGGAACCAACCGAGATTGGAGGGATATGAAACAAAAATTTCTCCTCAGTATTTAATGAGGAGGAGGTTACAAGAGCGAGAGAATGAATAAATATACAGTGAAACATTGAAAGGTGTCTATATTACAAGGAGGTGTTTGACATTTTAAAACACATAAAGGTGAACTAATCCCTGGGACCTGATCAGTTGTATCCCAAATGTTTGTGAGAAGCTAGGAAAGAAATTGGTCAGCATTTTGCTGATATATTTGTATCATTGATTTCCACAGGTGAGGTGTCAAAAGACTGGAGGGCAGCAAACACAGTGCCATTATTTAAAAAGTAAGGGGAAAAAAACAGGTAACCATAGATCGCTGAGCCTGACGTCAATGGTGACTAAATTGTTGGAGGGGATTTTTTTGGAAAGGATGTACATGCATTTGAAAAGACAAGGACTGAAGAGGGCTTTGTACATTGGATATCACGTCTCACTGACTCGGTGTAATCTTTTGAGGAAGTGATGAAGATGATTGATGAAGACAGGCCAGTGGATGTTGTCTTTATGGAATTCAGTAAGAAAACCTAAATGTTCTACATGGTAGACTGGTTAGCAAGGTTAGATTTCCTCGGATCCAGGGAGAACTCGCCATTTAGATCCTAAATTTTCTTGAATATTGGAGACAGGGCGTGACAGTGGACATTTGTTCATTAAACGTGGAGACGTGTGACCAGTGGCGTGCCGCAAAGATCAATAGTGGGTCCACTGCCTTTTGTCACTGATACAAATCATTTACATTTGAGTTTATGAAGTATGGTCAGTAAGTTTGTAGGTAATTCCAAATTTAGTGGTGTTGTCGACAGTGAAGAATGATCTCTCAGACTATAATGGGACCTTTTTAGGTGAACCGAGGAGTGGCAGATAGAGTATATTTTAGTTACATATGAGGTGATGCATTTTGGCAAGACAAATCAAGGTAAGACTTACAGGTAGTGCCCTATCGAAAGCTGCCAGTGAAGGAGAACTCCATTGAAATTATCGAATCCCTACAGTGAGGAAACAGGATTTTCAGCACATCGAGGCCACACCGAACCTCTAAACAGTATCCCACTGGACAAACCCCTACCCTATCCCTCTGAGCCTGCATTTCCCATGGCTAATCCACCTCCCCTCCACATCCCTGGGTACGGTGCGCAATTTAGCATGGTCGATCTACCCTTATCTGTATATCTTTATTCAGTCAGAGTAAAACATAGCACCTGGAGGAAACTCACGCAGACATGGGGAGAATGTACAAACTCCACACAGCGAGTCATTCAAGGATGGAATTAAACCCAGGTCACTGCCCTGTGAGGCAGCAAAGCTAGACTAGTGGTGCAGGTTCTCCGTTCCTTGAAAGTGCCGTCACAGGTAGACAGCGCAGTGATGAATGCATTTGGTGATCTTCTCTTTATTGGTGCGTGCTTTGAGTCGAAGCATTTGCATGACATGTTAAATCTGTACAGGACATTGGTTTGGCCACTTTTGTAATATTGTCTTTAATTCTGGTCTCTCTACTGGCGGAAAGATGCTGCCAAACTTGAAAGGGTGCAGAAGAGATTTAAAAGAATGTTGCAGGTGTTGGAGGGTTAGAGTTACAGGAAGAGTTTGAATAGGCTGGGGCTATTTTCAAGCGTTGAGGCTGGGGGCGGGGGGATTCTTAAAGGGGTTTATAAAATCATGTGGGGCATAGATAAGGTAAACAGTTAATGTCTTCCCAGGATAGACGAGTCCAAAATTAGAAGACAAAGGTTTAAGGTGAGAGGAGAATGATTTAAAAAGGGACATGAGGGACAACATTTTCACACAGAGACCGCTGTGTGTATGGATTGAACAGACAAAAGAGGTGGTGAGGGCAGGTACAGTTACACCAATTAAAAGGCATTTGGATGGATATATGCATGGGAAGTGTTTAGAGGGAGATGGGCCAATTGCTGGCAAGGGGGATGAGATTAATTTAAGATATTTGGCGGTATGGATGACCAGACCGAACGATCTTTTTCCGTGCTGTACATCTCTGAGAGTCTATTGACCCTTCAGTGTATAACACGGGAACAGGAGGAGGCTATTCAGCTTCTGAATTCTGCCAGTCGGCTTGTTTGCTCAATCACAGAGAGTCAAATACAAAAATACATCATTCAGAATTTGATGGTGTTTTACAGAAACAGGAGAAAGGCTTTTAGTCAAGAAAAGCTGTACAGAATGTGAAGAGGCCATTCAGTCCCTCACCTCCATTCCACAGGAGCAGCAGGTGAGCACAGAGCTATTGGAGCCTGTTACTCAGGAGCAGGAGGAGGACATCTACATTCACAAACTTGGGATCAGGAGGGAATCACTCAGTTTCTCAAGACTGGGACACAGGAACAGGAGGCAGTCACTCAACTGCTCAAAACTGTGGCACAGGGAAATCTGGAGGCTACTGAGGCCTGAGGATCCTGTTACGCAGGAATAGGAGGAGGTGATTCACTCCCCACCAGTATGGGGCACTGGGAGAGAAGGGGAGTTTGCTTGGAACAAACAGAAATATATGATAAATTGCATCAGTGGTCCATTCAATCCTGCCCCACCATTCACTAAGTCCACGGCTGATCTGATGGTGATTCCCTCATTCCATTTCACGGAGACTCCCCTCTCTGCAGCCTCTGCTCCATTTGTTGGTCATGTTGCAGACTCAGATGCTGCAACAACAGTTACCATGCCTCATCCAGAGGGTCGGGTCTAACTGGATGAGTCAGGATTTGAAGGGTCCAATAACAAGAATTGAAACACAAAATAAAGGCATTGCCAGATGTTTAGTTCTCTCACATTCGCAATTTAAATCACATAACCAGCCCATCCATTACATATTCAGAATGGAGCACTGTGTAGATCCGGCTAGTGTACAGCTGTATGTAACTCTGTGAAACACTGTGCAGCTCACACCAATACTTGATCTATAATCCTGGACTAAGTGTCCAGCATGGGGAACTGTGCCGCCCACACTGGTTCATTCATATATAAACCCAGATTGTTGCACTGTTCAGTAACACTGTGTTCGATCGCAGCCCAGTGTGGGGAAACTTGCAGCCAATGTTGGAACTGACAGGATGTGCAGCACCCATCCATTTCCAGCTCCATATCTCCACTGTGCCTTGACAAGGGATGCTGCGAATGTGAAAGTCACTGCGAGGAAGAGATGTAAATGGAAACAATTTAAATACCAATAGTTCTGAATTAGGCACGTATCACTCTAATATTTAAAGATGAAATAACTGAGATAATATCCAATGAGATTTTGTAAATGATGCAAACAAGTAAGAGGGGGATGGTGATGTTTTAGTGGTTGTACTATACGCCTTCAAATAATCAATGGGAATTAGAAGAACAAATATGCAGGGAGACTGGCGAGACTTGTCGTAATAGGTGATTTTAATTATCCGAACATAGACTGGGACTTCCAGAGGGTTAAGAACTTAGATGGAACGTAATTTGTTAAGTATGTTCAGCGAAGTTTCCACAAGCAATATATAGAGTATCCTACTCGGGAAGGGACAAATACGACCTACTGTTGGGAAATAGGAATGGATAGGTGATGGAGGTAAAGTGGGGGAGCATTTTGGGAAAAGTGACCAGAGATGTATTAATGTTAAAATAGGTATGGTAGGGACAGAATTCGTCCACAGATTCAAGTTCTAAATTGGGGCAAGGCGAATTTTGTTGGAATTAGACAGGGGATTGCAGGGCTTGATTGGAGTAGTGTGTTTCCAGGTAAAAGGATCCCGGGCAAGTGGGAGGGCTTCAAAAGTGACATAGCTCGAGTTCAAGGTCTGCATGTTCCTGTGAGGGTGAAGGGAAAGTGAGACTGGAAGAGAGAACCCTGGATGACAAGAGATATTGAGTCTCTGACCAGAAAGAAAGGAGGCATCGCTCAGGTACAGGTAGCTGTGACCAAGGGAATCTCTGGAGGTACACAGGGGATAGAGGAGTTTACTGAAGAAGGAAATCAGCAAGGCGAAAAAGGGGGTATGAGATAGCCTTGGCTGAGCAGATTAGGGTGAATTCAAATTCAGTATAGTAAAGAAAAAGAACAACTGGAGAGAGAATACGACGCCTTAAAATCCAAAATGGACATGCATGTGTAAAACTTCAAGAGATGGGCGAGGTCCTCAATTTCCCCTCTGTGTTTATCATGAAGAAAGACATGAAGACCTGTGACCTTTAGGAGGTTAGTTGCGATATCTTGGTACAGTCCATTTCACAGTAGAGGTGTTGTGGACATATTAGAATGCACAAAGTCAGATAGATCTCTTGGTCCTGACCAGATATATCTAAGAGCACTGCAAGAGGCGAGAGAAGATAGTTCAGGGGCAAGGTCCCGAAAGACTGGGCAGTAGCAAATGTTGTGCCCTTATTCAGAAGGGCTGCAAAGAAAAGCCTGGGAAATATAGACCAGTAAGCTTCACATGTGTTTTCGATAAACCACTTGAAAAGGTTCTGACAGATATGATGTGCATGCATTTGGAAAGACAGAGTTGGAATTGGAGCAGTCAGCATTGCTTTGTGCCTGGCAGATCATGCCTGACAAATTTTAATAGGGTTTTTCAGGAATTGACCAGGAAGGTTGACGAGGGCAGGGTAGTAGACATATTCTATATGGATTTCAGTAAGGCCTTTGATAAGGTTCCACATGGTAGGCCACTCTGGAAGGTTAGATCGCATGGACTCCAAAGTAATCTGGCAAATTGACGACACAGTTGGCTTGACGTTATGAAGCAAATTACTATGGTGGAGGTATTCTTGTCGGACTGGAGGCCTGTGACTAGTGGAGTGCCTCAGTGAACGGTCCTGGGCCCATTGCTGTTTGTTATCTATATCAATGATTTGGACCAGAGTGCACAACGCAACGTTAGTAAGTTTGCAGATGACTCGAAATTAGGAGACATCATTTACAGTGAGGAACGTTATCAGAAATTGCAGCAGTATCTTGATCAGCTGAGGAAGTGGGCTGAGAAATAGCCAATGGAGTTTAATTTAGATAAGTGTCTTGCATTTAGGAAAGTTAAATCCAGGTAGGAATTTAATGACGAATGATAGTGCCTTCAGGCTTGTAGTGGAACAAAAGGTCGTTGGAGATCAGGTGCACGGTTGTCTGAAATTTGAGTCACAGATACACAGGACAGTGAAGAAGGCTGTTGGCACATTGGCCTTCATCAGGGCATTGAGGATAGAAATTGGGACGTTATGTTGTAGTTGTACAGGATGTTGGTAAGGCTGCAGTTGGAGTATTGTGTTCAGTTTTGTTAATCTTGCTATAGAAAGGATATTATTGAACAAGAAAGTACGTAGAACAAATTTCCAAAGATGTTTCCTGAGCTCAAGGCTCTAAGTTATAGGCAGAGGTTGGACAGGTTAGAAATTATTTCTTTACAGCGTAGGAAACCGAGGGGGTTCTGAAAGAAGTGGAGCTCTTATAAAATTATGAGAGGCGTGCATGGGGTGAATACTTCAAACTTTGTTCACAAGGTTGTGGAATCGAGGACTAGAGGACATCCATTAATATTTGGAAAGGATTTTTAAAAAGGAAACTGAGGTGCAACTTTTTTACATAGAGTGTGGTACGCATATGGACTGAGCTGTCAGTGGAAGTGATTGAGGTGGGTACAATAACAACATTGAAAAGGCATTTGGACAAATACGCAGATAGGAAAGGATTAGAGGGATACAGAGCAAGGACAGTGGAATGGGGTGAGTCTGGAAGGACATTTTGGTTGGCTTGGACCAGCTGGGCCAAATCGCCAGTCATACTGGCTGTCTCATGCATTATGACTGTAAATGAGTGTTTTTGGGGTGGAGACGTGGTGGTGGGGGGGGTGGGGGTTGGGAGACTGAGATAAAATGTCATGGAAGGATATTTTCACAGGTTTCAGAATGCTGAACTGAAGACATTTTAATAGTATCATGCAACACGGGTCAGTATTTCGAAGAATTATGAGTGAAAGGGATTTTGCTGTGAGTTCAGGCGATGGAGAGTTTTGGATGAGCATTTGTTCTGCAGCTTTGTAACTTGGAGTGAGGACAGCAGAGTCTTCGCCTCACTGGGTTGAACCTAACAAAAAACTGTCTCAGTGACATTTCCATTGAGTGTGACAGAGGGGTTGTCTGCACGAGGCCGAGCTAGTTTCATGGTGCTATCTTACCAAACTGATCTAATTAACTACACACCCCACTCCATAGTGTCCCTCTCATACAATGCCAGCCCGATTCTGCCACCCATCATGACTGGAGGTACTCACAGTCGCCCGGATGCCCCTGGATATTCTGTAATCCCTGACACTGGTGCCATCTTTAAAAGATCAATGGGCACACGGTTGTGCTTTCTGAGTTTGGAGCTGCCCTGCACATTTTCCCCAAGCATGGCAATGAAGGGGAAATTACACTACGGTTTTTTGACAGCAGCACAGAGGTCCTGGTGGATGCGCTCGTACAAAAGGGGACCCAGAGGGGGCCACACTACCAGATCCACCGAGAATGGGCTGAGCTCACCACCCAGCTCAGTGCAGTTTCTGGGGTCTGACGAAATGACCAGTAAAACAGGACAAGCATCAATAAGCTTCCCCACTCTGTCAGGATAAGAGTCACCATGTTTTCTCTGCTGCCTCACACTCACTGTATATCTGTTGTAGCACCGATCCCTGAACAAGGCTCATGCTCCACCACTCACACTACTGCATGCAGGACTTTCCCTCTCTTTATCTCTTGCCTTTCTAATGCCCCCCATATAGTTAGAGAATATTCTGCAGAATGTCAATTATGGAATGTTCCAGGTATTGTTCCAACTTATTCCCAGTTTCAGGAAAACGGCTGTGCCCCAGTGTGTAACACATAAGAGGATGGAGGAGAGATGTACGTTTTTCAAATCACACACAATTAAAATCCATCATGAGGCCATTCAGTACTTCAAACATGCTCCAACATTCAATACGTTTGGGGGTGTTCTGATGGTTTTCTCAGCTCCATGTTACAGGAACTTTCAGTCATTCAACCCTCAGGTTCCTGTTACCGAGCAGACGATTCTCAGACACTTCATACCCCGGGTTTCTTCTAGCATGTGTTCAGAAGGCATTTCCCATGGGGACGGACTCTCCTTACAATATATTTCATCTGATTTATAAATTCATGGAACAGTCAGCAGGCTTTCCACAGACCAATCAAAAATATGCACTTATTCTATGGTTATTGATATCCAATCACAATTAGTCATTCTGGTTATTTCACTTGTCTCACCTTATTGTATTCATCCAAAGACAGCTTCCAAACACTTGTCTCATTATAAAATATAATTTCTAGCAGAGAACATTTTTATCTCAAATCCATCTTTTCCCTTGTCATTAAAATTTCCCTTGCCCTTTTTTTGGGACTGATTCTGTGTGCAACATGACACAGTCTCCCACTCACTTGGCTGGATGGTTGGTTTGTGATGCTGAGGGAGGCCACCAGCGCAGGTTCAATTCCCCACACTGACAGAGGTTACCATGAAGGGGATGCTCTCTCAACCTCAACCCATCACCCGTGTGGGGACCTTCAACTTAAACCACCATGAGAGGTTTCTCCAATGAGAGTTATTTGTGACTCTAATCTATCAATGTTAGCATTTTAATTTTTTAACAAAACTTTTTATTGAAAAAGATATTTTATTATTATATTAAACCAATACCAAAACAACTCAAATAACTGAACAAAATTACACCCATGTGCATGTATATACAAAATAAGTTAAAGTCTCTAAACGGACAGAAGAAAACAAAAATAAACAATAAATAATAAATAAGTAATAACAAAGTGATAGCTCTCGTTCTTCGAGAGCATCAACTGATACACATTCATACGTTCATAATTCTTAATATGTGATTCATTAGGCAATATCGTCATGGCTATATAAAAGCCCTTTTTAGAGTGGCAGATAAGCCTGTATTGCGGTAATCCAAAAAGGGTTGCCATATCTTATACAAATCTCTGTTTTTCGGTGCACCATACTGGTGAGAATGTCCAAAGGGATATTCTCCATGATGAGCTTACAACCACCCAACAGACCCAGAGTTTTTTCAGGCATCCAACACAACAGAATATTTTTACGAGCACAGGAAGTATGGGGGAGATACTAAAGGAGTTTTGTGCATCAGTAATTACTGTGGAAAAGGATATGGAAGATATAAAATGTAGGGAAATAGTTGGTGACACTTTCAAAAATGTCGATATGACAGACGAGGAAGTGCTGGATGTCTTGAAACGGGTAAAGGTGGATAAATCCCCAGGACCTGATCAGGTGCACCCTAGAACTTTGTGGGAAGCTAGAGAAGTGATTGCTGGGCCTCTTGCTGAGATATTTGTAGTATGGATAGTCACAGGTGAGGTGCCAGAAGAGTGGAGGTTGGCTAACTTTGTGCCATTGTATAAGAAGGGTGTTAAGGACAAGCCAGGGAACTATAGACCAGTGACCCTGATGTTGGTGGTGGGTAAGTTGTTGGAGGGAATCCTGAGGGACAGGATGTGCATGTATTTGGAAAGGCAAGGAATGATTAGGGATAGTCAACATGGCTTTGTGCGTGAGAAATCATGTCTCACAAACTTGATTGAGCTTTTTGAGAAAGTAACAAAGAGGATTGAAGAGGGTAGAGGTGTAGATGTGATCTATACGGATTTCAGGAAGGGTTTTGATGAGGTTCCCATGGGAGACTGAATGGCATGATTAGATCTCATGGAATACAGGGAGTACTAGCCATTTGGATACAGAACTGGCTCAAAGGTAAAGACAAAGGGTGGTGGTAGAAGGTTGTTTTTCAGACTGGAGGCCTGTGACAACTGCAGTGCCCCAACGATCAGTGCTGGACTCACTACTTTTTTGTCATTGACATAAATGATTTGGATGCGAGCATAAGTGGTACTATTAGTAAGTTTGCAGATGACTCTAAAATTGGAGGTGTAGAGGAGAGCGAAGAGGGTCACCTCAGATTGACCAAATGGCCAAAGAGCTGAGAAGTGGCAGATGGAGTTTAATTCAGATAAATGCTAGGTGCTGCATTTTGGGAAAGAAAATCTTAGCAGGACTTATACACTTAATGGTAAGGTCGCAGGGAGTGTTGCTGAACAAAGAGACTTTGGAATGCAGGTTCATAGCTCCTTGAAAGTGGAGTCGCAGGTAGATAGGATAGTGAAGAAGGCGTTTCCTTTATTGGTCAGAGTATTGAGTACAGGAGTTGTAAGATCATGTTGCGGCTGTACAGGACATTGCGTGCAATTCTGGTCTCCTTCCTATCGGAAAGATGTTGTGAAACTTGAAAAGGTTGAGAAAAGATTTCAAGGATGTTGCCAGCGTTGGAGGATTTGAGCTACAGGGAGAGGCTGAACAGACTGGGGCTGTTTTCATGTAGCGTCGGAGGCTGAGGGGTGACCTTATCGAGGTTTACAAAATTATGAGGGGCATGTATAGATTAAATAGGTAAAGTCTTTTCCCTGTGGTCGGGGAGTAAGAACGAGAGGGTTTAGGTTTAGGGTGAGAGGGGAAAGTTATAATAGAGAATTACGGGGCAACTATTTCACACAGAGAGTGGTACGTGTATGGAATGAACTGCCAGGTGATGTCAGGGAGGCTGAAACAAGTGCAACATTTAAGAGGCATTTGGATGGGGAAATGAATAAGAAGGGTTTGGAGGGTTATGGGCCGGGTGCTGGCAGGAGGGACTATCTGGTCGGCATGGACGGGTTGGACCGAAGGGACTGTTTCCATGCTGTACATCTCCATGACTCTATGATTCTATGACTTATATTAATCTCTGCTTTTTGGTGGACTATGCTGGTGAGAAAGTCAAAAGGGATATTCTCCATGAGGAGCTTACAAAGTCTCAACAGACCCCGGGAGTTTTCAGACATACAACACAACATAATATCTTTCCTAGCATAGAAAGTAAGGATTTTGTTTTCCCATGTGCATCTGCGTAAGATACTCTGGGCAGGTCCAGGAAAAGAGAAGCCGGGTCCATCTCCAATTCGGACCCCAAGACCCACTCTACCACACCTAACGCAGTGCTCCAATATATACGAAGCCTGCAGCAGGACCACATGCAATGAGTAAGAGTGTCTGTCGTCATTCTGCTTTTCGGACATGCTGAAGATAATCCCACTTTGAATTTTGAGAGAAAATCTGGGGTCAGAAAGAACCTATGAAGATTTTTCAACTGCATGTAATGGGTTCTATTACAGATCAAAATCGTTCGAGCATTTTTACAAATATCCTCGCATGTCTCCGAAAAGATCTAAACCCCCAACTCTCTCGCACAGACGTCACGAAGCTGCACAGTCTTGTCTGAGGGGACACTAACCAGCAAATGGTAAAGGGTACTGACAGAGAGTATATTCTTTACAATAATCACCTGCTTCTCTCTCTCGGATCTATAAGTGTCTTGTAAAATTGTGTTTTTTAATCAAATCTCTAATCTGGAAAAAAAACACAAGAGGTCTCTACTAGGTAGTCCATACTTACGAGTTATTTGATCAAACAGTATCATTGTTTCTCCTTCAAGTAGCACCTGGTGGCTCAGTGGTTTGCACTGCTGACTCTCCGCACCAGGGTCACAGGTTTGGTTCCAGCCTTGGGTGACTGGCTGTGTGGTGTTAGTATATTCTCAACTGTGTCTGCGTAGGTTTCCTCCCACCGTCACAAACATGTGCATGTTAGATGACTTGGCCATTGCTCAATCGGTCATAGTGTTCCAGGATCTGTAAGTTGGGGCATTAGTCAGGGTAAATATAGGATGGTAGTGGAATGGTTCTGGGTGGGTTACTCTTCAGAGGATCGAAGTGGACTTGCTGGGCCCAAGGACCTGTTTCCACACTGTAGGGATACTACTAATTCTAAATCACCCAAACAAGGCATCCCCCTCACTGCCCACAGTTTAATCCTGGAATCCATTATCCCCGGTATACCAATTATACGGGTAAGAAACATGGTTTTGGCTGTATTGCCTCGATCTGAAGCATTGTCCTTCAAGTTTTAACAGTATTGGTAATCATTATTTTATGACAATATTCCAAAATGTTGTCATTTTATCTAAGAACAACAGACTAATAAGGGTTCACTTTGTCTGAGAGGGCTCAATGTCTAGCCGCATTGACGCTGAGTCCTCAGCCGCCCAGGCATTAACATACGATTAAAAAACTTAATTGATAGCTTTTAATCGGGGAGATCTACTCCTCACAATCTGGGGGACAGTTGCAATTTTGTTAGCTAGATAAAGAATCGCCGATGGTGCCAAATAAAAGAGCTAAACCAGCCATTATGTTACCGAAATATCTGTCTGGGAAACATCATAGAAAGCATTTGAACTGAGTGTAGGAAATGAGGAAGGACATTCATTTTAATAACAGCTATCCGAACTAGCCAGGATATTGGAAATGCCTCCCATCTTTGAAGGTCTTGTTTAATTTTGTCAAACAAATGGACATAGTTCATGTTAAATAAATGATCAAAGACAGATGTAATGAATATAGATTAGATTACTTACAGTGTGGAAACAGGCCCTTCGGCCCAACAAGTCCACACCGATGCGCACCCACCCATACCCATTCCCGTATATCTAACACTACGGACAATTTAGTGTGGCCAATTCACCTAACCTGCACATTTTTGTACTGTGGGAGGAAACCGGAGCACCCGGAGAAAACCCACGCAGACACGGGGAGAATGTGCAAACTCCACACAGTCAGTCGCCTGAGGCGGGAATTGAACCCGGGTCTCTGGTGCGGTGAGGCAGCAGTGCTAACCACTGTGCCACTGTTCGCCCCGTGTCTGCGTGGGTTTCCTCCGGGTGCTCCGGTTTCCTCCCACAGTCCAAAGATGTGCAGGTCAGGTGAATTGGCCATGCTAAATTGCCCGTAGTGTTAGGTAAGGGGTAGATGTAGGGGTATGGGTGGGTTGCGCTTCGGCGGGGCGGTGTGGACTTGTTGGGCCAAAGGGCCTGTTTCCACACTGTAAGTAATATAAAATATATTAAAATAGCGAAACCACCCCCGTGACTATTTCAAAGGAAACCAGGATTTGCCCTCAGTATCAGGTATTTCCCTAAGACCTCCCATAGGCATGGCCTCCAACTTTGTAACATTAATCTTATTGCCCGGAAAGGCAACAAGCGAATTAATGCATTGCATCACATGAACTACAGAAATTGCGGAATTTGACAAAAACATAAGACCCTCATCTGCATTCAATGTAATCTTTCGAGACTTCGATCCGACCTCTGGGGCAGATATGTTGGCATCCCTACGGTTGGCCTCCACGAGTGGCTCAATCCCCAACGTAAACAACAATGGTGAAAGGTGTCAACCTTGTCGGCTGCCTGGAGAAATATTAATATTACTGGTTGGCCACACCATTAGTGAGAACCGCAGCCAGAGGATCGCGGTAAAGGGCCCTCACCCACTTGATAAAAACTTTGCGGAAACCAAACCATTCTAATGTGCAGAAGAGATCCGGCCATTCAACCCAATGAAATGCCTTCGCTCATCTAAAGAAATCAATAATCCCTGGACAGATTGTTGTTGACACTCTTCGATCATATTGAGTAAATTCTTAACATTGTAGGAAGATCTGCGGCCATTTATAAAGCATGTTTGGTCCTCTTTGGTAACGGAAGGCAGCAAAGTTTCCAGCCTGAATTCACGGATCTCTGGATGGATATTGAGACCAATATTTAACAGTGAGATTGGAGTGTAAAAAGCACAATCCTCGGGGGTCTTCATTTCTTCAGCATCAGAGAGATATGGGCCTGTCTTAAGGATGGAGGGAGGGGTTCCTGACTGTATGAGTGAAGGAACATGTTAAACATCAAACCTGACAACAGGTTTATAAATTATTTATAATATTGACTAGGAAATCCGTCAGGAACGTGCACCTTTACATTCTGAAGCTGCTTCACAGCCTCCTGCGCTGACAATGGTGCATTAAGGCACAACACCTATTCAGGGGTTACTCCTGGAAGACCCAGGTTCTTGAAAAATAACTCAATCTTAATCCATCTATCCTCAAAATGTTCAGTCTGAAATAATTCGGTGAAAAATCTCGGAAAGGAGACGTTAATCTTTTTGGAATTGAAGGTAAGGATCCCAATACCTTCCCTAATTGAGGTAATGGCTTGAGAGGGGCGATTGTTTTCCTGGCAAGATGGAATAAATACCTGCCTGGCTTATCACCATGTTCAAACAGCCTTTGTTTTGCAAAAGTAAGTTCCTTCTTTGCTGTCTGTGTGAGCGTGGAATTCACTGTAGACCGAAGCGTTGTAATCCTCTGCAGCTTAGCCACTGAGGGTCTATCACAGTATGCACTCTCGGCTGCCCACAGCTTTGCCTCAAACCAGCGTTCCTGGTCCCCCTTCTGCAACATCATAAAGAATAATTATTCCCTTGGCATAAGCCTTAGCAATTTCCCATAGAGTGGAGGAGTTACTGGTTGAATCTGAATTAATGGCTAAGAAAGATCTGAATTCAGTGCAATGGTCAGCACAGTGGCACAATAATTAGCACTGCTGCCTCACAGCACCAGAAACCCGGATTCAATTCCTGCTTCAGGTGACTGTCTGTGTGGAGTTTACACATTCTCCCTGTGTCCGCGTGGGTTTCCTCCCACAGTCCAAAAATGTGCAGGTTAGCTAAATTGGCCATGCTAAATTGCCTGTAGTGTTAGGTGGAGGGGTAAATGTCAGGGGGTGGGTCGGTGTGGGCGTTTTGGGCCGAAAGGCCTGTTTCTACACTGTAATAATCTAATCCAACTACTCAATTAACCAACTAGTCTTAAGAATAAAGGGATACATTCGCTAGTGTCTAGAATCTTTTTTATTGCCCTTAATCTTAATCAATAAGTAAACTGCTTCATGGTCACAAATGGTAATATTCCCAATTGTGCAGGATGCCACCGAATCTAAGATTGTTGCAGGAATGGGGAAGATATCAACCCTCATGTGGCAGTTATTCCGGTTAAAGAAGAAAATAAAATCCCTACTTGTGATGTGGATCTCCCACCAGACATCCACCAGCTCTCGTTCTGCACACATATCCACTAATTGCTTACATTATAACGAGGGTATTGGGGCACTTTTGGACATTCTATCCACCGTGGGGTCCATAAGACTTTTGAAAACTTCTACAATAATGTGCCACGATGCAAGATAACTGAATTTGGAAAATGCATCTACCAAGAATTTAAGAGGGTGCGCCGGGAGTGGGTGGGGGTGGGGGTGGGGGTGGGGGGGGGGGGCAATAAACATTCAAAATGCTATATTCTTTACTATAGTCTATAGTTCAAGGCTTTGGGTATTATGAACCTCCCATGAGTGTCAACTACAATCTACTAGGTTAAATGAAAGATTCTTTTTATCCATTATGGCTTCTCCCCTCCTCATAATATTAAAAGAGGAGAAATAAACCCGATCAAAGCCGACCTGTTGTAATGTCAAATGTTCTTTGTCATCAAGGTGCATCTCCTGCAATAGGACAACATCCACCCTCTCTTTTTAAGACTAGAAAGTAAAAGTTTTCTCTTTTCTGGCCAATGGCGCACCTTAATGCTCCAGGTATACCATTTAAGCACATCGTTACCCAGAACACACTGTAGCAACATCTAAACTCGAGAGAGGAAGAACTCGAATTAATGATCATTAATAAACAAAGTCACATAGGGCTTAGAAACTACACAAACTAAAGCTCCTACAACTGCCAACTCTCAAATCTTTCAAAAACTAAGCGTTTTAAGTAAATGGCTGTGATGGAGTGGGTGAGGGAACCACTTTGCCCGTGCTGTGATGCAGAGCCCAACAAAGCAGACCTTCCAGATAACCACCATCTTGAATTTCCCTTGAACATTTTATCGATATTATCATTTCATTTTGCATTATATTCCTGGATGTGCTGGAGCAATGTGATTTTTTTTACCACTGTCAGCATTTCCCCAACGCTGCACATTCCTGCCATTCCCCGATAACCTTGACTCCGTTATTCTTTATGAACCTTCTGTCTGTGCCTCAAACATATTCAATATCTCTGCCTCCAATGCTTTGCAGGAAGAGAGTTCCAAATACTATCACCACTGAGAAAACTAAAATTAACTTAATCTGTGTCTGAGATTATTTTTGTCTCCTTACCGGAGAAAGGATATAATTAAATTGGAAGCAGTTCATAGATATTTCACTTCATGCATTCCAGGGATGAGGGTCTTATATTATGAAGGCTTTAACAGGTTACTCTTGGAATGAGGGGTGATGTTATTGAAACAGACAAAACCTAGATGAGAGTGATCAGATAGATACCCACTGGGTGTTTGTATAGTAAAACTTCTTGTTTTTTATAGAATCTCGACATTGTGGAAGCAGGACATTCCGTCCATCAAGTCCACATTGACCCTCGTAACAGTATCCGCCCCCCCCCCGGACCTGCCCCCCTCCTCTATCCATGTAACCCTGCATTTCCCATGACTAACCTATCTAACCAACACATCCCTGGGCGCTATAGGCAATTTAGCATAGCCAGTCTGCTCTAAGCTGGATACCTTTGGACAGTGGGAGGAAACTGGAACACTGGGAGGAAACCCACACAGACATGGGGAGAATGTTCAAAATCCACATCGAGGGTTGCCCGAGGTTGGAATTGAACGCAGCTACTTGGTGATGGGAGGTAGCAGTGCTAACCACAGATCCACCATGCACATTCGTTAGTTATATTAGTTACTTGTGGCTGACTAAAGAAATCTTCCTGACTTGTTCCTGTCACTGAACCCGACTCAGTCTGAGAACTTTATCATCGGCCATATCACCAACCTGGTTACATTTAAAATTATGTGTCAGCAGTGGAGGAATGAGACAAGAAAAGGAAACAGTGATTCCCTCCAACCTCCATCAGAGCAGGAATTAGGAGAAATACACAAAGTAGGATTTCAGTCAAGTGGGAATTCTCTTACCCAGACGTTTGGGATGGCTGGATCTTTAAATTACATCTAAGCTGGCTTTGTCTGATTTTCCATGGACAGGTGAATCAGGGATAATGGTGCATGGAAAGAAAAGTGCAGCTGGGATCACAATGAGATGAGCCATGATCTTATTTATTAGTGGAGTAGTGTCAAAGGGCCGAATGGCCCACTTGTGTCCCTCAGCCCTATGTTCTGATGTTCCATTCAGCCCTCAGACATGCTAAACAGGGGCCGATCGAGGCCACTCCGATGGTTAGGTGTAGTTTTGGAAATATACTTGGAAAATCCAGGCTGGGTCAGGAAGTGACCACCACCCCCACCCCCCAGTCCCTGTTTCCAGGCTTCCCCTCTCTGTAACATATGCTCCAGATGTGGGTCATGTTGCAGACCCGGATACGCTGGGAATACAGCTACATACCCCACCTCGGGTTAAAACAACAAATCCTCTGCTCTCCCTGAATGCAACATTGTACAACACGATTTCCAGCAAAATAACCCGTTACTTTCCAAAAGCATAACATGTGAAATTAATAAATAGGAACAGGAGTAGGTCACTCGGCCCATCAAGCTAACCCTGTCATTTAAAAAGAACATGGCTGATCTACTCCAGGGCTCAACTCCACTCTCTTGCCGACTCCTTGTATCCCTCCACACCTCTCTGGGTTAGGAAATTCCAGACATTCACTATCTTCGGAGAGAAGACATGACTCTGCATCTCAGATTGAAATCGATATTCCATATTCGGTATCTATATCATCGAGTTCGACACTTTGCTCAAGAATGAAAACAACTTCTCAACATCTACCTACTCCAACCCCTTCTGTGTCTTGTAGGTTTCAGCAGTATCACTCCTCATTCATTTAAACCCCAATGAATTATCGCCTCACCATCTTAGAGATTCTCAATAACACAACCCTTTCATCCCAGGAAACCACCTAATGTACCATCCTAGTTCCTTGCTGCATCATCATGCTGACTTTATGTTTCATACACAGGAAGACTCCAAAGCCTTTGTACTGTTCATTTTCTGGAAGTCCTCTCCTTTAAGTAACAGCCTGCCTTTTGATTCCCAGTATCATCCTCAAACTCGGATGTGTATTGCACTCAACTCCCTCCTTCAGGCTGTCAGCTTAGATTGTAAATAACTGATGCCATCAGACTGATATTTGTGGTACTGCAGCAGTTAAACCTTTACCATAAATATCCATTAATCCTGACTCTCCGATTTCTGTGTTAAACAATCATCCCACGTTAATACAGTATCCGAAGTCCTGGAGCTTCTGTTTTGTGTAAGAACCTTTATTTTGTAATACCTTGTGGAAAATCTCTGGAAAGCCTGGTGTCCACCAGATCCCCTTTATCAAGTCCGCTTGTTACATTTTCGGGCATCTCCAGAAATACTTTGCATGATTTTACAGGGCAAAATATCATTTCCCTTTCACAAAACCACCCTGACTCTGCGTGAAGCTTTTCTAAATGTCCATGCTGGGCAGGTTTTCCAAACTATACCAGTCCCATCTGTTTTCATTAGGTCCATGTGCCTCTAAATGTTTCCCATTCATATGTTTGTCCAAATGAGTTTTAAATGTTGTAGCTGTCCTTGCATCTCCCACTCTTCCTCTGGAAGCGCATTCCATACCCACACCGCCCTCTGTGTAAAAACGCTGACCCTTCATCCCTTTTAAATCTACCCTCTTTCACCTTAAACCTATTCCCACTATGTTTGGATTCCCCTACCCTTTGGAAAAGATCTTGGCTATTCACCCTATCCATACCTCTCAAGATTTTATAAGTTTCTATAATGTCACCCCTCAATATCCTACACTCCATCTGATACTAACTTCAAGAACAAGCGTTTAAAGATAAGCACTGCAAAATTAAACAATATTAAAAATGACAGGTAACCAACACGCGGCCCAAAAGTCAAACTGTGATTTGTTTTTCCTCCATGTTACAATACTAAGGCAGCATGAAACGTTTACTAGTGCCAATAAGAAGTCAAGCACCTGAATTCCTTTATCTAAAGTGGGTGATGATCAGGACAGTGAAAACTTATCTGTGGCCAGATGTATATACCACATGGTCAACATTCTCCCTCCTGGCCTCCGTATAACTTTATGTGGTTGTGTCTTTTTTATCTTACATTCAATAGAGAGAACCCCTTTCCCCCATTCACACCTTAAATTCGACCCGTTATACAGAATCTTTCCGTTCACCACTGCTAAAAGCCCGTTTTTCTTTTGCCACACCCACTTTTCCCTGCCAGCCATCCTCCACTTCTGGCAAGGGACGAAAAGAGCATTTTGCAATTGTATTCAGTTTTGAAGAATTGTCACACTGGACTGGAAACGCTAACTCTGTTTCTCTTTCTCTGCAGATGTTGACAGACCTTCTGAGTTTCTCCAGAAATGTATAGGCGCAGAACAATTTTTCAATTAAATAAATAATTATGGATACTGGAAATAAAAATAAAAAGCCTTTATATAAGGTTCACTGGACCTGAAATTTTAACTCTGCATTCACTCCAAAACACTCTTCAACATCTTTCGCAATTTCTTCAGCAATTTCTGTTTTTGAACAATTTCCAACGACATATTGTCAAAGATGCCCAAACATCCTGTCCAACATGGAGTGCCGTACACTGGGAACTGAACAGTAACGCATGGTGACAAGTTCCTTGACTCTGAAACTGCATAAGGCTGGCATCACTGATACTGCAGAGCTCTGATTCATGGTCAGGGAGAAAAAAACAGAAAGAAACACATTCACTTCAAATACAGAAGATGACATTACTGAAAGGAAAAGATTCAGATTATTACCTTAAATCGATATTGTTTATTTAACAAATTGGAGACGTGACACCAAGGAAAGACTTCCAGCAGAAAGAGAATATGAAAATGGAAGTATTTCCGCATCAGAAACCAGAGTAGGTCACTGAGAACAGGGCTGATGGGTGAATGGGTCTCGGTATGAACTGGGGCCAGTCAGTAGAATTGAATTGTAGATATTGCAGCTAAATCTTGGTTATCATCTGATGCTGTAGATTTCAATGACAATCTGTAACTTTTCCCCCAGGATAGTCCATCCATCTACCATTTCCATTAAGCCGATCCATGGGTCAGTGACGAGTGTGGGTGAACATGGACGGGTCAGAATCACGTGCACGTAAACCTGACGACAGCCCATTAAAGCTATCACACTTGACTGGTTACACTACAAACATCAGGACTAACATCTGATACAGAGAGAGAGATGATCCCAAGACGAACAAATCAGATAGAAGCTCTGTCGTCCTGTCAAATCCCTGCATAAAAGTCGATGGACCATTAAACAACTTACTGGAGGAGAGGACTCCACAAATATCCCCATCCCAAATAATGGAACAGCCCTGTGCATCCATGTAAAAGATGCAGTATCTGCACCATCCTCAGCCAGAAGTGTTGAGTCGATTACCCACCTCACCCTCAATATGATACCCTCAGAATCACAGATGCCCGTCTTAATCAATTCAATTCACTGCACGTGATATGAAGCAACAGCTGGACACTGTACATATGACAAAGGCATTTGGCCCTGACAACATTCCTGCAATAGGACTGAGGACGTTAGCTACAAAACAAGCCGTGTCCCTGGGGAAGCTGTTTCATTCCAGCTCCAACTCTGACAACTCCCTGACAATGTGGGTAATTAGCAAATGCAGTCCTCACTTTCTCCTAATGTTGGTAATTACTCAACTATGTCCCATCCCCTAAGAAGGAAATAATTACAATCAGACCAATTACCACGCCCTCAGTCCCATCACGATGGTCAAATTGATTGGGGTTATTTTTGAAAGAGCTGTCACACAGTACAAAAAATAATCAGTTCAGTGTGGTTTCCGCTAAGCCCCCAAGTGGAGATGGTGATATTGTGGAATTGTCATTGGATTGCTAATCCAGACCAGGATAATTCTCTGGCAACTGGTGCAAGTTAAAAACAATTAATAAAATATCGAGATCTATTATCTGGTGTCAGTAATAGTGATCGTGTATTCAAGGTCGATTATAGATGCCGATCTCCTTCCCCAGTGTACGTTCAGGAAGTGAATCCCCCGTGCTTTCCTGTCTGGCCTAAAAGTGACTCCAGACACACAGATATGTGACACACTCTTCAATGGTCTCTGAATCGGCCAAGCAAGGCACTCAATTGTATCAAACTGTTCCGAGGTCTTAAAGGATAAACCCGGAGAGAACAGCCGGCACCAGCCTCGTTATCAGAAAAGGGAACGGGAAACACAATCCTGTCGACCCTGCAGAGACCTCCTTCCTAACAGCTGAGAACTTGTGACAACATTTACAGAGCTTTCCCACACACTGCACAGAAGTATCAGGAAAGGAATACGTCATTAAACTCATTGAGCTTTCCCTATTCTAGTTAATGGCCGAACATCTCCTCAACGCAGTTTTCCCCATACAATATACATATCTCTTAATATGTTTAAACATTGTGAAACATAAAATGAGAACTGCTGTAGTCCATTCAGCCCACCAGTTTTGCGCCTCCATTCTATGTACAGGCAGTTCACCAATAACACGTGTTGATTAAATACATTTCGGCTGCAATGCAATTCATGAACCTTTTTCTATAAAGTGAACTGGTGTTCATTGTGACGCGATTCCTTGTCGGGCACCAGCTGACCAGCAAACCCTGCCTCAGAAACCCTCTGTCTACAAAAGGTACAATCAATGTGTTCAGCAAAAACAGGAATGCAATCCGCTCTGCAGGCCTTGAAACTGAGCCTGAAACTGGGAATTGTAGTCTGTGTTTCGAAAGAACTTTATTTCAAACTGTGGGGAGAATCTTGGGGAAAACTGGAATTCGGCATCGGTGTCACATGGTCAGTCAGCCCCCGCGCGCTTTCTGGTGAAGATTGTGGTGAAAGGTACGGTGCACCAGTGAGTGACTGTCGTGTGAAAGCGTTACATTTACAGCACTGTTCCATTACAACATGCAATTTAAAGATTTATTGAAACTGTCCCATTGTTTGTTAGATCAAATTTAATTTTTGGTTTTTACTGATATTTTTGGGGGTTCGCCAATTACCCTCTTTTTTCCATAGACCCCATTATTAATATTGCATGATTTTGTACAACACCGTGTTGCACAGGAACACAGTTATTGCGTTATTGGAGAACAACCTGGAATGAGAGGTGATTTTCTATCTTCACACCATACTCCTGCTCTCTCCCTATCCCTTTAGATTCCACAAATCCTTATTTATATTCAGCCCCTTGACTTCCACAGCCTGATCTGGGAGAGAGTACCCCTGGTTCGCCAGTCTCCGAGTGCAGACATTTAATCTCATCTCAATGCAAAGTGACCTGTCTTTACCTAATATTGTGGAACCTTGTTTTAGACGTCCCAGCCACGAGAATTTCCATACCTGTTTCTAATCTGTCTCGCCCTGTCAGAATGTTATATATTTCACTGAGATTTCCACTCATTTTCCTAAACCCCATTGAATACAAGTCCAGTTTCCCCAAACTCTGCTCCCACAACAAGTCTGTCATCCCAGATGTCAGTCTGGTCATCCTTTGCTGCTCTCCCTCAATGTCAGGTTTGTCAACTGTTAGGAAAAGAGACCAAAACTGCACACAATACTGCACAATGTTCGAGATGGGGTCTCACCAAGGCCCTTAACAGCTGCAGTGAGATACATTTACTCCTGTACTCAAATTCCCCTGAAATGAAGGTGAATACAGCATTTATCTACCTTCCTGCTTTCTGGTCCTGCAATATTGCTTTAAGTGATTGCTGTACAGGGAGATCCAGATTCCTATCAAAGTTACAGTTCCCCATGTGCTGGGCCTACATACAATGGTCAGCGTGCCAATGCCATTCCCAGAATTGACTTCTGGCTTCAGAACTCACTGTCACACATGGACTCTGAGGGCTACGCAGAAATAAACAAAAATGCAGCTTAAGTTCATTTATAGTGCAATTGTTTTCAACCACTCCTTTTTCAAATGAGAGGCTGCCAGTCCATTGTTCCCATCAAAGTACACAACATCTCATCTCCCCCATTACTCTCCACCTGCCACGTATTTGCCCAGTCACTCCACTTGTCTCAATCACCTTGGAACTTTTTTACATCCTCCTCATCCACTCACCGGCTGACACCGTTTAATGCTGTCAGCAGACTTGGGAAAATTGCATTTGTGCCCCTCACCCAAAGATATGAAGTGTATTGGGAATAGCTGGAGCCCAAGACACGATCCGTACAATATCCTCCAAGCCTTCCATTTAAAACTAAAACATGGTTTTATTCCTACTCACTGTTTCCTGCCAGCTCTCCCATTCTAAATCTATGACCAAAAATTCGCCTGAGTCCCATAGGATTCGAATTTGCACAATAGGCTTGGGGCTTTATCAAAAATCTTTCTGATAATCCACTCGCATAGCATTGATATCTGCTACATAATTTTACTAAAAACCACTTTCTGAAATATGATTCCCATGTCATAAATCTCCGTTGACTTTGTCTATGCCCATTAATTTCAGTCCAATACTTTTTCTAAACTGCTTAGTTGCTATTTACATTCTATTCCCCTTTTCTCACAAGACCAAAGTTCCCTAGTATTGCTAGAAAGTTTTCTTTTTTGTTTTGTTTTCTTCTGTGAAGGCATAACTAAAGTATTTGCTCCATAGTTCTGCTATTTCCTGGTCCTCAATTATCTGGTATCACACTGTAAGAAATCTGCAACTTCTTTTTTTTCTTAATTTTGCCATTGACGTATTTCCAGAAAATATTACAAGTTCTCTATTGTCAACTTTGTTAAGATAATCTTCAGAAACCCATCAATTCCTACCTTAAGCTACTCAATGATTCACCTTCCACAGCCATACAATCACAGAAGCACAGACTCTGTATTACCAGAAATACAGCACAGTCTACATTCGGCCCACTTTCCTACACAAGACCGTAGCCGTGAATCTTAAAGCATTTGAAGTGCACAACCGTGTCGTTTCTAATGGTTTGAGGTTAGCATGACAACTTCACTCTCAAGAAGTGCATTCCAGACCCCAACACGCTCTGGTTGAAAAACAATTCTCAAATCTTCACTAAACCGCAAATCCCTCACTTTTAAAGTATGGCCCTTTGAGTAACAGCAACAGCTGCTGTCTATCCACCCTGTCCATGTACCTCGTAATCCTATCCTTCTGAATCACAGACCTCGCAGCCTTCTCTCTTCCAAACTAAACAACCTGAGGTTATCCAGCCTCTCTCCATAGCTGATATGCTCCATAGCTGATATGCTCCCTCCAAGGGAACATCTCTGCACCGCCTGCACTACAATCACATCCTTTCTGTAATGTTGTTCCCAGACCTACACACAGTATTCCATCTTGCCCTCACCAATGTTCCACATAGTTCTTATAATCTATGCCTCGATTAATAACGGCTATGTTTACATTCCCCCAGCCTTTCCCAGATTGTGTATAACCTGTACAGTCACATTCAGCGATGTCTGCAGAAGCACCCTCTGAGCTTTCTAGTGTGCTGCCTTCATTGAGTACTCCCCTGTCTGGTTCCTTCTTCCAAAGTTGCATCACCTCATAGTTATCAGGGTTACATTCCATCTGCCATTGATCCACCCATTTGACCATTCCATCAGTATCTACCAGTAACATAAGGTCTTCCTCCTCACTGCCAACCACCCGGCCAATCTTTGTATCAAATACAAACTTATTTATTACACACCCCACCCCTCATCCATATTCACAGCTGCATCATTTATGAATACCACAAATAATAAAATTAAAAATCTCAACATCAGTTATATCACGTGGTTGTGCACGTTGATGAAGAAGCTGCATTTCGAAAGCTAGTGCTGCCGAATAAAGCTGTTAGACTATAGTCTGGTGTTATACTATTTTTAGATTTGTCCACCGCAGCCCATCACTCGCACCTCCGAATCACAAATAATAAGGGACCCAGCACTGATGCCCGTGGCACACTAGCCTCCAGTCACAAAAAAACAGCCTTCTACCACTCCCCTCTTTCTCCTACTACTAAAGTTGATTTAGATGCAACTTGCCAAGTCACTAATGAGTCCTACGTATTCGTGGTTAATCTATTCCATTTGACACACTTGTAGGTTATCTGGGGATTCTACGTAATCTTGCCCTGCCTTGCCCCTGTGTTAGTCAGTCCCCTCAACGCGCAGAACTTCCTGCTCATTGCAGTCTTTAATGGTCTGTCCCTTATCCTGCCATTATTTGCCTTGAATGTGGATTAGACAGCCTGATAAATTTTCTGTTAATTTCCAATTTGCCGTATGTTTTGTGAGTTTTATAAAGTTCACAGTGACCCACTACTGATTCGTTGAAACTCTAGACCGCATAGGCCGAGTTTCCTCATCATGCAATCTCGCCACCTGAGGGATTTATCTGGATAATGTCCATTACACTTCCTCTGTGGTCAGTATATTCTTTCTTAGATTTGGTTACCAAAACTGTTCTCAATACTCCAGGTACAGTCTCACCAACACTCTGTGATACTGCTTCAACATGTCTTTACATCTATATTCTGACTCCCTTAAAGGAAGGCAAACCAAACTTTAAGGTTCCACTTACATATATCGCTCCAAATACCCTTCACAGCATTGCATTTTCGAACTCACTGTGTGAGTTCTTATAGAAAGCCTTCTGATAATCTAAAATATGCCAATTCTACTGAATCCCCATTATCTATGCTGTAAGAATCAACTTCAGACAATTCCAAAGTTTGTCAAGTTTGATTTCCCTTTCAGAAATGCATACTAAGTCTCTCAAAGTTTGCTGTTGATGTCTAAATATCCAATATCACATCCTATATAATATATTCCAACAGTTTCCCCACAAATGTCAAGTCAATTGGTCTGCAGTTCTCCACACTGTTTCTTCTTCCCTTTGTAGATGCTTGGATCCCTACCATTCATCTATAGTGTTTGGATCCCATTTACTAATGTTCCTTTATCTACACCAGCTTCCAGACTCTGCAGAATGTACAGGAAAATAGAACGCAGTCATCGACAATGCAATCAATACTTCTATTTGTGATTTATTTCTGAAGATTTTGGTATGAAGTACGTCTGGTTGGTCAAGGTTAGCAATGCTCAATCCAGCTGCATGTTCAATATTGCCTTGTTACTGATATGAATTGACTTTATGTCTTTACTCCCACAAGTCCTATACGATCACTTTGTATTTCTGGGTGATTTTCTGGATCTTACTCCATTAAGACAGATGTAAACTAACTGGGCATTTGTTTTGCCATTTCCCTGTTATCCACCAGAAACATGTCTCTCCCGATTGCAAATTTCCACATTTGACAATTATTTTTTCTTTTGAAATAGAGATCATCGATTTTTGCAGTCCTTGTGTTCCTGTTTGTTTGCATGTTCGCTTTTTGATTTCCTCATCAGTTTCATGGCCCTCCTTTTCTGGATTGCAATTTTCTGAGAATTCTTAGGATTCCACAATGTCTGGAATTCTTCTGAAGTCACTTCCTGTGATTAATATATTCTTTAATTTGTTATGTCAGTCATCATTAAGTCACTAACTCACTCTTTGGTGTTTTCACCTGAAATAAGTAGACATATCTTTCAGAGTATGCAGTATTTCTATGAATCTCCTGGTCCTGACCTGATATATTCAGGAACACTGCACGAGGACAGAGAAATAATAGTGGGGGCCCTGGTCGGTACTTTTGTATCGTCGGTAGCCAACGGGTGAGGTCCTGGAGGACTGGAGGGTAGCGAATGCTGTGCCTTTATTCAAGAAAAGCTACAAAGAAAAACCTGGTACCTATAGACCAGTAAACCTGACATCTCTAGTAGGTAGGTTTCTTGAGAAGATTCTGAGAGAGATGATATACATGCATTTGGAAAGGCAGGGTGTGAATATGAGCAGTCAGCACGTCTTTGTGCATGGGGGATCATGGCTTAAAAATTTGTGAGAGTGCTTTGGTGAAATGACCAGTAACTTTGACAAGGGCATGGTGGTATACGTAGTGTATATGGATTTCAGTAAGGCCTTCAATAAGGTTCCACATGGAAGTTTAGATCATATGGAATTGAGGGGGAGCTGGCAAATCAGATCCAAAATTTGCTTGATTTTAGGAAACATAGAGTAATAGTGGAAGCATGCTTATCGGACTGAAGGCCTGTGACGAGTGGAATGTCTCAGGGGAAAGTTCTGGGACTATTACTGTTTGTTTCATGCATGTATATTGTATATAAATTTACAGATAAGAGTCAGTTCTTGCATTTTAGAAAGTCAAATCAAGGTAGGAGTTTCATGGTGAATGACAGGGTCTTAAGGAGTGCACTGAGACAAAGGGCCCTTTGAATTCAGGTTCAAGGTTCTCCGAACGTGGAGTCACAGGGAGATCGGGCAGTGAAAAAAGCATTTGGCACACTGGCCTTCATCAGTCAGAGTAATGAGTATCGAAATTAGGGAGTTGTGTTGCAGTTATACAGGATGCTGGTGATGCAATACTGGTAGTGTTATGTTCAGTGTTGTTCACTTTGCTATAGGAAGGATGTTATTAAACTGGAAATAGTGTAGAAGAAATTTACAAGGATGTTGCCCGGACTCAATGGTCTGAGATATAGTGAGAGGTTCGGCAAGCTAGGAGATTTTACTTTAGAGTGTATGAGACTGAGGGGTATCTGATAGAAGTGTATAGGATCATGGGAAGCATGGATAGAGTGAATGCACTCAGTCTTTTTTCCACAGGATTAAGCAACCTACGGACTAGTGGGCATCAATTTAAGATCCGAGGGGAAAAAGTAAAATGGAAGCTGAGGGGCAATTTCTTTTACACACAGGGTGGTATACATATGGAATGAGCTGCCAGCAGAAGTGTTTGAGGGAGGTACATTCACAAAATTTAAAATGCATTTGGACAAATACACGGATAGGAAAGAATAAGATGGATATGGGGCAAGGGCAGGGAAATGGGGTTAATGTGAATGGACATTTTGTTCGGAATGGACCAGTTTGGGCTGAAGGGCCTTTCTCTGAGCTGTCGGACTCTATGACTCTCACAATCATTGCTTCTCCCATTGAATGTTATATCATACTTCCCCAATTCATTGGAGCGAACTTGACCCTCTAGCCTCCGGGCTTCCATGATGTTTGACCAGAATGTTCGAACATTCGATATTGTATTCAGACGCTGTGTAAAAATGCAACATATTGATGTCACTATTCCTCCAAAGCTGCTTCAGAGCAAGGTTATTAATTAGTCCTCCTAACAACACAACACCAAATCTGAACTAATGTGCTCTCTAGTTTGGTTCACAACATACTGTTCAACCTACCTGATACACACTTATAGAAGTTATTCTTCACAGTTTCAGTGCAATTTGAGACCATCTATTATTATTGCAGCACACACGATTATTTATTACTCATTCACAGGATGAGGGGGTGAGCGTCCCTGGATTATCAGCATTTATTGCCCATGCGAGAGGGCAGTTAAGAGTCAGCAGCGCTGTCTTGAGTCTGGAGTCACTTGCAGGCCACACCAGGTAAGGACAGCAGTATCCTTCCCTCAAGGATATCAGTGAATCAGATGAGTTTTTCCAACAATCGAAATGGATTCCTGGTCATCATAAACCCTTGATTCCAGATACATATTGAATTCAAATTCCACCATGGCAGGATTTGAATTCATGTCCCCAGAATATTACCTGGGTCTTTCGGTTAAGACCCCAGCGATAATATCACTGTGTCATTGCTCCCCCTTGCATATACTTGCATACCTAATTTCCAGAGCATATATTGTAAAGTATTTACGTGACAGATTTGGTTTTGATATATAATACACTAATGTTTGCTTCATCTTGCTATTTGTAAGATCCCCCCAAACTGATTCTGTGGGAAGTGATGGAAAGGGTCAGTGCCGTTATTACTGATAGACTTGGACAAGACGTTCACCGAGACTCACCTCAACGCTGAGATGATCTGAAGAATTGGTCAGCAATATAGGACAAGCATCAATATTCTTTCCCCCCACTTTGCCAGGATAAGTGTCACCACATTCTTCTGCTCCATCACACTCACTGTATATCTGTTATAACACCTTCCCCGAATAAGGCTCACACTCTATCTCCAAATAAGGCTCAAGCACGACCACACTCACTGTTGAATTCAGCACCTTCCTTCCCCCACGTTTTTCTGTCACTGAAGCAATAGCCCCGCACACTAATACCACTGCATGGGTACAACACTGTGGTCAGACTCCCTCCGGACATCTCACCCTTCCCCCTTCCCCTATACCAGCATTAACAGCAGGAACACCCACTCCCACCCTCACTCCGTCCCTCCTCGTCTCCCATTCCAGGAGAAACATCCTGGAATAGGACATAAAAGGCCAAGCCGGGTGTTAGAGTGCCCGATATCCATTCCCTCAGCCTCTACCTCGACATATGGGGAGGATCCTGGAAAGAGCCAGAGAGGACCAGGACACCTCGTGTGGAGATTCTGAAACATCGACGTCCCACCAACCAAGTAAGCAGCAATGTTCAGGAAAGAGCAATTCTCAATTTAAACTCGGTGGCATTTCCAATCTTCATCTCTCTCACTTTTCAGGCTTAGTTAAAAGCATTAATGAAAGACTAAAAGTAAAAATAATGTTTATTCTCTTCAGTAAAAATGTTAAAAAGAAAAAAATATATAAGTTCATTACAAAAAATCTAAAACATGACGTTCATTCAAAATTATGCACAATCCTCATAAATACTCGACATCATTTCTCTCATTAAATCTTCTTACCAGTGTTTGTATTCTAGCATCTGCTTCTTTAATTTCAAAGGAATATCGTGCCCTGCTATCAGATGCTCATAGAAAATGTCCCTTCCTCTCTGAACTTTTCGTAAACTCTCAATATATTTCCAAATAACTAGATGTTCCACATCAAGTTCGCATTGTCATCTCCTGTGGACAGCTTTTGCATTATTGTTTGTTTTGTCCTCATTGTTTAAAGTCTTTTCATATAAATTCCACGTTCCAACTGGAAAAAGCGGTGGACGCCGACCATTTCCTCTGCTTAATCTTCTACCTCCATAGTTATCCTTGAACCAGTCCAGCAGCGGTTGCAATTCATCTGGAAGTGCATCAGTCAAATGTTCAATAGCTTCATGAATGTTTTCAATCTGCATAAATGCAAGACCAATGATCATTTTAGCTCTGAAAGAAAACTGTGAGTCAGTGTTATACTTACTCAAGTGTCTTTTTAACATTTTTACTGAAGGGAATAAACATTATTTTTAGTTTTATTGCTTTGATTAATGCTTTTATCTAAGCCTGAAAAGGAATAAATATGAGCTGCGCTGAAATAGTTCTGCGCCTAAATGGGTCTGCGGCAAAATAGGCTGCACCAAACAGACCCCACCAAACAGAATGAAGTATCCAGTAAATTACACAGCACAGGGGGACGTCATATAACCATCCCAGGCTGTTATGCAGAAGCAGGGACACCCTGGGTAGCTGTCAGGAAATGCAAAGTAGAGATCATTACTCATTTTGTGTTTGGAAAGCTGTAACGAGTGGAAATCTTCAGGGATCTGTATGAGGTCATCAACAAATTACAATCTATTCATGAACCGGATGAAGGACATGGAGCTCAGTTTGCTCATGCACCAGGATAGTCATTCAAGAAGATGTCAAATGGAGACAGAGCGTCTGCAATGGGATACAGACAGGAGGAGGGCAGAGCGTCTGCAATGGGATACAGACAGTGGACGGAAGACTGTCTGCAGTGGGATACAGATGGAGGATGGCGGACCGTCTGCAATGGGATACAGACAGGGGAGGCAGAGCATCTGCAATGGGATACAGACAGGGCGAGGGCAGAGCGTCTGCAATGGGATACAGACAGGGCGAGGGCAGAGCGTCTGCAATGGGATACAGACAGGGGGAGGGCAGATAATCTGAAATGGGATACAGACAGGGGGAGGGCAGAGAGTCTGCAGTGGGACACAGACGAGGAAGGGCAGAGCGTCTGCAGTGGGATGCAGACAGGGGACGGTAGAGCGTCTGCAATGGAATACAGACAGGGTAGGGCTGCGCGTCTGCAGTGGGACACAGACGAGGAAGGGCAGAGTGGATGCAGTGGGATGCAGACAGGGGACGGCAGAGCATCTGCAATGGAACACAGACAGGGGGAGGGAAGAGTATGAGCAATGGGATACAGACAGGGGGAGGGCAGATAGTCTGCAATGGGATGCAGACAGGGGGAGGGAAGACTGTCTGCAATGGGATACAGACGGAGGATGGCAGACCGAGGGCAGTACATCTATAATGGGACACAGAGAGGGAAGGGCAGAGCCTCTGCAATGCGTTCCAGACGGCTGAAGGCAGTACGTCTGTAATGGGATACAGACAGGGAAGTGCATATTGTATGTTATGGCACACAGACTGGGGAGGGCACAGCAACAAGCAATGGCATACAGACAGAGGATGGCTTTGAGCAAAGCTTCAGCAGAAAAAAAAACAGTGCAATATATATGTGATGGAAATTTTCTGTTTTGGGGAAGATGAGACAGCAGAAATTTATTTAAATGCAAGGAGAATGCAGAACTCAATGGTACAGAGAGATTTGTGTGTCTTAGTATATGAATCAAATCAAATTAACCTGAAGATGTAGCAAATGATTTGGAAGGTAAATGTCATGATCCTGTTTCGTGCAAGGGGTGTTGGGTATGATCTTAGCGATGTTTGCTGCATCAGTACAGGGCATTGCTGAGTTTGCATCTGTTGTATTATGTGTAGTTATAACTGTCTAAACTGAAAAAAAACAAAATTGCTTTCGAAATGTCTCAAAGATGTTTCTCTTTACGCATTCTTGGGCTGAAGGCATTACGTTGTGAAGAATTAACAGTTCGGCCTGAGAATGAGGGATGTTTTATTGACCAAAAAAGATCTTGAGAAGAGTGTAGTTGGTGAATACCGGATGGATATTTCTTCTTGTGTGGAAGAATAAAACTGGGGAAATACTTTAAGAATAAGTCAGTTCCAAAGGAAAAGTCATTGGACAGAAAAATTGAATTCTGAATTCTCTTCCTACATGCTGACAGACAGGTTGAACTTTTCCAGCAATTACTGTATATGTTTTAGAATATTCATTTTAACACAGATATTGTGAAGACATGAAACGCTTATTTTTACATTATGCAAGCACATATTAACACATCTTCAAAACAAGTATGACCATTTATTGTGCATGAATTGATTCTGCAATAACGCACTGACCTGGAGTCGAGAATGTAATGGAGTCATATAGTTTGGACAATGTTCAAGACGAGCTCATGGAGTTCAGTGTGGGACTGATAACGTTATTGATTTAACTTACAGATGGAAAATGTAGCCTATCTATGGAGAAACATTCTATTGCTCCCTTTCTGTTTCTCTATCGCTCATCACAGCAATGTGTGGGAGTGAAAAAAAGCCCAGTCGTCTTTCCCACTAATGGAGGATTCCTGATGAGGATTCATTGGAATCTCCCCATTGCCTGAAGCAAAACAATTCAGGCAAATTCAACTGTTTCATGAAGAATTCCCATTGTCAGAAGACTGTGCAAGTAGAATAACTACAGAAGTAATTATCCGACTCGATAGTGAGGGGAAAGGTGGCTGCAAATGGGAATCCGGAATGGTGTAGCGTCCCACATGCCAGGGTCCAGGATGTCTCAGAGCTGCTGCAGAATGTTCTCACCGGGGGTGGGGGTGGGGGGAAGCAGCCAGAGGTCATTGTGCACATTGGTACAAAGGACAGAGTGACACAGGTAGAAATAGTGATGACATCCTGCAGAGTGATTATGGAGATCTGGGGAAAAGGAGAAAAGACAGGACCATAACAGTGGTAATATCCAGTTTACTTCCAGTTCTCCGTGCTAGTGAGGGTAAGAACAGGAGGATACGGCAGATAAATGGGTGGCTAAAGAATTGGTGCAGGGGGCAGCGATTTTTGGATTACTGGGATCTTTTGTGGGGCAAGATGACGTGTTCAGGAAGGATGGGTTGTACCTGAACTGGGCGGGGACCAATATCCTGGCAGGCAGATTTGCAACTGCTGCAAGGGAGGATTTCAACTAGATTGGCTGGGGTTGGGGAGTGGTGGGATCCTCAACAGCAGGGAGACAAGTGCGAGGCTGGAAGGAGATACAGTAATCAGAAACAGGAAAATAAAGAGACAGGTCAGGCTAGACAATGACAGGGAGCAAGGAATGTCTGTTGGATTAAATTGCAACTGTTTCAATGCAAGATGGCTGACAGGTAAGGCCGATGAACTCAGGGCATGGATCGATGCGTGGGACTGGGATATTATAACCATTACTGAAACATGGCTAAGGGAGGAACAACACTGACAGTTTAATGTACCAGGGTACAGGTGCTTTATGCGGGACAGAGATTGTGGAAGGAGGGGAGGGGAGTTCATTTTTTATTAAGGCGAGTAACACAGCAGTAAACAGAGATAAAATAACTGATGGATCATCTTGTGAGGATTTGTCTGGGGAGCTAATAAATAAGAAGGGAATGGTGATAGAATTTGGATTGTAATTTAGGCCCCAAATAGTAAACGAGGATTTAGGGGAACAGAAATATGTAGACAGACTGGGGAGACTTGCAGGCCCAATAGCATTGGACTAGTAGGAGATTTTAAGTTTCCTAACATAGACTGGGAATGACATAGAATTAAGGACTGAGATGGGGTGTATTTATTAAGTGTGTTCAGAATAGTTTCCTCCAGCAGTAAGTAGAGGGTGCAACTCAGGAAGGGACGAAGCGTGACCTACTCTAAGATCTAGGGCAGGACAGGTGACTGAGGTGAGAGTGGGAGAGCACTCTGGGACCAGTGACCATAGATGCATTAATTTTTAAATAATTATGGAGAAGGACAAAATTGGTCCACATTTTCAAGTTCAAACTTGGGGCAAGGCGAATTTTGATGGAATTAGACAGGAGCTTGTAGGGGTTGGTTAGAGGAGTTTGTTTGCAGGTGAAGGGACCTCCTGCAAGTGGGAGGACTTTAAAAGTGAAATGTCTACAGTTCAAGGTCTATATGTTGCTGTGAGGGTAAAAGGCAAGGTTGGTAGGAAGAGGGAACCTCGGATGTTAGGAGATATTGAGGCTTTGACCAGCAAAAAAGAGGCGTGGCTCAGATCCAGGCAGCTGGGATCGAGGGAATACCTGGAGGTATACAGGGGATAAAGGAGTTTACTGAAGAAGGAAATCAGGAGGGCGAAAAGGGGGCACACGGTAGCTTTGGCTGAGAAGATTAGGGTGAATGCAAAGAGGTTCTTTAAGAATACTAAAGTAAAATGAATAACTAAATGAGAATATGACCCCTCAAATTCTAAAATGGACATGCATGTCCAGAACCATAGGAGATTTGCGAGATTCTCAATGAATATTTCTCCTCTGCTTTTACCATGGAGAAATACATGAAGACTTCGGAGGTTAACAAAGGTCGTGGTGTTATCTTGGGGTGAGTCAATATCACAGGAGAAGACGTGTTGGATACATTTGAATGTATGAAGGTGGATAAATCTCCTGGTCCTAAACAGATGCATCCAAGAATACTGCAAGAGGCTACAGAGGAAACTACGGGGACCCTGGTTGATATTTTTGCATCAACGTTAGCGACAGGTTAGGTTCCAGAATATTGGAGATTAGCAAATGTTGTGCCATTATTCAAGAAGGGAAGCAAAGAAAAATCTGGTATCGATAGACTAGGAAGTCTAAATCTGTGGTATGTAGGTTACTTGAGAAGACTCTGAGGGATGAGATATACATGCATTTGGAAAGATAAGGTTTGATTAGAAATAGTCTTTTTGACAAATTCAGTATGGAAACAGGCCATTTGGCCCAACAAGACCACACCGACCCTCCAAACTAACCCACCCAATCCCATTCACCTACTCTATATTTACCCCTGACGAATGCACATAACACTATGGGTAGCTTAGCATGGCAAATTCACCTGACCTTTACATCTTTGGATTGTGGGAGAAAAATGGAGCATTTAGAAGAAACCTGCACAAACACAGTGAGAATGTGTAAACTCCACACAGAGAGTCACCCGAAGCTCTAACCAAACCCGGATCCATGGCACTATGAGGCAGTAGTACTAGCCACTGAACCACCATGCCACCCTTGCTTTTTTCAACACAGTTCAATGACACGGGGACAAAATTTATTCTGCCCTTCACCCATGATGCACGTTCCAATATCACATACCATGGATAATTTATTTTCCACTGAAAATGTCATATTATTATTATTTATTATTTAGTTTGTTATTATTAATTTTAATAATTATTATTAATAGATGTTTTTAGACTGGAAAGATTGAATGGTTTTGTGAGTGGGAGATCATGCCGCTCAAATTTGTTTGAGTTCATTGATGAAGTGACCAGGAATGTTGATGAGGGCAGGGTGGTCGACATAGTCTGTATGGTTGTCATGGAGGCCTTTGACCAGGTTACCATTGATAGGATGGACTGGAAGGTTAGCATCGCATGGAATCCAGAGGGAGTTGGCAAATTGGACACACAATTGGCTTCATGGTAGTAAGCAGAGGGTAATAGTGGAAGGATGCTCTCGGACTGGAGGCCTGTGACACATGAAGTGCCTCGGGTTCGCTGCTGGGCCCATTGCTGTTTGTTATCTGTATCAATTATATTCTTGCGAATGTACAAGGCATGTTTAGGAAACTTGAAGATGACACTAAAATAGGTGGTATCACGGACAGTGAGGACATATATCAGAAATTGTAGCAGGGCCGTGATCAAACTGGAGAAGTGGGCTGAGGAATATTTTGCAACGTTAGATCAAGGTAGGAGTTTCATCGTGATTGGTAGGACCTTAAGTAGTGTAGCAGAGCAGAGGGACCATGGAGTTTAGGTCCACCATTCTCTGAAAGTGGGGTCATAGTTAGACATGGTAGTGAAGAAGGCTTTTTGCCACACGAGCAAGCATCGGTCAGGACATGGAGGTGAGCAGTTGGGAAGTTATGTTGCAGTTATACAGGATGTTGGTGAGGCTGCAATTGTAGTGTTGTGTTCAGTTTTAGTCACATTGCGATCGGAAGGATGTTTTTAATTTGGAATGTGTGCAGACGGAATTTATAAAAATGTTGCCAGGACTCAACAGTATGAATTATAGGGAGAGGTTGGACAAGCGAGGACTTTTTTCTTTCGAGAATAGGAGACTGAGAGGGATCTTATAGAAGTTTAGACAGTTCGGGTGAATGGATCCAGCCTTTTTTTCCTAGAGTTGGGGAATCGAGAAGGAGAGGGCATCAGTTTAAGCTGAGAGGGGAATGAATAAAAGGGAAACTGTTGGAAACTGTTTTACACAGAGAGTGGTACACAAAGGGAATGAGCTGCCAACGGAAGTGGTTGAAGTATTTATATTAACGATATTTAAACGGCATTTGGGCAAGTACATGGACAGGAAAAGACGAGAATGCTATGGGCCAAGTGCTGGGAAATGAGGTTAGTGTGGTTGGATATTTGGGTCAGCATGGACGACTTTGGACCAAAGGCCTCTCTGTCTCACTCCATGCTGTAGGACTTGATGACTCTGCAAATAGAACAGCATTTGAGTCAAACTGTCATTTTTCCTTTGGTTATGAATTTGAATCATATTTGGACAATATTCTTTCAAGTTAACTTTGCAGATATTTTGCTTTTCAGTTTGTTATCGACAATACGTGTGTGTGTCCGTGCGTGTGCATGTGTGTGTGTGTGTGTGCCTGTGTATGTGTCTGTTTGTGGGTGTGTGTGTGTGTGTGTGTGTGTGTGTGTGTGTTTCTGCGTGTATTTCTCAGTATTTTTCAAAGAAAAATATCAATGTACATATTTGCAATATCCTCTCGTCATTCCTCTTTCCATCATAGTTTGAGCAACTTTGTTTTGGTCATAAACGTGTTGTTTTAGCAGATTAAAGAAATCTGCCTGATTTGTTCCTAGCACTGACCCTGACACACTATGAGAACTATATCATTGGCCATATCACCAACATAGTAATAATTATTTTTTGTGCTCAGTATCAGCCAACGTTAGTGTCGAGGAGTTCGTTGGAGGAGAGTCTGAGGGATAGGATTTACATGTATTTAGAAAGACAAGGACTGATTAGGGATAGTCAATATGGATTTGTGTTTGGAAATCGTGTCTAATTAATGCGATTCAGTATTATGAAGAGGTGACAAAGAAGAATGAAGAAGACACTGTGGTATAAATTGTACACATAGACTTCAGCAAGGCATTTAATAATGTTCTCCATCGAAGATAGATTACTAAAATTAGGTTATATGAAATCTCGGAAAAACTAATCAATTGGATACAAAATTAGATTGAAGGTAATGGATTATTTTCCAGACTGGAGACCTATGGCCAGCGGTGTGCTGAAAGAATCAGTGCTGAGCTCATGCTTTTCATCACAGGATATAAACAACTTTGAAGTGATTATCGGAGGCATGGTCAGTAAGTTTACAGATAACATCACCAAAGTGGTGCAGTGCAGAGTAAAGAAGATGATCTCAGAATATAACGGGATCGTTGACCATCAATGAGCCAAGAACTGGCAGATGGAGTTTAATTTAGATATTTGTGAGGTTTTGCATTTTGGTAAGTTAAAGCAGGGTTGTGCCCTGGGGAATGTTGCTGAACAAAGAGAACTACGGGTGAAGATTCATAGTTCCTTGTAAGTGGAGTTTAGGTCGGTAGAGTGGTGAAGAACGTTGTTGGCATGCTTGCCTTAATCGGTCAGAGCATTGAGTATAGGAGTAGGGGTAGGGTGTTGCGCTTGTACAGGACGTAGGTGAGGCCACTTTAAGAATACTGCGTACATATCAGTTGAGTCTGCTAAAGGATGGATTTTGTTAAGTTTTAAAGGGTGCAGAAAAGATTTACAAGGATTTTCTGGAACCTGAGGGTTTGAGCTACAAGGAGATGATGAACAGGTTGAGGCTTTTCCCCCTGGCCTATCAGAGACTGAATGGTGACATGACAGAGGTTTAACAAGTCCTGAGGGGTATGGATGGTCTGAATGGGCAAGATCTTTTTCCCAGTGTAGGTGCATCCAGAACTAGACGGCATCGTGTGAAGGTGACAGGGCAAAGACTTAGAAAGGACCTGAGGGGAAACATTTTCATACAGAGACTGGTGGGTGTACTGTCAGAGTAAGTGGTGAAAGTGGTACAATTACACGTTTAAAATGTATCTGGATAGGTACATAAATAGAAATGGTTAAGAGGGATGTGGGTCAAATGCTGACAAGTGGGACGAGATCTGATTAAGATGCCTGATTGGCCTGGACAATTTGGACAAAAGGATCTGTTTCCATGCAGTATGACTCTCTTATTCTCACAACAGGATGAGGGAAAATTCATAAAGGGTCATTCGAATGGGAATTCTCTTCCCCAAATGTTTGTGGTGCCTCTCTGATTACAAATATTCACAGCTGAGTTAGCTAAAGTTTTGACAGAGAAGTGTTTCATGGATAATGGGACACAGGCAGGGAAATGAGGCTGAGACCACAATCTGATCAGCCACAATCTTCATGCCTAGTGGAGAAGGCTCAAATTCTCTAATGACCCACTTCTGCTCCTCAGTCCCATGTTTCTGCATTCCATTCAACACCTCAAACCTGCTAGCAATGGTTTCCCCTCTCTGTAATTTGTGCTTCATTTGTTGATCATGTTGTAGACCCAGATTCACTGTGAATACAGCCCCAAATTTCACCCAGCGATGGCTCACAAAATCCGCTGGTCTCACTGATTGCAACATTCCATAAAAGACCTTCCAGGAAAATAACACCAACTATCATTCCAATAACAGAATGGGAGAACATCAGAAACAGAGGCAGGTCATTCACATCCTAAGCCTGTCTTGCCCTTCACTAAGATCAATCTGACCTGCTCCAAGTCTCAAATCTTCCTCAATGTTCAAGTCTTCTTGAGCACTTCCATAGAACACAGAACAAAGAACAGTACTGATTTGAAGATGCCGGTGTTGGAATGGAGTGGACACAGTTAAAAATCACACAACAACATGTAATAGTCCAACAGGTTTCTTTGGAAGCACACTAGCTTCCTCAGCATCGCCCCTTAATCAGGTGATAGTGAAGGGCTCAATCCTAACACAGAATTTATAGCACAAATTTGCAGTGTGATGGAACTGAAATTATACATTGAAAATTTGATTGTTAAGTCTTTCATCTGTTAGAATACCATGATAGTGTCTCTTCTTTCATATGTAAATCACAAAACCATTTTTTAAAAGTTGCATTCTCAGGTTAACTGTTAACAATGGTGATGCCTCGACAATATGGTGAAAGTGTTGCCTCCCTGAGTTCTCTCTCTATGCCATGATGTTTACATTGATTCTAATCTAAAAAGTGAGATAACGGTGTTTTACATGAATTCATGCAGTTTTTGAGCTCAGAGTTCTACATGAATGCATACAGTTCGGACCTTCATCACTCAACGTTGTGCCATTTATCCTACTCTAAGATCAGACTAATCTACATGCTTCCGTTCACTTTGTTCCATGTGCCTATCCAAGAGTTTCTTAAGTTTCCCTCACGTATTTGACTCTACTATCACTGCTGGCAGTGCATTCGACTCACCCACCACTCTCTTTGTAAAGAATCTACCGCTGATATCTCCCCTAAACCTTCCTCCAATTGCCTTAAAATTATGCCACCTAGTCATAGATATTTCTTCCCTGGGAAAATGCTTCTGGCTATTCACTCTCTCTATGACTCTCATCATCTTGTACACCTCCAGTGAGAAAAGCCCTCGCTCCTCATGGTTTCCTCATAAGACCTGCCCTCCAGTTCAGGCAACATCCTGGTAAATCTCCTACTGGTAAGTGGCACTTAATTAGAATTAATTATGACCTCTCCACTTTTTAGAATCATTCATTGCACAAGGGAAGATGGTTATCATTTGTGGGCATCAATCATCTCAGCCGTGGGACACATCTGCAGGAGATCCTCAGCGTGGCTTCCTCAGCCCAGGTATCTCCAGTTTGTCATCACATAATCCCTACAGTGTGGAATGAGGCTATTCAGCCCACTGAGTCCAAACTGAGCAGATTGGATTCCCGACAGTGTGGATACAGGCACTGCGGCCCAACTAGTCCACAACGACCCTCCGAAGAGTAACCCACCCAGACACATTTCCGTCTGACTAATGCACCTAACATAATGGACAATTTAGCATGGCCAATTCACCTGGCCTGAACATCTTCGGACGATGGGAGGAATCCGGAGCACCCGGATGAGACTTATGCAGACAAGTGGGGAACGCGGAAACTCCACACAGACAGTTGCCCACGGCCGGAATCGAACCTGGGACCCTGGTTCTGTGAGGCAGTGTTAGCTGCTTAGCCACCGTGCCAGCAGAAAAGGGGGCATTCACTTAAATTTACAAAATTTCCAGGACAAGTTGTCCCTCTTCAACTCTTGAAAAAGTCTGAGACCATGTACAGCAAGACGTGGACAACATTCAAGATCGTACTGTTAAAGTCTGGGTAACATTCATGTAACAGCACAGTACATTTCCACAGTAAAACGAGGATTTTATTCAGCACCTCAATCTGGTTTCACAAGAATATGAGGAAGCCATTCATCCCATCAAAACTACTGCGCAAGAAGAAGGATGGACCATTCAGTCCCTCCTGCCAGTTGCACAGGAAGACAGGGAGTCTGTTCTCTCCCACATGTGACGTACATGGGATCAAAAAGAGCCATTTCATACCCGGAGTCACTTACAAAGGAACAGGAAGAGGTTATTCAGCTTGTCAAGCCACTAACACAGGAACAGGAAAGTGTCAGAGATGCTCCAACATCACAAACAAATGGAGCAGGGGCTGCACAGACAGACTGCTCCAAATTGATCCACATGGCTCAATTACTCATGATACATATGTGTTACTTTAACATGGGTTTCTGGCAGTCGGAATGAAGCAAACATTTTTTAGCCATTCTCCAAGTTATCTTCCATCTCCAAGAAGGCAGACCTATGGTCTCCGTGGAGGTGGGAAACCGGTGAGGAATAACTAACTGTTTCAGAATGAAGGTATTGTGGCTGCTGACAGGATTGTGCACAAAGTGACATTCAATGCAGTGTCACACAGTAACTGTGCATCAAAGTGTTCAGAGTTCATTCATAGCCTGCACCTCTCTGTCAATCGACATGGGAGCTCTTCAGATGCACATAAACTGCCGTGAATCAAACATCCAATGAAAAGTATGACATTGTCACCCCTTTCAGCTATTTGGGACATAATGAGATTCTGTCCATACCCATCAAGCTTCAACTTCTTATTCTCTCACAGCGCTAAAGATTAAACACATAGTTACTGCACTCTCTCCTCATGGTAACATCATGCTAGTGTTTAGTCTGGTCAAACTCCCGTACACTCTCTCAGTGGCAAATGGGATCATTGTTTATAAAGCAGATCAAACCTTTACACAAAGCATCAAATACTTTCTCAACAAAACACGATCATTGGGAAAGATATTCTAACTTTGATACTTCAATCATTTTGCCTGAAGAGCCACATATCATTTACTTCCTGCCTCTATATGAATTCTGTCAGTGACTTATGACCAAGGACATCCAGGTCCTTTTCAACAAAAGCACTCGCCAACCTCTCTACCATTTAATAAATATAAATGTACATGATGATATTTGTTGTTCACACCTGAATCATTTTTATACCTTGTGAACAGCTATTGCCCAAACACTGATCCTGCTGCCACCCACCAATCCTTCAATCCAGAGAAAAACAGTATTCTTCTCGTATCTCCATTACCCAATTTTAATCCATGTGGTATATATTCCACCCCTACCTACCCATGGACTCGAACATTCCCCACTCACCTGTATTCAAACATGTCAAACGTCTTCTAAAAATACAAATACTCCACTCCCATTGGTTCTCAACTGTCGATGTCACAACGGACAATCTCCATAAACAGGTTTATCAAAGATCATTTCCCTTTCCTGAATCTAGGCCGAATGTACCAAATTATATAATTATTCTCCAAGTTTCTAGTTGTCACGTTCCTTATAAAAGTTTCCAATATTTTTCCCCTCAGCTGACATCAAGCTATTTAGTTTTCTGTTTTCCCTCTCCATCCTGTTTTAAACAATGAAGTTCACAATAGGTGTTTTCCAGTCTGCAGCATCCTTTCCAGAATCTCACTAGCTTTGAAGAAAAACCAGTAATTCTTTCACTAGCTCTGTTCTCATCTCAATCACTCTGGGATGGAGTTCATCAGATGCAGCAACTTATGAAACTTCAATTCAATTAGATTTTCAATAACATACTCTTCATTAATTCTGATTTCCTGCAGTTTCCCATTTTTACCAATCACTCTTTTCCCCAATATTTCTGGAAATTAGTTTCTGTACCTTCCTCTGTGGAAATGGAACCAAAGCATTCCTCTCAGCACGTAGATAGCTTCAGTCAGCTCGTGAATATATTGGAGGACTGCACTTCAGAGATGGTGGATATATTACCCACTGCTGCCTGCAAAGTTCCAGTATCAATCCAGTTTAATTCATCGTGAGTGCCAGCACAGTCCTGTCCCTGGTATGAGACTACAGGTTATAATGAAGGAGGGGATACAGCTCAGTGACAACCTCAATTTTGAGACAAGCTGGTATTCTACTTTACACCTGAATAGGTGCAGCTTAGACAAATGTTCCTGGAAATCCCAGAGAGTATAGTACAGTGCCCTGCTCCTCCCAGTTTACACAGCTTCCCTTCTTTGTAGTCTCAGTTCCATGTGTTTATCATGGACCCAGCCACACTGTAAATGCAGTATTCAGAGTGGGGTCCCCAGACCCTCGGGGTTCCCTGAATGAACCCAGTAGCTGACTTCACAATCCTGACAACACCATCCACAGAACGTCCACTGACTTTCTAGATGACAGCAACAAGTCAATTCCCCACACCCACAGTGCATCCATTCAGTGTTGAAAATGCCTCGGTCTCCTCAGTTTCTCTTCCTGGCTGAGAAAGCTGTTACATCTCCACACAGTCGCACAGTAACAATCCCTCTCTCCAGAGAAGCAGTTGACAATGGAACATTACGTTTCTCTCTATCTCAGCGACTATAAGTATTGCTGATGGAGCTGATCACGACACTCAGAGACGAGAGATAGAGGAACATTACTCACAGTAAGCAGGGACATCACGTAATAAATATGATATTCAGGAATATGTGAAAAGGGGAATTGTTAGAATAACTTCCCATTCTGTTTTCCTTCCAGTCCATCATCAGCAATCATTTTGCTTGCTTTTCCTTTCTCTCTCTCTCTCTCTCTCTCTCTTTCTGGACATCATCCACTCAACACAAACCTCCCACTCACCCTTCCAACCATCCCTGATATAATAATATTATTTCTCAGTTGTATTCAGTTTTGATAGGTTCACTGAACTCGAAACGCTATTTGTGTTTCTTCTGACAGACTGCCATACCTGCTGAGATTCTCCAACATTCTTTCAAACGGTGGAGAATTTTATTTCAGATCGCCAGCATCCGCATTTCCTTGGTTATTTCACCTTTAATGTTGTTGTTTCACGGGATGCCAGCACCACTGCCAAGGGCAGCATTTGTTGTCCATCCTAACTTCCCTTGACCACGCAGCCGTTTGTCAAGGCAATACAGCGGCAACCATATTGTTGTGGATCTGAGGTAACACTTAGTTCAGTAATAATGAACATGTTAGGTTTCTTTACCAAAGGTTATTAATAAACGAAGAAAAGAAATCCTGATGGTTTATCGTTGCCATGAGTGAATATAGGTTTCATTCCAATTTTTGTCATTGGAATTTAAATTTAGTCATCGCCTGTGATAGGATTTCAGACAGTGGTCTTAGAATCAAAACCCGTGCCTCTGAATTACACAGTCAGTGACATTATTACTTTGTTTAAGTTTCCCTGATGTGAAGTAACTGTAGAGACAAGAACAAGTTTGTGGTCAAAATATTTGTAACTGGAAGAGAGGTCAGAAGTGAACTGGAGCCATAAAATCTGTTGTTAACGAAGGGGTAGGTGATGGCGAACTCAGCAACAGAACTCAGGCAGAGCTGGAGATTGGAGATATTATGAAGATGGGTGTCAGCAGGTTTGAGCACAGAGAGAATATGGAGACAGAAAATAGTTCACGGGTAAAAAGGGACTCAAGTTTCAGAACAGTCTTGTTCCTTCTCAGATTTTTATGAGTAAGTAGTTTGGAAATGCATGAGAAGGAAGTGGCGTTTGTGACTGAAATGTTATGTATTTGTTAAATATAATCAACCAGAATAGCAATAACATTCAGAATCATTTATAGAATCGACAGAGATAGACTTACCAGGAACACCAATAATAGCGAGGATGGGATAGTACCCTGCTTGAATAATCATCAGTACGGCTTGTGTCCACAACTCTAACCATGGCCAATCCTGAGAAAGCCAATAAAGACCCCAGGATAAACTCCTGTCCACTGTTGGAACATTCCAGCCTAATATTCTCAAATTCAAATCCATTGTTGGAAAATTCTAATGTTCTCAGATTCTGGTTTCTCTCTCTTTTTCTCTAGCTGCTGACCCAATCTTGTTGAGGCTGACTCTGCGCCGAATACTATGGCATTATAAGTTGAAACAAGACCCTAATTATGGAAGAGGGAAAGCCTCCAGTGACCCAGTTAGGTCCAGGAAGACTCATATCAATCACAGAGGATGTTGGATTCCTTGGATGCTGCCTGACCTGCTGCGCTTTTCCAGCAACACGTTTTCAGCTGCTATTCATCACAGTCACAGAAAAAACAGCTCCAGTTAACCCATTTCACGGCAACTCTGATATATCACAATAATTGGTGTGGGTGGGATTTTGATATCGATTATTATTGGTCTAATGGCATATCTCCAGTTGAAAACATAGAGGTGGGGGAGCGAGATAAATCTTTCTCTTCACAAGCTCAATGATTCTGCTGTGTTTTGGCAGTGTAGGAATTGCTGGGCTCCCGAAGCCGTTTGTGTCTGATTACCAGGCCTGCTGCATCTTTTCATTTTATTTATTTATGTTTAACTTTGACTTTTGTCTGTACAGCATTTAACGATGAGGTGGGTTTAGGCATTTTTGAGAGACACCTACAGGGCCATAGACGATGTAGATACAGTCCATTCCTTGTGTTCTTGCAGCCGCTGACTGGTCCTGTGGTGTGATGGTCGAACTCTCACAGAACCAGGATTCTTAGTTTTACCTTTCAGTAGTTATTGCGGGGGTCTCAGCAGAGTTGGAAGGCAGTAAATCCCTCCCGGGTGCTACACACTCTCTCTGTGATTTCTCTCAGAACTGTCTATTGATGGTCTCTACTCCTGGATTGGAGAACTGCATGTGAGACAATCTGTTTCCTGCATTTGTTTTTTGAAAAAAGTGTGCTTATTGGATGATACCATATTGGAGCAGTTACTGTATAGCTGTTACGTAAACTATTATTCTGCTAAGTTTTCCAACAGAATTAAGTTATTGCAAGTTCCTCTTCCTTTTGTTGTCTTCTTTCGACAGTATTCGAATAAATAGTGTTTTGCTTAATGTCGAATATTTTTACCAAGTCAATTCTATCTGAAACACATCACCTCACATTTACCAGTGGAATGGGCCGAGCTGGAGGAGTGATAATCATGTAAGGAATTATATCGGATACGGAATCCACCTCTCAGATCCAGCCCGGATAAGTATTAGCCCTGATGTGAGATGTGACCCACTCAGCATGAAGCACTGCGTAGACCACGCTGGTGTACTTCTCAGCAATCCGTCCAGGATCTAACACTGTTTAGAACTCACCAGCTCACGACTTATCTGTCCAACAGGCACTGATCTATAAACTTGGACTAGATAATCTTTTCAGCACAGGGCGCTGTGCAGAACACACAAAGGCGTTGTTCTATACACACGGACTGGATATATGTGCAGCATGGGGAGCTGTGCAGTGAATAGCAGTGAATTTATCTAATAATGTGGAGCAGTTATCTTCCAAGCATACACAGCTATGTACACCAATCACTGCATTGCTGCGTAACACTGTGTTAGATCACTGCCCAGCGCGGGGGAACTTGCAGCTCATGCTGCAAATGAGAGGATGTGCAGCTTCCTCCATTTCCAGCTCCATATCTACATTGTGGCATGACACACGGGTGCTGTGGATGCGAAACTCACTGCCAGAGAGAGATGGCGGGGGCATCAGTTTAAATACCAACAAATCGGATGAGCTTGGTTAAAAGAGAGAGGGAGATTGAGAGAGAATTTCACAGAAGGATCTGAGGGTAGGTTTAAAAATTGTGGAATGAGAACATTTCGATAGTATCTTGCAATATAGGTTACTGTTTCCAGGAATGATGGGTGAGAAGGATATTGGTGTCAGTTAAGATGATGGAGAGTTTTGGATAAACATTTATCCTGCAGTGTTGTAACTGGGAGTGGGATCAGCAGAGTCTTCGACTCATTGGGCTGAATCTAACAATAATTTGTCTCAGTGCCATTTTCATTGAGTGTGACAGAAGGAATGTCCGCACGAGGCCGAGCTAGTATCCTGGTGTTATCTTATCGAACTCACCTCATTACCTACCCACTCCACCCCATGGTGTCCCTCATTCAATACCAGCCCGACTTTCGCAGACATCATGGCTGGAGTTACACACCATCGCTCGAGTACCCCTGATATTCAGTGATCCCTGCCACTGCTGCCATCTTTAAAAGGCCAATGGGCACACGGTTGAGCTTTCTCCATTTGGAGCTGCCCTGCACAGTTTACCCCGAGCATGTCAGATTGGGAAATTACACCACAGCTTGTCGACAGGGGCACGGAATTCCTGGTGAATTGTCTAGTATAGAGCGGGACCATTCTCTTCCCAGAGGGAGCCGCACCACCAGACTCATCAAACATGATCTGAGCACACCACTCAGCTGAGTGCAGTATCTGCGGTCCAAAGAAAAGTCCATCAAGACAGTAAAAGCATCAATAACCTTCTCTGCTCTGTCAGGATAAGGGTCACCATATTCTCTCTACTCTCTCACACTCACTGTATATCTGTTAGCGCCTTACCCAGAATAAGCCTCCAGCACTCTCACCACTGCAATGCAGCACTTTCTCTCTCCCTCTCTCTCACCTACGCAATACCCCCACATGGTTATAAAATGTTCTTATGAGTGCTGTTTCTAGAATTCTCTGGATGATATCATTTGTACAATGTTCCAGATAATTTTCAAAATAATTCAACTTTAGCAAAATTTCCATCCTCCAGTATGTAACGCATCAGAGGAAGGAGCAGAGTTTTACTTTTTTCAAAATCACTCAGGATGAAAGTGCCTCATGAGGCCATTAAGCCTCTCAAATATGCTCCATAATTCAGACAAAGGGAACACCTAAATACTTGAACACTCACTCTCTTCTTGAAGACAGGCGCCACTTTGGAGTTTCGCCAGTTTCACTGGAACACGCCTGTAATCCCGAGAGTTATGGAATATTTCACACAGTGCCACCAGTCACTCTGTAACCACTTCTTTTCGAGCAAGCTATGAATTGCTGATGAGTTGTTTACCCTTGGACTTTTCTGTTTTGGAAAGGCCTTGTTTGTTTTGTTAGAGACTATGCAAAACTTTCATCTGACGACAATTTTTATTTATAATGTTGAACCTATTTGTGCCTACCCTGTGAGGAACGATGTAAAATACTGTTTTAAATTCTCTGCCTGTTCCCTGAAAACACTTCCCCAGTCAGATCCTCCCGATGTCCCACATATTCTCTCCTGCCTTTCTTCCAAGGGTCACAGATAGATCATGAACTTTTTTTATTTGATATGGGAAAACTCTTGCCGTTAGTTTCTTTTCATATATCATGCCAGTTTTGGAATATTTTTCTTTTTATTTTGTTTTATACAATCTGCTTCTGGTTCCAGAAGTAAACTTCCCAAATGTGGCCACGCCAGAGAGCCCCACTCTGAATTCTTCAGTTTGTGATTGATTAGCAAACTTCACAGTCTTTGTGCATCATGGGTGGTTCATCGTCACATCTTCATATCATCTTCTTTTTGACCAGAGTCAATCATTACTGAGCGTTATTAAGCAGTATCTGCTTAAATGATTACCCCCCCCCCCCCCCCCCACACACACACACACACACATCTGCTGACATTCACCTATGTCTGTTTTCACACTCCGTATTTGACCAGATATATGACATAAATCTGCATTTGAAATACCTGGCTCTTTTCAATCATTGAGGGGCAATCTACGTATGTGGCTGAACATATGATCAGCTGAGGATGTCTCCATTCTCCCAATTTCCCTGCCTCTGTCATTTCTGTGAGATGATGCCGCATTCCTTTGGGAAGCTTCATACATGTCATCCTTTTCATTCAAACGAGAAAACCCTTCACTCTGATGGACTGAGCTTTCAGCTGTGTCTGTCCCGTCTCCCTCATTTCTGCCCTCACTCCATCCCCTCCTCCCCAGAACAATGATAGATCTCCCTTGTCCTCACTTCCTATTGCACTAGGATCTACATTCACTGAATCATCCTCCACTGCTTCCACCACCTCCAGCAGGACAGCACCATCAAGCACGTCTTCCCCTCCCGTCCACTGTCAGTATTCCACAGGGACCACTCCTTCTGTGGCACCCTCCATCATCCCGAACACTTCCCCACACCCCCATGACACCTTCCCATGTAAATGCAGAAGATGCAACATTTGCCCATTCACCTCTTCCCTCCTCACTGTCTAAGACCCTAAACACACCTTCCAGGTAAAGCAACATTTCACTTGTACACTTTCAATCCAGACTCCTATCATTTATGCTCACAATGCAGTCTCCTTTACACTAGTGAGCCAAAGCGAAACTGTTTTGAGGAACATCTCCACTCTGTCTGTATAAATGACCCTGGCCTTAGTTCTCTGGCAGGATGCAGAGTGAGAATAAAATTGTCCCTCTCAGGACGGCAGCCAGTGCCTACCAGTGTTCCACACGAGCCAATGTTGGGAACACAACATTTCACTTTGGAGGTTAATGATCAGAGTGTGTGTGTGTGTTGGGGGAGGGGGGGGGAGAATGCATTCTGGCTACATTTGCAGATAATGCAAAGATAGGTGGAGGGGCATGTAGTATTGAGGAGGCAGGGAGCCTGCAGAAAGATTTCGACAGTTTAGGAGAGTGGGAAAAGGAGTAGCAGATGGAACACAATGTGGGAGAGTGTGAGGTCATGCACTTTGATATGAAGAATACAGGCATGGACTATTTACTAAATGGGGAAAAAAATCAGAAATTTGAGTAACAAAGGGACTTGGATTCCAAGCCCAGGATTCGCCTTAGATAAACTTGCAGGTTGAGTCAGTTAAGAAGGCAGACGCAAAGTTGTCATTCATCTCGAGAGGAGTAGGATACACTGATGGGGATTCTGAGGCTTTCTAAGGCTCTGGTCAGACCACATTTCCAATATTTTGTGCCTCATACCTCAGTAAGGATGTATTAGCCGTGGTGTGTGTCAAGAGAATGTTCACCAGAAATGAAAAACTTAACACATGAGGAACGTTGGAGAACACTGGGTTTATACTCGATGGAGATTAGAAGGATGAGGGGGGATCAGTTGATACTTACAGAATACTGAATGACCTGGATACAGACAAAATTGGGAGGACGTTGGCACTGGCAAGAGGACGCAGGCTTAGAGCAAAGGGAAAATCCATTAGGATGAAGATAAGATGAAACATCTTTAGCCAGAGAGTGATGAAATTGTGGAATTCCATACCACAGAAGGCTGTGGAAACCAGATCATTTGGCACCAACGATATAACCAGGAAAGGGACTGAGGATCTGAAAAGTGACTACAGAGAGTTAGATTGGAAGCTGAAGAGCAGGGCGAGTAGAGTAGTGATCTCAGGTTTGCTACCAGTGCCACGAGCTAGTGAGATGACGATGAGGCAGCGAATGCAGCTTTAAACGTGACTGCGAGGTTGGTGCAGGAGGGAGTGCTTCAGATACCTAGGCATCGGGATACATTCTGGTAAGGTGGGACCTGTACATGAAGGACGGGTTGCACATGAACTGGAGGGGAATAAATGGCCTGTTTGGGAGGTTTGCTCGTGTGATTCTGGCGGGTTTAATCTAGTTTGGCAGGGGTGTAGGAATCAGACCACATGTCTGAGACGGGGTTCGTTGCAGACGGGACAGTGACAGGGTATATTGAACCTATCAGGAAGGTTTCTCACGCGATGAAACAAAGGGATCAGTTAAAGTGTGTCTGCTTTAATGCAAGGAATGTCCGAAATAAGAGTCTGAAATTAGAGCATGGATCAGTACTTGGGGCTACGATGTCGTGGCCATAACGGAGACTTAGGTTTCACAGGGACAGGGATGGTTGCTTGATGTTTCAGGGTTTAGAACGTTTAAAAATCTTTAGGGGCGGCACGGTTGGCGCAGTGGTTAGTACTGCTGCCTCACAGCGCCAGAAAACCGTGTTCAATTCCCACCTCAGGGAACTGTCTGTGTGGAGTTTGCCATTTTCCCCGTGGGTTTCCTCTGGGTGCTCCTGTTTCCTCCCATAACCCAAAAATATGCAGATTGGGTGAATATGTCGTGTTAGATGAAGGTGTAAATGCAGAGGAATGGTTCTGATTGGGTTGCTCTATGGAGGCTTAGTGTGTGTTTTTTGGGCTGAAGGCCTGTTTCCACACTATAAGTAATCTAATCTTAAAAAAGAACAGGGTGGGTGAAAAATGAGGAGACGGTAAAGCATTGCTTATCAGAGAGTGTGTCACAGCTACAGAAATGAAGGTTGTTTCGGAAGATTTGTCTACTTCCAGTATGGGTGGAAGTTAGGAACAGCAAGGGAACAGTCACCGCATTTGTGGGTTTCCTATAGACCATCTAATAGCAGTGGAGAGATTGAAGATCTCATAGGCGGGCAGATTCTGGAAAAATGCAATAGTAGCAGGATTATTGTTATGGGTGATTTCAACTTTTCCAACATCAACTGGAACCTCCTAAGGTGCACATGGTGTGGATGAAGCCGTTTTTGTCAGGTGTGTTCAAGAGGGTTTCCTTGCTCAGTATGGAGACAGACCGACGAGGGGAGAGGCTATTTTGGATTTGGTGCTCGGCAACGAGCCAGGACAGGTGTCAGAACTCACGATGGAAGAGCACTTTGGTGAAAGTGATCACAAATGCCTCACATGTCGCATAGTCTGGGAGAGTGAAAGGAGCAGTTTCCGAGGGAAGATATTTAATTAGGGCAAAGGAAATTATGATGCTGTCAGACAGGAGTTGGTAAGTATAGACTGGGATCAATTGTCCCACAGAAATGGCACAGCAGACATGTGGAGACTGTTTAAGGAGCAGTTGTTGCGAGTGATACATAAATGTGTTCCTCTGAGACGGGTAAGAAGGGGTAAGATTAAGGAACCTTGAATGACGAGAACAGAGGAACGTCTCGTCAAAAGGAAGCAGGCAGCTTACGTAAGATGGGGGAAGCAAGGATCTAGCACAGCTTTAGGGATTACAGGCTTGCTAGAAAGGAGCTCAGAAATGGACTAAGGCGAGCCATGGTGGGGCACGAAAAACGCTTGGCAAGAAGGATTAGGGAGAATCTAAAGGCATTTATCTCATACATGAGGAATAAGAGAATAATCAGCGAGTAGGTAGGGCCGATCAGGGATAGTGTAGAGAACGTATGCGTGGAGGCTGAGCAGATAGGGGAAGCCCGAAATGAGTTCTTTTGCTTCGATTTTCACCAAGCAACGGGAACTTGTTGTAAATGAAAACTTCGAGGAGCTGGGCCAGATCAGTCTTGACCAGGTCAAGATTGATGAAGTTGATGTGCTAGCAATTTTGGAAAACTTTAAGATGGATACGTCCCCAGGACCAGATTTATCCTAGACTGCTCCAGGAAGTTAGAAAGGCGGTTACTAAGCAGCTGGTGAGGACATTTGCCTCCTCATTCCCCACAGGAGTTGTACCAGAGGATTGGAAGGAGGCGAATGTTGCTCCTTATTTCAAGAAGGGTAATAGGGAAATCCCTGGCAATTAGAGACCTGTCAGTCTTACGTCTGTGGTCAGCAACATTTGGAAAAAATACTGAGGGTTTGTGTGATTAAATCTGTCAGCATGGTTTTGGGAGGGACCGGTCATTCCTCACAAATTTTATTGATTTCTTTGAGGAGGTGTTAAGATAGGTCGACGACAGTCGATCAGTGGACGTGGTGCATGTGAACTTTAGCAAGGTATTTGATAGGGTTCCCATGGAAGGCTCATTCATAAAGTCAGGAAGTATGGGATACAGGGAGATTTGGCTATCTGGATTCAGAATTGACTAGCTGGCAGAGGCAGACAGTGGTTGAAGATGGAAATTATTCTGCTTGGAGGACAGTGTTGAGAGGAATCCCACAGGGCTATGTCCTTGGGCATCTGCTCTTTGTAGTTTTTATAAATGACTTGGATGATGTGGTTGTGGGGTGGATTAGTAAATTTGCCAATGACACAAAGGTTGGAGGTGTCGTCGATAGTATAGAGCGTGACTGTAGGCTGCAGCGCGACATAGACAGGATGCAGAGATGTGCTGAGACATGGCAGAGGAGTTCAACCTGGGTAAATTAGAAGTGATGCATTTGGGAAGGTCAAATTCGAATCCTGAGTATAGCATTAAATATAGGATTCTTGGCAGTGTGGAGGAACAGAGGGATCTGTGTGTGCAATGCATAGATCCCTCAAATTTGCCACCCAAGTGGATAGGGTGTCAAGAAAGCATATGGTGTTTTGGCTTTCATGAACAGAGATAGAGTTTAAGAGCAGTGAGGTTTTGCTGCAGTTCTACATGTCCCTGGTGAGACCACACTTGGAATATCATGTCCACTTGTGGACCCCATACTATAGGAAAGATACAGAGGCTTTGGAGAGGGTGCAAAGAAGGTTTATCAGGATCCTGCCTCGACTGAGGGCTTGCTTTATGAAGAAAGGTTGAACAAGCTTTAACCTTTCTCTACGGAGACAAGGAGGAGAGAGGAGATCTGATCTGTCCACAATAATGAGAGGAATAGAGAGAGTCAATACCCAGAGACTTTTCCCCAGGGCAGGACTGACTCGTATGAGAAGTCAAAGTTTGAAGATATTAGGAGGAAGGTAAAAGGGAGACGTCAGAGGTAGGTTCTTTACGCAGAGAGTTGTGAATGCATGGAATGCATTGCCAGCTCTGTTGGTGGAAGCAGAGTCATTGGGAAGATTTATCCGACTCTTGGACATGCACGTGGATAGCAGTGAGTTGAGGGGTGCATAGGTTAAATTACTACATTTTACTTTAGGATTCAATCTCGGGACAACATCGTGGCCCAAAGGGCCTGATCTGTGCTGTACTGTTCTATGTTCTATGTTCTATTTAGTATAGTTAAAACAGACTCAGATAAGTTCTAGGTTGACAAGGGGATCAAAAATACATGACAGGAAGAGGGAAATGGGGTTGAAAATCTATCAGTCGTGATCGAATGGCGGAGCAGACTTGATGGTCCGAATGGCTTCATTTCTGCTCGTATAGAGTTGTGGCCTTATAATATTTCGGCCCTGGATGGCACGGTGGCTCAGTGGTTTGCACTGCTGCCTCATGGCATCAAGGAACTGGATTCGATTTGCTCTGGGTGTTCTAGTTTCCTGGCTCAGTTCAAAGTTGTGTAGGTTAGGTGAACTAGCCATGCTGAATTATCGATTGTGTTCAGGGATGTTGGTGTTAGGGGCAATAGTCAGGGGTCTATGTACAGTATTAGGGTAGAGAATGGGATTGGTTTGCATACTCTTTGGAGGGTCACTATAAACCTGTTGGGCTGAAGGGCCTGTTTCCATACTGTAGTGAATCTATGAAAATGCAGGTTGCTGCAATGTTCCAATGAAGTGCAACCCAAGCTCGAGTAACACCTCACTTTACACTTTGGTACGTTACAGTCTGTAGGAGTTAATATTCAATTCCATAAATTCACAGCCTGAACCCACTATGGCTGTTCTCCATTATCCGTACACTCTCCCTCCTGGGCTCCCTAAGTTAGTGTCTTTTTTTGTTCCATTCAACAGAGAAAACCAATTTCTAATATTTACACATTTATATACACCCATTATATATGTGTGTCTCTTTCAACATAATTTAAAGCCCATTTGTCTTTCACAATGGGCCTCCAAACATTCTTTCCCACCTCTGCCAAGATACTAAAATGCTCACTTTTCAAACCTTTACACGTCTGAAGAAGATTTGCACTGGACTTGAAACATTAACATTGTTTCTCAGTCTCTGCAGATGTTGCCAGACTCTTGAGTTCCTTCAAAAATGTGACAAATTGGAGGTATGGCATCATGACGATACCCAAACAGGACGAGAATTTTTAAAAAAGAAAATTGTCGGTCATCAGAAAGCGGGATCGGGCACTGTGTACAGGGGAGCAGGGTGACCGGGACCCCGTGCGAATGAGGACAGGCAGCAGAATTGTATTGCAGATATTGCAGCTCAAACTGGGCATTCATGTGATGTTGTAAATCACAGCAGCTGTAGTAGCATCAGCAGCAGTAGAATTATATTCAACCACAATATAGTCTCTCAGTCTCCCATTACCATGAAGCCGATCTCCACTTCAGTGATGAGTGTGGGTGAACATGCCACGGTTAGAACCGTCTGTACCTAAACCTGATGACAACCCATTCAAGCTACCGCACTTACTGCTTACATTAATAAACATCAGAACTAACATCTGATAGAGAGGGCGCCATGATCCCAAGACTGTGACCACTTCTTTTAAAACCAGCTGTGAATTACTGCTGGCCTGTCTACTCTTACTCTCACCTGTTAGAAAAATCCTTCTTCCTTTTGTTAGAGACGGTTCAAGAACTTCCCTCCTATTACCATTTTGTTTACATCATTGAAAAACTTACTGTACCTTCCCCTGTGAGGAATGATGTAAAACATGGGTTTAAATTATCTGTCTGCTCCTTGTAGCCAATGCTTCAGTCACATCCTCCAATTATCCTCAGTATACTTTCCTAATTAATTACACCTAAGATAACACTCATCTTGAACTTTTTTTATATGCTCGGAAAAGTTCTTGCTGCTTGTTTTTGTATTTCTTGCCAATTTACTACATCATGTCTTTTCTCCCCTTTTCCTCGCTTTCTAGATTCATACAGTCATATCGCGCACAAATAGACCCTTTGGTACAACTTGTCCATGCTGGCCAGGTTTTCCAAACTAAACTAGTCTCATCTGATTGCATTTTGTCCATATGCCTCTAAACTTTTCCCATACATATGTTCGTCCTACTGAGTTTTAAATGTTGTTGCTGAACTTGCATCTCCCACTCTTCCTCTGACAGCTCATTCCATATACACACATCACCCTCTGTGTGAAAACGTTGACCCTTCGTCCATTTCAAATCTTCCCTCTTTCATCTTAAATCTATGCCTTCTATGGTTGAACTTCCCCCGTCCCCGGGAAAAGACCTTGGCTATTCACTCTATTCATACCTCTCATGATTTTATAAACGTCTACAATGTCACCCCTCAACCTCCTACACGCTATCTGACACTAACTTTATGAACAAGCATTTACAGATAAAGCACTGCAAATTTGAAACAGTATTCAAATGACGGGTAAATAACATTCAGCCCAAACTTCACACTGTGATTTGTTTTTTCACCATGTTATAGTACTAAGGCAGCAGGAAACTCTTACGAGTACCAATAAGAGGTCAAACACCTGAATTGCTTTGTCTAAATGGGGTGATGATCTCTACAGTGAGAGCGCATCACAGGCCTGAACCATATAAGAAGGGGACTTCTTGTACCACACACTCAGCGTGCAGTTGCCTTTAGTAGAGTGAGATGAAGGCTGATTATACCTTATGAAATTTGGATTGCAGTGTGAATTCAGTGCAAAGGGGGATAGGTGTTTTCAATAAGGTTTACTCAAAGAAGGAAACTTTCCAGAGTGAGATGTGTGGGAGGTGGAAAACAGATTGGATGGAGAGGTCGAGCCACATTGAGACCAAAGGCAAAGTGGCAGCACTAAACGCAGCTTGATGCTACTGCAGAGTAGGTAGACTTGATCAAAGAGTTTCAGGTGAAGAGGGGAGGGACCATAATGTAAGAGAATGTACTCTGTAATTTGAGAGGGAGAACCTGGAATCACGAAGAGGACGCGAGCAGGGAAGAGGATGGAGCAGCAATGGCAGTAGTTTCTGTGTGGAATTCAGGAAGCACAGCTGAAATTCATGCCGAGCATCTGCTTCTGGTCCCTGCAATAAACAATCTAAATCTGGCCCTCCACTAATGCTCTTCAGTTGTACCCTTGAGAGCCTTTGTCAACCATGGGTGGTTCATCTTCTTATCGAGTTCTTCTTTTTGAACAGAAACAAAAATTACTGAGCGGTTTGGGATAACTGTTTGAATTTCTGCTCACGTATACTCACTGTCCTCCTCTGGGTATGTTTTCACATTCCGCTTCAGACCAAACGTGAGACAGAAATCCTCAAATTAGATGTCTGGTTCTTTTCAATCATTCAGGGGGATCTTCTGCCTGTGGCTAAACACAAGATCAGCGGAGGCTGACTCCATTCTCCAAGTTTCTACATCTCTGTTGTTTCTGTTTGACGATGCCACATTCCTGTAAGCTGCGTCTAATGTGACCTCCTTTTCCATCAAACCAGAAATCCCCGAACTCTGGTGGACAGGGCCTTCAGCTATGACTGTCCCATCTCCCAAGGTGTTTCCATCAATCTGTCCCCTCCAATCCCTGAACAATGATAGATTCCTCCTTGTCCACACTTCCTCCTGCCCGAGAATCCACATTCACATATTCATCTTACGCCATTTCCACCGTCTCCAGCAGGACAGCATCATCAAACACATCTTCCCCTCCTGTCCTCAGTCAGTATTTCACAGCGACCGTTCCCTCTGTGTCACCGACCATCACCCCGAACGTTTCCCCACTCCCCCATGACACCATCCCATGCAATTACAGAAGCTGCAACACTTGTCAATTCATCTCTTCCCTCCTCAATGTCCAAGGCCCAAAACATAGCTTCCAGGTGAAGCAGCATTTCACTTGTAACCTTTCAATCTGATCTCCCGTCATTGCTGCTCATAATGCAGTCTCTTTATATTGGCGAGACCAAACAGAGACTGCTTTGAGGAACACACCCACTCTGTCGGTAGAAATAACACTGACCTTCTCATTGCTTCCCATTTCAATAACTTACCTTGCTCTCATGCTAACATTTCAGCCCTGGGCTGCTGCAATGTTCCAAGGCAGCACAATCCCAGCTCGAGTAACAATTCACGTTACACTTTCGTACCTTACAGCCTTTAGGAGTTAATGTACAATTTCACAATTTCACAGTCTGACCCCATTATAACTGTTCTCCAATTTCCGTACAATCTCCCTCCTGCTCTCCCTCTGACCTTGTGTGGTTGTATCTTCTTTATCGTTCACTCAATAGAGAGAACCTCTTTTCCCCATTCACATCTCAATTTAAAGCTATTTCACATGATATTCTCGTTCACCACTACTAAAAGCATGTTTATCTTTTGCCACGCCCTCTTTTACCCGTCAACCCACTCCCCACATCTGTCAAGGGAGTATAAAGCTCATTTTCCAATCCTTTTCAGTTCTGAAGAAGTGTCATACTGGACTTGAAACGCTAACTCTGTTTCTCTGTCTCTGCAGATGATGCCAGACCCGTTGAGTTTCTCTAGAAATGACTAAGATCAGAACAAGTTTTCTGTAAAACAAATTACTATGGATACTGGAAATGAAAATCAAAAATTGGTGGAGAAAATGGGAGCTTTGTAGAAGGGTCACTGGTCCTGAAAGATTAACTCTGCTTTCACTCCACAAGATGCTGCCAGACCTGCTGAGTTTCGTCAGCAATTTCTGGTTGTGCACAAGTTCCATAGACGTGTATTAAAGCTGCTCAAACGCTTGGCCTAACACGGAATGCACTGGGAAGTGACCGATAATGCAAGGTGCACAAATTCATTGATCTGAAACTGCATAGGGCAGGCATATCTGACACTACAGAGCTCTTAATCTTGGTCAGGGAGAGAAACAGAGGGGAACACATTCACATCAAACACAGAAGATGGCATTGGGGTATGGAAAAGATTCAGATGCATATGTTAAGGGGTTTGAGTAAAGTAACAAATTGGAGGCGTGACACCAGGGAGAGACCCTCAGCACAATGAGAATAGGAAAATGGAAGTGTTACCACATCAGAAACCAGGCTAAGACACTAGTACAAGACTGATGGATGAATGGGTCTTGGTGTGAACTGGGGGACAGTCAGTAGAATTGAATTGAACATATTGGAGCTCAAACTGGGCATTCATGTGGTGCGGTAGAATCACAGCAGCAGCAGAATTGTATTCAACTATAATTTGTAATATTTTCCCCAGGATAATCCCTCAGCCTACCATTAACATCAAGCTGAACTATGATTCAGTGACGAGTGTGGGTGAACATGATAGGGTCGGAACCATGTGTAACTAAACCTGATGACAACCCATTAAAGCTACTGCACTTGCCTGGTTACATTCGAAACAGCAGGACTAACATCTGATACAGAGGGCGAAATGATCCCAAGACGAACAGATCATATCGAAGTTCTGCAGTGCTGCCACATCCAGACATAAATGTCGATGGACTATTAAACAACTCACTGGAGGAGAGGACTCCATAAATATCGCCATCCTATATCACGGGACAGCCCTGTACATCAGTGTAAAAGACATGGTTGTATTATCTGCACCGTCCTCAGCCAGAATGTTGAGTTGATGATCCACCTCAACCTCGCCATGCTGCCCGCAGAATCACAGATCTCAGTCTTTAATCGATCTGATTTGCTGTATGTGACATGGAGAAACAGCTGAACACAGGAGATACGACAAAGGCAATGGGCCCTGACTCCATTCCTGCAATAGGACTGAAGCCTTGTGCTCTACAACAAGCCGTGTCCCTGGGGAAGCTGTTTCATTCCAGCTCCAACTCTGACATCTCGCTGGCAATGTGAAAATTTACTCAGCTATGTCCAATCCCGTAACAAGGGAATAACTACTGTCTGACCATTTACCACGCCCTTGGTCCCGTCGCGATAGTCAAATTGGTGGGATTTCTTTTTGACAGAGCTGTCAAGCAGCACAGAAATAACCAGCTCAGTGTGGTTTCAGATAGGTCCCCATGTAGAGATGGTGCTGTTGTGGAAACGTCACTGGATTACTAATCGAGACTAGGCTAATGCTCTTGCAGCTGGTGGACGTTATAATTAATAAAATATCGAGATGTAAATCCTGGAGTCATTAACAGTGACCTTGAAGCCAATGTCGATTGTAACCACCAATTTCCTTCCCCAATGTACTTTCAGGAAGTGAATCTCCCTTGCTTTCCTGGTCTGGCCTAATCGTGACTCCAGACACACAGACATGTGATAACCTCTTCAATGGTCTCTGAAACAGCCAAGCAAGACACTCTATTGTCTCAAACTCTTCTGGGGTCTTAAAGGATAAAACAGATCACCCGACTCCACCCTCACTATTGGAACGGCAAATACTACCGTGTTGACTCTGCAGAGATCTGCTTCCTAACATCTGACAGTAGGTGGCAACATTTACAGAGCTTTCTCACAGACTGCACAGAAACATCGGGAAATGAGGAGGTCATTCAACACACTGAGCATCCTCCATTCTAGTTCATGGTGAAAATCTCCTAAATTCAGTTTTCCCCACACAGTGTTCATATCCTTTAGTATGCTTAAACATGGGAACACATAAAATAGGATCTACTGTATTCGCTTTGGTCCATCAGTTTTGATCCTCCATTCAATATACAGGCAGTTATCCAATAAGGCGTGTTTATTAAACGCAAATTCGCTGCAACACAATTCGTGAATTGTGCCCCTTTCTTTATAAAGCGAGCTCCCATTCACTGTTATGGGAGTCCGTCTCTGGCACCAGCTGAACAGTAAATCCCAGCCTCAGCATCCCTCTGTCTGCCAAATGCACCCTCAGTGTGTTCAGCTAAAGCAGGAATATAATCCGCTCAGCAAGCCTTGAAACTGAGCCTGAATGTGGGATTTGTAGTCTACATTTAGAAGGAAATTAATTTCAAAACCGGGAGGGGAATATCTTGGAGAGAATTGGATTTCCACATAGGCATCACGTGGTCAATCAGCTCGCGTGCTTTCTGGTGAAGATCTTGGTGAAAGATGCAGGGCTGTAGTCAGTGACTGTCATGTTAAAGTGTGACATTTACACTATTAATTCATTACAGTATTTATTTATAATGAATTAGAGATTTATGTAGCCTGTGCTATTGTTTGCAGGCACAGGAAGAATGTGCAAACTCCACAGAAACAGTGTCCCGAGACTGAAGCTGAACCCAGATCTATGGTTCTGGGAGGCAGCAGTGCTAACCACTGAGCTACCCACTGTGGGCAACACAACTTACCTGCACAATACAACACTCGAAATATGGGAAAACAGTAGGGAGATTCCATAAGCCCCCAAACTTGTCATTAAGCAACAGGAGGAGGACATTGAGATCTTGGGCGGCTTGGTCAGGTAAAGGTGCAGGACATGCCTGCCATCGGGACTATAGTGTAGGAACACCAGGAGGACATTCAGCTCATCGTGTGTGTAATGCAGGAACAGAATGAGTCCAATCAGCCACCCATGCCCCTTACACAGCAATTGGAGCAGATCTTGTGCAGCCTCGTGCCTATTTCACGGGAACTGAAATGGACTGTCGAGGTTATGGAAAAGGATGAACTTAGAAGAACCAACTTCACTCGGGAATGGAAAGGTATGAGCAAACGATTGGGACTGAAGACAAATTGGTCGAATCTGTTATTAAGGAATGAACAACAGGAGACTTTGAAAGTCAAACCACAATCCATGAAAGGCAACATGATTTTATTAAGGATACATCATATTTGAATGATTTTCTATTTTTTAAAAAAGTAAGATAAACAAGTTGAATAACGGGGATCTGAAAGATGTATTATATCTGGACTTCAACAAGGCAATGCTTGACTAAAGATTAATATGCAAGACAAGAGCACATGGGTTTAGGACAATTTATTTGCTTGGAGAGAAAATTGGCTTACCAATATAAACCATGATATGGAGGTGCTAGCTTTGGACTGGGTTGAGTCAGGTCAATCATTACATGGCACCAATTTATAGTCTAACGGGTTTATTTGAAAACACAAGCTTTCGTTGCCCTGCTCCTTCGTCAGGTGTTAGAGAGAAAAGACCTTAGGCACAAAATTTATAAGGAAAAGATGAAAGGGTTGTACAACACATGCACATGAATTGAACATATCTAAGATGGCTGCTAAATCTTTAATTGCTTAGAATAGAGATGCAGGTATAGATTGATGAATATGCAAATCCAAGAGTTCCATTCAAGTCCTGCCTGGAGATACCTTCAGGTATTATCGATATAAAGGATGTGATCCCTCCAGTCAGACAACGTATTTTAGGCAAGCGATCTTGTTTGGAGTATGTATGCGTCTTCACCTGGAAGTAGTTTGGGTTTATTTCCAAAATAGGAGCTCATAAAATATCTCATTGACTGACTCTACAAATTGTAAATATTTTTGAGAAAATATAATGCATCTGGAAATACAAACCGGCAAATGAAAATTCATCTTACAGATTAGATGTGTGTATGTGTGTGTGTGTGTATGTGTTTGCGTGCACGTGCATGGGTGTTTGAAAACAAGGTGCGGTGTCTGTGGGAGGGAGAGAGACAGAGTGTGTTTGTGAGAGTGTGAGGTGGAGTATGTGTGTCTTTGGGAGGGAGAGAGAGGGTATGCGTGTATGAGAGAGAGGTTAAGTGTGTGCCCATGTGAGCGAGGGGGAGTGTGTTTGTTTGCGGGGAGGAGAGGGTGAATTTGCATGGGTGTATTTAAAGGGGAGAGGGAAATGATGTGTGTCTCCTTGTTAAAACACGGGCAGATTTGGCAGATCCCTTTCCCCACACACACTGTGTGGTTTAAGAGCTTCCCGTCTCTGCAGCCTCTTTTCCATTTGTTGTTCATGTTACAGACCCAGATGCTGTAACTATAGTCTCCATGCTCCATCCAGAGTTGGTTCAGCAAATCCTCAGGTCTCCCTGAATGTATTTTGCAGCTCACAGCACAACCTCTAGCAAACCATTCCCATCACCTCCACTAACCTTTCCATAACAGGAGTCAGTCAGAACCCCATCCGCTCCAAGTTAGAGACCTGTGCCTTGACAATAATTCTCGACGGGTTTCCTTATGTTATGGCCCGCACAATCATCTGAGAGGAACAAACATAGGCTTTCAGTGGTCATGCACAGACCATGTTTCAAAGACGTGTCTCAAAGCTCCTGGACCCCTTTCCAACATGGAGCAACAGCCTGCCACATACCATTGCATTTTTTCTGAGCTTCACAATGCCAGCACTCGATACACTCGGGAGCCAAAAAACAACACCAGGGAAAGGTACAGAAAAACAAATAATTAATTAACTGATAACATATTGTGAAAATATGGATAAGGAGACAGGGGAGTGGGAGTAACTGGAGAAGTGAGACAATGGTGGGTCCAATCGCATAAATGAGAGCATTCAATAAAATTATTGCCAGATCACTTGAAATGGTTAGTTACATCAAATTATGAATCTGTCTCACAGAACCATCCCAGACACCATAAACTGGGACAAGGGACCAGCCAGAATGGAGAGCTATGCACACCATGCTCGTGGATTACTCTATAAACGGGACTACCTGCCCAGCATGGGGACCATTGCAAACCTTTGCCAGTAGATTGCTAATATACTTGCACTACAAAAATGTCTTGCACGGGAAAATTTGTAACCCATGCAGTGAGTGACGGTAAATGGTCTTCCACAAATGTATGGCTCTGTATCTCCACTGCCGAAATATAAGGCAAGAGATTGTGTGTGTGTGTGTGTGTGTGTGTGTGTGTGTGTGTGTGTGTGTGTGTGTGTGTGTGTGTGTGTGTGTGTGTGTGTGTGTGTGTGTGTGTTGGTGGTAGTAGATATGAAAATTATTATTTGAGAGAGAATATACATAAAGGAAATCTGTTTAAATGTGAACAACTGACAGGGCTTTGTGTCATTAACAGAGGGAGACTGAGGACCGTGTCATAGACAGAGGTGACGATGTGCTTTTGCATATTAAAGCAAAGGCATTGCCAGACCCAACAAAAATATAAAGCAATTCGTACAGGATTGATGGGATTTTGGTCTGCCTTTAGATACAAGCCATGGAATACCGACTCAGATTTGGTTAAGCAGCAGCAGATTATTGACTTTATTAAGATTGTGTATCATAGCTGAAGGTTCAAACTGATCCTCTTGAGTGAGCAACATTCAAGGGCAGGAAAAGATATAGGACAGTTATTCACATTGAAACTGGATAATTAAAACTAGATGGTGGGGATCCAGTTTAAACACCAACAAATGGGAGGGATTTGGGAAATAGACAGAGGGAGAGAGACTCTGAGTCAGTGTTATGGAAGGATGTGTTTGCAGGTTTCAGAATGCTGTAATGAAGACATTTCGATCATATCTAGCAACATAGGTTAGCATGTCCGGGAATGATGAATTAATACGATATTGGTGCAAGGTCAGATAGAGTCAGAGTCTCGGAGATGCACAGCACAGAATAAGACGCTTCAGACTAACTCGACCATGCTGATGGGATACCCCAAATTAAACTAATCGCATTTGGCCAATGTCGATGTAAACCCTTCCTCTTCATGCACCCATCCAAATATCATTTAGACGTTATAATAGTAAAAATCCTCCACCACCTCCCCTGGCAGCTCATTCCACACATGCACCACCCTCTGTGGGAAAAAAGTTGCTCCTTAGGTCATTTTAAAATCTTTTCCCTCTCATCAGAAATCCATGCCCTCTAGTTTTTGGGGAAAAAGACCTTGGTTATGGACACTATACATGCTCCTCACGCTACAGGAATAAAATAACCCAATCATCAAAGTTTGTGAGAACCCAATTTACTCGCATTCTCCCTATAGCTCCAATCCTGGCAACATCCTTGTAAATCTTTACCGACTCCCTTCAAGTTTCACAATATATTTCCAAAAGGAAGGATACCAGAATTGAATACACTACTCCAAAAGTGGCCAAAGTAATGTGCTGTACAGCAGCAAGATGACCACCCAATTCATATACTCAATGCACTGGCCAATAAAGGCAAGCATACCAAATGACCTCTTCACTATCCTACCTAACTGCAACTCTACTTTCCAGAAACTATGAACGTGCATTCCAAGATCTCTTTGTTCAGCAATACTACCCAGGACGTTAGCATGAAGTGTACATGTCTTGCCCTGATTTGCATTTCCAAAATGCAGCACCTCCCATTTATCTAGATTAAAAACCACCTTCCCATTGTCAGCCCATCTGCCCATCTGATCAAGATTCCATTGTACTCTGAGGTAAACCTTCTTTGCTGTCCACTGCACCATCATTTTGGGTTTCATCTGCAAACTTATCAACTATTGCTGCAATGATCACATCCAAATGATTTAGGTGAATAGTGAAAAGCAGTGGAGCCAGCACTAACCCTTGTAGCACACCAATGGTAACAACCCTCCTGTTCGAAAATCAATCCTTCACCACCTGTCTCCTGCCTTCGGGCTAATTCTGTATACCTATAGCTAGTTTTCCCTGTATTCCATATGAACTAAACTTGTCAACCAATCTACCATGCAGGAAGTTGGAAACTGCCTTACTGATGTCCATACCAACAATATACACATCTGCCTCAATGAATCCTCTTCGTCACTTCTTCAACCATGCTCAGTCAATTTAGTGAGACACGACTTTCCATGCTTCGATCCATGTGGCCTATCACTTATCAGTCCTTGCTTTTCAAAATCCATGCAAATCTTGTGCCTCATAATCCTTATCAACAGCTTGCCCTCCACTGAAGTCAGGCTCACTAGCTTTTCCTTACCATCCTTCTTAAACATTGTCAATAATCGCACCAAGTTCGCAAGCCTCCTATCTTCCGGTACCTCATCTGTGACAATTGACGATACAAATATCTCAGCAAGGAGCCCAGCAATCACTTCACTCGCTTCCCACAGAGTTCTCGGGTACATCTGATCAGGTCCTGAATATTTTCCCACCTTTATGGGTTTACGAGCTCCAGCATCTCCTTCTCTGTAATACAGGCACGTTTCAACATGTCACGGTTTATTTCCAAAGTTCTTTAGCTTGCATATCGTTCTGCACAGCAATACTGACGCACGATGCTTGTTTAGTATCGCCTCCATCTCCTGCGGTTTTGCACATCGGCAACCTTGCTGATCATTAAGTGGCCCAAAACACTCCTGAGTAACTCTTTTGTCCTTAATGTATGTGTAGAGTCCCTTTGAATTCTCCTTAACCTTATTTTCCAGAACTATCTCATGTCCCCTTTATGGCCTCTGGATTTCCCTCTTATGTATACTCCTACTGGCTTTAGACCCTTCTCGACAGTCACTTCAAATCTGGAATTAAGAGCCAATTGACGATGATGAATCCATTTTCGATTTTTGGAAAACCTATCAGGTTCGCTGATGGCCTTGAAGGAAGAAAACTGCCTCCTTACCAGGCCTGGGGTACATGTGACTCCAGAGCAACAACAATGTGTGTGACTCATAACTGGATTAGTGGTGCTGGAAGATCACAGCAGTTCAGGCAGCATCCGAGGAGCAGCAAAATCGACGTTTTGGGCAAAAGCCCTTCATCAGGAATAAAGGCAGAGAGCCTGAAGCGTGGAGAGATAAGCTAAAGGAGAGGGGAGGTGGGGAGAAAGTACCATAGAGTACAATAGGTGAGTGGGGGAGGGGATGAAGGTGATAGGTCGGGGGCGGGGGGAGGGTGGAGTGGATAGGTGGAAAAGAAGATAGGCAGGTAGGACAAGTCAGGACAAATCAAGGGGACAGGGCTGATCTGGTAGTTTGGAACTGGGGTGAGGTGGGGGAAGGGGAAATCAGGAATCTGTTGAAGTCCACATTGATGCCCTGGGGTTGAAGTTTTTTGAGGCGGAAGATGAGGCTTTCTTCCTCCAGGCGTCAGGTGGTGAGGGAGCGGCGGTGAAGGAGGCACAGGACCTCCATGTCCTCGGCAGAGTGGGAGGGGGAGTTGAAATGTGACTCGTAACTGCCCGCTGGGCAATTAGTAATGGGTAATGAATGCAGGTCCAACCAGTGATACCCTCAACCCGTGAGTGAGTACTGAAAAAAACCTTGACACCTGCTCTCCCGACCTGACATATGCTTCCCTCTTATCCGTGACCAGACACTCAATTTCTCCCGTCCTCCAGCATTCCTTACACCTACCAGCTTTACCCTTCACCCTAACAGGGACAGACTGTCTCTGTGATTTTGACATCTCCTTTTTGAAGGCTTCCCTCTTCTCAGCTGGCCCCGTAACTGCGAATATCTGTTCCAATCCAGTTTGGAAGTTCTTGCTAATATCATCAAAATTGGCCTTTCTCCAAGTTAGAGCGTTACCTTTTAGACCCAGTTCATCCTTTTCCATCACTATTTTGAAACTAATCGAAATATGATTATGTGTCTCAAAGTGGTTCCCCACTGATAGCTCAGTCTCCTGCCCTGCCATATTTCCCAAGGGGAAGATGACGTTGAGATCCTTCTCTGTGATGGAGAGCATTGATCAAGCAGCTGCAGCGTTGTAACTAGGATTGGGGTCAACATTGTCTTTGTCTCATTGGGCTGGATCGAATCATAATTTATCTCAGCGCCATTTTCATTGAGTGTGACAGAGGGATTGTCTGCACAAGGTCGAGCTAACTTCCTGGTGCTACCTTATCGAACTCACCTCATTAACTACCTACCCCACCCATGGTGTCCCTCTCATTCAATGCCAGCCCTATTCTCCCACCCATCATGGCTGGAGGCACTCACCATCGCACTGACGCCCCTGGGTATTCCGTGATCCCTGGCACTGGTGCCATCTTTAAAAGGCCAGTTGAGCTTTTTTGATGTCGGAGCTGGTTAGTACAGTTTACCCCGAGCATGGCAGATAAGGGGCAATTACACCACAGTTTGTCGACAGGGGCACAGAGGTCGTGGTAGATGGGCTAGTACAGAGGGGGACCATTCTCTTCCAAGAAAGGGTCACACTATCAGACCCACCGAGCATGGTCTGAGCTCCCCCCCCCCCCCCCCCAGGTCAGTGCAGTATTTGAGGTCTGAAGAAATGTCTAGCAATACAGGACAATCATCAATAACCTTCTCCGCTCTGTTAGAATAAGGGTCACCGTATTCCCTCTTCTTCCTCACACTCACTGTATATCTGTTGCAGCAGCGACCCAGAACAACACTCATGCTCCACCACTCTCACTGCTGCTTGCATTACCTTCCCTCTCTTTCTCTCTCCCCATTATTCGCCCCCACCACAAACACACTAATAACATTGCATGGATACAACACTGTGGACTGATTCCCTCCAGACACCTCACCATATCTCCCCCTACCTACACCAGCACTAACAGCAGAGGTACCCACTCGCACCCCCCCCCTCCCTCCATCCCTCCCTTTCTCCCATTCCAGTAGAAACAGCCTGGAAAGGACAGTAAGGGTCAAGCCGAGTGGTGGAGTGCCCGATATCCATTCCCTCACGTCCCCCCTCCCCCTGCCATGTTCGGGGGTCCCTGGTACAAGCCGGAGAGAACTGGGACATCTCGAGTGGAGATTCTGAAACGTCCCAGCACCTACACCTCCTACACCTCCTCCTGTAAACAGCTCAGATACTGAAACTAATCTGTGAGATTTACTGCTTTCCCCATTTGTCCTGACATTTGCAGTAACCTGTTCTCATATACACCCTGGCCCTTTGCTCCTGCATCTCCTTTATAACGGTACAACCTGTTTCGTATTGTCTTTCAATGTCCTTCCTACTAAAGAGCATCACCTCACACTGCGCTGCATTGATCCTCATCTGCCATACACCTGAACAGTACATCAACATATAACTTTCCTGTTGTAGTTCCACACCGTCCTCAACAAACTTCACAATTCTTTCAGGTTTGGTATCTGCAAATATTGAAATTGTCCTACAGTCACACTCCACTCAAAAATACTGACACACACCAAACAGAGCGAGTGAAATATTGACACACTCTCCAGGTCTATATTACTGTCAATGTATAGAGAGTGCTTCTATGTGTCTGTATACGTGTGTGTATCTGTATGGGGTGGGTCTGGCAGTTTCTGTTGTGTTTAAAGTGATGTAATATCCCCCGATATGTGTTCTGGGTAAGGATTACTCGATCCAAACCGTCAACTTTCATTTTTGTCCAAAGATGCTTCCAGAGCTGCTGAGACTTATCTTGTTTTCAATCTCTGTTGCACCCCCACCCCCACGCCACCGTAATCGTGGTGCTAAAGTGTGTAAACGATCAGGGATTCAGTCTGCGAGGGTGAGAGGGAGGGCAGCAGCTCGCAGAAAAATCCAACCTGAATTTTTATTGCACTAAACACACACACACACACACACACACACACACACACACACAGACACACACATACACGCGGACACACACTCACGCACATGAACACACTGGGTTGGTTTGGAGAGGATTGTCACTGTACTTAGGCCCGCAGAGTGGAACATGTTCATGTGGGGAAATGTCTGCGCTCCTTCTGCAATGTGGAAATGTTTTGTCACTGGGTAGTATTTCCAACACACAGTTTACACATTAAAGCATATTTCCATTGCAATTATATCCAAGCAGTTCCGAGTGAGACACTTCCCAAGGCGATGAGATTAATTTTAATGCACTTCCTGTAACTTGGAATTTTTAATGTTTTGCTCTTACAAGTAATCTTACATTTGAGAAAGGATTGAAAAGACCTAAACTAGACCAGCAGAGTGTGGGCTTGTATCACTCTTAGAAAAGAGGGTAATGGAGAGGAAGGGTGAGTGGTTTTGACCCAGTTTCAGCGATTGACACCAAAAACAAAAAGAGTTCCCATTGCACAGAGATGCAGAGACAGAGATCCACACACGAATGCAGGAACACATGTAACAAGCACAGAGAGATAGACACGCAAACAGAGGTTAACAGAGACATATCCAGACACACAGGAATAGACAAACACGAACAGAAATATGCAGACACATACTTGGACATGCAAACACACATAGACTCAACGAGTTATACAGGGTATTTGCAAACAGGCCTTTCGGCCCATACAGTCCATGCTGACCATAATCCCAAGCTAAACCAGTCCCACCTGCCTGCGCTTGGCCCAGATTTGTCCAAATGTTCTCTTATTCTTGTACATAACCAAATGCGTTTTAAATGTTATAACTTCACCCACAATCCATCACTTCCTCAGAAAGTACATTCCCTTCACGAACCACATGCATTGTAAAAATGAATCACCTCACAGGTTCTGATCAGGTGGACCCAATAAATTTGTAGGAAGCTAAGGAAGTGATTGCTGGATCCCTTGTTGAGATGTTGTCATCATCAATAGCCACAGGTGAGACGCTGGAAGTCATGAGTTTGACTAAAGTTTTGCTATTAAACAAAATGGAAAGAAAAAGCCAAGAACTATAGATTGGGGAACCTGACATCAGTGATGGGCACGGTGTTGGAGGGAATAATGAGCTACAGGATTTAAATGCATTTGGAAAGGCAAGGACTGATTAGGGATAGGCCAAAGTGAGGACTGCACATGCTGGAGATCAGAGTCTAGATGAGAGTGGTACTGGAAAAGCACAGCAGGTCAGGCAGCATCCGAAAAACAGGAAAAGCGACGATCTGGACAAAAGCCCTTTATATGCATCGTGAAATGGGGGTGTGCATGTATGATCATGTCACACTAATTTGATTTTGTTTTTGTTGCGAAGTAACGGACAAGATTGATTACAGCAGAACGCTGGATGTGACCTATATGGACTGCAGTTAGGCATTCGACATAGCTCCCCATGGAAACTGGTTAGCAAGATTAGATCACATGGAATACAGGGAGAATTACTCAGTTGGATACAGAACTGGCTCAAGGGTAGAGAACAGAGGGTTGTGGTGGAAGGTTGTTTTGCAGACTGGAGGCCTGTGACCAGTGGAGTGCCACAGGGATTGGTGCTGGGTCCGCTACTTTTCGTCACTTACATAAATGATGTCGATATGAAAATAGGACAGTTAGTACGTTTGCAGATGACACCAAAATTGGAGGTGTAGTGGCCAGCAAAGAAGGTTACTTCAGATTACGACGGGATCTTAATCAGATGGGCCAATGGGCCGAGGAGTGGCAGACAGAGTTTAATTTAGATAAAGGTGAGATGCTGCATATTGGAAAGGCATATCAGGGCAGGACTTATACACTTACTGGTAAAATCCTGGGGAGTGTTGCTGAACAAAATGATCTCAGAGTACAGGTTTATTCTTCCTTGAAAGTGGATTTGCAGGTAGATAGGGCAGTGAAGAAAGTATTTGATATGTTATTGGTCAAGTCCATTGTGTATATGCGTTAGGAGACTGGACTGTGACTGTACAGCACATTGGTTCGGCCCACTTTTGGATGACTGTCTGCAATTCTGGTCTCCCTGCTCTGTAGGAAGCATGTTGTCAAACTCGAAAGGGTTCAAGAAGGGTTTACGCTGCCATGATTGGAGGGTTTGAGTTACAGGGAGAGGCTGAATAGGCTGAGCCTGTTTTCCCTGGAGAATCAGAGGAGGCGGGTTCATGTTAGAGGTTAGTAAAATCATGGGTACAACGGATAGATTGAATAGCCAAAGTCTTTTCACTAGGGTAGTGCAGTCAAAAACTAGATGGAAAAGGTTTAAGGAAAGACAAAAAAGGGCTATAATGGGCAATATCTTCATGTAGAGGATGGTCCGTGTGTAATGAGCCTCCAGATGAAGGTATTGAGGCTGGCACAATTACAACATTTAACAGGCATCTGGATGGACAGATGAATGGGAAGGGTTTAGATGGAAATTGACCAAATGCCGGCAAATGGGAGGAGAATAATTTTGGCTGTCTGGTTGCCTTGGACACGTTGGACCAAAGGGTCTGTTTCCATGCTATACAGCTCTATGACGCCATGTCTTTTAACAAACTTCCTCCTCTTATCTTAAAACAATCCCCCACTCGAGGGAAAACTTGATAATATTCTCGATATAACAGGGCGACCAGAACGGCACAAACTCCTCCAGGACATGCCTCATGGATGTCCTGTGCAACCTGAAAATACCGTCCCAACACCTGTACTCAAAGGACAGTCCACTGCTATTCGTCATTTATATAAATGATTCGGATGAGAACGTCGGAGATATATCTAGAAAATTTGCAGATGGCATCAAAATTTGAGGTGGAGTGAACAGTTAAGAACGTTACCACAGAGTAAAATAGAATCTTGTTCAGATGGGCCAATGGACTGAGAGGTGGCAGATGGAGGTATATTTAGATTACTGCGAGGTGCTACATCTTGAAAAAGCAAATCAGAGCATGACTAATATATGATAAAGTCCTGGACAGTGTTGCTGAACAAAGACACCTTGGAGTACAGGGTCATATTTCCTTGAATGTAGAGTTGCAGGTAGATAGGATAGTGAAGTAGGTGTTTAATATGCATTCCTTTATTGTTCAAACCACTGAGTGAAAGAGTTGGGAGGTCATGTTGCGGCTGTGCAGGACATTGGTTAGGCCACTTTTGCAATATTGCGTACAATTCTAGTCTCATTCCTATCGGAAAGATGTTGTGAAACTTTGAACGTTGCAGAAAAAATTGACAAAGATGTTGCCAGTGCTGGAAGATTTTAGCTGTTGGGAGAGCCGGAATAGGCTGAGGCTGTTTTCTCTGAATCGTTAGGGGCTGAAAGGTGAATTATAGAGGTTTATAAAATCATGAGAGGCATGCATTGGGTAAATAGACAATGTTTTTTTCCCCGGGTTAAGCGAGTCCACAATTAGAGGGCATAGGTTTAAGATGAGAGGGGGAAGATTTAAAAGGGACCACAGTGGCAATTTTTATGCTTAGAGGGTGGTCTGTGTATGGAATGAGTTGCCAGAGGCTGGTAAAAATAAAGTATTTAAAAATCATCTGGATGAGTATATAAATAGGAAGGGTTCAGACGGATATGGGCAGGTGTTGGCAAAATTGACAAGATGAGGTTAGGGAATCTGGTCGACATGGACAACTTGTACCAGAGGGTCCGTTTCCGTGCAGTACATCTCTATGACTATGTCTATACAATGAAGAACATCAAGTGAAACACCTTCATAACCGCCCTGTCTACATATGAAGCAAACTTCAAAGAATTATGCCTGAAACCCCAGGTTGATCTGTTCTACAACACTACCAATGGCTCGACATTTAATTGTATATGCGTTTTTTTAGTTTGTTTTATCAAAGTACTATACCTTGCATTTATCAACATGAAACTCCATCCGCAATTGTTTAGCCCAGTGAATGATAATACCTGGGAAGAAAGGCTGGAAAGTAATCAGTTACCTTGTACCATTTACTGGTTTTAGGAAGAGAGCAGTCATACGTTAGAGATGGGAAACAGTGATCGGTGTTTCAGGCCAGACAGTATGCTCTGTCTTTGTCTCTGATGTTCAGTGTTGATATCTATTCGAGTTCCTTCACAGTGCAGAGTGTGTCTGAAGGATTTTATTCCCTCATATTGCTGACTACAGATAATAGCCATTTAAACTGGAAATGATAGACAAGTATTTAAAGATGTTCATAGTTTATCTCGAAGGCAGAGTATATAAACTCGACATCCTACAGTTGAGGCAAGTACCTTGCATTTTTTAACGATATTATTATTTTAACTGGGTAATTCAGTAGAGTGAACCAGATTTCAATAAATCCAAACCGATCTGGAAGCTGGCATTTATAGTTAAAAATTTGCCCATGGTTTATATTTTGTGCAATTGGTAGTATCCCTGCCTCTGAGGCAGAGCTCTGGATTCTATTCCAATTCCTGAACTTGTCTGGTAGTTTCCATAGCTCGAGACCAGATTGTCTGGATTCAGGTGCAGCATGTCAAAACAGGCTGATGAACGAACACACAGGAGAATAATTCTGCAACTTTTGGGGCTATAGTGTAGTGGTGGTATTGTCCCTACCTCTGGCCCCCATAGGTCTAAGTTCTAATCCATCTAGAGGTGTTTGATAATATGTCTGAACGCGTTGACTAAAACGATTTTAAAATTGTGGTTTGATCGAGATGGAAGAGGTGTCAGTATTGAATTTCAGAATTTAAGCCCCGGATGACTGAAAGCACAGACCCTTGGTGAAAGGAACATTAGCACCTTCTAGAGGTCTATAAATGCATGAGGTGCATGGATAGGGGGTGAGTAGTCAAGATCTTTTCCCCATGCTTGGAAGTCAAAAATTAGAAGGCATAGATTTAATGTGAGAGTGGAAAGATTTTAAAGTGACGTCGGGGCAACGTTTTCACGCAGAATGTGGAGTGTGTACAAAATGAACTACCAGAAGAAGTAATGGAGGTAGGTATAATTACAACATTTAAAAGGCAACCAGATGGATATATTGATAGGAAGGATTTAGAATGATATGTTCCAATTGCTGGAAAATGGATTAGATTCCCTACAGTGTAGCACAAGTCCACACCAACTCTCTGAAGAGTTACCCACCCAGAACCATCTCACCACATTTACCCCGACTAATGCACCTGACATTATGTGCAACTTAGCATGGCCAATTGACATAAGCTGCACAATTTTGTACTATGGGAAGAAACCCACGCAGACACAGCGAGAATGTGCAAACTCCACACAGTCAGTCAGCTGTGCCAGCAATCAAACTCAGGTCCCTGGTATTGTGAGGCAGGAGTGCTAACCACTGAGCCACTGCACCACCCCAAGTAGGGCACGATTAATTTCAGAAATCAGGTTGGCATGGACGAGTTGGTCACAAGTGTTTGCTTCGGTGCTGTACAACTCTTCAGATTCATCAAGCCATTTGATCAAGGTCCCTGTGTAATCTTCATTGTCCACTACATAGCCAAACTTGGTTTCATCCACAATCTTTCTAACCACGCCTAATATAATTCTCATCTGAATCATTTGTCTAAATGTCAAAACAAAAATGGATTGAGCAGAAGTCCCTGTGGAACACCACTGTGCACAGTGTCACAAAGCTGGTCCCTTTTCTCTAAAAGCTTCCTTTTCTCAAAGATACTGTGTCCTTGATTTCATTTTTAGAGGTGTCGTAAATAGTTCCCGGCTCCAAGGTGACTGGTTTGGTACAGAGATTAAACGGTTTTGTGATTAAAGGTATAATGAAAGGGGAGTGGTCAGCTCTCGAGGTGAGCAGTTCAGTCCAGAAATAATTTGTAGTTTAGCTGATTGGACAGGCTCTCTCTCTCTCTTTCTGCCCTTCTAACTTTAAAGTCCAATCATTTGTTCCATTTGTACTGTTTTAAGGGGGTGGGGAGGGGGGGGGTTGCTTATTGCGATGGTGTGTGCTTCCAGAACAGCTAATTAAGTCTACTTTGAATAGATTGAGTTCTGTAGGGGTTCTTTATTCTGTTCTTTGTGTTTCATTGTGTAGTTTTGTGAATATTTTTTGTCTATTTTAAAACCTGATAATTTTCACTGTGCACTCACTGAAACAAATTACAAAGTTATTGTCTGCATTGCCTACTAAAGAATATTTTGAGTGGGCTGGCCTAGTCCATAACAACAGACCTCCAGTCTGAAAAACAACCGTCCTCGATAATGCTGTCTCCTGCTATTAGGTAAACATACACACACAAACACTTACACGACACACACACACCCAGACACACACACGCACAGACGCACATACACAGATACACGCACAAAGACTCGCACACAGAGACACACAGACACATGCACACGCACAGACACACACAGAGACAACACATGCACACAGACACACATGGATGCACAAAGACACACACACATACACACACACACACACACACACACACACACACACGTATACACACGTGCATGCGCGTGCTGCACACACACACATCTGAGAGTCGTTAGGATATAACTTGATCAGTTATGATTAAAGATGGGCTCAAGGCTTGTTGTGAGAGGGTAGTCGAACTGACTTGAAAAACATTTCAGCCATGATCAATAGTTCTGTAGACTGGATGGGCCAAATGGCCTTTTTACTGCTCTAAGTTTGTACGCACTATAGTACATGCATTCTTCTGTGTATTTGCGGGTGCATGTGTGTCTGTGTGTCCAAGTTTTTGTGTTCCTGTGTTTTTGTGAGGTTGAGTGTGTCTGCGTGTGCACCTCTGTGTGTGTGTTTGAGTGTGCCTGTATGTGTTTGCCTGTGTGTGTCTTTGAGTTTGTCTATGTGTGCCTGTGTATGTATCTGTGTGCGTCTGCATATGTTTGTGTTCCTCATTGCTTTTAGTAATGGAAATATCAATGTACATTATTGTAATTTCTACTTTGTTTGTAATTCATCTTTACATCATTGCTTGAGGAACTTTGTTTTAGTCATGAATTTGTTATTTTAACAGAGAAGGAAATCTACATGACTTCTTCCTAGGACGACCATGACCCAATGTGTGACCTATATTATAAGCCATACCATCCAACTGGTAAAACTGATAATTTGCTGTGACCAATGGAGGAGTGGCAGTAGACAAGAAAACAGTTACTCAACAACCCAGGGAACTCTGGACTGGTGAGCCTGACATCAGTGGTGGGTGAGTTGTTGGACGGGATTCTGAGGGATAGCCAATTGCATACATTTTCAAAGGCAAGGCTTGATTGGGGATAGTCACCATGGCTTTTTGCATGAGAAATCATGTCACACTAATTTGACTGAGTATATTAAAGAGATGACAAAGCAGATTGATGAAGGCAGTGTTGTAGATGCTTTCCATATAGACTGGAGCAAGTTCTTCGACAAGATTCTGCATATTAGGCAAGTTAGTAAGGTTAGGTCACATGGGAAACAGCGCACCCAAGACAATTGAATAAAACAATAGATTGAAGGAAGTCGACATAGGTTGGGAGAGGATTGCTTTTCAGACTGTAGGCCTGTGACCAGTAGTGTGCCACAAGGATCAATGCTGAGCCCACTGCTTTTCATCTTTTATATAAATGATGTGGATGTGACCATAGGTAGTAAGGGTAGCAAGTTTGAAGATTGCACCAACATTTTTGGTGTTGTGGGTAATGAAGAAAATTATCTCAGAGTGCAATGAGACCTTGATCAGATGGGCCCATGGGCTGACGTTTGGCAGATGGTGTTTGATTCAGATAAATGTGAAGTGCTGCATTTTGGGAAGCAAATTGGGGTACTTAATGAAAATTTATTGGAGGATGTTGCTGAGCAACGATACGGAGAGATGTAGTGCAACTCTCCTTCCAAGTGAATAGTATAGTGAACAAGGTGTTTGGGATGTTTGCCTTCATTTGTCAGAGCATTGAGTTTCGGAGTTGGGATGTCATGTTACAGCTGTACAGGATGTCAGTGAGGCCACATTTTGGAATGCTGTGTGCAGTTCTGGTCTCCCTGCTGTACAAAGGTTGCTGTGAAACTTGAAAAGGTTCAGAAAAGATTTATAAGGATGTTGCCAGGTTTGGAGAGTTTGAGCTATAAGCAGAGGCTGAATAGGGTAAAGCGGTTTTCCCTGCAGAATTACAGGCTTAGGGTTGACCTTATAGAGGTTTATAAAATCATAAGGGGCATGGATTTTGTAAAAACACAAAGACTATTTCCCAGAATAGGGGATTCCAAAAATAGAAGGTATAGGTTTAAGGTGCGAGGGGAAATATTTTTGATGGAACTTAGAGGAATATTTTTCATACAGAGGGAGGTGTGCATATGAAATCATCTGCCAGAGGAAGTGATGGAGTCTGGCATCTTGATGGGTATCTGAATAAGGAGGTATAGAGGAATATGGGCCAAATGCTGGCAAATCAGAATCGATCAGATTGGGATGTCTGGTCAGCACGGACAAATTTGCATGCTACATGACTCTTATAAGAGGGATGAGGAGACACTCTAAACAGGCATTTCATGGGGGAATTCTCTTCCCCACAAGTTTGAGATGCTTCTTTGTTTACATTGATTCAAAGCAGAGTTAGTTAAATATTTGGCAGAGAAGTGAGTCATGGATAACGGGATACAGTCAGGGAAGTGGGGCTGTGACCATAACCTGATCAGTCACAATCTTAGTGCCTGTTGGAGAAGGCTCAAAGTGTCTAATGGCCCACTCCTGCCCTTCAGTCCCATGTTTCTGTGTTCCATTCAGCCCCTCAAACCTGCTAGACACGGACAGTTAGAAGCTACTTACTGCGATACCCTAGTGCACAGAAACACAGGAGACCATTCAGCCCCTCAAAACTGTCACACACAATTTGGGCTGGTTTGGAAAATGTAATTGGAAAGCCAGGTTGGGTATCAAAGAGGTCGCTCATCTCTCTTTATAGAGCTTCCCCTCTCTGCAACATGTGCTTCATATGTTGGTCATGTTGTAGACCCAGTTTCACGGTGAATACAGCCCCAACACCTCAGCCAGAGATGGTCCAGACAATCTGGCAACATTCAATAACAGAGCTTCCAGGAAAATAACACCTTCTACTTTCCAATAATAGAATGTGAGAAACCCACAACCAGGGGTATGTCATTCATCCACACGCCCCCCCCTCCCCCCGCAAGCATGTCTTCACCCACAATAAGATCATAAGGTATAATATCCTCTTTCATGTCCAGTTCTTCACAGCCCTCAACTCTGATTGGTCAAAAAGCACTCATTACCCCCACACTGTGACCTATTGATATGAACAAAAGACGTGAACACAAGGGCTCAGGGAAGAGTGACCGGCCCTGACATCAAGGCATCATTTAACTAAGGATGGTCTCAAGGAGCCTGAGCAGGATTGCGCTTAATGGGAATGAGTTGGAAACTTCCCTGGTTAGAGTGATTTAAAGTATAATGCACAATGATTGTGGTTTGTGTACAAAAGTCCCTGTAGTCCTGGACATATCTGCAAAAGATCCTCAAGGTAGCTTCCTCAGCGCAAACATCTTCAGCTGCTTCATAAAGATTAGAAGTGAGGGTGTTCATTGAAGGTCACACAATATTCAGGAAAAATGATCCCCTTCAGCTCCTGAACTAGTCTGTGTCCATGTGCAGCAAGACCTGGACAACATTCAGGCTTGTTCTGTTGGAAGTATCGGTAACATTTATGCAACAGTGCTGCTGGGCACAGCACATTTCCACAGTTAAAAGGAAGAGATTATTCAGCGCCTCACGCTGGCTTCACAGGAATATGAGGAAGTCATTCAGCTCAATGAAATTATTGGAGAAGTTTATAGATAACCAATTTAGTGCATCCAACGAATTATACAAGAAGAGGAGGAGTCACGTGTTATAGAAGAGCGTAGAGCTCCTCAAAAATATTTGAAGGCTTGGCCTAGACTCTATCAACAATGAAATGTTCTGATACAGTAATATCCGCTAAACATGTACTTGGCAAAAAGGAAAGATCAGACACAGATTGTCAGATGCAGTTCTCCAATCTAGGAAGGAAAACAAATCCACTGAAGATTCCAACTCTGTGGTGACCCCAATAGCTTCTGATGTTACTGAGAAACCAAAACACTTGCTGTAATGTGGCTGCCAGAACTGCACACAGTATTCTATCTATGGCCTAACCAATGGCATGTTTAACTCATATTATGTCGCCTCGATGAAGAAACACTATGCCTACAGTCCCGTGTGATTTCTTAACGGGCTATTATACTGTCCAGTCACGTTCACGGATGTGTGGAGAAACACCCTCTGACCTCCCTAGTGTTCTGCTATTTATTGAGTTCTCCCCTGTCTAGTTCCTTCATCCAAAGTGCATCACATCCTATTTATCAATGTTCCATTCCATCTGCCATTGATCTGACAATTCCACCTGTATCTTCCCGTAACATAAGGCTTTCCTCCTCACTGCCAACCACCTGGCCAATCTTTGTACAAACACAAAATTACTTATTACGCTCAGCCCCCACGCCCCACCACCCCCTCCACATTAATATTTACATCATTTATGAATACCACAAATAATTAGATACATTACACTTCTCGCTGTGGTACACCACCAGACACTGGTGTATCGCTACAACCTTCCCAGTGACTTGTGACCACATAGCTGTTTTCTAGTCCTCTAGCACCTCTCTTGTGTGGTCAGATTCGACTAAGACACTCAGGTCAGGACATTTCCTCTCTTGTCTCCAACAGCTTCCTGCGATACAACTCATCTGGACTTTACATCATCCAAAACCATTATTCCGAACTTGCATCTTATATAAATCTGCTCGAGAACTTCCCAGTCCATCTTCTTGAATTCTGAAACAGCATCTTCCTTTCTCAAATAAAACAGATGTGAAACTCTCATGTCACAGTCTATCAATGTTCCCCGGTTTCACATACTGATTACCCCATTGGTTTCGATATGGGTCCTAATTTTTTCCTGGATATTCTGTTCAGCTTGTTTTTGTAGAGCATCTTGGGTTCCCCCTAACATTGCCTGCTGCACTTCTCCATGCCCCTGTATTAGTCAGTCTGCTGTGGGTGAATTTTCTAAGTTTCCCTGAGATCACCTCTCATTCTTTGAAACAGTACAGAACACAGGTATAATCCCATCCACACTGCATGCAGTCTGTGCAGAACGCCTTTACTTCGATATTCCAATTTCCGTTAACTGAAGGCCAACTTCACTTTTACCTTTCCATTTCCTAAAGTCACCCCTGAACCGCTTGGTTCAATTTTATTTACTATTCACTTTCTGAACTCTTAAACATCCACCTGAATATCTAACTATATCACATCCAATAGTTCTCCATTGTCTCCCCCTACAAGAAACATCTTCCAACCATTTCAAAAAAAGTTTGTTAACAGTGATTATTCAGGTGAGATCCAAGATGGCGGCGATCCAGTAGGTCTGCCCTGCTGAGCTCTGCACCAGAACCCAGACAAAGTTTTGCATTCACCATGTCTTTCTTCCCTATTGTGGTAAAATCGGAGGTTTTTGATCCCCAGTATTGCTCTATGCCATTTTAAGTGAGTAACAGAAAATAACTAAGGGAAAAGGATCATGAGGATCACAACCAGCAGGGCACCGCAGCAATGGATACGCCCGCGGCTGTGACGTCGGCCTCTGCGAACGCTCCAGGAGACTTATCTGTGGAGTAGAGCCTGGCGTCAGAGTTCAGAGCCTGCGAGAGAAGATTGATTCAGCGATGGAGGAGACCTGAACCAGGCTGGAACTGATCTCAGCCCAGCTGCAGAAGCAGGATCAGGAGACCCAGCGTTTCGGGCCGTGCATCGTCGAGGTGGAACAGCGGATCGCGGCTTTGGAAACCATGACAGAATCCTCGGCTGGTCGTGTCGAAGCCCTGGAATGGTAGCTAAGCACCTGAGTAGAGTAGGTCGACGACCTCGAAAATCAGGGCCATCAGAACAACATCAGCCTGGTCGGGCTGCCAGAACAATAAGAAAACGGCCAGCTCGTCAACTTCTTTTCGTTTCTCTCACTTACCGCTGAATGAGAAAGTGGGTTGGGGATGGTGGGGGTGGTTACATTTTGTTTCACCCAGACTGCCTGAGGTCAAAGTATGGATGGGACGGATTTAATTTTCTTGTTGTAAGACGCATGCGACTTTTGAAAACATTGTTTTGCCTGGATTTGATGAGCGGCTTCAGCTCGGAAGATCCATGGGGGATTAATGGGTAATATGTACACCCTCTGTAGGAAGGGGGGATCTCTCCACTTATTAGTGTTATATGTTGGCTCATTTTAGAAATATTTGTGAGAAGTTTTGATTTGGTTGTTATTGTAGTTATAGTTTCAAGTTTGTATGAACTGTTTACTGCTTTCACTTGACGTGCTATAAATGGGTTCTTCTCCATCAAGGCTGCCCCATCAAGGCAGCTGGTGGACCTGAACAGGGAGCTGCCTTGGTGGACGTTTGAGATGTCTTCACCCTGAAGGTAGGGGCTTCACCTTTTTTTCTAACCCACGTAAGTGCTATACCAGGATTGACATACTTTTTGCCCCATTGGACTTTTTTAATGGGTCATGGGCTGCTTCGGATAGTTATGGCTAACCGCTTGTTTAATGGTGCACGTGGAACCTTAAGGAGCGTCACTCACTCATTAAGAGAAAAAGATACTTTCAAGCCTCAGAAAGGAAGGGGTCAACGTAGCCTTGCTGCAAGAAACACATCTAACTGATAAGGAGCACTTAAAGTTACAGCAGGGAAGGTTCGGTCCGGTATTTATTTCATCCTTTAATTCGAAAAGTCGAGGAGCAGCTTCACTCATTCATACAAACCTTCCACTTCAGTTGTTTGACCAAATTAACGACGAACGTGAGTCGTTTCTGATCCTTAAAGCTTTAATACATGGAGAGGAATATGGGACATTGTATAATATTGCCCCACCACACCCCCTCAAATGCGCTCTCCAGGTTGATGACCCTTGGGGAACATTGTACAAATAAAAGGGAGACTTTAACCGACTTATGGACCCCGAAGTGGATAGGATGTCAAGGGGTCTCGCGGATATTTCCCAGCCATCAAGGCAACTGGTGGACCTGAACAGGGAGCTGCTTTGGTAGACGTTTGAGATGTCTTCACCCTGAAGGTAGGGGCTTCACCTTTTTTTCTAACCCACGTAAGTGCTATACCAGGATTGACATATTTTTTGCCCCATTGGACTTTTTAAATTCGCTGCTGCCCTGCAAAGTTCTGATCATGCAGCAGTGTACGTGGATGTTCAGGCCGATGGCGATGGGACAAGCTCACAGCACTGGCGCATGGGTCCTTGTCTCCTGAAAGATAGCAAATTCATTGAGTATTTTTGCGATAATTGAAGTTTTTATTGGGACATTAACTTGGGTACGGCCAGTAACCCATCTGTGTTCTGGAAGACTGCCAAGGCCTATGCAAGGGGTTTGATTATTTCTTACTCGGTGACTCAGAAGCGGCAGAAGGGACAGCAGTAGCGTATGCTCAAGGCTTGGCTGAAGGCAGCTGAGACAGCATTCTTTGATTGACTGTCTGTAACTAAGTTGCAGCAGATTACAGCCCTCTGGGCTGCTCTGAACACTGCGCTCACCCAGACCGCAAAGAGGGAGATTTCCTTTGCGAAACAGAGGTTATTCGAGTATGGTGCTAAACTGGGAAGGTATTTGGCGCACTTGGCCAGAAAGAAGAGTGCCCCCAATCTATTACATCCATTAGAGAGGGTGCTGGTAGTATCACCTGCCGTCCCAAAAGGGTTAATGTAGCATTCAGAAAGTTCTACTCTGGGCTGCTCCAGTCAGAGGATTGTGCGGACAGATTGGTGAAAACGGAGTCATTTTAAGACCCTGGACCTCCCAGGTAAAACTTCAGAGCAGGAGTCTCTTTTGAATGCCCCGTGACATCCAAGAGATACAGGATGCGGTAAGGCAGCTCCAGAGTGGCAAACCGATCGGTCAGATGGCTTGTGGAGTGAGATTTATTAGGAGTTCATAGACAGGATGGCTGGGCCAATGTTGCATATATTCAATTATTCCAGTGGACAGAACTGCCTCCCATCCTCTCAGAGAGAAGCAAATATTTCTCTTATTCTCAAGAGAGGGAAAGCCCCAGAGGATTGCCTATTCGTATAGGCCTATACAATTATTAAACGTAGAATTTAAAATTTTGTCGAAAATACTAGCGTTGAGGCTGGAGAAGATCTTGTCCTTCATTGTGAAAGAGGACCAGACACGTTTTATTAGGAGTCACAGGTCCCCTATTAATATTAGGAGAGTGCAAAATATGGTTCAGGTGTGCCAGCAAGGTCGATTCCAGGCTTGGTCGTCTCGCTGGATGCAGAGAAAGCATTTGCTTGGTTGTAGTGGCCGTACCTCTTTTATGTCTTGGAACTGTTTTGCCTTGGAGGTGTCTTTGCCTGTTGGATGGCAGAATTATATAGTGACGCAACAGTGACAGGAGTTCTCACTAATGGTATAAGGTCTAATGGTATAATTTTAACATTGGCAGAGGTGCCCCTTTCGCCATTATTATTTGTATTGGTGATTGAGCCGTTGGCAGAGGCCACCCAGACGGGCCCCACTATAACTGAACGGGTGGTAGGGTCAGGAAGGCATGACATCATCCTTACACAGATGACGTTCTTCACTCTCGACCTAACCTGATGATATCTTTGCCCCGTTTTAAAGAAGTGATTGATTTATTTCAATCTATCTCGGGGCATAAAATCAATTTTATGAAATCGGACGCCATGCCTGTTGGGTGTTATTCGAGTACCTGATCATGGGGGGTGCAATCTAATTCTCTTTCAGATGGTCACAAGAAGGTCTCCGCTATTTCGGCATTTTTATCACACCGGCCTTCAGTCAATTATACAAAGCAAACTTCGTGCAAGTGCTCGAGAAGATAAGACAGGACCTTCGGCTCTGGGAAGATATTCCAATATCCTGGTTAGGTAGAATACCTCCGGTTAAAATGAATGCACTTCCTCGATTCTTCTATCCCATGCAAATGGTCCTTTTGATGCTCTCCAGGTCGGTTCTATGGAGGCTTTACAGTTGGTTAAGCTTGTTTACCTGGCACCACAGGTGACCTTTTATGAAGCTCGCCAAATTGCAGCTTCTGCAGGAGATTAAGGGTGTGAATTTTCTGGACTTTAAGAAATACCAACGAGGTTCCCTGCAATCGGATGTGGCTGATTGAGCTTGCAAAGACCTGCGGTCAGTTTGGCTGGACATTGAGACATCCCAGGCAAAATGTCCCCTGATTAATATGTTGTTCATGGACAAGACGAGGATTGTTATGAACCATTGCAGAAATCCAATTGTCCAAGAAATAGTTAAAGCCTGTAAAATGATGCGACAAAGTGAGGGTAATTTACAACAATGATCTTCCCCTTTGACTTCCATTGTAGGATTGGTCGGATCCCAGCTGGGATTGTTGGATTCTGCCTTTTGGCTCTGAGAGTCCAGAGGAATTTCCTGTTTCGGGGAATTATTTGACGTGGTGGTCATGGTGGTTTTAGAGCAGCTGAGCCAGAAATATGAGTTATCTTGGAGGGGCCACTTTCGTTAATTTTAGATGAGGAACTTTAGACCGAAAAAAAGACTACATTAATGGTTAGTCCCCATAGGTCGGAAATGGAGGGAAGAGTGCTTCGTCCACAGGTGCTCTCTCGGTCAGCAGCCTCTATCATTTATTAAGAGGTAGTGTCTCAAATGAAATAGAGCGGCTGCATGGAATCTGGGCTCAGGAATTGTGGGTGGAGATCTCACCAGAGGAGTGGGAAGATATTTGGGAAACCGTAAGGAAGATTTCAATTTACAATAGGATGTAGGCTATGCAGTTGAAGGTACTCCGCAGGGTTTAATTGACACCCGAGCAGCCTGTCAAATTTAAGACAGGAGAGTCCCCAATATGCCCCAAATGTACAATAGATGTTGGTATACTTACGTATTGCTTGTGATCATGCCACAAGCTTCGTAGGTATTGGTGCACTGTAGCAAGTGTTTTGGAAGGGGTTTTGGGAACCGAGGTCAAGGCAAATCCGGTGCCCCTCCTCTTGTGTTCGCTGAATCTTCCCTCTTTGGACTTGCATGGGAATAAATTGTTTAGTATTCTTTCATTTTCTGCGAGGAAGAACATTCTGATAATCTGGGTTCCAGGAAACCTCCCAGGACTCTGATCGTGGTGTAGGCTAGTTATGGAGCCCATTCCCCTCGACTTCCTTATGAGTATGGGCACCCAAGAAATGAACATTGTCATAGGACTGGCGGCCCTATTTCAACCATATACACATGGTTTTATTGGCTAAATTGGTCAGGACATTTGTGTAACAGTGAGGGCTCTGAGAGGAAGAATTCTGAACAAATACGGGTATGGCAACTCATGCTACCAGTGATGGGGTGCTTTGGTCGGATTGTGCTGGGTGTTGTAACTTTATGTAATTTAATTTAATTTGCCTTGGTTCAGCTCGGTTTAATCTATGTTTTGTTTTCATTTTGTTTTGACATCAGCCCATTGATTTTGTGCACAGGGAAGGGAATGAGTCCATTCAGCCACTCATGCTTCTTACACAGCAACCAGAGTAGGTCATTTCACACCATGTGTCAATTATACAGGATTGGAGGGAATGTAGAGAATATATAGAGGTGAGAATACAAGCTTACCACATTCACGATGGAATATAAAGTAGTGAGAAAAATGCTGGAATTTAAGAAAATTGTTAAAATCGATTATTCAGGAATTAATGAAAGGACATTTACAGAGTGAAGCCACAATCCATCAGAATCAACATAATTTTACAAAGGATGAATCGTATTTTCATTATTTATTTGAGTCTTTAAGAATGTGATAAGCACGCTGCATAATGAGGATCCTGGAGATGTAAAATCAGGACTTGCAGAAGACATTGAATAAGGTGTGCACAAAAGATTAATCTGCAGAATAAGATCGCATATCGTTAGAAGCAATTTATTCACTTGGATGTAGGATTGGGGAAAGAAAGAATTGCATTGAGTTGGAATAACTGGTTCATTTTCTGTTTCCAAAAATACTATAGAGCTCAGTCCCCAGGCCCCAACTATTGCAATAAATACTATCACCTATTTGAGGGGATGGACATGCTATAATCAGTTTTTCAGAAGACACTGACTCAGGTGAAAAATTGTAATGAATGGTAAAGGATAGATTGAAGATGAAATGAAACAATGAAAATTATGCGGCCGTTTTGGTCAGTGTAACAGAAAGGCAACTTACTATCCAAACAGAGGGAAACTACGTTGTGCTTAGGTACAGAGGGATCTGGTATCCTCATCAATATCGCAAAAGACACAGATGCAGGTTTAGCAGTTAATGAGAAAGGCAACTGCGAATTTGGTATTTAGTTTTGAAAGAATAGATTATAAAGCGAGGCGGGGGGGGGTACTGCTGCAATAATGCCAGGCATTTGTGAGATCGCAATTGAGTACTGTGTACAGTTTTCATGTCCTGACTGCAGGATGGATGTAATTACCATGGAGGCAGTTCAGAAGAGGTTTACTAGACTGTTTCCAGAGATAAGGAGTTTGTCCTCTGAAGGGAGATTGAGCAATTCAGGCCTATACTCTCTGGAGTTTAGAAAAATGGGAGGAGATGTCTCTGAGGACTGGACAATGTTAAAGGTGATTGATAATGTCGATATGCATTGGGTATTTCCTCATGTGGGGCAACCTATAACAAGAGATCACAGTTTTAGGATAAGTGGAGAGGAATTAAAACAGTGATGAGAGAACTTCTCTCAAAGCATTTTAAATCTGTGTAATTCACTGTTCCAGAGTGCAGTGGATGCTGGGATATTGAGTAACTGAGGGGATATGGAGAGTGGGCCGGAAAGTGGGACTGAGACCGAGATGACTTCAGCCATGATTGTATTCAATGGTGGAGCAGATTGACATCAGCCATGATTATATTCATTGGTGGAGTAGGCTGACATCAGCCATGTTTGTTTTCAATGGTGGAGCAGGCTGACATCAGCCATGATTGTATTCAGTGGTGGAGCAGACCGACATCTGAAATGATTGTATTCAATGGCGGAGCAGGCTGGAGGGGCTGGATTGCTGACTGAGGTTCCTCGTCTTTCTTCAGCCCTTCGAACGTGTTGCACATGAATGGGGGAGGGCTGGTTATCGGACAGAAAGCAGGCACTCCGGATAAATCAGATTTAATCAGTTTAAAATAATGTAACCAGTAGGGTCACACAGTGACCAGTGCAGCGTCTTCAGCTATTTACCATCTAGAGAAGTGGAACAAATGTACTGTAACTAAGTTTGCCAATGGAACGAAGATAAGCAAGAAATTAAATAATCAATGGAAGTTGTAAAGTCTGTAAATGGATATGGACAAGTTAAGCAATGGATAAAAGTTTGGCAGGTGGGATTTAACGTCATGTATAACCTATCATTTTCTTCCAGGAAGAACGGCAGGCAGTATGTTACTGAAATACAGAGGGATTACAGGACTTGGTGATACCGTGTGGACAGAAGGGTTTACTCTGAGCCGTGCAGACATGGCATGTGTTGCTCCATCACCCTGATCGTCTGCTGCCTGATGTTCCCAGTGGGCCTATTGCTCTCATCCACTATATTTATCCTCTGTCACTGAATGATGACACTGATGTTGAGATCGGAGAGATGATGGAGCTGTCACCCACTCCTGCCTGGAAAGTTCCAGAACATAGAAGCTGAATGAAACTCTGACCCAAAAACCACTGGCAGCACTATCCTCCCCCTGGTGTGAAGCTGCAGGTCGTGTTGAAGGAGGTGACACCGCTCTGTGACCAGCTCCTTGTTCAGTCAGTGTCCCCTCACACTCTGCTCCTTGGAAGCTGTTCCTGGAAAACCGGGGGTGGATCCAGCAGCTCCCATTCCCCAGACACACTCACTGCGTGGTTTCAGAGCTTCCCCTCTCTGCAGCGTCTGCTCCATTTGTTGTTCATGTTACAGACCCAGATGCTGTTGCTGTTGTCCCCATCCTCCATCCAGAGTTGGGTCACCAAATGCTCAGGTCTCTCTGAATGTCTGACGCAGCTGACAGCACAACTTCCAGCAAACCATTCTAAGCACCTCCACTAACTTTCCAATAACAGGAGTCAGTCCGGAGCCCCTCAGTTACAAATTCGCTGACTGGTACTTAACAATAATACTCGAGGGGCTTTCTCGTGTAACCGATCACATGATCAGCTGAGAGGGACAAATACAGATATTCAGTGAACAGGCACAGACCAAGTTTCAAAGACGTTTCTCAAAGGGGCTGCAACCCTCCGGTCCACCATGGAGCACTACTTGGGACACACGGGAAGTGAACAACAGCCCAACACACACTCCACTGTTCATGGAGCCCCACATCGGACACACCAGGAAGTGAACAGCCTGAGACACACCTTTTCATTGTTTTCATTGTTTCTGAGCTTCACAGTGCCAGCTCTTGATACATTAAGGATCCAAATGGGACCCACAGCCGTGATGTGTCGAAGAGCATGAGCCTTGCACTTTGCACATTGTTTCTGAACATCATAATTACGTCCCCTGGGATTCAGGGATATTAGCACCAACACTCAGGTTAAGGTACAGAAAGACAGATACTCGTGTTATATTTGGATGATTACTTGTTCAACAAGTTGAAGAAACATGGCTCTTCTCAGAGAAATGGGGTTAGCCGGAGGAGTCAGACGCTGGCGAGTCCAATAACAAGACTAAGAACATAAAATAAATATGCTGACAGATCAGCTCAAATGGTCAGTTATGCCCGATACCAACTCCACCTCACAGAATCCACATCATAATCCAGATGAGGTATCTATTCAGCGTGAAGCACAGTGCAGACGAGGCTAGTGTACCGCTCAATAAAAACCAGCAATCTGTAGACTGTGCAGGCCACATCAGCCCACGGGGAGCTGTGCAGTGAATAACTCTGTAAACCCGGAGCAGTTACCCTTCCAGCATGTAGAGCTGTGTCCATCATCCCAGTGCATCGCTCAGTAACGCTGTGTTTGATCACTGCCCACTGTCGGTAAACTTGCAGCCCATGCTGGAAGTGACAGGATGTGAATCTCCCATCCATTTACAGCTCCATATCTTCATTGTGCCAGGCGCTTTAGAACATCTAGTCAAGAGGAAGGATGAAGCTGACATAAGGTTGAGGAGGCAAGGGTTAGACAGTGCTTTAGAAGGTTGCAAGGTAACCAGGATGGAACTGAAGAATGAACTCGGGAGAGATAAAAGTGTGCATGATAAAGGCTTGGCGGGTAGAATTCAGGTAAAACCTAAGACGTTCTACACTTATTTCAGGAACAAGAGGATGGCCAGAGTGAGGGTAGGGCTGATCAGGGATAGTGGAGAGAACTTGCGCCAGGAATCGGAGGAGGTAGGGGTGGTTCTTAATGAATGTTTGCTTCAGTATTCACGAATGAGAGGGACCTTGACGTTTCTGAGGACAGCATGAAACAGGAGGATATGCTAGAACAGGAGGATGTGTTGAAAAATTTGAGAAACACACGGATAGAAAAAAATATTTGGCCAAACAGGATATGCCCTAGGATACAATAGGAAGTGAGAAGAGATTGCTGTGCATTTTGCGATGATCTGTGCATCCTCACTGTCCACTGGAATCGTGCCAGATGTCAGGAGGCTGGCAAAAGTTATTCCCTGGTTCAAGAAAGGGAATAGGGATAATCCTGGAAATTATTGGCTAACCAGTCTTACACCAGTGACGGGCAAAGTATTGTAGAGGATTTGAGAGACAGGATTTATGAATATTTGGAAAATTATAAATAATTAGAGACAGTCAGCATGGCTTTGTGAGGAGCAGGTCATAGATCTTATTGAATTCCTTAAGGATGTGACAAAACACGTTGAGAATTAGAGCAGTGGATGTGGTATATATGGATTACAACAAGGCGTTTGATAAAGTTATCCACGATAAGCTCATTCACAAAATATGGAGACATGGCTTACAGGGAGATCTGGTTGTCTGGATGCAGAATTGGTTGGCCCACAGAAGACAGAGATGGTAGTAGAGGAACAGATGCAGCCTGGAGCTTGGTGATCTGTTCTGGGACCTCTGCTCTTTGTGATTTTTTTCATAAGAGAGTTGGATGACGAATTGGAAGGGTGGGTTCATAGATTCACCGATGTCACGAACTTTGGTGGAGTTTGTGGTTTGTATGGACGGCTGTTGTAGGTTGCAACAGGTCATTGACAGAACTAAGCTGATGAGTGACAGTTCAAGATAAATCTGGAACAGCGGGATCTTGGGGTCCATGTCTATAGATACTCAAAGTTGCCATCCAGGTTGGTGATGTTGTTTAGAAGGCGTATGATGCGTTGGCTTTCACAGCCAGGGAGATCAGTTTCAGAGCTGGGAGGTTATGCTGCATCTCGATAATCCCACTGTTTAACCCATTGTGATGAAGTTGAAGGCGTTCTGCATTGAGAGCTTGCAAATTCTTGTCATATGACTAGCTAATATTTTCAGAGTGTACTGAACAATTAAAACGATGTAACATCTGGCTGTGAAATCGATATATTGAGATTTGGTTGCTCTTTTGGCAACTACTCGAATTTAAACAATCAAGTTGAAATTATGACCCATTATACTAAACCCAATCGATTTTAAATTTATTGTTTTGACAGCATCTAACCAAGGAGATGAGCTGATGTTGAGGGAATAAAGAGGCACGCATTTTGGAAGTTAGACAGAGAGTAAACTACCATTGTGCAAGTCTGCCATGAACAACATTCTCTGTGCAAGATACTTTTTTTTGGATGAAAAGCCCTTGCATTTAAAGACAAAACATGAGCCAGGGAGATATTCAGTGGAAAGAACGAGGCATTGGAGATTACAGCCACTGTCTGGTTTATGTAACTTTAATACAATTTTTCTTTAATTGAAAGAGTATATTGTTAAAGGTGGAGGAAGATAACAAACAGTTCAGAGAAAGGGAAGCTTAGAGTTGGGAATAACTGTTGTTGTTCAATGTTCACTTTTAGTTTAAGGAATACATTGATATTATTTTCTATGAATTATTGGAATTTGCGAGCTCTCTGTCAATCGACTTTAATGGATTATGAGCGAAGTGAGCTTTTCTGAGTGTTTGGTTTCATTAGCAGAAGGGTTCATCGCCGTGTCATAACACCACACTTGTAATACCGTGTTCTGGTCACCTCATTAAAGGAAAGAGGTAGAAGCTATAGAGAACATGCAGAGATTTACCTATGGAACTTCAGAAAGATTGACACAAGCCACACAGAGTGAGTGAAATATTGAGAAAGTCACCACAAGAAAAATAAAGACTGGCAGCTTCCCAATGTTTATATAAACGTCAGTGTGTCAGTGGGTGTAGTGATGACTGGGTATCGGTGTGTGCATGTGCATCTGTGTATCGGTATTTGTCTCTGTGTGTCTGTATTAGTATCTGTGCTACTGCATCAGTCTCCGTGTGTGTGTGGGCATCTACATTCATCTCTGTGTGTCTCTGTGTGCCTGTATTTGTGTCTTTGTGCATCTGTATGTCTGTATTCCTCTCTGTGTGTATCTGACTGTATTCACATCTGTGTGTGTTTGTGTGTCTCTATTCGTCTCTGTGTGTATCAGCATGTCTGTTTTTGTCTCTGTGTATACCGGTGTGTCTCTGTTCAACTCTGTATTCATCTCTGTGGGTATCTGTGTGACTTTATACGTCTCTGTGTGTAACTGCGCGTCTATATTTGTCTTTCTCTGTATCTGCGTGTCTGTATTCATCCCTGTGTGCATCTGCGTGTCTGCATTCATGTCTGTATCTGCGTGTCTGTATTCATCTCTATGTGCACCTGAGTGCCTGTATTCATCTGTGTGTATGTGTGTGTCAGTAAATTCGTCTCTGTGTGTATCTGCGTCTCTCTATGTGTATCTTCGCGTCTGTGTTCATCTCTGTATTTGTTTGTCTGTGTTCATCTCTGTGTGTATCCGTGTGTCTGTATTCATCTCTGTGGGCATCTGTGTGACTCTATTCATCTCTGTGTGTATCGGCGTGTCTCTGTGTGTATCTGCATGTTTGTGTTTGTTTCTGTGTGTATCTGCGTGTCTGTATTCATCTCTCTGTGTCTCTGTGTGTTTCTATTCATTTCTGTGTATATCTCCTTATCTCTGTGTATCTGCTTGTCTGTATTCATTCTACGAGCATCTGTGTGTCTCTATCCGTCTCTCTGCATGTCTGCTTGTCTCTGTTTGTAACAGTGTGCCTGCATTCATATCTGTATCTGCGTTTCTGTATTCGTCTCTATGTCTATCTGCATGCCTGTACTCATATCTGTATCTGCGTGTCTGTGTTCGTCTCTATGTCTATCTGCATGCCTGTACTCATATCTGTACGTGCATGTCTGTGTTCGTCTCTATGTCTATCTGCATGCCTGCATTCATCTCTGTGAGTATCTGTGTCTCTGCATTCATCTCTGTTTGTATTTGTGAGTCTGTGTTTGTCTCTGTGTCTGTGTTCATCTCTGTGTGAATCCTTGTGTTGGTATTCATCTCTGTGGGCATCTGTGTGAGTCTATTCATCTCTGTACCTGCGTGTCTGTATTCGTCTCTATGTGTATCTGCGTGCCTGTATTTATCTCTGTTGTGTATCTGCATGTCTGTATTTGTCTCTATGTGCCTGTATTTGTTTCTGTGTGTCGCTGCACATCTGTATTTGTCTCTGTGTGCGTCTGTGCATCTGCATTCATCTCTGTGTGAATCTGCATGTCTGTATTCGCATTTGTGTGTATCTGCGTTTCTGTATTCATCTCTGTGCGTACCAGCGTATCTGAGTTAGTCTCTGTGTATATCTGTGTGTCTGGGTTCATCTTTTTGTGTATCTGCGTGTCTGTATTTGTCTTTTTGTGTATTTTCGTGTCTGTTTTCATTTCTGCGTTTTGTCTGCGTGCCTGTATTCGTCTCTGTGTGCATCTGTGTGTCCATGTGCACAGCGGATCTGTCAGCCTCTCTGGTGTTTAAAGTGATGCAATGCCCCCCTCTGCTGGCCTTCACACTCCTCTGCGTTGACAGCACCGCATGGTGACAACCATCAGGGATTCAGTCTGGGAGGGAGGGGAGGAAGGCATCTCATAGCGACATCAAACTGACAGAACCATCTGCACACACACACACACACACACACACACACACACACACACACACACACACACACACACACAGTTTGGTATATGGAGGATTGTAATTGTACTGAAGACCCTCAGAGTGGAGAATGTTCATGTAAAGTAATATCTATGCTCGCTCTGCAATGCGGAAGTTATTTGTCTTTAAAGATTATTTTTGACACAGAGTGCACAAATTAAAGAGTATTTCCACCGCAAATGCATCCAAGCAATGTCGACGGAACGATTTGTAAGTTGATGCAATGAAGTTATTGCACTTTCATTTACTTGAAATCTTTTATAATACACTCCTACAAATTATAAATGAGAAAAGATTGAAAAGTCGTGAAACTGGCACAGTGGTGGTGGCAATATCTCAGGAACGCTATCGCTAGGTATCAGACGAAACTGCTCTGTGCTTCCAAAGACATTATTTGAAAAACCAAACAGCCATGCAATTTGAGAGATTGATCGTATTTGATGTCCTCTGAGAGAGAGAGAGAAAAATATCTGACACTTGTGCAGTGGCATGGGGAGGCCAGCAGAGGGTGACATCGTATGACTCTACACTTAACATTGACAGACAGTAGAGATGGGGGAAGGGAGCAGGGTGTTGATATCAGTTTCAGTGGATTTACCACAAAAACCACAAAGGCTGCATTTCCCAGAGATGACGACAGACATACACACAAACATACATAGACACATTAAATACACAACACATATAGATACAGATATGAACACTTACACGCTAATACTGGATTAGTGGTGCTGGAAGAGCACAGCATTTCAGGCAGCATCCAACGAGCAGCGAAATCGACGTTTCGGGCAAAAGCCCAAATGCTAACACAGGCATACTCCCGCACACAGAAAAAATAGTTTCTTTAAGATAGAGATGAATACGTTTTTCATTAATAAGGGAATCAATTGATCAGTTCCTGAAAGTAAAAGGATGCGGCGGAGAAATATTTCACCCTTGATTAAACGGCCCAGCAGGTCCAATTGGATAAATGGCTTAATTCCACTCCAATTTCCTATTTTCTGAAGTAATTCATTGTTGAAGGACGAATTAAAATGCAGATTACATGGTCAAACGTAGCATTCTTAGCCATGTGGAGGAGCAGACGGACCTTAGCGCCCATGTCCATAGGTATCACCAAGTTGCCACTCAAGTTGATAGGGGTGTTAAGAGCAGGGTGGTGAGTTGGATTTCATTAGCAGGGAGATTGAGTTGAAGAGCCAGGAGATTATGCTGTAACTCTATAAGGCACTGGTTAGATCACACATGAATTATTGTGTTGAGTTCGGTCACCCCATTATGGGAAGAAATTGGAAGCTTTCGAGAGGGTGCAGACAGGATTTACCAGGATGTTGCCTGCGCTGGAGGGCATGTCTTTTGAGGAATTTCTGAGTGAGCTAGGCTTTTCTCATTGGAGTGAAGAAGAATGAGAGCTTACTTAATAGAGGTGTGCAAGATGCTTAGGCATAGACAGAGTGGACAACCAGAGACTTTTTTTTCCCAGGGTCGAAATGGCTATCATGCAGGGAGCATAATTTTAAAGTGATTGGAAGGAGGCCTTGAGAAGATGTCAGATGAAGGTTGTTTACACAGGTAGTTATAGGTGCGTGGAATGCACTGCCAGCGATGGTAGTAGAATCAGATACATTAGGGATATTCAAGCAAATCTTGGATAGACAAATAAATGATAACAAAAGGAAGGGTATGAAGTTTACTTTAATCTTACACTAGGATAAAAACGTTGGCACAACTTTGAAGGCTGAAGGGCTGTACTGTGCTGTACCGTATTACGTCCTAATTTCCTACACTCTTGTGAGCTTATGGCATCTGGAATTAATCTAACCTCGATTGAGGCTAAATGTGTTAATTATTTGATTGTCAAGTGTTATACGAATTGTGGACAGGTTTGAGAGTTTGAATCGTCTATACCTGTTTCTAATTGTCGAGTCCTTGTTTCAAAAGAGTGGTGATTGGCTTGAGGGGGAGACATTTAAAGAATAAGGGCATTCCCATTTCAGACTGAGACAGGGATCCTCCTTTCTCTTTAGGGCTGTGTGATCTGTAGTGTTCCCATGCCCAAGGAGCAGTGAAGACTGAGTTTCTGAAAACATTCCAAGGTTGAGTTCCATAGATCAGTGATAAACAAAAGAATCCATGTTTATTGGGAACAGACAGGAAAGGGATGTTTAGTTACAATCACATGCAACCCTGCTGCTCTTAACCCATGTCCTCTCATCAAACCCTCGTTGCTTTTACAGAGAGAGAGGAAGTTCCCATTCAGCCCGTCAGTAATGAAGCACGCGGAGACTTTTCTGCCCTTCTATGGATTTACAAAGGAAGATGATAAAGTCATTCAGCCATTTGAGCACATTATACAGCACCGGAGTAGGCTATCCAACCTTTCTCGGCTGCTACACAGGAAAAGGGATCCCTGGGTAACTCTCAGCATATAGACAGTAGGGATTGATGTTTATTTTCAGTTTGGTAAATTTTAACTTGGTGGAGTACCTTAGAGATCAGTACAAGATCAACAACTATATCGAACCTGTCAATGATTTGGATGTGGGGACTGATTGACTTGGAGCTCAATTAGCTCAGCTACCAAGATAGTCAATCAATAAGGTGTTAAGTGGAGGTAGAGAGTCTGTAATGGGATAGAGACAGGGGACGTTAATGTATAAACCTACAACAGAAACAGTCTATCCTGGGCTAATGAAATTTATGCTGTGACAAAAGGTTAAAATAACAGTAAACTTCTTAAAAAGGAGAGAGATCACTAAACTCAGTGGTGCAACGGGATTTGTGCATCCTAGTACATACATCACACAAGGTTAGTATGCCGATGCAGTCACTGATTAGGAAAGTATATGGAATGATTCTACTCAATGCAAAGCCTATCAGAACACTTAACTGCATCTGTACATGAGATTTCTATGGGCACATTTGATGTATTGCGTGTAGTGATGATTCCCTAAACTGGCAAATAAATATACTCAATTGATTTAGAAGCTCTGTTAGATGTTTCACTGTACTTGTTCCTGGAAAGAAGGCCTTATTCCGTCATACAGCAAAGAAACAGATCTTTCCGTTCACCTTGTCCATGACAACCAGATGTCCACTATTAATCTTGTCCCATTTGCCAGCATTTGGCCCATATTCCTCTAAACCTGTCCTATTCAAGTACCCATCCAAATGGTTTTTAAATGCTGTAATTTTCCCAGCTTCGAACACTTCATTTGAAAGTTAAATCCATACACTCCGAGAAAAGGTTACCACTTTTATCTCGTTTAAAGCTTTTCCCCTCACCTTCAATCTGTGTGCTCTAGTATTGACCTCCCCAAACCTCAGAAAATGTCCTTGGTTATTCACCATTTCCATGCCCCTCATGATTTTATAAACCTCTACCAGCGCACTTCAGGGTAAAGAATGAGGGATTTTCATATTGTACCATATAAGATCTTGGGGAGAGTGTTTCAATTGCGTGGCTGATTGACATTTCCTCTGGTATGGGAAACTAGAAGTAAGGATTCAAATTTAAGAGAAAAATGCATTCATTTTCATACAGATAGTGCAAACACATGAATTTATTGGACACAATTATGAGAACATATACAAATGCATCTTCAAATGACAGCTTATAAATTGTGCCTACATGGAGCAGGGAACAGGGACGGATTCATACAGTCCCGAATATGTTCAAGGATGCATCACATGGTCCAGTTAGGTGGTCAGATAACATTATTGTATATTTCAGCTAAATGTTGGATCAGATGCAACCTGCTAGAAAAGTCACGGTTTATTGCTTCCTCTCTTAACTTGTTCCTTCTCACAGCAACATATCAGAGGTGAAAACTCATTAGTAATCTTTAGCACTCATGAAGTTTTCCTGTTAAGGATTCTTTGGAATCTCCACACTGGCTGAAGGAAAGGGAAATCAGCCAAATCCAACCGTTCCAGGAAGGAATTCGATTGCCAGCAGCTTGTGTGAGCAGAATGACTTCGGGGCAGAATACAATTTAATTTTTCCTTTTGTCTTGAACTTAAATATTGCTACGAAAAGCTCTTTCAAGCTGATATTCTGCAGAGTTTTTTTCTGTTTATTTTCATGCATGTGTATGTGTGAGTCTATGTGCACCTGTGTGTGTGACACTGTGAGTGTCTTTTTGTATGTGTCTGCATATGTGTATATTTCTGTGTATACAAACTGTGTCTCAGTATAGATTGAAAGATAAATATTAATGCACATATATGTCCACACTGCTTGCCATGTATCTTTCCATCATAGCTGGAGTAAGTTTGCTTTGGTAAATTACTTCACCAAATTAAAGATATCTACCTGACTTGTGCCTAGCAAAGAACCTGACCTAGTCTGAGAACTATATCATTGGCCATATCACCAACCTAGTTACATTTAAAATGTGTCATGACCAATGGAGGAGCTGGAATAGAAAATGGAACAGAGACCTCGCCAAACGCAGTCTGAACAGGGATGAGGAGAAATTCGCAAAGGGCTGTTTGAGTGGGAATGCTCTTCCCCAGAAGTTTGTGGTTCCTGTGTGTTTGCATTTATTCAAAGCCATGCTACTTAAACATTGCATGGTAAATGGCAATGAACTACAGACAGGAAAGTGAGGCTGAGACCACAACCTGATCAGCCCCAATCTTAGTGCCTGTTGGAGAAGGCTCAAAGTGTCTAATTACCAACCCTTCTCCTCAGTCCCATGTTCCTATGTTCCACTGAAACTCTCAAACCTGATGGACAGGAACAGTCGGAGGCCATTTACCCCAGTAACCTGGTGCACAGAAACAGCAGAGACCATTCGGCGGATGAAGACTGTCACATACAGTTTGACACTGCGTTGGAAAATATCCTTAGGAAAAGAAACGTTTGGTGAAGGTGTGAAACATCTCATTCCTCTGTCTTTCCAGAACTGTCTTCATTTCTTTGTCATGTTGCCGATTCAGATTCACTGTAAATACAGTGCCCATATCTCACCAAGAGATGGCCCACCAATCCTCTGGTCTCCCTGACTGCAACATCCAATAACAGAATTTTCAGGAAAATAACGTCCCAATAACAGAATGAGAGAACATCAGATACGCGAATACGTCATTCAGCCCTTCTGGCCTGTCTTTCCCTTCATCATGAACATAGCTGATCTGCAAAAGCCACAACTCCTCTCTATTGCTCAATCCCTGCAGTCCCCAACATTCTGATGCCTCATATTCCATTGTGCTGCCTTCCAAATATCTTAGTGATCATCCTCCCCAACCTGTCTGGACTACAGAAGTCCCGATAGTCACTACCCTCTGTGAGAAGGAAACACTCCTCACAATCACACCGTGACCTATTCACACGAATAAAAGATATGAACACGCGGTAAGAGCGACAGGCCCTGATATCAAGGCAGGACTAAACTGTGGATGGTATTAAGGAACCCTGAACAGAATTGAATGTAATGGGAATTAATTGCAAATCCCCCAACTGGTTAGAGGCATTCAGAGGACAAGGGAAGATGTTTGTGGTTTGTGTGGATCAATTATTTCAGTCACAGGGCATCTCTGCCTGCATCCTCAAGGTAGTTTTCTTCAGCTGTTTCAATGTCTTTCCCACATCTTATGGTTAGAAGTGGAGACAGTCTCTGAAGATCACACAATATTAAGAATAATTTGTTTATCTCTCCACTGTTGTAGCAGTCCCTGTCCATGTGCAGCAAGACCTTGATAGCATCCAAACTGTGTTGTTAAAGTGATGGTAACACTCCTGTAACAGTCTTACTAGAAATGTCTCTTTCTAGTGTTCCACAGTTAAATAACAAGAGCTCATTCAGCCTCTCAAGCTGGTTTCAACAGAATATATTCACCCATTGAAACTATTAAATGCGAACAGGGATAGCCCATTCAGTCCCTCCTGCCTATTACACGAGGAGGGAAAGAGTGTCATCAGCACATCCGCGGTGTTAAACAGGAAACAGGAGTTGCCAATCAGGTCTTTGAGGTAAAAACAATGACTGCCGTTGCTGGAAACCAGATTCTGGAGTAGTGGTGCTGGAAGAGCACAACAGTTCAGGCAGCATGCAAGGAGCTTCGAAATCGACGTTTTGGGAAAAAGCCCTTCATCAGGAATAAAGGCAGTGAGCCTGAAGCATGGAGAGATACGCTGGAGGAGGGTGGTGTGGGGAGAAAGTAGCATAAAGTACAATATGTGAGTGGGGGAGGGGATGAAGGTGATAAGTCAGGGAGGAGAGGGTGGAGTGGATAGGTGGAAAAGGAGATCAGCAGGTAGGACAAGTCCGGACAAGTCCTGGGGACAGTGCTGAGCTGGAATTTTGGAATTAGGGTGGGGTGGGGGAAGGGGAAATGAAGAAACTGTTGAAGTCCACATTGATGCCCTGGGATTGAAGTGTTCCGAGGCGGAAGATGAGGTGTTCTTCCTCCAGGCGTCTGGTGGTGAGGGAGCGGTGGTATCCTGGTGCTAGCCATTACCATCCAAGAAAAAAAGAGTCTCGCTATCCAGCCTCTTTAATCTCTGATTATATTATATGTCTGAATTAAGTCACATTTCAAAATCTCTCAAATGAAAACAGCCTCAAGTCCATCAGACTTTCCTCGTAAGACCTTACCTCCATACCAGGTAACAACCTAGTAAAGCTCCTCTGAACGCTTTCCAAAGATTCCACCTCCTTCCATGATTGAGGTGACCAGAACTGTATTCAATGGTCCAAGTGCGGCTGCACCATGGTTTTGTACAGCTGCAACATGACACAATGTTTCTGAAACTCAATCCCTCTACTAATAAAAGCAAACGCAACATATGCCTTCTGAACAACCCAACCAAACTGGGTAGCAACTTTCAGGGATCTATGTACATGGGCACTGAGGAATCTCTACTCATCTACAGTACCAAGAGTCTTTCCAAGAGACCAATACTCTGCATTCCTGTTGCTCCATCCAATGCTCCACCTGACATTGTATTCCATTTGCAACCTCACAACCCAGCCTCCAAATTATCTCTGTCCTACTGTAACCCACAACCTCGTTTGGCACTATCCACAACTCTAGCGACCTTAGATACATCTGCAAATATACAAACCCATCCTTCTACACAATCATCCAGATTGTTTATATATATGACAAACAACAGTGGGCCCAAAACAGATCCTTGCAGTACACCACTAATAACTGAACTCCAGGATGATCATTTCCCATCAGCTTCCACACTCTGTCTTATTTCAGCTAGACAATTCCTGATCCAAACCGCTAAATTACCTTCAAGCCCATGCCGCCTTTTTTTTTTGCAATAAGCCTATCGTGGGGAAGCTTACCAAACGTTTTCCTGAATGTCATATACACTACGTCAACCATTTTACCCGCATCCACCTATTTGGTCACCTGCTCAAAAACATCAGTAAGGTTTGCGAGGTACGACCAACCCTTCACCAAACCGTGTTGACTATACCTAATCAAATTATTTCTTTCTAGATGAGTGTAAACACTATCTTTTTAACAATTTCAACACTTTACCCACAACCAAAGTAATGCTCACTTGTCTATAATTAGACTCTACTCCCCTTCTTGAATAAGGGAACAACATTTGCTATCCTCTAGCCTCCTGTGCCATTCCTGTAGACAATGATAACATAAATATCAAAGCCAAAGGCTCTGCAATCTCCTCCCTGGCTTCCCAGAGAATCCTAGGATAATTCCCATCCGGGAAGTTATCTATTTTTACACTTTCCAGAATTGCTAAAAACTCTTCTTTTTGAACATTTATCCTATCTAATCTACTGACCTGTATCTCAGGATTAACGTCGACAGCAACTATTTTCTAGTGTGAATACTGATGAAAATATTCACGTAGCACGTTCCCTATCTCCGCTGACTCCAAGCACAAATTTCCAAATAGGCTCTAATCTTACTCTAGTCATTTTTTTTATTCCTGATATAGTTATAGAAAGCCTTCGGGTTTTCCTTGACCCAATCTACCAACGACATCTCATGTCCTCTCCTGGCTCTTCGATGCATAGGATATTCAGAATTAAAAACCACGACATGGATAACACAATGTGCAGGGCCAAGGGAAGAACATCAGTAGAAATATAGCTCATTATGTGCTTATACAGAGATCATTGCCCCAGTAACCACCTGCCTTTGTTATAATAATGATATATAATTCTAAAGTGTTAAAATAAAATATTCGGCCCATCGAGCTGACACTTATACTCTGAAGAGCATTGCATGCAGATCCCCCTCCAACACAATTCCTCTATCTCCCATAGTTAAAGCAAATAGTTGTACATGAACAATTTTTCATGGTCAATTAGGAGGAATCAGAAACACCTGGACAAAACACTTGCAGACACGGGAAGAATATGAAAGCTCATTACAGGCGGTGGCCCAAGGGTGGAACTGAGCGCAGGTTCCCAGGTGCTTCGAGACAGCAATGCTAGCCACTGTGCCACCCACCCAAATATGTCACTGTGTTAGCGTATACGTGGGAACTTGGAAATCTCAAATACGAATGGAAAATGTTGGTGAAACACAGCTGATGAGTCAGTATCTTGAGAGTAAAAGAGAGTTAACATATTGAGACGAACATGATTCTTTTCTGAAAAAGTCATATCGGTCTCAGAACGTTAATTCTCTTTCTGCTCAGATGCTGCTTGGCTTGTTGAAGTTTTCCAGCACTTCCAGCTTCCTTTTGCTTTTGCAGTGTGGATACTTTTCTGATATGAAAGGGAACAGTGAATCTGCCATTTCAGTTAACTCTTGTATTTGGTTATAGTCATTGAATGAAAAAATAAAAACTTTTTATTTAACAGAGTCCTAAATATTCATAACATTTTCTGTGTCATAAATCACCATGAAAATATTCAATTCAGTGGCCACGAATCACATGATCAATCCTCAAAAGGAAACTAGTTTGAATTAAGGACCCCAATCATTGCCTCAATATCACTAGGGTCATAGACATTCAGCAAGGTCTTACATTTCTGAAACTTTAGGTGAAACTGTGGAAACATAAGATAGATTGGTACAGGGCATAGTCATTCACGGATTTCGGAAGGAACTAGCATGGGCAGATTTTACGTGTCAAACACAATCACTCTGGCAAAGGCGACATAGAGCAGCCTACTTGAATCTCCTCTGTCCAAGTGACGCACATACGCACAGAGCTGCACATTCCTAGATGTTTTAACAACTGGTAGTTTAGGAACAGCAAATTTGTTCCTCGTCAGGATGGCATGTACCTTAGAAGATAACATGTAGAGATTGTTTTCCCATTGTTCCCATTACCAATTAATGGGAATGTTCTCTAATTCCCATTAATCACAGTTTTGCTCAGGATCCTTGATTCCATGCTCGGTCATGTCTTGCTTCGATTGAAAGGGAAGTCTCTCTGATCTCACCTCAAATTATATTGGAAGATCAGTTGAAAGAACAAGGAGCAAAAGGCAAGAATACTGTTTGTTTGAACAATATCCTCACAATATAGAAAAGGTAATTGATGCATGGAGTTCCAATTCATTCCCAAGATACTTGTCCTGTTGGTGATGAGGCTGTTTGGTTAAGTGTTGTGATAAAGTGATCGGAAGAAACTCCACTCTAGCAGCAGTTAACAAAGCCATCCTGTTCACCGCGCATCAGACTGTGGCAAACATTCTGTTTTCTGTTGCTGTTGCACAGTGATCATTTCAAACGCACCATTCACTGATGACATGTAGTAGCACAGAAGTCAGCAATTTCCAGCATTTAGTGTTAGATCAAAAAGCAAAAGGGAGAGTCAGGGAATGTGGGAGTGATAAGGAAATGGTGTGATATACAGTGCGAGAAGGATGAAGGAAGATGGTCAGTGGAAGGGTATGTCACAGCAGAAGGGACAATGCAAGGGAAGTAGGTGGGTAAGGAAAGAATAGGAAGGAGAAGAGGTGGTGTGTCAGAAGGTCCATATGTGGCAGGGAAAACCATGCAGTTGGAAATCTGAGATTGATGGCCAATCAAACATCACTGTTAAGGAAAATTGGGATCTGGTTTCCTTTGAATATGAGGAAAATGTTTTTCATACTTCTTATATTAACAGGATTCTTGTTCATATTGTATATCCACGCTATATGTCTGTACCTCCATCAAGTGCAGACATTTTCCTTTCTCTCCAATTCATTATCACAACATCATGTCACGTTATGTCACTAAACAATATCCAGAACGGTAGGTGTTTTGTTTTTTCTATGAATTTGTTTCCAATTCAATGTAGAAATGAGAATGCGTTTTGATCTTCTACTGCATGCTTATAATGCAGAATTTAATTGAATCTTTATCCTCATCACCTTAGTTCTTTCAAACAAACTTCATGAATGAGCCTGCCTCCATCCTGAAGATTAAAAAAAATTCCCTGTACTCTGACGGGATTGCAGCGAATGTTATTAAAAATGAGCTGCAGGCCCATATAAAATGGAAATGTTGCAGTGCACAGTGCCAAAAGCGACTACAAGGTTCATGATGTACAAGCCTTATGAATGATACATGCAGAGGGCCGGTTTATAATAGCAGAACTCGGTTCCATGTCCGAAATTCTCTTTGTGGCTCCATTTCCTGCATCATGCTACAAATTCACCAAAAGAGGGACAATTAGAGACTGGAATTATCAATACTTCCTCTGCAACAACAACTTTAGAACAGGTAGAATATCGAGCTGTGTTTCTGATATTCATACACGTTGATGATAGAATGTGGGAGATGGGGGTGGGGGTTAGAGAATGATAAACAATGTTGTGGATGACACAATGATTATACCGGTGGTTCAGAATGAGGACGAAAGTGTTAGGTTACAGGAGGGTACAATCGGATTGTTCCGATGGCCAGATCAATGACCAAAAATCTTAACACTGCTGTAGATGAGATGCTGCACATTGAAAGAATAACAACAGAAGGGAGTACTCAAACCATGAAAATAGGCTAGATTTGCTTTTGCTGTACTTTGGAGCAGAGAAGGTTATGGTGAGAACCTCACAAAGGCGTATAACAGCATGAGAGGTATAGACACAGTGAACAGACAGCAGCTGTTCCCCTTAGTCAAACGGTTAAATACAAGGGGATACACGTTTAAAGTGAAAGTCAAGAGATTGAGTGAGGATTTGTGAAATCTGTTTTGAATCCAGTGGGTTATATGCTTCTGGAATGCATTGCCTGTGAGGGTGGTTGATGAAGGAAACCGTACAAACTTGGCAAAACACTTGTATCAGCACTTGATGGTGCCAGATTTGATAGGCATCTTCTTTATTATACGATTCCATGATATATTGTGAAGCACCACCCAAGGGTAATTGTTGGTTTGTTCCATTGAACTGTGCTCAGTAAGTGGGGAGATTACAAATCAGCATCATTCCATGCAGCATCAGCACTTACTAAACCGAGGACAGCCCGTCCATCCCTGAACATATCCAAGATAATTCACATGCTCAGTGTAAGCTTTGTTCAATAAGCCCACTGACATCATTCCAGCTGTTTGACAACATTAGTTTAAGGACACCAATAACATACAAACTTTCCTTCATTGTTATATAGACTTCTAGTTGCAAAGTTGTTATTACTCTGCAGAATACTAAATTCCTTTCCATATATTCGCTTTGACAAAGAGTCAGTTTTCCTGCTTTTTTCTGCTCGCTGTTAATCACAGTACAGCGGCTTGTTTAACACTACATCCACCACCAGTAATACTTACTCCCAGCTAAACTGGCACATGAGATGCACAGCTGGTACTCCCTCCCAACAGCCACTTGGAATGACCAACACCAACTGGGCTGGAACTTCTCAACGGCAATTAATATTGGACTAACTCCATTAAAATCCAAAATGAATTTTTGAAAAATCCAATTTCCTCATAATAACTGAACAATGTAACCATGTTTATTAATCTGATGAGCTTGTTGCGGAATTTGAAATCGTGTGATGCATTTGCAGACACCATTTCGTGAATACATTGAAATAAAAGGCCAACTGACAGCCCAGGTCACGAATAACACAAGTTAATGCAGCATTTAATCAGCAGCTGAATGAGCACAAAATGCCAGAGCAGAGTTGGCCATGCGCCTTGAGGTAACTTTCATTAATGTAGTTTGGTGTTTTCTGATTGATGTAGACATGTTGCGCTGAATGGCCTGTTTGTGTGCCACATAAGACTCTATCACTTTAATTCTTGAAAACAAGAAATATCTCACCATTTCCATAGCTTGTGAGCATCAATTGGTGAAGAATATAATCTCCAAGGTCACATTGCATCCTGACTTGAATCGAAACCATTTTCCCTTCACTATCACTTGTTCAGAATCCTGTAACTCTCTGAAACAAAAATGCTAGTGGTCCTGCACTAAGTGAACCACTAGAGTTCACTTACACATTATGAGTGGAAATTAAACATAGGCAACAGATTTTCTAACGAAACTCACCTGACAACAACAACTGAAAGGAATCTGCACTATTGAGACATCTATTCGATATTATCTAATTTCTAAAGCAGTTTCAAAGGAATTTTTCCCATGTTTAAAAAACATATTTGGAAAGTTGTGTCCATAAATCTTCATGTTCATGAGAGTGGTCTCCTAATTTTTCGGTAGCTGAAGACAACAAAAAAGTAGAAACTGGCACCAGGCATAAGTCTTCCTTCCTTGTCCATACAACGTTAGTTAGTCATACTTAGTCAAGAATCTGCCTGCCTCTGCCTTAGGAATATTCAATGTCCTAGCCTTCATCGCTCTCTGGGAGGATATTTTCACAAACACGCAACACTTTCAGAGGGCTGAAACAACCCACATCTTATGAAATGAGATATTCTTCAGATTTCCTTTCCACCCACTTATTGTAATCTCTCATATAAACTGAAGTATTATTTCAGAACTCAACTTAAAAAGACTATTCGGAATATTCTGAGGTTAAACAAGATCACATATTGTCCAGCTAGACTCCAGGAGATCCAGAGCCAGTCTGGTCACTATTTCCTCCTGAAGTACAATTCTTCACAAGAGTCAGTTGAGTGAATCTTCTCTGGACTGCTTTGCATGTCATTGTGGCCATAGCTCTTTCGATGTGGTCTCACTACGTCTGAATGAATTCTGTTTCAAAAGAGTTTCAACATTTGTCTGGCCTCTCTAAAACCTTGATGTACACGACATTTTTTGTGTGATCCAGGTGCCTGATTCCTCTGTGCCTCAATCCAATCTCTCTATTTTAATAATTCGTGCGTTTCCATTTAACTTCCATAATAATTGAACACAGACACATTTCCAATCTATGCTCCATACACCAATATTTGTTGTTCATTTCACCAATTTATACCTCTTCATTAACTTCTGTATTCTTCATATACAAATTTAAAAAGTAAAAATATTACATTGTCAAGTCCATTGGAATGTGGCGACAGCCTATGTCTTTGACCAAATATTCAGTCTGTATTATGGAAGAATGCAAACATTTGAAATTTTCTGTGTCCTCTCACATATTTATATTCTTCCATAATGCAAACAGAATATTTCGTCAAAGGCATAGGTTGTCGCCATAGTTCAGTGGAATCCACAATGTCATATTTTTAGTCCATGTCCAAGCTATAAATTAGCGACAATGCTAAAGTGTTTTGCAGTCCCATCACTCAGTTCCCATCACTGAGATATGGACAAATGGTGTAGAATCTCTGTGAGTGGAAATAAGAAACAACAAGCGTTAAAAAGGCAGAAAACAGCGAGTGAGGATAAAATGATCATGTTAGTATGGTAGCTAGTGACATGTGATATTCCACAAGGCTCAGTGTTGGGACGATGACTTATTACTTTGTAAATTAATGATCTAGATGAATGTTCTAAGGGCATTCTGGTTAACTTTTCAGATGATATAAAGATATATGGAGAGACAGGTAGCATTGCAGAAGTGGAGAGGCTGCAGAAGGGATTAGACACCTTAGGAGAGTGGGCAAACAAGTGGCAGTACGATGGGGGTAAGTGTGAGGTCTTGCACTTTTGTAAGAGGAATACAGGCATGGACTATTTTCTAAAATCAGGAAAATTCTTCGGTCTGAAGTGCAAAGAGACTTGAAGTTCTCGACTAAGATTGTCTCAAGGTAAACTTGCAGGCAAACCAATTGTCAGGAAAATTTTATATCATGACGTTTATATCTTTTATATCAGTGTGTTTTAAAATCTTATATTCACCAAAAAAAACTGTGAGTCGACTCATAAACAACAGCATCTGTTTATTGAACACAATTAGTATTAGAATAATAAATTGTACTATAATGTAACGAAACACACTACAAACTACCTTTTGCTTTAATGTAACTTTGCATGATCTTATACCACCCCAACAGAACGTTGCCTGGCACCACCTGCTGATTTCTTCTTCTTACGATGCACTTGGAGATATCTTCTGCTTTGCTGGTTATTCTCGGTTTACTGCGCTCAGTGTGGTTTTGCGGTGATTCTCATTCTTCAGATTCTTCACCTTATTTTGGGAGGATATGGAAGATCTGTCAACAGAATGACTATGTTGGATAACTCTGATCAATCAGACCCAACCAGGGGCGACACATTGATGGCCCAAGGGAGGCATCCCGTTGTCCCATTCAAATTCAACTCCAGGTTTGTACTGCAAGGTCTGTAGCTGTCAAGTTTGTTTACAAACCGTCTGTGGGTACCTGCAGCCTGTCTGGATTCTGCAGCATGTGGATTAGCACAGAGAGTTTACTCAAGGCCGGGATCCATTTCCCAGCATGCTTTAATCATTGTTCATTTTTGTAACTCCATGGTAATTTGTTATTGTCCATCACAATTTCATTATTTCAGGTGGCAAGGCTGGTCACGAAGGCAAATTCTTCGAGGAGGTGACCAAGCATGTGGATGAGGGTAGAGCAGTGGATGTAGTGTACATGGATTTTAGTAAGGCATTTGATAAGGTTCCCCATGGTAGGCTTATGCGGAAAGTCAGGAGGCATGGGATAGAGGGAAATTTGGCCAATTGGATAGAAAACTGGCTAACCGGTCGAAGTCAGAGAGTGGTAGTAGATGGTAAATATTCAGCATGGAGTCCAGTTACAAGTGGAGTTCCGCAGGGATCAGTTCTGGGTCCTCTGCTGTTTGTAATTTTTATTAATGACTTAGATGAGGGAGTCGAAGGGTGGGTCAGTAAATTTGCAGATGATACAAAGATAGGTGGAGTTGTGGACAGTGAGGAGGGCTGTTGTCGGCTGCAGAGGGACTTAGATATGATGCAGAGCTGGGCTGAGGAGTGGCAGATGGAGTTCAACCCTGCCAAGTGTGAAGTTGTCCATTTTGGAAGAACAAATAAGAATGTGGAATACAGGGTTAATGGTAGGGTTCTTGGTCAGGTGGAGGAACAGAGGGATCTTGGGGTCTATGTACATAGATCTTTGAAGGTTGCCACTCAGGTGGATAGAGTTTGTAAGAAGGCCTATGGAGTATTATCGTTCATTAGCAGAGGGATTGAATTCAAGAGTCGTGAGGTGATGTTGCAGCTGTACAGGACTTTGGTTAGGCCACATTTGGAGTACTGTGTGCAGTTCTGGTCGCCTCACTTTAGGAAAGATGTGGAAGCTTTGGAGAGGGTGCAGAGAAGATTTACCAGGATGTTGCCTGGAATGGAGAGTAGGTCGTACGAGGATAGGTTGAGAGTTCTCGGCCTTTTCTCGTTGGAACGGCGAAGGATGAGGGGTGACTTGATAGAGGTTTATAAGATGATCAGAGGAATAGATAGAGTAGACAGTCAGAAACTTTTTCCCCGGGTACAACAGAGTGTTACAAGGGGACATAAATTTAAGTTGAAGGGTGGAAGGTATAGGGGAGATGTCAGGGGTGGGTTCTTCACCCAGAGAGTGGTGGGGGCATGGAATGCGCTGCCCGTGGGAGTGGTAGAGTCAGATTCATTGGCGACCTTTAAGCGGCATTTGGATAGGTACATGGATGGGTGCTTAATCTAGGATAGAAGTTCGGCACAACATCGTGGGCCGAAGGGCCTGTTCTGTGCTGTATTGTTCTATGTTCTATGTTCTAAATACGATGATGATATTTATTTTGAGAGGACTGGAATATAAAAGCATTGATATAATTCTGAGATTCTATAAGGCTCTAATCAGACCACATTTGGATTGTTGTGTGATGTTTTGGGCCCCATATCTCAGGAAGGATATACTGTCCCTGGGTGTGTTCAGAGGCAGTTCACAGGAATGGCCTCAGGAGTGGCCTAACATATGAAATCTCTGGAATTAAACTTGCTGAAGTTGAGAAGGATGAGGGGATCTAATTTAATCATGCAAAGTAATAAATGGCTGGCCAGAGTAGATGTTAGAAAGATGCTTCTATTCTTAGGAGAGAAAGGACCCAAAGGCATAGTATCATAGTTCAGGGAAGAGCTTTTATATCGGAGATAATGAGAAATGTCTTCAGCCAGAGAGTGATGAATCTCTGGTAAGGATGGAAGTGTCCTTCCTCAAAGGACATTAGTGAACCAGATGAATTTTCCCTTACAATCGATTTATGATCACTATCAGTCTCTTAATTCCACATTTGAATTCAAGCTGCACCATCTACCATGGCAGAATTCAAATCCAGGTCATCAGAACATTAGCTGGGTCTCTCGCTGAAAAGTTCAGCGATGACACCACTATGTCACTGCCTTGCCCAGTCCTCCAGAGTGTGACTAACTTGTGTAATGAGATTTGCCTGAAACTTTTCCCTCAAGCTATTAATGATCTGCGTGTCAAATCATGGATGATTTTTCTCCAGTGCGCAATTCCTCTTCCTCTCACCAATATACTTTAATCGAGAGATCATTTAGTATCTCCTTGTGTCTTTACCTTTTTTTTATCTGTCCTGCCCTTGATAGTTTTGTTTTTTTTTCCTGGCCAGTCCACCCAAACCAACTCCCAAGCGCAATATAATTATCATTGCTCAACACTAAAACCATCATATGTGACTCTGTCCTTATATATTCAATCTGAGTCTCAAACTGCAGCATGTTGCTTTCACTGCTTCAAAGGTGCAGAAAAATCGACATTTATTGCAAAAGCCCTTAGTCAGCAATAAGAATGGGATCCATGAGGGTGGAGTGATAAATGGGAGGGGTTGGGGCTGAGGAAAGGTAACTGAGAGTGTGATTGTTGGATGGAGGTGTGGGTAATGGTGATACATTGGAGGGGAGGGTGGAGCAGATAGATGGGAAGGAAGATGGACAGGGGGGCATGGTGGCTCACAGTGCCAGGGACTAGTTTCGATTCCAGCCTCAGGCGACTCTCTGTGTGGTGTTTGCACATTCTCCCACGTATCTGCATGGGTTTCCACCGGGTGTTCCGGTTTTCTCCCACAGTCCAAAGATGTCCAGGCCAGGTGAATTGGCCATGTTAAATTGCCCATAGTTATAGATGCATTAGTCAGAGAGAAATGGGTTACTCTTCGGAGGTGTTGTAAGGACTTGTTTGGCCAAAGGGCCTGCTTCCACTCTGTAGAGAATATAAAATAAAACCCTTTCCCCACTTTGAATAAAAAGATGGGATGGATCATGAGGGCGGTGCTAAGCTGGAAGATTGGAACTGTGATAAGTTTGGAGGAGACGAGGTATGGAAACTGGTGAAATCCGCATCGATGCCTTGGGATTGGATTGTCCCGAGGTCGAAGATGAGGTGGTAAGGTTGTTGCGATGGATGAAGCCCTGGAACTTCATGTCTTCAGCAGAGTTGGAGGAGGCGGGGGGGTTGAAGCGTTCGGCCAAAGGGCTATGCGATTGGTTGTTGCGGGTGTCCCAGAGATGATCTCTGAAGTGCTCTGCGAGTAGAGGTCCTATCTCCCCAACGTGTAGAATACCACATTGGGAGCAACGGATACAGTAGCTGACATGTGTGGAACTGCAGGTGAAACCTTGATTGATGTGGAAGGATCTTTTGGCCCGGGGGGAGAGGAGTGGGCACAGGTCTTGCATTCCTGTGGTGGCAGGGAAAGATGCCGAGAGAGGAGGGTGAATTGTTGCGGACCTGACGAGCACTACCTATCTTTTATCCTGTATTCTGCATTCATATTTGATTGTCCAGAACGAATCGCTTTACACTTTTCCAGGTTGAAATCCACCTGCCACTTATCAGCCCAGTTATTCCAGTCCATGTCCCAGTGCAAACTACAACAACCCTCCACACTACCCACAATTCTAGCGACCTTTGTTCCATCTACAAATGTAATAGCCCACCCTTCCACTTCCTCATCCAAATCATTTATAACAACCACAAACAGCAGAAATCCCAGAATCGCATCCTACAGAACACCACTTTTCACCGAGCTGCAGACTCAATACTTCCCATTTACTACCACATAATGCCTCTATGAGCCAGTCAATTCTGTACGCAGGCAGACAGGTTTCTCTGTATCTCCAGCCTCCTTACTTTCTGAATGAATGTACCATGGAGAGCGTGCTCAAACACCTTTTTAAAATCCATGCAGTCCGCATCCACTGCTCTACCTTCTTCAATGTGTTTGATCCTATCCTCAATGAGTTCCATAAGGTTTGGGAGGCATGACTTGCCCCCCACAAAGTCATGCTGACTATTTCTAATCAGGCTATGATGTTCCAAGTAATCATAATGCCTGTCTATCAGAATCCTCTCCATTACTTTGCCCAATACTGATGTAAGACTGTCTGGACTGTAATTCTCAGGATTATCCCAATTCCCTTTCCTGAACAAGGGACTAGCATTTGCCACCCTCAATCATCTGGCACTACTGCAATGGAGAGTGAATACGCAAAGATCATCGCCAAAGGCACAGAAATCTCTTACCTCTCTTCCTATAGCAACTTAGTCTGTTTCTCCTCTGGCCCAGGAGATTTATCTATTCTTATGTTTGTACTTCAATTAGTCTGTACTTCACCTGAAATTGTCTACTCCCTGTCCAACCAACTGTTTTCTATTTCAGGGATATATACAGTGCTGCTTCACTGAGCATGTATGGTTCCCAATATCCTGTGATCCATGCAATGGAAAATATGTGAAGGCATGAATGCACTCCTGATGAAGGGATGAAGCCGAAATCTTTGACCCTCTTGCGCCTCAGATGTTGCCTGACTGGTTTTTCGTTTTCAGTGCCACACGTTTCGACTCTGATCTCCAGCATCTGCCATCCTCATTTTCCCTATTACTGACAGCTGTCCCCTCTGCACACTGAGCAGGGATTTAATCAGCAGAATCTCATTGTATGTGGAGCAGACTGCTCAGTTCTGGAAAATTGCATTACATTAATACATTTATTTAAAACGAATTTGCATTTCAACAAATACTAATTCAGTCCCAGATTTACAGTTTTGGTTCATGAATTGGGCAGCTTGATAAGGAACAGTGAATGACTGAAGAACTCCGAGGTACAGAGAATTCCGGGTGTTATATTCCGGGGTGGATGAGCTTTACCTTAATGCTGGGAATGTTATCGGACAGACAGATGTGATAATGGAACAAGATGACATGAAAATGTGACATTGTTGCCATTGCAGAAATGCGTTTGTGGGAGGTCAGGGCTGACAACTCAGTATGCTGTGGTACAAGAACTATAGGCAGGACAGGAGAGGGGTAAAATAGGAGCTGGTGTTGCATGATGAGTTATGGTGTCAGTTACTACAGTAAGGGGGGCGATATCTTGGAAAGATCTTCTTAGGAGGCTTGGTAGTTAGAGCCCAGGATCAAAACCATGGCAGAGGCACTGCTGAGAACATATTATAGGCCCACAGATAAAAGAAAGTACAGGAGCAGAAATAAAACCAATTTACTGAGGTGTGTAAAAACAATAATAGTTTTATTATATAAAGGCATTTCATTTCCAAGCATTAATTCGGGCAGTGATAATATTTTAAGAGGGGGCAGATGCCTTGAAATTTCTTCCAGAAATTCTTTGTATCCTCATGGAGCTGATACAACAATGGGTGCGATAGTGATGTGCCTCACTGTGGGGAATGAAGCCACTCAGGATATTGCAGGCAGGATTGGGAGAGCATTATATGGCCAATGACCATGACGTCATGCATTTTATGTTTGGTAAGGAAAAGATTTTTTAAAATGCACTATCTGGTAAACCACTATCTGGTTTTTGGATTAGGGAGACCGATTTTATGAAAAAATATGACGGAAACTGTCCAGAGTACAGTGGCTGCTGTGTGAAACTGTAGCAGAACAGCATGTGGTAGGGGGTTGGGGGATCACTTGATCAAAATGGAATTAATGAGAGTGTCCGCGCAACGTGTTACACGAAAGATGAAAATTTGGAAAACAAGCCCAGAGAACCTCGGATGTCAACAAAAAAAAAATCAGAACAGAATTAAAAACGAAAGAGACACTTAAAGCAGGTACAAAGTGAGCAGATCAATGGATGCACAAAATGAATATAGAAAGAGTCGGGCTATTCTTAAAACTTCAGTAGAAGAGCAGAAGGGGAATCGTGAAAAAACATCAGTGGGTAAGAGTAACAAGAATCCAAAGACATTATATCAGTTTATTAAGAGGAAGAGGGTAACAGCAGAATGAAGTCGAGGGGGGGGTATTAGAGACAAAGGGGCAACCTGTGCACGGAGCCACAGGATATGTTAACCACGGGCTTCATATCGGTCTTCAGTTGGGAGTAGCAGTTCCTGGATTCAGGGAGAGTGACTGTGTGCCCCTTGAACGATTTGATACAGAAGCCAAGGAAGAATTGGAAATTTATGCCGGGAAAAGAGTGGGCAAATCCTGAGATCTGGGTGCGCTGTAACTTAGGCTGATGTGGAAGATGAGGGAGAAGAGCACACGCTCTGACATTTTTTATTTTTCTCTTGTCTCTGGCCACAGCGAAGGTGTGATGGGACATGATAACAAATTACGTTGGCACAACTCTCACACAGAGTGCTAGAAATAAGGCATGGGAATAAAGACCATCAAGTCTCCCAACAGTGAGAGTGAAATAATTGTAGAAAACTCTGAGGGCTGTTGAGGTTAGATCACTAAACATCTTGAAGGCTGAGGCAGACTGATTATTAAACAAGGGTTTGTTATCGGGAAAATGCAGTCAAGTAGAATGGGGATTCTTAGAATAAATATAACGAAATTGATTAGAAAATCAGACTCAGTGCGCAGCTAGCAAGAATTTTGCTCCAATGTCTAATGCCATTCTTTTTCCAACAGCCCTGTGTTCACTGGAACGTAATTTCCCTTCCCTTTGGAGTGAGATACAGTTTGGAATGCAATCGCCGGATTAAACATTCCATAAATGCAGTATTAAAAGACAGAAAGGACCAGAGGACTGCAACAACGCGGATTGGCTGTTGGGGCGAATATTTGTGTCAGCGCAGTCACCACCAGCAGGAGAAAGACTCAGCGAGACACCCTCCAAGTACAAGTAATGACGTGCTCTGGAGAGCAGGTCGTCATGGACTTGGTGTCAAGGAATGTCTAAGGCACAAGCATCGCATTACTGTAGTGTCTCCCTTCTTCACTAAACAAAAGTAAGTGTGGAGGAGTGGAGAAGAAGCAGTTGGTATCAGAGTAAGTAGTAAGTCATTGGTTAGAGAGGCTTCAGACAGCAGCAGCTCAGAAAGAAAATACAGGCAATCTCAAATAAAGTCATTTTAATTTAGTATTACAGCAGTCAAGAAATCAGTTAGGCCAGTTTCACGTTCATCCTGTGGGATGTGGGAGCTCTGAGAGATTCCCAGCGTTCCTGTTGCTACACCTGTGGAAGGTGCACCCAGCTGCAGCGCCTGGGAGACCATGTTTGGGAGCTGGAGCTGGATGCACTCAGGATTATCAGAGATGCTGCGAACTTCACATATAACTGCTTTAGTGTGGTGGTCACGCCCAAGACCCACCCTGACCATGTTTCTATTATGACTATAACGGCACAGTCCCACATAAACATCCATGCCCTGAGTTCATCAGTCTTACCTGTCTGCCCTGTTGCATTTAAATAAACACAATTTAATCCAACAGCTAGTCCTTGCTCCCTATCGTGTTCCAGGCAAAGAGTAGGTTTGGAATTGCAAAGGGAGTAGGCAGAGAGTGCAGTTATACTCTGTGGCCATGCCCCACTAAAACAAGTATACCACTTCTGATACTGTTGGAGGGAACGACCGTTCAAGGGAAAGCAGCGGTACTACCACTGGTGTGGGAGCATAACAGGAAAGGGTAAATTTAAGCAGAGTCTTAGAGATAGGATAGTCGATTGTTGAAGGGACAATTTGGAGATTCTGGGGCCTCAAACGGGAATCCAGTAAGTTGTGCTACGTCCCAGGTGCTAGGTTGCAGGAAGTCTCCGAGTGGTTGCAAAACGTTGTCAAGGGGGAGGGTGAGCAGCCAGAAGTCATTGTGCACGTTGGCATCACAAATGATACACGTCGATATCGGAATGAGGTCCCCCAGAGTGATTACAGAGAACTAGGGGAAAAGTTAAAAACCAAGACCTCGAAGTGGTAATCCCCTGATTACTTCCTGTTTCATGAGCTCATGAAAGTAAGAAGAGAAGGAGATGGCAGATACATGCATAGCTAAAGAATTGATGCAGGGGGAAGGCACTCAGATTTTTAGATCATTGGGGGCTTTTCTGTGACAGAGTTGACCTGTTCAAGAGGGCCAGGTGGCACATGCACTGGAGGGGGGAACCAATATCCTGGCAGGCAGGTTTGCTCGTGCTCCAAGGGAGGGTTTAAACAAGATTAGGAGGGGGTGAGATCTTCAAGAGCAGGGAGGCAAGTGCGAGGCTGGAAGGAGATACATTAATCAGAAACAGTAAAGTGAAAAGACAGGTCAGGCTGGAACACAACAGGGAGCAAGAATGCCTGCTTTAATAAAATTGCATTTATTTCAATGCAAGATGACTGACAGATAAAACCGAGGAACTCAGAGCATGAATAGCTGTGTGGGACTGGGATATTACAGGCATTACAGAAACATAGCAAAGGATGGGACAGGACTGGCAGCTTAATGTGCCAGGGTATAGCTGCTTTAGGAAGGACAGGGATGGTGGAAAGTGGTGGGGGAGTTGCATTTCTGATTAAGGGGAGTATCACAGCAGTAATCAGAGATGAAGTAACTGAAGGATCAAACAGCGAGGATTTGTGGATGGAGCTAATATGTAGGAAGCTGTATAGTTATGTTATAGAGGCTGTACTATAGGCCCCGAAATAGTCACCAGGAATTAGAGTAACTAAGATACTGGCACAGAGGTGGGATATGCAAAAGCAAAAGGATTGTAATAATTGGGGATTTTAATGTTTATAACATTGACTGGCACTGCCAGCGTGTTAAGGGATCTGGTGGGGTGGAATTCGTTAATTGCGCCAGAAAATTTCCCTCAAGCAGTATGTAGTTTGGCCTTCTCGGGAAGGGGCAAAATTCGACCTACTCTTAGAAAATAAGACAGAACAGGTGACAGAGGTGACAGTGTGGGAGTACTTTGGAACCAATGGCCATAGTTCTATTAATTTTCACATATTTATGGTGAGAGACAAAACTGGTCCACAGTTTCAATTTCTAAATTGGGGTAAGACGAATTTAGATGGAATTAGGTAGGAGTTTGCAGGGGTTTGCTGGAATAGTTCATTGCCGGCAAAGGGACCTCTGGCAGGTGGGAGTCCTTTCAACGTGGGATACTGGAGTTCAAGGTATATTTGTTACTGTGGAGGTGAAAAGAAAGTTGGCAGGAATGGGAAACCCTGGATGACAATAGATAGTTAGGCTTTGAACAGAAAGAAAAAGCAGCTCCGTTTCAGGCAGCTGGGATCAAGTGAATCCCTGGAGATATATAAGGGATACAGGAATTTACTGAAGAAGGAAATCAGTAGTGTGAAAAGGGGACATGAAAGAGCCTTGGCTGAGAAGATTAAGATGAATCCAAAATGGTACTTTTGTATATTAAAGGAAAAACAATAACTAGCTAGAAAATAGGACCCCTCAAAAACCAAAATGACATGTATGTGTAGAGCCATTAGAGATGGGCGAGATCATCAACGGAAATTTCTCCTCTGTGTTTAACATGGAGAAAGGCATGAATACTTAGGAACTTGGCGAAGATCATGCTGATTTCTTCGGGACTGTCCATATCACAGTAGAGGAGGTATTCGACGTACTAAAATGCTTGAGGTTGGATAAATCTCACGTTCCTTACCAGATATATCCAAGAACACTGTAAGAGGTTAGAGAAGCATTTGCGTGGGACCTGAATGATGATTTTGATCACCATTATCCAGAGTTTAGATCCTGGAAGGCTGGAGGATATCAAACATTGAGCCCTTACTTAAGAATAACTGAAAACAAAGCCTTGAAACTGTGAACAGTGAGTTTAACATCTGTTAAAATTGAGAAAAGTTTGAAGGATAAGATGTACATTAATTTGGAAAGACAAGGTTTGATTAGGAGTATTGAAAATGGCTTTGTGCGTGGGAGATCATGCTTGAAACATGTCGTTAAGTTATTTGATGACGTGACCAGGAAAGTTGACTAGGTTGCGGCAGTAGACATCGAAAAGTGTGGCACTGGATAAAACACAGCAGGTCGGCAGGAACAAGAGAATCGATATTTCGGGCATAAGCCTTTCATCAGGAATGTCCAAAACATCGATTATCTTGTTCCTCGGATGTTGCCTGACCTGCCATGCTTTTCCAGTAACACACTTGTGGACTCTGATCTCCAGCATCTGCAGTGCTCACTTCCTGCTAGGATGGTAGATTTAGTCAATATGGATTTCAGTTACACCAGGACAAGATAAGGCTTTTCAAACGCCGGAGCCTGATATACAGTTACAGGAGGAGGCCAATCAGCTCATCGAACCTATACAATTGTACCGAGATTTTCTCATGGAGCACCAGTATCCTGTTATGCAGCAATAGGGTCAGTCTATTCAGCTACTTCAGGTCAATAACACAGAAAATGGGAGAGGCCACAAACTGACTGGACTCTGGGGAATGTTGGAATAACACGAGGCTATTTAGATCCTGAAATCTGCCCTTCCCTTCAGTAAGGTCATGGCTGACCTCTGCTTGGCAGCAATTTCTCTTTCATGCCCAAATCTTTGTAGCCCTCGACTCTCTCAAAATTAATTGACACCCTCCTCAACCCCTCCCACTCATTTCAGGGATGCAAATGTCTGGGATAGAGAGGCCCCAACAATCACTATCCTCTGAGAGAAGGAAAGAACCCCCACACATATACCTTGGCCTATGTACATGAGCAAAAGATATGAACACAGCGTCAGAGTGACTGGCCCTGACATTACATCAGGATTTGAATGAGCAAGGTTTCAAAGGGTCGGAACAAACCTGAACTTAATAGGAATCAGTTGTAAATTCCCCATTGGTTGCGTCATTCCAAACACAATGTGGCTCGTGGACATCAATCCTGTCAGTCCGTGGATATCTCTTTAGGTGATCCTCAGGGTACCTTCCTTAGCACAAATATCTTCAGCTGCTTCATCAATGTCTTTCCTTCCGTCATTCAATCAGATGTGAAGATGTTCAGTGAAGATCACATAAAGCATCAAAACCTGGACAATATTCAAGCTCATGCTGTGAATGTGCCGGTAACATTCGTGTGTCAGCACTGCTGGACCCTGAACATTTCCACTGTATAGAAAGAGGAACTCATTCAGCATCTCAAGCTGATTTTATTGGAATGTGAGAAAGCCATTCAGCCCACCAAAACTATTCAATAACAAGAGACACAGCCCATTCACTCTCTGTTGTTTCTCATGTAAGAAGAGATTTTTAAAAAATCTCAAATGTTGGAATTCAAAGTAGATAGTCAGGACGGCGGACCAACACAACAAGAGAGGAAGCATCAGGAGGTGAGATATCAATGATTTGAGTCAAAGCCCTCTTCAGGACTGGGGGTGTGTGGGGGGTTTAATGGGGTCTACATTTAAAGAGGCAGGGTGGGGGAGTTGGAGACAGGATGGTGAGGTGGGGATAGTTGAATAAAAGTAGAGGTTATGCCCGAGTTGGTCGATGGGAGGAATGAATCCAGTTGGGAGATGGAAGAAGGGATGATCAGAGAATGGATGGGAGGAGGAGGGACTGGGAATGTATTTGGGGGGTTTGGAGGGGAGGTTATTTGAAATTGGAGAACTCAATGTTGAGTCACCCGGGTTGTAGGCTGCACACGCAGAAGATGAAATGTTGTTCCTCCAATTTGCGGTTGGTTTCATAGTGGCAATAGAGGAAGTCAAGGATGGCTACGTTGGAAAGGCGTGGGAGGGGAAATTGAAATAGGGTTACTGGGAGGTCAGCTCAGCCCTTGAGGGCCCAGCTGAGATGCTTAGCAAAACATCCCCTTAGTTTACGCTTAGGATCCCCGATGTAGAGAAGACCACATTATGAGCACCAGATACAGTAAACTAGGTTGGATCCCAGGACCTGTCCCATTTTTCACAAGGACCATTCCCTTCGCTAATCTTTGGTGCATGCCAAACTCCCCAATAAACCCTCCAATCCCCACTGACAACTGCCTCTGCAAACGGAAAAGATGCATCACCTGCTGGCACACAATCTCTCTCACCTCTATCCAGTGCCCCAAACTGTCCTTCCAGGTGAAACAGAGATTCACCTGCCTCCCTTCCAACCTACTGGACTGCATCAGGTTCTTCCGATGTGGTCTTCTCTACACTGGGGAGACCAAACATAAACTAAGGACACATTTTCCCAACCAAAACTCACGGGCCCAAAGGGGCCGACGTGAGCTCCCATTCAACAACCATTTCAATTTTCCTTCCCCTACCATCCCCACTCCGGCCATTGCCTTCTGATTTTATCTGCAGCTCCCCCTACCCCACCCCCAATCCTAATGAACGGTTATACCGGAAATATTGACTTCTCCACCTCCTGATGCTGCCGAGCTTGTTGCGTTCTCCAGCCTCCTGTTTGTCTATTATTACAAAAGGACCTTAAGGAGTCTAGTCAGCACAACACGCTGGTTAGCAGCTACTATGAGTCACCCAATAATGAACCTATATCCTGGAATGAACAGGAGGACATGAAACCCCTCAAGGGGTTGACACACGAAAATAAGAAACCATTCAGCCCCTCCAAACTGTTCCACTGAAATAGGAGGATGTCATTGATGCTGCAACACGACAAACCAATGAAGCAGAGACTGCACAGACAGACTGGCCAAATTGTTCCTCCTGGCTCCATTGCTATAGCTACACATGTGTTACATTAATGTGGTTTGCTGATGGGGAGACGCACAACGGATGGCTTGTCCCAAGTCACAAGGAGGCAGCTGACATCTCCGAGAAGACAGGCTTGTCTTCTGCATGGAGATCAGAAACTTTTGGGAATGGCCAACTCTATAAGAGTATAGCTGCTGACGTGTTTGTGAACAACATGATGCTTAGTGCAGGGTCTCACTTCAACTGTACATTGAGATGGTGAGAGTTCATTCAGAATCTGCAGCTCTCTTACAACCAACATGGGGTTTCCACAGAGAATGTAAACTATCAGAGAGTCATAGAGTTTAACAGCAGGGAGTCAGGCCCTTTAGCCCAAATTGTACGATGCCAAACAAAATGTCCACTCACGTGAACTCCATTTCCCTTCACTTGACCCATGTCCTGCTAAACCTTTCCTGTCAACGTATCTTTACACATATGAAAACATATACTGCAGGAAAACACATGATATTTCACGCTATCATTGTTTTGTTATGGGAATAATGAGTCCGGGTTCAAAACGCTCAAGTTTTATTGCAATCACTTTTTAATCTCTTGCAGCATTACAGATTAAACACTCATTTCCTTCACACTCTCCTCATGGTACCATCACTGCAGGGATTAGTCTGGTCAAACTCCTTTACACTATCTCACTGTGGCAAGGAGATTATTCGTTATAATGGAGAGAAAATCTGTTCACAGTGCCCCACGTGCTCTCTCAATATCTCTGTACAACTTTAGGGAGGTGTCTTCACTCCTATATTTGTATCATGTTTCAATGAAGGACATTATACAGTTTACTGTGCTGATGACTTGCTTCACTGTCTGAATTCTGTCAGTGACTCATGACCAAGGGCATTCAGCTCCTTTTCACCAAGAGCACATCCCATCATCTCCCCTTCTCATAAATACAAAATGAGAAGGATGGTATGTTTTGCTAAATGATTTATTTGTCTTGCAAATCGCAATACTTCAGCACAGCCACGCCAACAGCAACATCACTACTGCCATTGGAGATGTTTGCAGATGCTGAGGAGGCGATGGCGTAGCTGTAATATCTCCGGATTATTAATGCAGCGACCCAGGTAATGACCCAGAGCACAGATTCAATTCCCACCGCAGCAAATATTGGAATTAGAGTTCAATAAATAATCATGAATTAAGAAACAATGAAACGATTGTCAGAAAAACCTACCTGCACACTGATGCCCTTCCAGGAATGAAATCTATCACCTTCACCTGATTGGGCTCACATGTGACTCTAGACCCATAACAATGTTGTTAACTCTCGACTGCCGTTTGAAATGTCCAATCCCAACCACTCAGTTATTTCACTCAGTATATCAATCTCAAAGAAATTAAACCAGACCGAAATAAGTGTTGAATGCTTACAGCCCACAGACTGCAGTGGTCAGGAAGGCAGCTCACCAACAGTTTCTCAAGGACAACGTGGAAAGGGAATTACATGCTGTCCCAAAATCCCATTAATGATTTTTTAAAAGATGATTACTCTTAGGAAAGGGAGACAAAGGGACATAACTCACTTCAAACCGTGACTTTGATGTATACCTTACATGGACAGGATTTTCGTAAATATCGCAACAGGAGAAAAATAAATAAGATAAATCTTGATTTTTATTTCCATTCCATCTGGTCATCAACAATCCCTCTAGTTGCTTCTTTCTCTCTATCTCTCTCTTTCTCTATCTGTTCAACTCCCTCCTTCACCCCTTCACAACAGACGTCCCTGTCACTAACATCAATCACACTATTTCCCAGTTGTGTGCAGTTCTGATGGATGGTCATTGGACTCAAAATGCCAATTCTATTTTTATCTCGATCCGAGGTGCCAAATCTGCTCAGTTTCTCTGGTACTTCCTCATTCTTCTGACCTCATGCATCATTCCTTTTTCCCCAGACTTTAGTGTTGTCATTAGATAGGATGTCTGCATCGCTGTTAAGGGCACCGTTTGTTGCCCTCACTAAATGCCCTTTACTGTGAGGTCATTCCTTAAGGCAGTATAGAGCAAAACACATTGTTGTGAACCTGACGTCGTCCTTATCGAAACCAGGTAATAATGTTAGATTTCTTTACCAAAGGACATCAGTGAAATAGATAAACTTATTCACAAAATGTTAGTGAGATTCACTTTTATTTCCAGTTCCTGTCATTTGAGTTTAAGTTCTCTCATCGTCTGAGATAGGATTGGAAACAGTGTCTTTAGTGTAGAAACCTGGACCACTGAATGCTGTGGCCAGTGACATTCTTATTCTGACACAGTGTCCCTGACATGAATTTACTTTAGAGACAAGAACAAGGTCATAATAGAAACATTGTAATGGAAAGAGTGATTAGAAGAGAGCTGGAACCATGAAGTCTGAAATTTTCCAAGGCATGTATAATGGTGTATTTAGCAACTGAACAAACGTCAAGCTGTGGAATGGGGATACCATGGAGCTGGTAGTGGGTCTGTTTGGCGATGGAGAGAATGTGAAGACATCAATCAATTCAGGGCAAATATATACTTCCGGATTGTGAACGGTCATGTACTCAAATGTGTGTGTGGGCGGTTTTGAAATTTGTGGTAATGAATGCATTTGCATTTAAAACTGAAGACAGTAGTTTCCAACTTTGCCAAATATAGTTAACAGAAATAGCACTGAAGTTCAGCATGGCTTATGGGATTAATAAGTAGATAGAGATGGGGAGACTTACCAGGAACGCCAACAATAGCAAGCATGGGATAGTAACCAGCCTGAATAATCAGCAGTACACCATATATCCGACTTTCCAATATTTTCCAATACCAGGAAACAATGAAAAGACCCAAGGATAAACTCCTGTCCATTGTTTCAGCATTCCATCCTCGGGTTCTCAGATTCTGAGCCATTGGTGCAGCATTCCAGTCTACTGTTCCCAGATTCTGATCCATTGTTAAAACATTCCAGTCTACTCTCAGATTCTGACCTCTCCTCTCCCCGTCTCTGCAACTGCTGATTCCTCTTAGTGTTGCAGGTGCTGCCTCTGCTGCTACAATGGGATAAATCACTGCAAGAAGCCCCTTACTAATAGAAGAGGGAAACCATCCAGCGACATCATTAGGATCCATGGAGACTGACATCAATCACAGTTACTGAACAAACAGATCCAGTCAACCCTTTTCAGTATGGTACCTTCAGATCACAAATAACAACTGAACTTGATTGAATGTAGACGTCGCTGACTATTGGTCACATCTCCCATCACCAATTGCTTTCGTGAAGCTAGTTGTGAGGGAGAATGATGGAAGTCTCCTGATCACAGGCTAGATGATTCTGCTGTGTTGTCCGTTTGCAATGCTGTAACTACCTGAACACCCCCTCCCCCACCACCACCCTCCAACACAGCCACCCACAAAATATGCGATCTAGATGAAGTTAAAGTGCTAATCTCTCCTCAACTAGACCAGACCCCAGACAATCAATTCTCAGTGGGCATATTTTCCCTGACCATACACAGGAATTGTGGATCTGTCTGGATATTCCTCTAGTTGCTCTAATAAAACATTGTTGAACCTTCAACACACAATGCGATTCAGTTTTGTTTTATGTAAACTCACAAACAATTGAATACACTTTATTGGCTTCAAAGCAGTAAGACTTACATTTACTGAATTCAGTTCAAAGCCATGTATGGCATGTTGTCACAAAACCAGTCCTTTTACAAGGTTATGTTGTCCTTAATTTTTTAAAGTTAGTCTAAATGAACAAAGATTCCAATATGTCTGAACTCTGAAAATTTTCATTTTATTTATATCTAACAGGTAATGCCTTAGCCAAAAGGCTCTTTAGTACTTAATAATAAACTTGGACAATCAAGAGGACGTGGCCAACTATCTAACTGGACAGGTCTGATCAGTTCTGGGGTCAGTTAAGTCAGGGTCACTGTTGGAACTGGACGCTCTCCTCCTCCTTCTGTCCTTCTGACCTTATAACCTGTAAGCCTTTGTGTCAGTTTTACTCTTGGTGCTAAGGAGTTTGCTTATTGAGATTGTTGGAAGTATTTTGGAACAGGATCCTTAAGTCTGGATATCCTGTCGTGTTTATATAGGATTAGTTATTCAGGTATTCTATTTTTGGTCTCTTGTGTTTCTTTCGGTAATTTGGTAAATAAATGTTTTGTTTAAATCTCGGTATTCTGACCAGCTAAATCACTCTGGGAAGATCCAGTCCACTCTAGCATTTCAGAATTAACAAAGTTACGGTCTGAGCTAGCGGCTTAAAATGTTCTGTGGGGTCGGTCCTGTTCCATAACCGAATGGGGGCCATTTGCGGGATTTACGCAGCGAGTGGCAAGTATTAGTGTCTCCTATTCCGTGTGTTGATTTGGTGGGGATAAGGAGCTTCAGATAGTAATGGCTCTTGCAGGAACAAAGGATGTTTTGGAGGTGGAAAAACCTTGGTTTTTTTGACAGAATGCACTTAAGTCCAAGCGGGAATTAGTGGACAAGCGTGCGTTGAATCTACCTCCCAACGTGAGGAAAGATTAGATGATTGCAGCAGCAGTACAGCATTCCAATTTGCTGGAAACTCCATCAGAATCTATAGAGATGAGCAGACTTCAATTGCAAATGACGCAGCTTGAGTTAAAAGCGGAAATGAAGCAGTTTGAGTTTTGGCTAAACTCAAAGGAGAAAGAAAGAGAATGAATAGGTTTAGCAGAGGAAAGAAAAAAACACAATGAATATCCTTAGCAGGAGAGAAAGAAAAATAGAAAGGGTTTGTGCGTCAGAGATAGAGAAACCACGTTTTAAGGACCAATTCATAATCATTAGCCACTTCAGCTGCCAGCCTTGCCGTTTTAAGTCTGCTCTTCCAAATGTGTTTGCACTATTTCAGGCAGTGAATCTTTGAACTCCTCCAAAGTAATTGTACCTCTCAGAGCATCGTGGGTTTATTGTATTTTTAAAGCTCTTTTCCTAGAAACATTTCAGGAATATAAGGAGGGATCCTGGTCAAACCTATATTGAGTTTGAAAGGATCAAACAAAGTAATTTTGATAGCTCGAAAAGAGCTTTACAATGCTCTGAGAGAGACAATTACTTTGGAGGAGTTCGAAGATTCACTGCCTGACATAGTGCAAACACATTTGGAAGAGCAGAGAGTTAAAATGACAAAGCTGGCAGCTGAAGTGGCTGATGATTATGAATTGGTCCATAAAACGTGGTTTGGCTTCTAGAATCAATTTCAGTCCATGAGGGATAGAAACTGGAGCAAAGAGAAATCCTCACGTGGGAGGGAAAGGCAGAAGAAGGTCATAAGGATAACATGGCACAGGCTACAAAAGAAACACTTGAAGGAAACAAAGAAGTTAAAAAGCTCCGGTGTTTTCATTGCAATAAATTATGTCACATGAAAGCACTGTGTTGGTGGGTTCAGGGAAAAATAAACAGGTACAGGAAAATGGGATAAGCTTGGAAGTTTTGTTGGAGTGGTAACAGAAAACACAGTGGAAGCTAGAAAGCTGCATCAGAGTGTATAAGCTGATCAGAGGTTTGTTAAGGAGGAAATGGCAGATCTGCACAGAAAATATACTGCAAAGGGAAATTTTTCTGACATAGAGCATGTAAAGAGGATGCAATATTAAGGGACACAGGATCCTCTTATTCCATGATGCTGAAAGATCAGGAGATATATACACCGGAAGGACTATTTCCAGAAAAGGTACTGCTAAACGGAATTCACCTTGAGACAAAAAGCGCATAATGATGTAAAGTGAGGATAGGGTATCCAGAAAAGTGTGGAGAAATTGTGGTATGAGCATTGGACAAACTCTGAGCTCCAGGAATACAAACTATCCTTGCAAAAAATATAGCTGATTCACCGGTAGGAGTATTGCCAACTCTGGTTGAAAAGCCAGTGGAGACGCAGGCAACTAAAGCAATGCAGGAGTCTTATCCTAGAAGTTTCCTGAGTGTGGGTAACGAAGCCCCAATGTGACCAGTTGAAACAGGAGATATCAAAAATGTAAATATAATGTAGCGGAAGTGGCATTTGCAGAGACTTTGTTCCATCAGATAGTTGTTAATTAAAATCTATTGAGCAAAAGGGGCATCATGCAAATATTTTTAGCTCATTTAAACTAATTGAATTACAGCAGAAAGAAAAAAAGGGTAAAGCAGTTTTATCAAAAAGCATATACGTTAGGACTTTTGAATGTATCCCTGAGTGTTATTACCCTAAAAATGATGTCCAAGTGAGAATAACGGAGATTATCACATACTCAAGGAGATGATAATTGGGCAGAAGTTCATCAAATCATATTGCCAATGGGATTCAGAAAAAGGTGATGTGAATACATGAGCAACCACCTAGAAGTCATTTAGGAGTGAAGAAAACACAAGCTGAAACACAGAGACATTTTTACTGGCCTGAACTGCAACATGATGTAGTTGAATTTTGCGAGTCGTGTCATACATGTCAGGTAATTGGAAAAAACACAAGTGATAATAAAACCTGCGCCTTTCTGAACTATTCCTGCATTTGAAGAACCTTTCACAAGAGTCTTAACTGATTGGCCACGTCCCAACATCAAACAAATAGTTGGGCGCCAGTATTTGTTAATAATACTGGATGCATCGATTAGATTTCCAGAGGCCATCCCAAGATGCAGTATCACAACTAAAGGAATTGCAAAGGAATTACGCTTTTTTAAAAAAATACACACGGACTACCAATAGAGATACAGTGAGGTCAAGGTTCAAACTTCACATCTAATTTATTCACTATGGTGTCTTAGGACTAAAGCAATTCAAATCGACTGTATGTCATCCAAAATTGCAGGGAGCGCTAGAAAGGTAACATTAAACATGAAAGACCATGTTGAGGGCTTATGATCAAGATTATCCAGATGATTAGGGTAAGGGAATTCCAGTTGCGCTTTTTGTGATCAGAGATGCACCAAATTAACAGAGCAAATTCAATCCATTTGAATTATTTTTTGGGCATTAAGTGAGAGCACAATTAATATTGATTAAGGAGAAAATAATAAATCAGAATTCAAAGGCCACACATTTGGGCTGGGTCTCACGTTTTAGGGAACGATTAATAGTGGTAGGAAGTTGGCGGGCCAGCAGTTAAAAGTATTGCAGCATGCAATAAAACAGGAAGCGGACAGGAAATCAAAAAATTGCATTTGTGCGATCGGGGATACGGTATTACTTTTACTTCCAGTTATAGGTGAACCTTGAAAAGCAAGGTTTAGTAGACATTATCAAATACAACGGATATTGAGTGAGGATATGTACTTGATAGGGACTCCAGAAAGAAAGAAATTTCACAGTGCACATCATGTGAAAATGCTCAAAATGTACTTTGATAGGGAAGGAAAGCCAGAGGATAAGGTGTTAATGATTACGGCACAGAAGGAAGAACCAAGTTGAGAGGATTCTGAATCGGATTTTCCTCAAATTATAGTGGCACAATGAGGTTCTTGTCTAAAATTGGGATAATGTATTGATTAACCTTCATGAGAAAAATTGAAATGATCAGAAAGAGTTATTATTATCATACATGGCAACTTGGAAGTACTCACCTATTAGCACATAATGTAGCGAGAGGAGATGCCGTTATGATTAAGCAACATCCTTACAGGCATCATCCTCTAAAGTTGGCACAGGTTCAGAAGGAGCTTGAACGCATGCTCTAAGATGACATCATCAACGTGCGTTACAGTGACTGGAAATCACCCATAGTTATGGTGCCAAAGCCAAATGCTACCCAATGATTATGTGTGGACTATCGTAACGTCAATGCAGTTAAACACATTGATGTATACCCAGTTCCACGGTTGGAAGACTGCATTGAAAATGTCGGACAAGCAACTTACATGAAAAATGTGCCAGCCACATTTCATGGACTAACCAGCAAATTGCCGGATTATCCAACCTGTGGTGTATATTGATGACCTTGTGATATTTAGTGACTCATGGAAGGAACACTCCAACATCTATCTGACTTGTTCGATCGACTTCAGAAGTCTGGCTTGGTGGTAAACCTAGCGAAAAGTGAATTGCTAAAGCAAAAGTCACCTTCCTTGGCCATGCTATTGGACATAGATAAACGGTGCCATGAGATTTACATGAGACGGTAATGGGGGAATTTCGCATCCTGTTGACAAAATGAGCAGTTCCTGGGATTATGTCATTTTTATCGGATATTTGTGCCTCATTTTTGCAGTGTGACTGCTCCACTCACTGAATTGTTAAAGAAAGGCAAGAGGTTTCAGTGGACAGAGGACTGTCAGAAGGCATTTGATGGAATTTGAAATATGAGTTAACCACTGCCCACGATCAGACACACCTGATTATGCAAAAACATTCAAGGTGGATTTAAATGTGAATGATGTGGATATAGGTGTTGGGCTCTTGCAGGAAGATGCCGAGAAGTCAGTGAGACATACTGGGTATTCCTCCAAGAAGTTGAATGTTCATTAGTAGAAATATTCAACAGTTGAGAAAAAGACTGTGAGCTTTGTGTTGGTTTGACAACATTTCAGTGTTTATATTAACAGCAACGCATTGGAGACAACCATTTACACTGATCATAACTCAATGAAGTCTTTTTGAGAAATTTTAGGACAAAACTGCGAGATGAATTAGCTGGAGCCTGTTGTTACAGCCATTCAATTTGAAAATTGTGCACGGGGCAGGTCTTGAAAACATGATTTCCAATGCATTGTTGAGACTTGACTGACAAATGGAGGCACTCAATGATGGAAGGACCACACACTGAATCTGGATGTAGTTGTGCATGTTTCCATGTTTATAAACAAATGTACATGCTCATTGTAGAGTACAAACTACTATTTCTGGGAGTTTTGACAACTGAAACCATCTTGGATATTGAAGATTCAGTTTTATATTGGGGGAGTTGTCACACAGGTGGGATCTTTATAAGATTATGTTGTCCTTGATTTTTTTCAGAGAGTTTCTAAATGAGCAAATGTTCCAACATGTCTCAATTTTGAATGATTCATTGGGGGTCCTTTGTCTTTTTCTTACCTAACAGATAATGCCTCGGGCCGAAGGCTTTCGAGCCTTTTAAAAAAAAACTGGTGTAATCAAGGGGATCTGGCCAGTTCTCCAGCTGCACAAGTCAGTTCAGTTCAGTTCAGTAGAGTCAGGTTCACTGTTGAAACTGGACACTCTCCCCCTCCTTCAGTCCTCTGACTTCGTAAACTATAAGCTTTTTAATGTAATTTTTACTCTTTGCACTCAGGGGTTTGTTTATTGGGATTGTTGCAAGTAATTTGGATCAGCATCCTTAATTCGAGGTAGCCTGACAGTTTTGGATAGGATGAATTATTCAGGTACGGTGTTTTCGGTTCGTTGTGTTTCATTCCTTATTTTTACAAATACTTTCTGTTTGTTTAAAAGTAGGCAGTCGGACCAACTAATTCACGCCAGGAATATCCACTATACACTTACCTTCAACAAATGGCAACATTACGGATTGGGCTACGTGCTTAAGAATGTTTTGAGTGGTCGGGCCTGGTCCATAACAATGTACAATAATTTGTCTATTAAAAGTCATGAATTAATGAGTAAGGGATGGAATGAATATGATTATGGCTATGAGACAGAAAGGGCTGCGGCCAGAGGTTGAGGAGACCTGAGGGGAGTGCAGTAATATCTCCCAGTCACGAGCATTCAGCCATCTCTGATTCTGACAAAATGGAATGAAATGCAATGCAGAGCAAGTAACGAATGACCTTTGGTACATGGAATGCTAAACGAAAATGTGAATGGAATAGGACAATTTAAATGTGATGTACATAATTATATTTTCTATATAGACACAGGTTATATAGGCTGTTAAGATTGTTTATATCGGTACGGGATGTACAGAAATAAAAACACAGACTACAAAATGTGTTGGGTTACATGAGTTGCAGCAGAGTAAGAGTGAAGACACAGCTCATACTTAGCTGGTGCAGTGAGGATGGGCTGCATGACAACCATCTTTGTTGTAATGATTTTGTGAAACGTATTGAAAATGTTCAGAGACAGAGGAGACAAGTCTAGTCATAAAACACACAGACAATATCATAATGAATAAACTATTCCTACTTATTCATCAAGTGTAGCTGTCTCTAAAAGGCCTTTAAAATCAAAATCACATTGGTGAGATTCGCGTAGTTATTTTCAGAACTTAAAGAAGAAACATACTCCAGTGTAATACTTGTGTCACTGACACAAGTGATAGGGACAGGAATGGAGCATATTGTCCAAATATAACCAACATCCAGACCAATCAAGAAAAAGCAAAATATTAGAGATAGTGGAAATCTGAAATACAAATGCAAAATAATGAAGAAATGCAACAGATGATCTGGGCAGAGAAACAGAGTTAACATATCAAGTCTTATATGAACCTATCTTGAACAAGTTATGTTGGACTTAAAAAAAATTAATTCCATTTTTCCCCGCTCCGATACTGCCTGAACTGTGGGGTTTCTTTCCAGCATTTTCAATTGGTGCAATAGCAGGAAACAGAGTAATGTGGAGTGGTTGCTTTTCGAACTGAAGGCTTGTGCCCAGCAGTGTTCCACAGAGGTTGGTTCTGAGTTTTCTTTGTTTGTCATTTATGTAAATGATTTGCATGATAATATCGAAGGCATGGTTCGTAAGTTTGTGGATGACACCAAAACCGGTGGCACATTGGACAGTGAAGAATGTTTTCTAAGAATACAAAAGGATCTTGATGAAATAGGTCAATAGACTGACAGATAGCAGATAGAGTTCAAGCTGGATGAATGTGAGGTTCAGGCAATAGTGTGTGTTTGTTGCTGTCGAGGGAACCAGGAATGGGATGATTTTATTCCCCATCTCCAGGGTTCAAATCATCGATATCCTTCATGATCTTTGAGAGGCCTATCCCTCTCTATGTTTACCTTCTTCCTGTTAATGTAGTTGCACAATATCTTTGGATTATCCTTAACCTTATCTGCCCATTCTATCTTATATTGCCGTTTTGCTTTCCTGATTTCTCTTGAAATAATGCCCCACACTCCTTATATTGACAAAGAGATTAAATTGAATATAGTTGTCTATATCTAAAGTAAGGTTTTCTTTGATTCTTGAATAAAAGCTCAATAACTGTTGTTGTCCATTGTTTCTTAATCTTCCCTTCACTTTAATAGGAACATAATGCCTCTCAACTCCCGTCGTCACACTGTTGAACGCCTCCCACTTGTCAGACATTGTTTTACCTACTAACAGTCTACTCCAATCAAACTTGTTAAGTCCTTGTCCCATGACATTAAGGTTTATGGTACTCCAATAAAAAAAACATTAATGAAAGGCTTTTTCTTTTCCATAACCATTATGAAACTAATACAATTATGATTGCAATGCCCAAAATAGTCCCTCACGTTTACTTCAGTCACTTGTCCTATTACATAAAATAAGGCCTAGTTTGGCTCCTTCTCTGTTAGAATCATCCGGATATTGACGAAGAAAACTTTCATGAAGATATTTGATAAATTCTACACCATCCAACCCTTTAACGCTGTGGTAGTCCCAATCAATTTATAAGAAAATTAAAATCCCTTATTATTACAGCCTTATTAAGCTTATATATATCCGAGTTCTCCCTACATGTTTGTTTCTCAATTTCTTTCTTACTGTTGAAGAGCATATGGTACAATACAACCAACGTGCTCTTTCCTTTCTTATTTTTAATTTTGATTAATATATTTTCATTGGACGGTTTTTCACAACAGAGAATTTAGTGCAATCTGTTCAAAGTGAACTTTTTTTTCTTAGTTTTAATACTACCTGCATACTAACTGGATAATGTTTTTCAGAAATATCTTCCCCAGTTCCGGAAATAATTTATTCCCTAATCAAAAATGGCAGACCGCCCCTCCCTGACCTTCGTATATATTTCCACCCTTTCTATGACACTTTACAGCTGGAACATTGAATTGCCTGTCCTAAACATCTCTCAGACGAATGTGAGCACGGCAGATGCGGGAAGTTAGAGTCGAGAGTGTGGTGCTGGAAAAGCACATCACGTCAGGTAGCATCCAAGGAGCAGGAAAATCGATGTTTCAAGGAAAAGCCCTTCATTAGTCCACTCCTGATCAAGGGCTTTTGCCCAAAACATTGATTGTCCTGCTCCTCACATGCTGCCTGACCTGCTGTGCATTCCCAGCACTCCACTTCGGAGTTGAACATCTCTCAACCATGATGTCCCGATCCCATATTCTTAAACATGCCCTGAGTTCATTAGCCTCCCCTGTGAGAACACTCACATTGAAATAAATGCAATTTTGTGCTTCAGAATTACTATATCCTTTTGACACTCTCGTTTTTCTTTTCTAATTGATGTTTACTCCTCACATTCATAAACTTGTCCATCCATCCTACCATTTATAATTCTACTTGGACTATCCCCCTTGTCAACTCTATCAACATAAAGTCTCCCTCCATAGAAGGAGCAAATCTTCCTGCTGCTTTACAGTTTAGATTAGACCAATCCTTTCTAAACAGGTCACTTCTATTCGAAAATGGATTCCAATTTCCCAAAAATCGAAACCCCTCAACAACACAGTAGCTCTTCAGCCATTGGTTTTTCTCCGTTAACCTTTTCCATCTTCCCAGTTGGGTTTGGCATTGGGAGTAAACCAGAAAGTATTGCTTTAAAAGTTTTATTATTAAGACTCTACCTCACCTCTTAAGTTCACTCTGTACTGCTTTAATTTTTCCCTAAAAAATATCATTCCTGCCATTATCTACAATAATGTTTCTCGACTCAATCTCACCTTTAACAACGTGCTTGAAATGTTTCGAGACGTTCTTAATCTTAGCACAGGGAATTCAACAAAGCATCCTGAATTAACGGTCACTGCCACAGAATCTTCTGTTAATGCCCTTGATAGAAAAGTCCACTGAAGCAATAATTCTACTAAATCTTCTCAAACGCTGCTGAACATAAGAATCATTCCAAGTGCCCAATGATTGATTGCTCTTCCATTTTCCTCAGAGAGACAATCCCTTTCAGCTGTTTGAAAAGCTGAAAAGCATTTTGATAGAGGAATAGACACCGGAGAATTTTGAAGTACTTTCTTATCTTTGCTGAGAGCCACACATCTATACAACGGATATGCAGGATAATATTTTTTCTAAATCTACCAGCCATCCTCTCTGTGCCTGACATGTGACCTTAATATTGTTATACCTAAAAGCAGAATTTTTTACGACACCTTCTGTAAACTTTCATTACCTACAGACAATAATGTTAAAATTGTAAAAATATTTACATATACGTATCAAACATAGAAAAATTAAACAAAATCAACCATTTAGCTAAATAAATTAATAAAAATATTCCTCTTCAATAAAATCCGAGAAGAAAATAGTCTTCTCCAGAGCTTAAAATGTGTAGGATTCTCCGGAAGGAAGGTATACCTCCTTATTTTAATTAATTAATTTTACAAAACAAAAAAACTTCTGCAGTGTAATAAAAGAAACCTTTTAAAACAAAAATAGACTTTTTTTTGTAAACCGCCCTTAAAAAACTCTTTTAATAAAAAGTACGTTTGAAAGAAAATCGTGAGTTTTTTTACTGTTTTGTTTGTTTTTGAATGTTAATAGAACAAAATAGAAACAATTATGTTCAATTATTAAACTATAATATCAACTGCAAAAAGACTATAATAAATATTTAATTGCCTGCAATCCCAGGAGCAGCTATAAATCCATGCTGCTATAAGAACATATTTTGAAAATGTTTTACAATATGGAGAAAAGTAGGCATATGATTTCATAATTTGTTTCCAGATCAAGGTGGACTTGATGATATGATTTAATCTCCTGCTGTGCGTCTAGATATAGAATTTAGTTGAATCTTTATCCTCATCACTCGAAGTCTTTCAAACAAAATTATGAATGTGTCTCTATCGTAGAGATGGAAACTTCCTTCAGCTCTGATTATTGCAGGGAACGATATAAAGAACATGATCCAGGTCCACGTGGAACACAAATGTTGCAGTGAAAGCCATCTAAACCTAATCCAATACTAATTACGTACATGCTTAATTATTAAAACATACAGAGGAACATAGTATAAAAGTGGAATTCAGCTCCATATCCAAAATAAAATTTGTGGCTCCCTCGTAAAAAATAACTCAACTGCATCACGCTGTAAATTCACCAAAATAGAAAAAAACAAGAGAATGGAATTCTCAATGCTTTCCCTGTGAACAACATCTGAAGAACAGGAGAAAATCAAGGCTTCGTTGTGAACTTCATAAACGATGATGATGAGAATGGGAAGAATGGAGTTTGGAGAGAATGATAAATAATGTTGTGGATGACAGAAAGATGACCTCGTGGTTCACAGTGAGGAGGACCATGTGAGAGTACAGGATGGTATAAACCTGTTGTTCAGGTGAACAGATCAATCGCTAATGAAATTTAACACTGATACCTTTCAGAATTAACAAGACAAGAGTGTACTCAAACTGAAGAGAGGCTGGATTTACTTGATTTTACTTTTAAGCAAAGAAGGCTGAGAGGTGCTCCTGACGGAGGTGTTAAACAACATGAGGGGTCTAGACAAGGAAAACAAAGAGTAGCTCTTCCCCTTACTCGAAGGCTCAATAATAAGGAAATAATTCATTGAACTAAATTCATTGAAATAATGCACTGTTTTTACATTCAACTCGTCATTGTGCTCATACACAGACACATTTTCCTAACTATGATCCAAAGACCAATATTTGCCTGCTCGTTCACATGCCTAGACCGATATAAAGATGTAAAAGGGACTTACCTCGTGAGTCGGGCCTCCGTTTGCTGAGAGGTGTGAGGGAGGAGCGAACGACTTCTGGGAAGTCATATATTTGTGTGGTGCATTACCAGAAACACTAATCGGGTAGTGTCTCCTCCTCCTCTGACCAACAAAACCTTCTGTGCGCCAGATTGGTAAGGTAGCGAGTTTTTTTTAATTCCTTTTTTTTAAACAGACTCTTTGGGAAGTTAGAATAATGGGAATGGAGGTGAGAACAGTTGAATGTTCCTCCTGCAGAATGTGGGAGGTAAGGGTCACCACTGGTGTTCCTGCTGACGACATCTGCGGGAAGTACACCCAACTCCAGCTCCTCGAAAACCGCGTTAGGGATCTCGAGCTGGAGAAGCATGAACTTCGGATCATTCGGGAGGCAGAGGGGGTTATTGAAAGGAGTTACAGGGAGGTAGTCACTCCTCAGGTACAAGAAAAAGGCAAATGGGTTACAGTCAGGGGATGGAAAGGGAACCGGCATGCAGTCCCGGGATCCCCTGTGGCAATTCCCCTCAACAATAAGTATCCCATTTTTGATACTGTTGGGAGGGACGACTTACCAGGGGAAAGCAGTGGGCACAGGGCTCTGGCACAAAGTCTGCCATGCTGCTCAGAAGGGAAGAGGGAAGAGGAGCAGAGCAGTAGTCATTGGGGAGTCCATAGTTAGGGGGACAGATAGGAGGTTTTCTGGGGACGAGAGAGACTCACGGTTGGTATGTGGCTCCCAGGTGACAGGGTTCGTGATGTCTCTGATCGTGTATTTGGGATCCTTAAAGGGGAGGGGGAGCAGCCCCAAGTCATGGTCCACATAGGCACCAACGACATTGGTAGGAAGCGAGATGGGGATTTAAGGCAGAAATTCAGGAAGATAAGATGGAAGCTTAGAGCTAGGACGAACAGAGTTGTTGTCTCTGGTTTGCTGCCCGTGCTACATGCTAGTGATGCAAGGAAAAGGGAGAGAGAGGAATTGAAGGCGTGGCTACTGGAATGATGCGGGAGGGAGGGTTTTGGAATCTTGGATAATTGGGGCTCTTTCTAGTGTAGGTGGGACCTCTACAAACAGGACGGTCTTCATCTGAACCAGAGGGGGACCAATATCCTGGGAGGGGAAATCGCTAAGGCTATTCAGGTGGGTTTAAACTAATCCAGCAGGTGGATGAGAACCAAACTTGTAGTTCAAGTATTGAAAAGGTTGAGAGTAGAGAGGTCCAACATCAAGTTTCAGGGACACAAGATGGCTCTGCCAAGCAAGAAGTTGAAGTGTGCCAGGAGCATCTGGAATAAAGTGGGTGAACTTGCAGCATGGGTTGGTACCTGGGACTTCAATTTTGTGGCCGTTTTGGAGACAACGTAAGAGCTGGGACAGGAATGTTTATTGCAGGTTCCAGGATTTAAATGTTTCAGTAAGAACAGAGAAGATGGTAAAAGAGGGGGAGGTGTGGCACTGTAAGTCAAGGACAGTATTACAGTTGCAGAAAGGATGTTTGGGGAATCGTCAACTGAGGTAGAATGGGCTGAGGTTAGAAACAGGAAAGGAGATGTCATCCTGTTGGGAGTTTCTATAGGCCTCCGAATAGTTCCAGAGATGCAGAGGACAGGATAGTAAAGATGATTCTTGATAGAAGTGAGAGAGACAGTGTAGTTGTCATGGTGGACATCAACTTTAGTACGAGTAATGTAGATGGGTCAGTTTTTGTCCAGTGTGGGCATGAGGGCATCTTACCACTGTATGTAGACAGCCCAACAAGGGGTGAAGCCACATTAGATTTGGTACTGGGTAATGAGCCCAGCCAGGTGCCAGAAAAGGAAGTAGGTGAGCACTTTGGTGATAGTAATCACAATTCTGTTATGTTTACTTTAGTGATAGAAAGGGATAGGTGTATACCACTGGGTAAGAGTTACAGCTGGGATAAAGGCAATTACGATGCGATTAGGCAAGATTTAGGAAGCATAGGACGGGGAAGGAAACTGCCGGGGATTGGCACATTAGAAATGTGGAGCTTATTCAACGAAAGGCTCCTGAGTGTGAGAGATAAGTATGTACCAGTCAGGTAGGGAGGAAGCTGTAGTCGCGGGAGCCGTGGTATACAAAGGAAATGGAATCTTTGGTCAAGAGGAAGAAGAAGGCTTACGTTTGGAGGAGATGTGAAGGCTCAGTTAGGGCCTTGAGAGTTACAAGATAGCCAGGAAAGACCTAAAGAGAGAGCTCAGAAGAGCCAGGAGGAGACGTGAGAAGTTGTTGGCGGATAGGATCAGGGTAAACCCTAAGGCTTTCTTTAGGTATTTAAGGAATAAAAGAATGGCCAGAGTAAGATTAGGGCCAATCAAAGATTGTAGTCGGAAGTTGTGTGTGGAGTCAGAGGAGATAGGGGAAGCACTCAATGATTATTTTTTGACAGTATTCACTCTAGAAAACGGAAGTGTTGTCGAGGAGAATGCTGAGATACAGGCTACTAGGCTAGGTGGGATTGAGGTTCACAAGGAAGAGGCTTTAGAAATGCTGCAGAGTGTGAAGATAGATAAGTTCCCTGGGCTGAATGGGATTTATCCTAGGATCCTCTGGGAAGTTCAGGAGGAGATTACCGAGCCTTTGGTATTGATCTTTAAATCGTTATTGTTGACAGGAATAGTGCCAGAAGACTGGATGATAGCAAATGTGGTTCCTCTGTTCAAGAAAGAGAATAGAGACAACCCTGCTAATTATAGACCAGTGAGCCTTACTTCAGTTGTTGGTAAAGTATTGGAAAAGGTTAGAAGAGATTTGAATGATAATCATCTTTTAAAGAATAATTTGATTAGGGATAGTCAGTACGATTTTGTGAATGGTAGGTCGTGCCTCACAAACCTTATTCAGTTTTTTGAGAAGGTGACCAGACAGGTAGATGAAAGCAAACCGGTTGATGTGGTGTATATGAAATTCAGCAAGGCGTTCAATAACGTTTCGCACAGTAGGCTATTGTACAAAATGCGGAGGAATGGGATTGTAGGAGATATAGCAGTTTGGATCAGTAATTGGCCTGCTTAAAGAAGACAGAGGGTGGTGGTTGATGGGAAATGTTCATCCTGGAGTCCAGTTACAAGTCGTGTACCACAAGGGTCGGTGTTGGGTCCACTGCTGTTCGTCATTTTTATAAACGACCTGGATGAGGGCGTAGAAGGGTGGGTTAGGAAATGTGCAGATGAAACGAAGGTCGGTGGAGTTGTGGTTAGTGATGAAGTATGTTTTAGGTTACAGAGAGACATAAATAAGCTGCAGAGCCGGGCTGAGAGGTGGCAAATGGAATTTAATGAGGACAAGTGTGAGGTGATTCACCTTGGTTCGAGTAAACGAAATGCAAAGTAATGTACTAATGGTAAGATTCTTGGTAGTGTCGATGAGTAGAGAGATCTCGATGTCCAGGTACACAGATCCTTGAAAGTTGCCACCCAGGTTGACAGGGTTGTTAAGAACTATATACTGGATTAGTGGTGCTGGAAGAGCACAGCAGTTCAGGCAGCATCCAACGAGCAGCGAAATCAACGTTTCGGGCAAAAGCCCTTCATCAGGAATCAAGGCATACAGTGTTTAAGCTTTTATTAATAGAGGGATCGAGTTCTGGAACCATGAGGTTATGCTGTAGCTGTACAAAACTCTGGTGCAGCCGCACTTGGAGTATTGTGTACAGTTCTGGTGACCGCATTATAAGAAGGATGTGAAAGCTTTGGAAAGGGTGCAGAGGAGATTTACTAGGATGGTGCCTGGTATGGAGGGCATCGAGGAAAGGCTGAGGGACATGAGGCTGTTTTCATTGGAGAGAAGAAGGTTTAGAGGTGACGTAATAGAAACATAAAATAATCAGAGGGTTAGATAAGGTGGACAGGGAGAGGCTTTTTCGAAGTATGATGACGGCGAGCACAAGGGGGTAAAGCTTTAAATTGAGGGGTGATAGATATAGGACAGTTGTAAGAGGTAGTTTCTTTACTCCGAGAGTAGTAAGGGTATGGAATGATTTGCCTCCAACGGTAGTAGATTCGCCAACTTTACATTTAAGTCGTCATTGGACAAGCATATGGACGTACACGGAGTAGTGTAGGTTAGATGGGCTTCACATTGGTATTCAAAGTTTGTGCAAAGAATTGTAGCTCGGGTGCTCGTTGTTGTGGTTCTGTTCGCCGAGCTGGGAATTTGTGTTGCAGACGTTTCGTCCCCTGTCGAGGTGACATCTTCAGTTCTTGGGAGCCTCCTGTGAAGCGCTTCCTGATCTTTCCTCGGGAATTTATAGTGGTTTGAATCTGTTGCTTCCAGTTGTCAGTTCCAGTCAGTAACAGCTGGAACTGACAACCGGAGGCGGCAGATTCAAACTACTATAAATGCCGGAGGAAAGATCAGGAAGCGTTTCACAGGAGGCTCCCAAACACTGAGGATGTCACCTAGACAGGGGACGAAACGTCTGCAACACAAATTCCCAGCTCAGCAAACAGAACCACAGCAGGTCTGCGCAAGATCGAGGGCCGAAAGGCCTGTACTGCGCTGTAATGTTCTATGTTCTATGACTTATATCCACTTCACATCTTCCTTTTCTAACCAATTCAATTTTTGTAATCTCCCACAATACATTCAACACATTTTTCAAAAGATATAGATTATAGACACTTTCTAACAGAATTGATAACATAATATTTTTACTCAAACTCTAACCTATAAATTTGCAACAACGCTAACCTGTTTTGTTGTCCCATCACCCAGTTCCCAGACTGCAGTTGCAGCAAATAGTCATTAAATCTCAAAAGAATTGACAAGTCTTTCCTTCTGATCTAAGTGGTCATTTGTCCCTTAATTATGAACAGGGCATATTAATTATGGACTGTCTGTCTGACTGTAACTTTTTGAAGTGGATTACTCCAGGCAATTAAACATCAGGAAGTAAGAAGAGGGATAGGCCATCTGGTTGCCAGGCCTGCTGTGGGAATCAACAAGGCCTCCACATTAGTGTCTTGCTCCAGACACACAGAGCAACCTGCATCTCCCTCAACCAATCCTCTCGACTCCTGCGACCCCAGCCACCAGCGGTGAATAAAATCCAAAGAACTGTAGGTGGTGCAACACAACAAAATAGAAATTATGAATGGCGGTAGGAAATTCAACTGTGCAGTTATCCACATTAAACACCATCTGCCAGATACAGCAATCCGCCCCATTTTCTAACCCTACCATTATTCATCTGTAAACTCTTTAGCTCCTCATTACAGCCTGTTTTACCACCTAGTTTAATACCATTTGGGAATGTAGTTGCTACACTCTGTCTCTCCTTCCAGGTCAGTTGGACAGATTCTAAACAATTGAGGGCTGAGAGCTGAACCCTGCAGCACCTCACTAGTTGCAGTTCGCCAGGGAAAGACCATTTCTCCCGATGCTCTGCTTTCTGTTAGTCAGTCAATCCTCTATCCAATTCAATACTCAACCCTTAACCCCTCGATTCAAACCGCCTAGATCAGTCCTTTATGCAGCACCTTGTCAAATGACTTCTGAAGTTCAGATGTCCAGCAGTTGCTGTATCCCCATTATCCACCTTGCTGGTTACATTCTCAAAGAACTCCAGCAGGTTTGTCAAGCACAACCAGCCCATCATGAAACTGTGCTGACACTGGTGAATTGATCTTTGTTTTTCCAAGTATTCAGTTATTTCATACTTTACGGTTGACGAAAGAAACTTCCCCACTACAGAGGTTAAACTCACTGGTCTGCAGTTTGTGAATTGTTGCCTATCTCCTGGTTTGGGAACGAGTACTACATTATTAATTTTCCAATACATCGGTACCGTTACAGAATTCAAGGATTTTTTTGAATATCCTTCCTAACACATCCACTATCTCTGCTGTTACATCCTTTAATATAATATACTGCAGGCCGAGAGTCTGACCTGTCTACAATCCCATCAATGTATTTAATATCTTCTTCCTCGTCATCGTACTTCCAACATGATCCTTTGCAGTTGTTTTAAATTTTGGGATGAAATTATCTTTCACTGTGAAAACAGAAAGTGTTGGTTTTGCCGCTGCCATTTCGGAGTTTCCCATTATTACCTCGCCATTTTCATCCTCCCAGAGGCCAACATTTACTTTCAGCATTTTTAAACTTTTTGTCTACTCAGAGAAGTGTTCTTTATCATTTCTTATGTTTTCTCCTCATTTTCCTTCATAGCCATTTTGATTATGTTTTTAGTAGCTGTTTGCTGACAATTAAAGTGTTTTTCTTTAATTCCTTAAAGGATGGGCGTGTCGCTTGTAAGACAGTACTTATTGTCTGTCTCTAATTGCCCAGAGGGCAGTTAAGCATCAACCAAATATGTCTGGGTTTGAAGTCATATGTCGGTCAGACCAGGTAAGGGTGGTGTTTTCCGGTCCTAAAGGATATTCATGAAACATATGGGTGTTTCCAACCATGACCAATGGATTCATTGCCACCAATACCCTCTTAATTCCAGGTTCATATTGGATTTAACTTCCACCATCTGCCATGGCGGCATTTGAAGCCATGTCCCCAGAACATTATCTGGATTAGCAGTCAGCGATAATGCCACCAGACAAGAACCTTCATGTTATTATTGACTTCCTTGTTAAGACATGGATCGCTTTTCACCTTTATACAATTCCTCTTCTACTCAGGATTACACTTTATTTGAGGGAGTTGGACTATCTTCCGAAGTAGTTGCCACTGTTCTTCAAATATCTTGCACTTTAATCTTTTTGACATGTCCACTCAGGCCAAGCCCTTCCTCAGACCAGTAAAATTATCATTGTCCAACACTTAACCTCTCCTATGTGACTCTGTCTTCGCTGTTACAGTCTGAATGTGCAATTCCAACATGTTGTGGTCACTCTTTCTAAGATGATCCTGTACTACAATATGATTTATCACTCCTTCCTCATTACATCATGCCAAAGCCAGTTCTCTGTTTGGTTCCATGACATGTTAATCGAAGAAATAATCCATCATATATTCGACGAATCGTTCTTTCAGACTCCCCTTGCCAAATTGATTAATCCATGCAGATTGCATGCTTACATTTCCATAATCACTCTTGTGCTCTTGTCTCAAGCCATCGTTATTTCCTGGTTCATGCTATTCCCTACTTTGAAAGTAATTTGTCGGGGAAGGGGTGGGAGGTAGTTTGTGGGCTGGAAATGCTCCTACCAATAGGTTTCTTTCAACGTGTTTTATTTCAAACCAGACTGATTCATCAGATTTTTCCCACGTGCTAATATCATTTCTTAATACAACCTTGACATAATCCTTAACGAATACAGGTACTCCACCTGCTGTTCCTTCTTGTCTGAATACTGAGTAGGCTTGGACATTTAACACTCTAGTCCTGACCTTCATGTAACCACATTTCAGTCACGCCCACCATGCCATACCTATTTATACCTGTTAGCGCTATCAGCTCATTCATTTTATTCCAAATACTGCACACATTTAGTTAGAAAACATTTAACATAAATTCAATCGATTTGTATTTCTCTTTTAATATTTGTGCATACAGGCGCTCCATCCTTATTTATTGATCCCTGATAATAGTGAGCCTATCTTTTACTCCAACTTGCAACTCACATTTTTAAAATTGTTGTGATTAGTTCCCTCAGCATGGTCATTAATATGGCTCTGATTGTTTATTTGACAAACCTTTACTTTCTGCTCATTTTCTGACCTGCTGCTTTGTATCCCATCTTCCTCTATCATTAGCTTAAATCTGCATGATCACACCTCCCTTCCAGGATGTTGGGACTCCTCCAGTTAAAGTGTACACTTTCCTTTCTGTACAGTTCCTACGTGCACTGAACGCGATCCGAATCATCCAAAAAATCAGAAACGCTCCTCCCAAACTAGCTCTTTGCCACATATTCAACTCGACGACCTTCCTCTTCCTTGTCTCACTTCCAGATGCCCCGGAGTAATCCCAAGAACATAATTCTGGAGATCCTGCTTTTAAACTCACTCCTAACTCCCTGAACTTCCTTTGCAGGACCTTTCACTCTTCTTACCTATGTCATTGGTGTCAATGTGAACCACAACCCCTGGCTGTTTACCCTCCCACTTCAATATGCCCTGAGCGTGCTCGGAGACCTTCTTGATCCTGGCACCGACCACCCTTCTTATGAACAAATCATTGAATCATAGAATCCCTACTTTGGGAAAACAGGCCATTTCAAACAGCACGTCCACGCTGACACTTTGAAAAGTATATGGACCGGAAAGCTGGACAATCTGTCAGAGTTTAGAGAGACAGGAACAGCAATAGAGCCTGGAGACACTAATACAGATAGGGAGTATTGCACACACTGGAGGAGATTCCTGCTTTAGGGATGGTTGTAGGGAAGTGTGACATTTACACAGTTAGGGGTGGAAGAGCTAGAGAAGGTTATGGAGATGATTAGATTGGTGGGGAGACTGGAGGAGCTTACATTGACAAGGCTGGTGATAGCGATGGGAAGATGTTACGGAGATAGTAAGTCTTGTAGAAACTGATCGGGAGAGTGACAAGCATTGGAGTTGGTTCCACAGATCAGGGGATTTACAGGGTCCTGAGAGGATTACACAGATAGGGAGATTTGTAGGATGTCCACATTTTCAGAGTGTTTCAGGAATGGAAAATGTCACACAGTTAATGAGGGATGTTGGAGCTGTGGGAGTTCACAGAGACTCGGAAGTTTGAAGAGTTTGGGGCTGATTATGGATTGAGGGATATATTTACGCAGAGGGATAGTTTAGATTAGATTCCCTACAGCATGGGAACAGGTATTCTGCCCAACAAGTCCACACCAACTCTCGAAAGAGCAACCCACCCAGACCCACTTCTCTCCGACAATGCACCTCACACTATGGACAATTTAGCATGGCCAATTCACCTGACCTGCACATCTTTGGACTGTGGAAGGAAACCGGAGCACCCAGAGGAAACCCATGCAGACACAGGGAGAAAGTGCAAACTCCACACAGACAGTCACCAAACGCTGGAATCAAACCTGGGTCCCTGGCACTGTGAAGCACCATTGCTCACCACTGAGCCACTGTGCTGCCCAAATTGCAGAATTACATAAAGAGAGAGAGTTCGAGGAGCTGGGGGGACTGTAGGGAGTGGATGAGCAAACAGAGATGTGGAGTGCTGTTGTGGCTTGAAAAGTGTCTGGAGGTGTTTATATACGTAAGGACGTCGGTAAGGATGAGAGAAGGTTACTGAGGTCGTGTGGTGCTATAGGCCAGGAGGCTGGAGTGTTATATGGCCTGCAGAAGTTTACAGTGATATCATGTTCTCTTGAGGTTTGAGGAAGGAACACAGGTGGGTAATTTGGTCCAGACTGGATGATTTTACAGAGACGGGGGCACTGTAAGTATTGTGCAAAACGACAGAAGTAGGGATCATTGTACAGAGTGCAGGATGCGATTATTGAGATTGAGCATGTTATCGACACAGGAGCAATTTACACATCGGGAGAGTCGTCAGCATTGGAGTAGGTTTCAAATGTACAGCAGGAATATGGGAGACTGGAGGTTACAGAAATAGGAAAAGTTTTGGGAATTACAAGCATTCAAGACATTGGCACAAACAATTTGGACCGAAAGGCATGTTTCCTTGCTGTATGACTGTATCACATGACAAGAGACAGTGTGAGGAGGGAAGAAAGAACAGAAAGATCCAAGGATTCAATGCGATCTCCTTGAGGGAGTCATGATTTGGAGATGCCGGTGTTGGACTGGGGTGTACAAAGTTAAAAATCACACAACACCAGGTTATAGTCCAACAGGTTTAATTGGAAGCACACTAGCTTTCGGAGCGACGCTCCTTCATCAGGTGATAGTGGAGGGCTCAATTCTAACACACAAAATTTATAGCAAAAAATTAAAGTGTGATGTAACTGAAATTATACATTGAAAAATTGATTGTCTGTTAAGCCTTTCATCTGTTAGAATACAATGATAGTTTCACTTCTTTCATGTGTAAATCACAAAACTTTTTTTTAACAAAGATGCATTCTTGGGTTAGCTGTTAACAATGGTGATAGCTAGACAATATGTTGAAGGTGTTGGCCCCCTGTGTTCTCTGTCTATGCCATAATGCTTAGATTGATTCTAATATAAAAAGTGAGATTACGGAGTTTTACATAAATTCATGCAGTTTTTGAGCTCAGAGTTCTACATGAATGCATGCAGTTTTTGAGCAACGTACAATGTAACCCTGAAAGTTCAAATTCACCCCAGAAAGTATATGTGTGCATGTGGGTCTTTGTCTGTCTGTGTGTATATGTCTTTCTGGGTTGGGGGTTGTGAGTGTGAGAAAGTATATGTGTGTGTAGTGAGTGCAGAGTGTCTTAAGCCTGTGAGGGGGTGCATGTGTGAGTGTGGAAGTGTGTGTGTCTGTAAGGGTGTGTGTGGATATCTGTGTGCGCGTCTGTGTGTACGTGTGTCCGTGTGTATGTGAGAGAGCGTGTGTGTAGGAGTATCTGTGTGTGTGTGTGTAGTGCAGTGGTGATCACCTGTAATGTGACATGAACCCAAGGTCCCGGTTGAGGCCCTCCCTATGGGTACCGAACTTAGCTATCAGCCTCTGCACGGCCACTTTTCTCTGCTGCCTGTCCCGAAGTCCACCTTGGAGGATGGTCGCCCGAAGGTCTGAGGCTGAATGTCCTGGACCACTGGAGTGTTCCCCAACTGGGAGGGAACCCTCCTGTCTGTTGATTGTTGTGCGGTGCCCATTCATCCATTGTCGTAGCCTTTGCTCAGTTTCCCCAATTTACCATGCCTCCAGGCATCCTTGCCTGCAACGTATAAGATAGACAACGTTGGCTGAGTCACATGAGTACCTGCCATATACAAGGTGGGAGGTGTCCCCACGTGTAATGTTGGTATCTATGTCCACACTCTGACACGTCTTTCAGTGTCCACCGTGACAAAAAGGTTTTGTGATTTACACATGAAAGAAGTGAAACTATCACTGTATTCTAACAGATGAAAGGCTTAACAGACAATCAATTTTACAATGTATAATTTCAGTTACATCACACCGTAAATATTTGCTATAAATTCAATGTGTTAGGATTGAGCCCTCCACTGTCACCTGATGAAGGAGTGTCGCTGCGAAAGGTAGTGTGCATCCAATTAAACCTGTTGGACTATGACCTGGTGTTGTGTGATTTTTATCCTTGAGGGAGGCCTGCATTCCCCTCTGATGGACTGATCCTCACTAAGACAGCACAGGCCTGGATTGATAACTGTCAAATTCCTATATTGACACAGGAAGGCTCAGTACAGCAGAGATGAAAATTAACAAAAGGGTGTGGACTAAGCCTGGGACAAATCGTGCTCTGTGTTCGTTCTTCAACACTGTATCTATGTCATGTCTTCTGGACCAAAGTTCAATAGCTTAAATACACTGTGCTCTGTTCACTGTGAGTGATCTTACCTATCTGCAGGATTTACTGAAGGCTCCAGATCTCACTCTCCATCTCTCTCTGGCTGACCAACTGTCTTCAGTGTGGTGATGGACGAAACAGGAATTTGGAATTCTGCTGAGTCAGGAGCATCCTGAGTACCTACAGAAGACAAAGGATCAGACTGAATGGGAAATTAGACTGATGCAGCGAGGGTTACACATGAAAAAAGCCACCAAGTCCCACAGAGATCTGAAAAATCCCAGTCTCCATCCCTGGTCTGTGCTGCTGTATCTCCCTGGAGTGGATACGTCTGTTGGTTCAGGATCTAGAGTAGCTACAAAAGGTGCAGTCAGCGGCAGCAATTAAATCCTCACAGTGACAGATACCACATGGAGTGAGACTGTGTGATATCACCGGAGTGCAGGAAAGCATCACGATCAAACCACGGTCAGGTAGAAGGTGGACTGGGATCGCCCGGTACACACGGATGAGGGAGCGATCAGTGGGCCAGGCAATGGCCTAGTGTTACTCTCACTCAACTGTTCATCCAGAATTTAATGCTGGTAGCATATGACTGCTTAATACCCTTTAAGTAAGGAAATCTGTTATGGGCTGCCGGTCTGGCCTACATATGAATCCACACCCAGAGCAAGGAGGTTGACTGAACTGCCCTCAGGAATGACCTGGTAAGCCACTCAGCTCAAGGGCCGCTCAGGGGTGGACATGAAATGCTGGCCAGCCAGAGACAGCAACATCCCACGAGTGAATTAAAAACAACCCTGCTGGGAGCAGTGTCCTGGCCAATCATATCGGCAGGTTTATGGACAAGGCTTTAAACTGACAGAGAGGATGCAGGGACAGGGTTCAGGTGAAAGGAGCTTTTCCAAATCCAAATATAAAAAGGTGACGCATCAGAACAGCATGGGGATGTGACTGAAGACAAGCAGAAAGGAACAGGAAGGGACAGGGTTTAACTAAAACTGTACATCAGTGAATTAGGCTGTGAAGGACATTCTGGGAAAAATTCAATTACAGTTTTATTTTGGAATTGTCAAAGTATCAGCAATAACTTGTGACACAGGGATAAATATGATTTGGTCACCAGAAAGATGTGGTTACAGGAGAAAGTGTGCTGTCCTGTTCTGTGTTCTAAACAGAGAGGGTTACAACAACGGGAAGAGGTTTCAGGAGGCTGGAGAGGATGAGATCTGAATGAGTCGACACAATTAGGATGGTTTCCTTGGAGTGCCAGAGGTAACAGAAACACCAATGGCCTGATCTGAAGTAGATGACCCAGACTGGGATGGGTGTGGGGATTGGAGGTGGTTTCACAGGGAGGGAGGACGATAGAGGCCACAGGAAGTTACAGAAATGCAGAGAGCTGTATGGCCAGCAGGAATTCATGGAGATGGGGAGGTTGGGAGGGATGGTCCAGTTTACAGGGATAAGGATGTTGGTCGAATGGAGTAGTTTACACAGTCAGGAATGTTTTAGGCGATTCGAGCAGATTACAGCGATAAAGTGGGTTGTATAGACTGGAGGAACAAACAGAGATATGGAGGCTAGTCATGGCTGAAGATGTTTATAGATACAGGAAGGTTTAGACTCTGCAGATTATTTAGATATGGAGGGTGTGGAGTCTCACAGATTTTCCAGAATGGCAGCAAATTTAGATGGAGACAGTTTCACAGATGAGGGAGCATTAGTAACTATCTCCAAAATGGTCAAAATGGGAAGAGTTGTAGGGGATTTTCCCTTCACACTAACGGGGGCATACTAGACTATTGAGATCACACTTTTAAAACCCTCCCATTTGCCAGTAATTCCTTTTTATTCAAACATACCGACCCATGATTTGGACGTGCCGGTGTTGGACTGGGATGGGCAATGTTAAAATCCACACAACACTAGCTTAAAGGTGCAATAGGTCTATTTAGAGGCACTAGCTTTCGAAGTGCTGCTTCTTCATCAGGTGGTTGTGGAACACAGTCATAGGACACAGAATTCATAGCAACAGGACGGCAGTGTCATGGAATGAAATATTAAACAAGTTTTGATTAATTCTTTCATCTTTTAGAATGATCACCAGCGCTTGTAAATCTAGCGCTTCCAAACACAGAGGGTCCTCGATTATCCAAATATCAATTAGCTGAATATCGGATTATCCAAAGGAGATCTCGAGGTCCCGATAGAAACATTACATCCAAGAGCTGATTCAACTCTCATTGTTTTTTTTTATTCACACTGATTAAAACAGATCTTGGCTACAGAAATCCTGCCGAGAACAGTCTTGGGCATCAAGCCCAGGTACCATCTCCAAATGACACTCCTCCCATCCTCTCTGGCTCTCCCCACACATAGCCTGGAGTTCTACATAGAGGTAAATCCTAAACCCCCGCTTCCCTAGATATTCTCTTGAACATTGTCATTTACAGTGCAGAGGTGGAACTTTTCGAAATGTTGCAGTAAAAAGTTGTGTGTGCGGCTATGTGTGCGTGTGTGTATGTGTGCATGCGCTATTTAGAGACTTAATCAACAAAGGCAGTAGCTATCTTACTGTTGGTGTCCGCTCCGGCTTCCCAGGAGGGGGAGGAGATGACGAGGGCAGGGGCGCACAAGCGGCGGGACAGCCGGGGGTATGGGCGCAAACGGTGGCTGGGGCGGGCGGGGGTGCAGTTTTGGACAGGTTTGGGACTGGAGGGGCATTGTTGGAGGCAGATGTGGGCAGTGTTTGACAGGTTTTGGCCGGGATGAGGGTGACGTTGGATGGGTTTGGGGGTGGGCGGGGTGCAATGTTGGAGGCAGGCAGAAGGTGGTGTTGGATGGGTTTGGGGGCAGGGGCGGGTGGCAAGTTGAGGGTTGCTTTGGACGGTTTTGGTGGCGGGGGCTGGCGTGGGTCACTGTTGGATGAGTTTGGGTCTGGCAGGGAGGGCGACGTTGAGGGGTGGGTGGTGACGGTGTTGAAGTGTTTGAGGGCGAGCAGCGGGGCGTTTTGGGGGGCTGGCGGGGCGTGAGGGCTCACTCAAGGTTTGGTCCTGCCTCGTCACCTCAACGGGGACTAGACGTTACCGAAAACTCCGAGCCAGAGAGGAAAGGCATTGAATTGATTAATTGAATCATCAATTACCTGAATGAACTATTGCCTGCCCATCTCGTTCAGATAATCAAGGTTCCTGTGTAAACCTGGTGTTGTGTGATTGTTACCTTCACCCTGCTCGATCCTTCTGAATGTCCCCAATATTGGCCCTGTTCCAGTTTGAGACCTTAATCTGTGGACCTGTCTGATCTTTCTCCATAACTGGTTTAAAACAAAGACAGTTGTGGTCACTGGACACAAAGTGGTCTCCGACTGATACTTCAGTCACTTGCCTGACCTCGGTTTCTGAGGGGAGGTCCAGTTTTGCACCCGCCAGAATAGCGTAGAGCCCTCTACATCTTGGTTTAGGAAACTTTCTTCGACATATTTGACAAATTCCACCCCATATGGTCCTTTTACACTCTGGGTGACCCAGTCAATCCAGGGGAAGTTAAAATCTCCAATCACCATTACTCTATTATTTTATAGGTACCTGCAATCTCACTGCACATTTTCTCCTCTCGTACCCGCTGGCTATTTGGGGGTCTAAAACACGATCCCAGCAGACTGACTATCCCCTTTTTGTTTCTAACTTTTAAAAATATGGCCTCATTTGAGGACCGCTTAACAATATTGTCTCTCAGCACTGTTGTAATGTCCTCCATAATCAAAGGGACAACTCCCCCTCCTCACTTACTTGTCCTTCTGTCCCGCCTGAAGCTTCTGTATTCTGGAACACTGAGCTGCCAGTCCTGTCCTTCTCTCAGCCCTGTTTCTGTTATGGCTATAATATCCCAGTCCCCAGAGCTAATCCATGGTCTGAAATTGTCTGCCTTACCAGTCAGGTCTCGTGCGTTGAAATTAATGCCCTTTAAACTAGAAGTCTTTTCCCTCCCTATACTGTGCCCCGGATATCCTGGATAGGAAACTTGCTCTCGATGGCTGATGTATTTTCCCAAGACTAGTTGATGGCCCCTGTCTTATTCAGAGTCTCAACTCCCTGCCAAACTGGTTTAAATCCTGCCCGGGTAACACTAGCAAATCTCCTTCCAGGGAGACTGGTGCCCCTCTGCATCCAGTGCCATCCATCCCCTTTGTACGGGTACCCTCTACCCCAGAAGAGATCCCAATGACCCAAGAACTGAAAACCCTGCCCACTATACCAGCTCCTCAGCCACACATCCATCCGGCCTACCTTTCTATTTCTATCCTCACTGGCACAGGGCACTGGGTGTAATCTGGAGATCATTAAGGTCAATATCCTGCTTTTTTAACTTCTCACCCAACTCCCTGTTCTCATTTTAACAGGACCCCATCCTTTTGTCTACCTCAGTCATATGGGCCGATGTGCACAATGACCTCTGGCTGTTCCCCCTCCACCTTCACAATGTTCAGTAACCGCTCAGAGACACCCATTACCTGGTACCCGGGAGGCAACACACCATCTCTTCTGCAGCCACACAGTGTCCTGTCTGTCCCCCTCACAACTGAGTCTCTTATCAGTATCACGATAATTAGACAGGATCTGGAAAACAGAGACAGGGAGGAACTCACTACAGTTTGGTCCATATTAGGAAAGTGGGAGTATTTTAAAGTGATGCAGTGAGACCGCAGGGCCAGTGTGCTCCTTGAAGAATGAATAGTAAAGGCAGCAAGTCCAGCGAATACTGATTAAGTAATAACGCGTTTTTGATAAAGAAAATACAGTGCAATAAAATCAGATGAAGCCCTTCACAAGTATAGAGATTTCAAGGGGATTGTGGAAAATGAGGGACAAAGAATAGTCATGAAATATATTTGGCAGATACGATTGCGGAAAAGCCACAGGTATTTTATCAGCATCATGAGAATAAGAGGATTCCCAGCGAAAGAGGGAGGCGTGTGAGTAACCAAAGGGACAATCTGTGCATGGAGTCAGAGGAAGTAGGTGAGGTCTTCACTGAATACTTCCCACCTGTATTCACACAGGAGAAACGCATTGTAGCCTGGGATTTCAGTTGGGATGCTGAGGTTCCTGAATATGTTAAGATCAATAAGGAGGACGTATTAAAAGTTTTCACAGGCATAAAGGTGGAGAAATCCCAAGTGCCCAATGAAATGTATCCCAGCCTGTTATGGGAGATAAGGGAGGAGATTGCTGGGGCCCTGGTGGATATATTTAATACTTTTCTGGCCAGAGGTGAAGTGCCGAATGACTGCATGATCGCTAATGTGGTTCCTTTATTCAGGAAGGGCAGCAGGGATAGGCCCGGTAATTACAGAGCAGATAGTCTGACAGCAGTGGGACGGAAATTGGGAACAATTCTGAGGGACAGGTTGAATCAATAACTGGAAAGGCAGGGATCGATTAGTGATAGTCAGCACGGATTTGGAACAGGAAGATAGTGTCTGAGGCAATCAGCTGAGGTTTCTTTGAAATTACAATTGAAGATATTGATGAGGGCCATGCAGATGTTTTGTTTTACATGGAGTTCATTTAGGCCTTTGACAACGTCCCACATGGGATCCAAGGCAAATTGGCAAATTGGATCCAAAATTGTTGGAGCGTTGTTTTTGTGATTGAAAGCCTTTGTCCAGCGGGTGTATCACAGGGATCTGTGCAGGAACCATTGCTGTTCATTATGGGTATTAATCACTCGGATGTGAAAGCAGAAGGTTTCATTAGTAGTTTGTAGATTAAATAAAAGGTAAGGGTGTTGTCCACAGTGAGGGGGTGGTCTCAGGCAACAGTCTGAAGGTTGAGGCTAGGACATAATTTCAAGTGAGTCATTTCAATTGACAAGGCAGGCTCGAGCACATCAGGCAATGAGGAAAACCTAATCAATTAAACTGTATTTACTTTAATGTAAAAGGCCTAACAGATTATTCAGATGAACACATGGCATGGATGGGAGCATGGGACAGGGATATCACAGGAATTACAGAAACACAGCTGAGGGAGGGGCAGGACAGGCAGCTCAATGTTCCAGGGACTGGTGCTACAGGAAGGACAGAAGGGGAACTGAGAGAGGATGGGGATTGGTGTGTTTAATCAGTGAAAACATCACTGCAGTGCTTAGAGAGGATATTCCTGGGGATCGCCCAGTGAAGCTGTATTAGTAGAACTGAGAAATACGACTGGATGATCAGTTTGATATGACGGTACTACAGGCCCGCAGTAGTCAGCGGGAAATTGAGCAGCAAATACGTCGGAGATCTCAGATAGCTGTAAGAATGATAGAGTTGTGATGGTCGGGGATTTTAACTTTCTAAACCTAGACTGGGACTGCCATAATATTCACAGCTTGGATGGGAGGAATTTGTTCAGTGTGTTCAAGAAAACTGTCTCAGTCAGTATGTAACTGGCCCGACTGGAGAAAGGGATGAAAACTGACCTCCCTTCGGGAAACAAGGGAGAGAAAGGGGCTGAAGTGTTTGTGGGGGTGGGGGCAGTTTAGCAAAGTCACCACAATTCTATTAGTTTGAAAATAGCGATGGAAAAGGACAGGCCTGGTCCACAAGTTAATGATCAAAACTGACCTTGCCCCAGTCCAGAGGTTATTAGGCAGGACTGTCCAAAAGATGATTCATGGAGGCTATTTGAAAGTAAAAGGACGTCGGGCAAGTGGGATTCTTTCAAAGGAGAGATAAATTAAGATTTCAGGTGCAGCATATTCCTGTTAGTGTGAAGGACAATACTGACACAAGTGGGAAACACTGGATGACTGGGGATATTGAGGTTCTGGTCAAGACAAAAGGGGGCACATGTCCGATACAGCCAGCTGGATTAAGTCAATCCCTTGAAGAACATTGTGGGTGTAGTAATACTCTTAAGAGGGAAACCATGAGGGCGTAAAGGGGAACTGACAGAGCTTTGGCAGAGAAGGTTCAGGAAAATCCAGAGAGATTCTACAAAAATATTAACAACAGAAGATTAACTCGAGACAGAATGTGACCCCTTAAAGATCAATGAAGCCATCCATGTGTGAACCCACAGGAAATGGGTGAGATCCGAAACAAAAATTTCAAGTCAGAACTTACTGTGGAAAACACACTGGGGAAGCAGGGAAATAAACAGTGTTGTATTCAAAAGTGTCCACATGGAGAACAGGCGGTGCTGAAGGTTTTAAAATGCATTAAAATCAGGCAACTCACTGGGAACTAATCAAGTACATCCCAAGACATTGGGGTAAGTTAGGGAAGAAACTTACAAAGATATTTCTATCACTGACAGCCACGGGTGGTGAGCTGGGAGCCTGGAGGGTGGATAATGTTGTGCCAGTGTTTAGGAAAGGCTGCGAGGGAAAGCCACGGATCTAAAGACCAATTAGCTTGATGTCAGTTGTGCGAAAGTTGTTGGAAGCGATTCCGCAGGACAGGAGTAACATGAATTTGGAAAGGCAACGATTGAGTAGGGATAATCAGCACAGCTTTGTGCGTACAAAGGAGTGTCTTACAAACTTGATAGAGTTTGTTGAAGAGGTGACCAAGGAGATGGATGAAGGTAGAGCAGTAGACGTTGCCTATACTGACTTCAGCAAGGCCTTTGACAGAGTTTACCATGGTGCACTGGTTAGTAAGGCTAGATCACAGGGGATCAGGGAGAGCGAGACAAACGGACACAAAATGGGCTTGACAGTAGGAGACAAAGGATGGTGGGAGAGGGTTCTTGTGCAGACTGTGGTCCTCTGACCAGTCGTGTGACATAACAATCGGTGCAGGGTCCACACATGTGCACTATTGAAATAAACGAGAATATATGAATTATTGTTAGTAAGTTTGTGGATTGTAAAATACGTGTTCTTGTGGGCAGTGAATACAGTTATCAAAGGGGATCTTAACCAACTGAGCCAGTGGGTGAAGAAATGAATGATGGAGCAGAATTCAGCTGTTGGATTTTGTTAAGATAAACCAGGGAGGACTAACACAGTTAATGGTAGGGCCCTGGACAGTGTTGTCGAACAGAGAGAGACCAAGGGGTGCACTTACATTGTTCCTTGGAAGTGGCATCACAGGTGGACAGAGCGGGGAAAGCGGATTAGCACACTTGCCCTCATGGGTCAGAGCATTGAGTAAATGGGTTGGTACATCATGATACAAAGCATTGCTGTGACTCCAGTTGGAGCACTGTGTAGAATTCTGATCCTCCTGCTTTAGGAAACATTTTCCAAAACTGCAAATGGAGCAAAGATTGACGAAGATGTTACTGATACTGGAGGGTTTGACAGAAACAGAGGCTGAATAAGTTGGAAAGCAACATGGGGGGAATGAGATAGAGTTGGCAGATAAGGTTAAGGAGAATCCAAAGAGATTCTACATCATACATGTTCAGAAATGCAACTAGAGAGACAGTGGGGCCCCTCAAAGATCAAGAAGGCCATCCATGCCTGGAACCACAGGAGATGGGCGAGATCTTAAAAGAATATTTCATGTCATAACATACTGTGGACAAAGATTTGGAAACAAAGGGAGAGAAACAATGATGTCTTGAAAAGAGTCCCCATTACAGAAGAGGTGGTGCTGGAGGTCTTAGCACACAAAGGTAGAAAACGCCCGAGGTCCTGAACAAATGTATCCCACAACATTGTGGCAATGTCGCAGCGGCGACCGTGGCAGACGTATTTGTATCATTATCCTTCGTATTTCCCTTGGGCGGAGGTGGCAGAGGGGTGACTTTATAAAGGTTTATAAAACCCTGAGAGGTATCCCTAATGTGAATAGTAAAGGTCTCTACTTCAGGGTAGGGGAATCCATAACTAGAGGGCAGAAATATGAGGTGAGAGAGGAAATACTTAAAAGCGACCAGAGGAGAACATTTCCACACAGAGAATGGTGCATGTATGGAATGGGCGTCTGGGGAAGGGGTAGAGAAAAGTAAAATTACAACATGGAAAAGAAATTTGGGCAGATACATGGAGGAGAGAAGGTTTGAAGAAATTTGGACCAAACACATGCAAATGCGACTCGTTCATGAACAGTAGTCAGCATGGACTAGTTGGATGGAGGAACCGTTTCCATTCTGCATGCCTCTGTCTCTAGATACTGGAGGAGGAGACTATAGAGATAAGGCATGGTGTAGACACTGAAGAAAGTTACAGAGATAGGGATAATAGATTGAAATGCAGTACATTTCAAGTAGGGGGAGGGACCATAGGGAAGGTGGAGGTTACAGGGACAGGAACTGTTATAGGAGTTACAAATTATTGAAGACACTGGTCCATGAGACATGATATATGTACAGTGTTGGAGGGGAACATAGAACAGAAAGATCCCAGGTAGCTTTCCCACTCACTCATGGGAAGCCTGCTTTCCACTCTGTTGTCCTGGTGTTCACTAAGACTTCACAGGCCTGGACTGATAACTGTGACACTCCCGATACTGTCTCAGAACAACAAAACTTACAGTACACGTGGTGATTGAGCCTTAGGTGTGCCTGTACACTGCTCCCCCTCCTGCACTGTCAGCTGATGATTGGAGCTCTCTCGATGCTCTCTGCACTGTTCACAGTGAGCGATCTTACCTCAGTGCAGGATTTATTGAAGGCTCCAGATGTCCCTGACCTTTGTCTCTCTACCTGACCAACTATCTTCAATGTGGTGATGGACGAGACACCCAGCAGCTGGGAAGTCGATTCAGTCAGGAAATTCCTGAGTACCCACAGGAGACAGAGAAATATACAGAATGAGAACTTAGACTAATGCAGTGAGGGTTACGCATGGAGAATACTACTGTGCCCCACAGAGATCTGGAAAATCCCATTCTCCCTCCCTGACCGATGCTGCTGCCTCTCTCTGGAGTGCAGAATTCTGCTGGCTCAGGATCTGGAATAGCTGCAAGAGTGAGAGATGCTGAAAGAGGCAGCAATTAGACCCACACAGTAAGGGATACCACATGGAGAGAGACAGAGTGATATCACCAGAGTGCAGGAAGGTATCAGGATCAAACAATCATGAAGAAAAAAATGGTTTAGCTTCGTGATACACTAGTATCAGTGTTCAGGGATAAATAGCCTGTGAGCAGACAAAGGTAATGTCCTACTGACATTGTTGCTAGGGCATGTATCCCAAACCTCAGCTAATTTTCAGGAGAGGCAGGTTTGAACCACATCATCTGAAATGGTGGAACTTGAAATAAATTATCTTAAAGATAGTAATTGACAATCTATAAATGCCATTACTGATGTACAATAAATCCAAACGCTTGTCATTCAGAGAAGGACATCTGCCCATCCTCACGTGGTCTGCACGGCATACTCACAGCAAAGTGTTTGCCTCTCAATTACCCTCTGAAATGGCCGAGCAAGCTACTCAGCGTAAGGGCAGCTAGGGCTGGGCAAGAAAGGCTGGTCAGCGAGAGACACCCACATCCCATACCTGATCTTAAAAAAATCCATTAGGATGGGAGCCCACTGCAACTGAGCTGGGACCAGTGTCCTGGCCAATCATGTCCGTAGGTTTATGGACAGGGCTTTAAACGGACAGAGGGATCAGGTGAAAGGAGCCTTCCAAAACCAAATAGAAAAGATGACTATTGTGAACAGCACGGGGATGTGGCTGAAGACAAGCAGAAAGGAACAGGAAGGGACACATTTTAACTAAAACTACATCAGTGAATCGATTTGTGACAGGAAATTGTGGGAAAGAGTAAATTATGTTTTTTTTGCAAAGGACAAAGTCTCTGCAGCAAGGTAGACTGATATGTGACACAGAGATAAAAGAGATTTAGACACCAGTGAGACATGGTTACAGGACGAACAACAGTTGGAACATAAATATTCAATGGTGCACAACCTTGCGGAAACTCAGGAAAATGGGTAACGCTAACAATAATGGAGAACAAAGAGGTTACAGAGAAAGCATTTAGCCTCAGATCATGAAGTAGAGTCAGTCTGCATGTACATTCTGGCTACTACTTGCTAAGGACACAAGCAGCAGAACAGTTTTAGACAACTTAACAACATTTCATTGCTCATCATTGCATGAAAGAGGAACTCACTGGAATTTTTAATAAAGGTATTGTGATAATTTAGTCAAACTTCAATATTCATATAATCTTGACAATCAGACTGACAAGAGTGATATTGGAAGAGGAGATTGTAGAATCTTTTTCAGTCTTTCTTTGAATAACACATTGTGCAACTGGCTAGGGATGTAACTATCTGAGAGTGACCGTTGTGTCATGAAACTGAGTGAATGAGTAATGTTACCTGGAGAGATCCTCTGGGAAATTGTGATAAAGTGCAGTTTAAAGTAATGTAAAGTTTTAAAGTGAATCACAGAAAGGACAAGCTACACCTAGAAACAAAAACGGCCAATTACATGAGTTTGACAGGAGAACTGACCAAGGTAAACAGGCTAAACAGACTGAAACATGTGTCTGTAAATGAACAGTGGAAAACATTTGAAGGAACAGTGTAAATTACTCAACAAAAAGATATTCCATTGAAACAGACATAACCTCAGCAAGAAATTCCCACCGGGAATTTTGTCACTCAGCACAAAATGGATCATATCAGATTATGAGGCTTAGATGATTACCACAAAGTAATTAAAATCCTGAAATGAGAGAGAGTTTAAGCAGTAAGTGATAAAGGGATTGAAAAGGGTCTGCTAGCAGGGTGGACGGCAATTGGAAGCGGAATCTTTGTCAGGTTTTAATGACACGATATGAACAGGGAGAGGTGATGGTGCTGGAGGTGGTGAGAGTGTTACAGAGAGTGGTCCCGGCCTGAATGGTGTTAAAAATCCAATACGGATTGCTGCAGCTGGAGAGGTTTGCAGCGGTAGGGAGAGACACATGTCGTTTTATTTATTCATTCATGGAATGAGGGTGACACTGATTGGATCAGCATTGTTTGCCCCACTGCTAGTTACCCAGAGGGCAGATTTGAGTCAGCCATATTGCTGAGGGTCTGGATTCACATGTAGGCCAGACTAGGTTGGAATATCAGATGTCCTTCCCTAAATGAGCTAAGTGAACCTGATGAGTTCTTCTGACTGATCAACAATGCTTTTATAGAGGCTGCACCAATGTCTTGTACAGCCACAACATGAGATCCCAAATCCTACTCTCAATGCTTTGCTCAAAGAAGGTAACCTTCCCAAACTCCTGCTTCACCAGCCTGTCTGCCACTGTCGCCACTCTCAAAGAACTGTGTACCTGCATCCCTGGGTCACTGACTGACAACATTACCCAGGGCCAGAACATTAACTGTACAAGTCCCGCCCTGGTTTGTTTCACCAAAATGGAACACTTCACATTTATCTAATGAAACTCCATCTGCTATTCTTCAGCCCACTATCCCAGCAGTTCTGTCCATTCTGTTGTTTCATAAAAAAACTTCTTCACTGTCCACTTTACCACCAATTTCAGTGTCACTCAAAAACCTACTTACCAGGAAACCTATATCCCCATCCAAACCATTTATACACATGACAAACAACAGTGCATCCATTGCACCGCTGGTCACATGCCTCCAGTCAGAAAAACAACATGTGTCCCGCCACCCTCTGTCTCCTACCATCAAACCAACTTTGTATCCAGTTCCCTCGCTCCTCCGGAATGCTATATCCTTTTACAATGTTCTGGGCTTATGACTCAGTTTACCACACGGAATGGAGAACACAGAACAGTACAGTACACGGCCCTTCGGCCATGATGCCAAGCCAACCTTTTATCCGTCTGTAACATCAAAGTAACCTACATACCCTTCATTTTACTGCCATCCATGTGCCTATCCAAGAGTCGATTAAATGTCCCTCATATATCTGACTCTCCTACCACTGCTGGCAGTGCATTCCAAAGACGCAACACTCTTTGTAAAGAACCTATCTCTGAAATTTCTCCTTAGCCATCCACCAATCACCTTAAAATTATTTATGCCCACGGCCAATAGCCATGTATGCCATGGTATAACGAAGTCTCTCACTATTCACTCTATCCATGTCTCACATCATCTTGTTCACCTCTACCTTGTCGCCCCTCACCCTTCTTCATTCCTAAGACATGCTCTCCAGCACTTGCAGCGTTCTGGTAAATCTCCAATTTACCCTCCCTAAAGCTTCCACTGCCTTCCTGTAATGAGGGGATCAGAACTGAACACAATATTCCAAGTGGTGTCTAACCATGGCTCTGTAGAGCTGCAGCTTAACCTCACAGCTCGAAAACCCAAACCCCCAGCAATTGAAAGGCAACACAACATATTCCATCTTAAATGCCCTATCAGTTTGGGTGGCAACTTTGAGGGATCAATGGACGTGCAACCCAAGATCTCTCTATTCCACAACACTACCAAGTATTCTGCCTTTAACCCTATATTCTACATTCAAGTTCGACCTTCCAAAATGAATCATTTCACACTTTTCCAGATTTAACTCCATCTGTATTTTGTCAGCCCAGCTCCGCATCCTGACAATATCCTGCTGCAACCTACAACAGCCCTCCACACTATCCACCATTCCACCAACCTCTATGTCATTGGCAAAATTGCGAATCCATTCTTCCACAACCACATCCAAGATTCACCTAATCTGCACATCTTTGGATGATGGATGGAAACTGGAGCACCTGGAGGAACCCCACGCAGACATGGGGAGAATGTGTAAACTCCACACAGTCGCGCGGGACTGGAATTGAAGTCGGGTCCCTGGTGCTAGAAGGCAGCCGTGCTTACCACTGAGCCATTATGCTGCCCCCATATAACCCTATAGAGGTCTAACGATCCTAGCGTCCTCAACCTGATGTAAGCGTCGTTCGTCCTCTTGACTAGATGGACTACATCCCTTGGAATCTTGGCAAACGCTTTGCTGAAGTCCATGGAGACAACATTGACTGCTCTGCCCTCATCTATCTCTGTGCCACTTCCTCGAAGAGTCAATCCGGTTTGTGAAACACAGTTTTCCAAGACCAAAGCAATGCTGACTATCTCGAATCAGCCCTTTCCTTTCCAAATATATGTAGCTCCTTTCTCTCAGAATCTCCTCCCCCATCACTCGGCTCACGGGGCTGTAATTTCCTGGCATTTCACTGCAACACTTAAGGGATGGAACAGCATTAGCCACCCCCCAGTCTTTCGACACTTCACTGTGTCTGTTGATAATATAAATATCTCTGTTAGAGACACTGTAATCTCTTCCCGAGCTTCCCACAATATTCTCGGATCGACCTAATGAGCGACTGAGGATTGATCTACCTTTACTTCTTTTAATATTCCTGCACTTTCTCTTCTCTTTTGAGGATCCTTTCCAAGACATCGCAATTTATTTCCCAATTTCCCGACCTTCCATGTCTTTCTCCACAATAAATACTGGCAAGAATTTTTATTTTTGTTTAAGATCCCAACCATCTCCTCTGGTTCCACACATAGGCGACCTTATTGAGCTTTAAGGGGCCCTATTCTCTACCAAGTTATCCTTTAGCCCTTATCGAAACTTGCACAAAGGCTTCTGAAAATTCAAATAAACCATATCCTCTGTACCATCACCGCCCCCCTCCCCCCCCCCCCCCCCCCCCCCCCACCAACCCCACAACACCCTTATCTATTCTGGCAACAAATAAAATCCAACAGGCTCAAAAACAAATTCTCTTTTATAAAATGTGTTTCTCAGGGTCCAGTTATTTTTTGTTGATATGTCGTTTTTCACTCATTTCAGCATGCCCCTGACTTACTGTCAGGCTAACAGTATTTGTTTTTAGATTGGAAACATCATGGGTTGTGGGAGTTCTTCTTTATCAATCTGAAAAAATGTAGCTTACACAGTGATGAAGTAATAGAGAAGGCAAATCAAATGCTGCCATTTATAACAAAGGGAATGGAGGCTAAATATAGGGAGATCTTACTAAAAGGATGCAAGGTACATGTCAGACTACACCTACAATATTATGAACAGTGTGAATGCCCGAAGGAAAGACATTCTTGTATCAGAGGCAGGCCAGAGAAGGTTCACTCGGCTGATGTTTGGGAATGGAGGGATTTTATAATATGAAGATGTGGAGTAGATTGAGAATGAACCCATTGAAGTCGAGAAAAATGAGAGAGAAACTGAATGAAACATGCAAGATTCTGAAGTGCTTTGATCGGTTTAATACTGGGAATATAGGAAATAGAACAGTGCAGCACAGCAATAGGCCCTTCGGCTCACCATGATGCTACTCTCAACTCATACCATCTCTATGTACATGGTCCATGTCCCTCTATTCTCTGCCCTTTCATGCTTCTCCCTCAATGCCACTTCAAAACGTTACTCACATTTCTGTTTCTATTACCTCGCTTGGTACCTTCTTCAGGGCTTATGCCCGAAAAGTCGATTCTCCTGCTCATTGGATGCTGCCTGTCATGCTGCGCTTTTCCAGAAACACATTTTTCAGCATCATCTCACACTTGTCCAGATTAATCTCAATTTACCATTTCTCTGCACATCTTTCCAACTGATCTGTAACTTCCTGCAACCTTGGATCTCCTTGCTCATTAACCCCAACTCAACCAATTTTCATGTCATCTGCAATTATATTTGTCACTACTTTTAATTTCAATTGTGTGAGAATCTGTAACCAGGGGGCAGAAAATCCCAACAAGGGCTCGCCCATTTAAGATGGAGATGAGGAGGAATATATTCATTCAGAGGGTAGGGACCCCGTGGGAATTCCTGACTTCAGGGGGCTGCCGAGGCTGGGTCATTAAGAATATTTATTCCAGAGATGGTTAGACTTTAATGCAGCAGGGAAACAAGGGTTTTGTGCAAAAGGCAGGAAAGTAGAGTAGAAGGTCATCAGGTAAGCCATGATCTGATTGAAGGGCAGAGAATATTCAATGGGCCAAATGGCCTAATTACGCTCCTACATCTCAACTCAGTATCTCCATTATAACATTACGGATCTCTGCTTTATAATGGGATTATTAGATATTTATTATTACACAGCATTTGATCTACAATAGACAATTTGATGGCTCCTTGATATGATGTTATGGAAAACCATCTCGTATACAATCCAGAATTCCATCCATTCCAGCCCTGATACTCATTAGTTATCCAGTCGGTATGGAAACCACTGTCACACACCGTTCCTGTCCTGCCCTTGATGCAAGTACATTCAGTGTCCTGACCATAACTATATTGACATTCCCATCACGGCCTGGTGCCTACAAAAGAATTCCAGCTAACGGTAGCTGCTGCTTGTTGTTTCTCAACTCCACCCAAATACACTCCAAATTTTGATCTTCTGATCCACATGACTATCTTATTAATGCATTAAACTCATCCTTTCTTCACAATTGGTGGCTTTTTGCCTGTCCTGCCTTGATCCCAACAATCTTTCAATATACACTTCCCAGCAATGGACATCCATAGCTTTATCTCCGGAATGACGGTTCCAGTTCCATCATATCTGTTCACTGTCATTCTAGCTGCCTTATGGCGAATGCAGGGAGTCATTCCTCCGGAATTGGGCGGGGGGGGGGGGTTGAACAGATGGGTAGAGGTTAGAGAGATAGGGAGGCTTCCAGGGGCTCGATGATGTTAGAGTTAAACAAAGTTACATCTGGTCAAGAAATTCAGTGGGATAAACGGGTTTGGGGATTGGAGGAATTTGCAGAGATAGATGGAGCTGGATTAGATTCTGGAGATAGGGATAGGGATGGATGTAGGGAGAGGCAGGCAATCTGAGAGGCACTGACAGGGGGTGTTTCAGGGAGAAGTGTATTATATATACTAACAGAGATATGGAACTTTGTAGTGACGGAAGACATTTACTGTTATAAGAAGGCTTCCAGATTCTGAAGGCTGCATAGATATGAAGGCAATGGAGAATGCCAGGTTACTGGGTTGGAGAGAGTTACACAAATGGGAAGGATTGCACAAACTGAAAGAGATTCCTATGGTCAGGAGGGTTGGGGGAGGAGGGGGAGTTTTAAATAGATTAAGATCGAAGAATTGGAGAAGGATAAGGAGGTTACAGATGGATTTAGGGATTGGATGAGCTGACATTGAATGTGAATCTTATGGGAACTGGAGAGTCAGAAAGATTGGGGTTGGTGCTAAGATCGGGAAATCTGCAGGGACTTCAAGAGATTACCCAACAAGTGAAGATTAAAGGGGCTCCATAGATTGGGGTGTTGTCAGGACTGGAAGAGGTTACACGGATAGGGAGGGCTTTAAGGGCTGGAGATGTTTATGGAGATAGTCGCGGGGCTGAAGCAGTTAGCAAAGACTTGAAAACTTTTAGGACAGTACTAAGATACACTGGCTTCAGTTAATGCAATAATGGGAAGCCTAATGGGACTGGAGGAGCGAAGAAAGGTACAGACAGCAGTGGTGGCAGCACATGTTAACGGATTTTCGAGAGACTTGCAGATTAGAGAGAGTGTGGGCTTCAGATACTGACAGCCATTGTACGAAGTGGAGTAGCCTTGGAAAATGGCGAGTTTTCAACTATAGAAGGTGCTGAAGGGACTGGAAGTGGTAAAAGATGTAGGAAGGCTTGTGGAAGCAGTTGGTGGTTAGAAATAGGGAGCACTGCAGAGACTGCAGGGGATCATACAGACAGGGGGGATTTCTAAGAGCAGGGGAAAGTAACAGAAATAGAGAAAGTGCAGTGCCTGAAGAGGGTTCAGCAACCAGGAGGTTTCAAGGTGCAGGACAAAGTTACAAAGACTCGGACAGTTGTAGGGATTGGAGGAGCATAGAAATATAGGGAGGGCTTTCAACCCTGTAGGATAGTATGTTACAGAGATGGGGAAAGTTTCACAACTAAAGGGAGTTAAAAAGATCAGGAGGATTTGAGGTTATTGGAGCAGCTTTAACTGTATAGTTTCTCCAGAGATAGGGAGAGTTGTGGGCTGGAACAGGTGACAGAGAGAGGGAGGGTTTTAAAAATAAGGAGGACTCTTCAGAGAAACATAAGAATGTATGGATGGAACATGGTGAGAGTCACAGTGACAATTAAGGCAATTCATGAAGGTAACAAAAATAAATAGTGTAGTGATAAGGGGTGCACATTTAAAAAATTGTAGTGACGGAAGGAGATTACATGCACAGCGAGGGGAGTAGGGACTATTAGAGTTTACAGAGATTGAGTCTAGTTGAGAGAGGAAGAGTTTATTGGCATCATTATAATGGTAGAAAACAAATTCCATGATAGGGACGGTAGAACTTGATGGTATCCACAGCCATGGAGGATGTTAACTGGTGGAGGAGGTTCCTAAGGTCAGGATTCCTTGTACGATTTCACAGATAGTGAGATTCTCAGGTAGGAGCCAGACATCGTTCCAAAGACAGGGAGGTATTTCAGGTCTGGAAGGGATTACATAGATCTGGACAACTCAATAGACTGAATAATTTTTCACGGATAAGGAAGGGTTGGAGGAGCTGGAGAAATTTACCCAGGGATGGATGGAGAGGTTAAAGGCAAATATATTGACCTGGAGGGTGGTATTGGTAGGAGGAGCTTACAGGGATAGACAGGATTGTCGGGGTTTACAGGGATGAAGGAATTTAGTACCACTGGAGAATTATCACCCGTTTGTTCTTTCCTTTACCAATCACAGTAAAGTTTGAGTTGTAGAATGCTAGACTGATACAGCATGGAAACAGGTCATTCAGCCTTACTTGGCACTCTGGCCCGGTTTCCAACACTAAACTAGTCCCATTTCCCTGTGTTTGTCCCATAACCCTTTGGACGTTTTCTATCCAATAAACTATCCAAAAGTCTTTTAGATGTTGTAATTGTACCAGCCTAATCTGTGAAACACACTGTGTGGAAAAGTTGCCCCTCAGACCCCTTTTAAATCTTTCCCCCTCACCTTAAATATTATTTACACCGTAGAATCTTTAAGACTGCAAAGTTACTAAAAGTTGCGAGGTATTTAGAAGCAGCGTAATAACATTCATACTTTAATCAGTGATGTGAAGCAAATAAATTCCAGATGTTGTGATCATTATAATGAACAACAGTTACAAGTTGAGACAATGTTGGTTGAAAAGCAGTTCAATCGACACTTAGATATTTTCTAATCAACTCTGAGGTGTTACGACACATCTCTGTTCAAGGTGGGAATTGAACCCATGCCCCCTGGTCTACGAGTACAGACATTACCGGAGTCCTCCATAATATTCCCTTGCAGGAAGGGCAGGACTATAATCACATGCTTAATGTGTTTATTCACAGGGAAAACTACTGAGATATTTATTGTTATAATTGGACTAGGATTGCATTAGACAGTTCCAGAGTGAAATGGATCGATAAAAGAATTAGTTAGATTACTTACAGTGTGGAAACAGGCCCTACGGCCCAACAAGTCCACAGCACCCGGCCGAAGCACAACCGCACCCATCTACCCCTTATCCAACACTACAGGCAATTTAGCATGGCCAATTCACCTGACTGTGGACGGAAACCGGAGCACCCGAAAGAAACCCACGCAAACACAGGGAGAACATGCAAACTCCACACAGTCAGTCGCCTGAGGCGGGAATTGAACGCTGTGAGGCAGCAGTGCTAACCACTGTGCCACCGTGCCACCCACAATTAGCTATTTCTAACAATGAAGGAACGAAGCAACAATCATCTTAACTAAACATAGATCTCATGCTAATCAAGTAAGTCAATATGTTTGAAGCAGTTATTCATCTGCATAAATAAAAATTAACACGCTTTGTAATGCACATGAAATGGAAATAAAGCATTAGTCTTTCAATGTGACTACTCAGCGAAAGACAACTTTCCTCATTTTCAAAAAATTGTGATTGCTAAGAATTCAAGATTTATTGTTAAAGCATAGAGCAAACATTTGTTAATTCTGGTTTATTTAGACAAGAAACTCGGAAAATTTAAACAATGTTTAACATGAAAAATATTTAGCTCTTATTGTAATAATCAGATATATAGAAATATTAGATTTGAAGTGAAATACAATCAATACAAGAATGTAAACAAAACTGTGGATACTGGAAATCACAAGCAAAATCAGTAATTGCTGGAAAATAACTCAGCAGGTCTGGCAGCATCTGTGGGGAGAAATCAGTGTAAATACTTTTGGGCCAGTGACCTTTCTTCAGACTGCATTTTTGCTCACAACCAATTCAATCCAGCTAAGCGTAAACACTTAAAATTATTTTTGCTAAGATTAAGAGATTGCAGAGTGAAATATTGTTTACGTCAGTTGATGTATTGAGCCATAACTCCACATCGACAGATGGAGATATTGGATTTCAACACTGTTTGCCAGTGAGATATTGAGCATAATTAGTTTTAAAATGGCTGAGAACAAATTTAAGAATGATGAGAAAACTCTTATTGCAATGTAATTGTGCAATATGTTGGAAAAAAATAAATATTTATGTGAAAAATAGTAAGCCATCTCTTAATTGATAAGACTGTTTAATGATCCTTCCATTAATATGAGAATTCAAATGAAAGAGAATGAGATGGTTAAAATGATTGTTGGATGAGAAAACTTTGGTTGATTGCAGGTGTGTTGACGTGAAAAGAATGTTAATATTTCATTATGATACTGGCACTAAGAAATAATGGATTCAACTAAAATGTGAATCTCATGATGGTGTGTGAATTGAAATAACAATTAATTAATAATTAAGGTTAGAACTCAACACTTAAAATGATTCAATATTATCAAAGCAGTTTGTACTGGATATTCATTAAAATCAGTGAACTGAGAATTAAAACATTGGGTTAATTTAAAAACAAAAATCACACCTGAGAAGATTATTCATCAGAGTTGTTCTGTCATTGAAAAAAACATCATTTCTTCAAGAATTTTGCATTTCCCTCATTATCTGTCTTTTTTCCACAGGGATCTGTACTGGGACCCTTCTGTTTGTGATACAAATATATAGAAGTGAAATGGATTAAAATCTAACTGGGGGAGTTAATATGTTTGCAGATGATATAGCATTCAGTGCAGTTGGGGACAATGTAGAGGGTTGTCAAATAATGCAGCAGGAAAAAGATAAATTGCAGCGATGGGCAGAGTAATTAAAGGTGAAGGTTAATCCATACAAGTGTGAGGTATTTCACTTTGGAAGCTCAAATGTTAAGGAAAAGTAGATAGTTAATGGCAGGACCTTAAAAGCTTTATTATTCAAAGGGTTCTTGGCGTTCAAGACCATTTCCCTGAAAGTGACCAGGTGGTTAGGAATGCAAATGGTATGGTCAGGGAACTGGTTACAAATGTCAGGAAGCCATGTTGTAACTTTATAAGACTTTGGTTAAGGCATACTTAAAGTGTTGTGTTCACTTTTGTTCGCCATGTTCTAGGAAGGGTATGGATGCTTTGGAGAGGGTAAAGAGGGCGTTTACCAGGATGCTGCCTGGATTTGGAGAGGCGATAAAAAAACTCAGATTGCTTTTTTGTGGAGTGGCGGAGACTGGGGGAAGACTGAGATACGTAGATAGGGTTGATGGTCAGAAAGTTTTTCCCAGAGTTGAAGCATCAAAAACTATGTGACATGCGTTTAAGGTTAGGGGGAAAGTTCAAGGGGCGTGTAACGGGCAATTTGTTTTCACACAGGGAGTGGTAGATGTCTGGAATGAACTTCCATGGATGGTGGTGGAGGCAGATACATTAAGGCTCTTTAATGTTCATTTCGATAATTTGGAAGGATATGGACCAAGAACCGGCAAAAGGGATGATTTTCTTTTGCATTATGTTCAGCACAACATTATGGGCCAAATGACCAATTCCTGTGCTGCACAGATCTGTGAGAGAAAGTTAACGTCTAACTCATATGAAATTTAATCTAATCAATATTTAGCCACTGGTGTCAGAAATAGGAAGGAAATAAGTAGAGAACGAACTTGACTTCAATCTAAAAATATAGTCAATTAAATTTGCAGAGTTTTTTTGATATTTGTTCTGAATTATCAGATTAATAACTTTGTTGGAGATGTTTCCAAAATTTTTTGCAGTTACTGATGTGCTGTCGCAAAATGACCCTTGTTAAACTGAAGATTGGACCAGAAACCTGTTAGAAAACTTGAAAATATTCAGTAAGGTGAGATGCACCTCATAATTTAATCCATTAATTCTTACTGCCAACACTACAATAACAAAATCTTTCAGCTCTGCACCAAAAAGCAGTGATTTCCGTCCAAAGCTCATTATAAATATCTGAATGCTCCTCGTTTCAACAATCAAAGTAATCACAGCCTCATTGATTAAGAGACATCTAAGACATTTAACTAATAATTACTGTTTATTTTGACAAATTGCTCGTTCAAACAGCAATGTGAGATTTCTCATTAATATTCAGTTCACTGACAGCATATTAAAAATTTAGTTATTGCTAATATCTAATAATTGATCCTTCCAGTAAGGGGTATAACTGTGGAATTATGGCTCAGTACATTAACTGATGGAAAGATATTGTTGTGTTCACTCTCCCAATTATTGTGAATATCGATATTTATTTTGATTTGATTTGATTTGATTATATTTTTCTTCAACATGAAGATTTATTGTATTTCTGATCACAGTAATAGTTAAATATTTTAAAGCTAAAAAAATTCAAATTTGTGATCTTTTGTCAACAAGAAAAAAGAATTTACATGCGTGTATTCTTTTCTTTATCAGAGTAAATTTTGAATTGTTGGAAGTTATACATTTATATAAGGAAGGGGAGCTGCCTGCAGCAGAATAGTCACATTGAATGATTTCTTTTGCGATTACATCCTGCTGCTAAGCATTCTAGCTATCTTTTCATGATAAGAAAAACGGCTTTAAACACATTCCGCAGTCATATTTTTCATGAATTTACAATAAGTGCATGATATGTGTATTTATCTTTCTTTCAATTGTCATGATTTTAATTTTTAAGTAAGAGCATATATGCTTAGTACCATCATTATTGGGAATTACTATTTCATTCTCAGTCCATTACACACAGAAAGAGTGCAATTAATTCCCAGCCCAATTATCGGAATGAAAATTGATTAGTTTTCATTTGAGTAATCACAATTGATTATAATCCCACTCTTCCTTGTTAGGAACATAATGAAAGACACTTGTGGAGCTTTAGTAGTGTCACTCTTATGAGACTAGGAGGTGTGGGTCAGTTCCCTTCTCCAACAGAGATGTGCCAGTGCAGCTTGGAATGGTGATTAGGAAATATCTAGGCAGAGTTTGAATTGATTTTCAATCCAGTTTGGATCTGCTTCTGTCTGTTGTTCATACCAATAATCTCTCAATCTGCAATTTATTATCCTCAGGTCATTAATAACATTATGTATCATATTACATTATATCCAAATTTTAAATTTGAGGACACTGCAGTTTTTAAAATTTTAAAGTATCTAAGTAATGGATTTCATTTCGTTTAATTAAAATACATTCGGGTATTATTCATATGGTGGGCAACAGAATTTTACTTCCAGTCAGCTCAAGAATGCTCAAATTTTGTTTATTCTGTGAACTTAATGATGCAGAAGAGTTTCAATAAACATTTAACACATCATTTTTGTGCCTTTCAACACCTCACGTACACCAATCCTTATTCTCTAGTCCGAGCAGATGAAAAGATGAAGATCGCCTGATGAAGAGGCAGCACCTTGAAAGTTAGGGCTTCCCAATAAACCTGTTTGACTATAACCTGTTGTCATGGGGTAATTTTTAACTTTGCTCGCCCCACTCCAACTCCAGCATCTCTAAATCATTGTTTCGCAAAGGAATTCCCATAATTTTTAAAAAGAAAATATGACTTTAATTAAGTACTTTAACACGCGATTATTAATCCCTTCCGATATTAGTAAAATATCTCAATGTACGTGAAATCAATGCTCACACAACAGGGCACATACAGCCACACAAATGTCTTCCTGGTCATCTAATTACTGCTCATGAGAAAAACCGGAGTAAGTCTCTAATCTTTACTGAGAACAAGAGCCACAATAAACATTTGGTGACCAGTTCCATCCAATAAATGCATTTGATTTATGACATTTTGGTTCAGTAATTGCACACAAAATATTTAGCTAAAACCAGTAAACATTCTTTATTACAAATGACCGAAGATGCTCACGTCAACATTTGTAGCAGCTTGCCAATCAGGGTTCCAGTTGAATTATTGCAAAATAAAATAACTTAATTTCGGTTTAGTACAACTGCAGGTGAAAACATGTTGATTTTGCGCATTAAAAACCTTTATTCGCTTATCCAGTGAAAATACTGAAAAGTGGCCCTGTAAATTTAACTTATTTTGAATTTCTTTCACGAAAATAATCATGTGAATTGCTTTTCAGTTTCTTCCTAGTTCTGATACATTTGTCAAAATATTTACGACATTAACTCTTTATGAATAATGAAAGAGTTTTCTCTGCAAGAACGACATGAAGATGTTCAAGGTCCTCTAATTACTGTTGAGCAGATTACTCTTCATAAGTGTCTTATTATCTTGAACCGATGCTTATTATGACCTTGATTTTATTTCTGACTGGTGTTTTGGTGACTGATGTGTTTTCAAACCATGTGCAATGCACAAGGATTTATTTCAATTTGTTATAAGAAAAAAAAAACTGCTTTGATTTCTAATTATTTTTTACTACCAACTTGTTTATCGATGTACAATAATCAGAAAATTATGGAAGATCCCTGTATCTTATGTTCACTACAATGTGCACTTTCACTATCTAGTTATTTACTTCCTACGTCTGACATGAATGTCGAAACATTGTTCATGAACAAAAAGTTGTAAATTAAAGCTACGTCTCAATAAGCAAACCAATGGATGGAAACATGTAATTCTTGTAATCCTGCATTTTTGAACCAAAAGCAATTCTGCTGAATAATCACTGAATGGCTCATTTTTCTGAATCATAAAGCTCGCTACAATATTATATTTCTCAGTTTACCAATCTTAATGAATATCCAATCATCATCACAACAAAGTGCTTTAAAAAAAAATTGATTCAACGTAATTTTCCACTCACTGCCATGACAATAATTGCACAGTTATTGGAGTTAGTCATTGTAACAAATATAGCGTGATTCGCATTTTAATTGCATCAATTGTTTCTGAGTACGAACACTACAATATAAAAATCAATTTACTTTTCAGGTGAACGATCCCATAATGGAACCAATGATTTCCCATTCGATTCCTCATTGTAAATATCTGATGATTGCTCATTTGAATGATCGTGGTAGTCTCAGGTGAAGCATTCAGAGAACTGCAATGATTTTCATCAGAACAATTCCTGGTCGTTTCTCCACATTACTCAGTTAAATAATCAACTGAGATTTCTCAGTATTCTTTTTTTTAATACCCGAGTGGCCAGTGACAAGCACTGCCCTTCTCATCAAACAGCAATCTCCTGGTTATATATATTTTTTGAAAAACCCCACACTACCGCCTAACTGCGGTACTGCTTATTTTTCCCCAGCAACCATGGTGTTTGCGTGTCGGTGTGAGACACAGTGAGAGCCACAAGGTGCACGACTCTTTATTCAAATTCCACCACCAGGGAGATAGGAAAACACTGGAGTGGCCAGTGACAAACACTGCCCTTCACATCAAAGGGCAGTGCTGTGTGATCAAAACAGTGAAGAGGAGGGTAGGGACTAAATTAAAATAAAGTTGGAGATGGAAATAATGCACTCCACTCCCCGTGGCTCCCACCTCTCCCTGAACAACTGCAGGGTGTTGGTGGACACCGCGTGCTCCTTCTCAAAGGACACCCGGGGCCAAACGTAACCGCGGAAGAGGGGCGGGCTGTCGGCCCTAATTCTCAGTATTCTTAAATTAAATGATATAATTTTGACAATTCAATTGTTGCTATGATCTAATAATTGCTCAATATAGTTCAGGCTATGGCTACAAATTTATGGCTCATAAATGGGGCACGGTGGCGCAGTGGTTAGCACTGCTGCCTCACAGTGCCAGAGACCTGGCTTCAATTCCCGCCTCAGGCGACTGACTGTGTGGGGTTTGCACATTCTCCCCGTGTCTGCGTGTGTTTCCTCTGGGTGCTCTGCTTTCCTCCCACAGTCCAAAGATGTGCAGGTTAGGTGAATTGGCCAAGCTAAATTGCCCGTAGTATTAGGTAAGGGGTAAATGTCGGGGTCAGGGTAGGGGTATGGCTGGGTTGCGCTTCGGTGGGGCAGTGTGGACTGTTGGGCCGAAGGGCCTGTTTCCACACTGTCAGTAATCTAATCTAATCTAAATTAAATAAAGTAAAGATTTTGCAGTGGGCATTGTGAATATCAATTTTTATTTTAACCGTGGGAACAGTTGAATTGATATAATTATGTTTAACTTCAATGTTAACGTTTACTGTATTTATAAACACAATACAAGTTAATCACTTTTCATGGAACAAAATCATTTAAAATTCTTGTGACTGTTTGAAGTACAGCAAAAGGAACTAACATCTCTTTATTGTTTCATGAAATAATCACAGTACATTTTAAACTTTGGGAAGTTGAACATTTCTGGAAAGAAGGGAAGTTGTCTTCAGACAAGTAGCCGCATCGAGTGACTAATTCATTTATTTTACTAATCATTTATGTTGCAAATGCAAATTCATTTTCTTTTCATTTTGTGACAAACTGCATTGGACATATTGAAATATTTTATAGATTGAGTTTCGTTCATTAATGTACAGTGATCAAATGATTAGGTTTTTTTCTTATCATGAATAATCACGCGATTCATATTTAATTAAATTCGTTATTGATTTGTTACATTATTACTGTAAATTACTAATTCGATTTGTCAGTTCATTACACACAGGAAATGCGTAATTAATTCCCATTCAAATAATTACAAGAAACATTTGATTAATTTTCATTTGAGTTGCCACCGTAAGCATGTGACTATGGTCCTGCCCTTCCGAATGGGAACATTATGAAGTCTCCTTGTGGAGTTCAAACGTTTCAAGCACATAAACCCTTATTCTCCGGTATTATAAAGAGGAAAATATTAACAGTCGAAATTCCTCTTCAGCAACATAACCAAATGCAACTTCATGTTATTCATTGGTCAGCTGATCACCGACATTTGTAACTAAACATTGCAATTCATCTAAATACTGGTATGTGCATTGATCAAATTAAAGTTCTAATTATTAGTCATTCATGAATTGTCAGGATTTTATTTTATTTTCCATTCACCTTTTCATATTGAATGTAAGATTGGTATGCTGTGAAACTATTAGCGTGTTTTCATTGGAACATTTAATTTGTCTCTCTCTCTCTCTCTCTCTCACTTATCTCACTTCATGCATGATGGCTTCAATGCACTTTGCTAAACTTAAAGATTTTGTTGTCTTTAAGTAGTATCTTTAGCACTCACTTATTAATTTAATCCAAAATCATAGAATCATAGAATCCTTACAGTGTTGAAACAGGCCATTTGGCCCAACAGTCCACACTGACCATCCAAAGATTAACCCAACCAGACACTCCCTTGCTCTATTACTCGACATTTCCCCTGATAATACCCTAACCGATGTAAAAACAATGACTGCAGATACTAGAAACCAGAGTTTAGATTAGAGTGGTGCTGGAAAAGCACATCAGTTCAGGCAACATCCGAGGAACATTAAAATCGATGTTTTGTGCAAAAGCCCTTCATCAGGAATACAGGCTGCATTCCTAATGAAGGGCTTTTGCACAAAACGTCGATTTTACTGTTCCTCTGATGCTGCATGCATTGCTGTGCTTTTCCATCACCACTCTAACAAAAACTAATATACATAACCGAAATATCCGTGAACATTATAGGCAATTTAGCATGGCCAACTCACCTCAGCTGCACACTTGTATACTATCACAATGTTATTGAAATCAATACTCACACAAAGCACGATACATAAAGCTACACAATGGTGTTCATGACCATCTAATTACTGTTCAGGAAATAATCTGAGTAATTGTCTTCTTGTTCCTGAGATGAATCACCACAGTAAGCATCTGGTCATCATTCCCTCCAATAAATACAATGGGTGTCTCTGAAATTTCTGTTCAGTAATTATCCATGATACTTGTTGCTAAAGCAGTGTCTATTCTTCATTACGAGGGGCCAATGATTCTAACAGCCATTGATCTTGATCTTATTGTTACTGAGTGCAATAATCACAGTAAGCATCTGGTTATCATTTTGCGAATAAATACAAGAGCTATCACCTTCCTTTTCAATTCAGTAATTACACATACTTGTTGCTGAAAGTGGTATTTATTCTTTATGACAATTGGCCGAAGACACTGACAGCAAGACATGTTGAAAGTCCTGATTTGTTCATATTTTTCAAACAGGTTTTCAGGACATGTATTTCAAAAAGAAGTAATTTGACTTCGTTCAAATTTAAATGTAAACGTTTTCAGATATTTTCCATTCAAAATGTGTATTTGCTTATTCAGATCGAACTTGAATCTTGCCTCTGTAAATTGAATTTATTGCATTTTCCATTCGTGGAAGTACTCATTAATTGGTACTCATTTTCATCTTAAATCTGATGGAAATTTGAAATACTGATTTCAGTGAAAATTGTATGAATTACACATGAGTTGTCTCTAAAAGAAAATCACAGAAGGCTAGATAGAATTCTTCAACAGCCTGTATATTTGAATAAAAGAAAACATTCCTCTAAAAAAAAAGTTAAAAATTACTCAACATCAGGCTATAGTCCAACAGGTTTATTTGGAAGCACAAGCTTCCGCCTGATGATGGAGCAGTGCTCTGAGAGCTAGTTCAGCAAAATAATCCTGTTGGACGATAGCCGTGGTGGTGTTTGATTTTTAACTTTGTACAGCCCAGTCCAACACTGGCGCCTCCAAATCACTCCAAAAAAAATCACTCCTAAGTCTGTGGTTTAACAACTTAACATTCCTGCAACTAGATTATAATTCTCAGTTTATCTATCTTAATAAATATCTAATCGATGTCAGTGTAAATTCCCTGAAAACATCAAATCGTTTTGTTTGTTAAAACACAGACTTTAATTGAAAATTCATTGTTATCACAATATGTGAATTATATTTTAACTCTCCAGTGATGTGAAGTGACCCTTGGACTGAAATTGGACGTTCTAAATTCACCTACAGGCAGAGAAATCGGGAAAAATACAAAATTCGTTAAACTAAGTCAAACAGCAGATCGAATCAATCTGCTCCAGGATGATTCAGATTTTCTTACACCTTGACTTCCAGCCAGTGCCTGAGCATTATACAACTCTCTTGCAAATGTCAACAATGAAGGGTTTTCACACCAACACATTGGATTCTTTAAATCCAGCTCATAACCACATGTGGACGTTTGTCACAAAATTATTAATCATTTTACAAATCATGGAAAATATCTCAAAGCTCTTGAAATAAAAGTAATCACTGCACATAAAGCCACACGATAGTATTCAAGGCCACCTAACTACTGTTCAGTGCAAAACCTTTTGTCAGTATTGTATTGTTCTCAAGATGAATAGCCACAGCAAACATCACGCTTTCACAACATCTCAAATATATACAAGATACCTTCTTATAATTTACACACTACATCTTTCCCACCCCAATAATCACACTTCATTGTTTACGACGAAGGATGCTGAAAGTAGCAAGTTTTGAGATAAAGGAATTCCTAAAAATAGGCGAGTTTTCTGATAGGGTTCCCCAGTCATCATGATAAAAATGTAATTGCGGCTCAGCACATTGTAACAAATCCCCATTAAACTTTTTCATGAATTTAGTCAGAGACAATGTTTAAAAATTTCCTCTGTAAATGCTGCTGACTGTTTTTTGCTATGATACCCATGTTCCTTGTCTATTTATTTTCTTTGTAATGCTGACACAAATGTCTGAATATTGATGACAAGAAAATTTGCATGGATTATATATTGTATTTCTACAGAAGAAAAGCTGAGTCAGCAAGTTAAGATTGCAGGAATATCTGAGAATGTTGAATGATCAATAATGAATGCATAGCTAATGTATTTTACAAAACATCATGCCAGCATTCTAATGCTCAGTTCACTGATACTAATTATTATGTAATCAATATCACAGCAATATCCGTTGGAAATATTGAATCACTTAATGTGTCAGTGTTCTACAATAGATTACCAATTCATTATTAGTTCAACAATCACACAGTAATTCAGTTTAGATATGGTAACAAATATCGTGAGATTCATGTTTCAATTTAAGTCACTATTTCGTAGTGCCAATTTTACAAAGAAAAATTGATCTTTTATGCCAGGTCAACACAACCACAAAACAAGCAATGATTCCTCATCCAACACTGACAGGAAATATCTGATATCTTCTAATTTGAATGTTCACAGAAATCATTGGATTAATATTCGGTCTTACAAATGAAGATACGCCTGATTGTTTTAGACTCCAATAATTAATGTTCAATTCTACATGTAACAGACAACAATATGACATTTCTAATCATTTTATGTTTACAGTGACCAGTTTTAACACGACTTTTTACTTATATCTAATATTTAATCATTGATCAAATCCGGTATAATCGGCCTAAAGTGTGGAAATAAGTCTCAGTGACGTAAACATATTGCATGGTACTGTTTCCTAATGGTAGCGAATGTTGATTTTTATTTTAATGCTGAAATCCTTTTTGATGTGCTGGTGTAGGGATGCTTTATAATAAGAACAATTTGCTTTTAATACCTTCCATATTTCTTAGTGTGAGTGCTACAATATTAAAACCTTATCGATCAGGCCAATATACCCACAAAAGAGCAATAATTGCCATTGCAACATCATTTGTAAATATCTGACTTTTGCTCATTTGAAAGATCACAGTCTTCTAAGCCATTGGAATTCAGAGAACACCAGTTAATTTACACTGCAATATTTCCCTTCGTTTCAGAACATTACTCAGTACAATCGGAAGAGGAGATACCTCATCATTCTTAAATTCATTAATAAAAGTTTTCAAATCGATTTGTTGCCAATACCTAATAATTGTTCAATTCGGTAAGGGGTGTAATTGTGAAACTATGTTTCCATATAATAACTAATGCAAGGACATTGCAATGTACAATCTCTCAATCACTCTGAATATTGCTTTTCATTTCAAACTTGGAAACACTTTTGCATTGATTTGATTGGAAATCACTGCAATGTTAACATTTATTGTGTTTTTAATCACAATAACAATTGAATATTTTTGATGTGCAAAATCATTCAAATCCCCATGAATTTTTTGAAGCATACAAAAAAGGGTTGGCATCTATCATATTTCATGAAATAATCACAGGAAATGGTGACTTCTTAGAAATCATACATTTTCAGAAAGAAGAAAAGTTGTCTTCAGCTGAATAGGTACATTGATTGACCAATTCATCATTTTGTTCCAATTTACGTGTAGAACCAAAACATTTTAATTTGCATTTCAGAAAATGAGAAACTTCTGACCATATAGAATAATTAAATTCATTTTTTGTCTATAATGCACACTAATTACACAATCCTGTCAAGCTATCATTCCACAAGTGATCATAAAAATCATGTTTAATTAAGACATTTGTTAACTCCCATCATTATTGTAAATTACTACTGAATTTTCAGTAGATTACACACAGTATCCAACCATTTAATTCCAATCCAATTATCACAATAAACATCTGATTAGTTTTCAGCCCTGCCCAGCCTGGTTGGGAATGTTATGAAGGAATCTTGTGCAACTCTGATCGTGTCTCTGTTACCAGACCAGAGGATACAATTTCAATTCGATCTTGCACAGAGCTGTGCCAGAGCAGCTCTGAGTGCTGATTAGAAAATATCTAAGAATCGAATGAAATTGCCTTTCAATTCAACATTAGATATGTTTTCATTTGTTGTACATTCCAATAATCACAGTATCTGCTATATATTTTCTTCAGTCTGCGAATAACAGAATGTATCTAATTCCACTCAATCAATATTCTTTGCAAAATATTTGATAATGCTGCACTCACAAAGATGAAATATGCAAAGTATAGATATTCCTTGATTTTCTTTTGTTCTGAAGAGCTGAATTCAGACTGCACATAGAACTTGATGCTTCAAAGCTATAAATATGAGGAAAAAATCAAGTTCTTCTTCAGTTAAATAAACAAATGCCACTTCCTACTATATATCAATTTTTAGTTATTGATCTGTTTATGAGTTGTCTGAAATTTGATTTCAGTTTTCCATTCATCTATTTATATTGAATGTAAGATTGAAATGTTGTGAAAATAACAGAGTGCTTCCATTTCATATTGAATTTTCATATTTCTCTCTAATCCATTTTATTGCATGATGACTTAACAGTGTTTTGTTCAGTAAACCTAGTGAATCCTAAAAATTGTCTAATCTTCAATAAGATCTTTCACACCCAGTTATCAGTCAGTTCCTAATTCATGTAAATATCTAAGTTTATTGAAATCAATGTTCACACAAAACAGTGCACATAAAGCGACACAAAGATATTCAGCCGATTACTATTCAGTGGAATAACCTGAGTAAGTATCTTATTGTTCGTGGGACAAATGAAAACAGTAAGCATTTATTTACTATTCTATGTAGTTAATGCAATTGATGTGTTATATTTCAGTTCAGTCGTTAATGTTGATTTATATTGTTTAAACCAATAATTCTACTTTATCACAGATATTGACTATACTTCAATAACGTTGGGAAGCAATTTTTGTCAATCTCACAATCTTTAAGCTCCTTTTTTATTGTGTGTGTACAAGAGACAATTCAAATTATAATCATTTTTATTACAAATTGAACAAATACTGCATTTTAAATTTGTGAAGTTCCGACATTTTTGCAAAAGGGTTAGTCTTCACAGTATATGTCACATTAAAAAAAGTGCTATTTCAAATCATGCGTGCTACAAAATGAATATTGTTTTCATTTCATTGTAAGAAAAGAACTGCTTTGACCATGTTGACTTTTTTGGCATTTCTATTCCAACATTTTTCATCATTGTCCAAAAATGACAATATTATTAAAATCGCATATGCGCCACATGTCATTGACTACATTGTTCAGTTTCAAGCTCACTTTCATGACTTACGAATTTTCTTCTTAATCCTGACACAAATCTTTAAACATTGATCATAATATTGATCATATAAGTTGATGAAACATATCTCTTCAAGGAATCCGGTGTATGGAAATTCACAATTCTTGTATTACGTACATTTTTTACTGAAAAAAGAAGGATTTCGCTCAATAATAACAGAATGGCTCATTTTTCTTCAATCCATAAAGCTAGGTACTATGTTTTATTCCTCAGTTTATTGATCTTAATTAATATCCAATCAACATCACAGCGAAGTGCTTTTGAAATATTGAATCATTTTAATTCTTCAAAAGAGCATTCATTATCAAGTCATTGCCATTATAATAATGGCACAATTAGTTATAAAAAAAGTCTTTTGAACAAGTATAGTGAGATTCACATTTTCAATTAATCCATTATTTCTGAGTACTAATATTACAGTATGAAAATGCCTTTATTTTTCTGGTCACATACCCCACAAAGAAACCAATGAATTCCCATCCAAAGTCATTGCAAATATCTGATGTTTGCTCATTTGAATGATCACGGTAATGTCAGCCTTAAAATTTAGGCAAATATAATTACTTTTCACTGAATTAATTCCAGTTCATTTCCAGACATTGCTCAATCACTTGCAAAAAGGGATTTTTCATTATTCTTGAATGCATTGACAGACTTTGATAATTCAAGTGTTGCTGATTTCTTTAATAAAAAATAATAATTATTCAATCTAGTCGATGGCGCAAATGTGGATTTGTGGCACAGTACATGAATCACTGTAAAGATACTGCAGTGCACAATCTCTCAATCATTGTAAATATCAAATTTTATTTTACCTGTTGAAACTTGGTTGAATTCAATTAGTTATATTTGACTTCAATGCTCACATTTATTGTGTTTGTAATCATAATACGACTTACGGATGTTTCATGCAACAAAATCAAATGAAAAAGAATTAGCATCTCTATTCTTTCATTCAACAATGGCAATAAAATTTGATTTTTTTAATTTTGAACATTTTGGAAAGAAGGGATGTTGTCTTCAGTTGAATTCTTGCATTGACTCACTACTTCACAGTGTCCGCTACTTATTCTCTTTGGGTTCCTATGAAAAGAAATTAACTAGTTCTTCTGGTTGTAAATTCCTGGAAAATCTTTGAGAATGTTATGATTTTAAAGGTGACAAGGCGAAGTGATCGTAAGTCATCATTTATTTTGTTGTAAAGAGCTTGATTCAAACATTTCGAATGCACACACACACACACACACACACACACACACACACACACACACACACACACAGTTATTCTGCAGTGTAACAAGGGGAAAAACAAGTCACTTTCTTCGGCATTAAGTAAATATATGCCACTTCCAATTATACATTTGACAGCTAATTACCTACATTTGTCATGAAAAATTGCAATTCGTCTAAATATTGTTATGACCTTTGATCAAATTAAATTTTTAATTATACTTTATTCATGAATTGTCGGGATTTTGTTTTTGATTGTTTTCCATCCACCTATTCGTATTGAATGTAAGATTGACATGCTTTGACAATGTCGGAGAGTGTTCATTTGAAACTTTTTTTTCGTATCGTTCACTGAATTTACTTACTGCATAAGATTACATGGTACCTCAGTGGTGAGCAATGCTGCCTCACAGCGGTTTTATTCACTCCTCGGGTGACAGTGGACACTTTGCACGTTCGCCCCAAGTCTATGTGACTATGCTGTGGTGTCCTCCCGAAATCCCACATGTGCAGGTTAGGTGAGCTGGCCATGCTAAATCGCACATTGTGTTCAGGGATTTGTGTATTAGTAAGCAATAAATGAGAAGAAATATGATTGGGAAAAGTGTTTGGATGGGTTACTCTTTCGAGGGTCATTTTTTACAAACAATAGGCCTGTTATTACACTAAGGTAACAGGGGTGCCTTCGTGGCATCGCTAGTATTAAGGTGCGCCCCGAGATCAAAGCCACGTTGGAACTGAAACGGAGGAATCTACAGAGAGGCGACAGAATGACATCGCATCCATTTAGTTTTTTTAAAATTACTGACGAGCAGGAAAATGTAAACGGGGAGGGCGAGTGGGGAAGTGAGGCAGTTGCAGCTCTGGTAAAAGTCCAAAGGTTCCTCTGAGAGTGTAATTTCTTTCATTGCTGTTGCTGATTGAATGAGCCACTGACGTGCGAACTGCTCCAAAACATGATTCAGGACCTCTGGTGCCAATTCTCGCACGTTGAATAACGACAGACAGCTTCCAAACGAGGCCTCTCAGAGACGACTTTGGGATACATTTGACAAAAAGACTAGTTGAGGAATCCGTGGTGCGCTGTGACACCAGCGCATCAGCTTCTTCGCTGTCTTTGAACCGGGCCGCCTGCGCAAGGAATGCGAATGCGGTAATGCTTTTCATGGAAGGATCAGAAGGGGGTAACCACACTCTCAAACAGAATGGCATATGATAAGAACGAGGTTGGAGAAAAACTTTACAATGCTTTGCACTGTAAGTAAATGGAATTGCACTCCGAGAGAAGATTTATTCAAGCAAACTCGAAGGCAGCTTTGCACATGGGAAAGCAAGCAAGCAAGCTCCGTTTTTGGCTGTGTCAAACGTTGCAATTGAAGAGCAAAGCAGTTTCTGCCCTGTTTTGAACTGGTGACCTTTCGCATGTAAGGCGAACGTGATGACAACTACACTACAGAAACAAGCCGCGGCCGCCCCCACTGTAGCTCAGTGGCATCCAGCACTGAAAGTTGAAGCCATTCTACCTTTCAACTTTCTCTTTCTCTTCGCTCGTTGTTTATTGGGACTTGTTTAATTTTGGCTATGTGGTGAGCATGGACGAGGTACACCGAAGTATCTGTTTCCACGTGGTGTACCCCAATAACGTTGTGTTGCTTACACCTGCTTTAAAGAATTACGTTTTTGCGGAGCTTACCGTCGCAGTCTGTGGCAAAATCATTTACTCTGTCGACTGCTCACGGGAAAGGTAGTATTGTGAAACACTGCAGAAACGAACGACTTCCTTACTTTTGCTCCGACTGACCATACTCTGTGAAAGTTTCCCAAATCCTCAGTTGAGGATTTTTGCAGCTGGAAGTTACCTCAGAAACCCTGTTAATTCGTAATGTATTGAGCGAATCGCAAAACAGAAAGCATTTAACACGAAACACAAACAAAACTGGAAAACCAAATGCATTTTCAGACACAGATATGCATGAATGCTAAATGTGAGACAGTCCGGGGGCATGAGCCATAAAGTAATCACTCAACTAACAACAGGGCAATTCCAAACTACTCTTTCAAACATACTGGAGCCGGAGTGCACCACCACTTCCCAGACAATGCTGCAAAGAGACAAAGAAAGAACATAATAATCTAATCGAAAGGTAATCTAATCGAGACCCATTGCTCGAAACGATGAAATAATAGTCTCCATTCGTTTCCAGTAAAAGCTCAACTTGCCTGGAACAGAAAGCAACAGTAGAGCTGCTTGCGATTTTCCGCGCGGGAGGCGAACACGATCATGACAGCACAGATACTTTGGAAAATTCGGCACTCTCCCACACCGCAGTCAATTCGCCGGGAAGCAAACCCATTGTTCTTCTGTTTTAAACAGAAATGCAGCAGGGATCGAAAAAGCATTTGTACAAGCTGTGCCGTTAGCGCTGTTCAGCAGGAATGTCAGCGGTGGGATTCGAACCCACGCCTTTGTTGACACTTGAGCCTTAATCCAGCGCCTTAGACCGCTCAGCCACACTACCAACACGCTTGCGTGTCCATTTTCTTGCACTTCCAATTGTGCTCCTGCATAACAACAGATGTAAACTCACGTGAAAAGGCTTCCATGATCCCTCTCCGACTCGCACAGCGACTGGGATGTGCCCGTCGACAATATGAATTTCTCAGCAGATAATGAGAGCCCATCAATCCAGACAAAAATCAATGGTAAGCTGAGTCTATCTTCTCAGACTGGATTCAGCTGTGAGTGCCTGAGAATATATGATCGGTTATGATTGGGTCAAATGACCATGAGCTACTTGACATTACTGCAATTTCGATTCCTGCTTTGCTAAATGATTTCACCCATTGCTCGAAACAGGACAACTTTCACGTTTACACGGAACATGAAACACACCGGACGACAGGGAAAATGCACAAAGCTGAGTAGGCCGTGTCCCAAATCATACCGTGCAGCATAGTTTCAGTCACTGTGTCTGTTTTGCAGAATAAGGTTCCCAAAGAATGTTTCACCCTAAAACCGGAGGTAGCATTACAATCCGAGAACGACAGATTACATTGTGAGGAAGGTCTGACCTCGGGGCTGGTTCGAGATGCCACTTCCCTTGCCTTTTACCTTAACCGTGCAATTTGCTGCAGAGATTATCACACCTGGACATGAGCCTCATGGATACCAACTGAGTTGGAAACCTTTGTGGGAATCGATGAGAAAAAGCAACTCAATAAAGTTTAACAAGTTCCATGGTGGTTTTTAGAAATGCAGTTTCTGTTCACCTCAATCCAAAAGGCCGTTTCTGAACATAGTAACAGAAGTCAAAAGCTCATTACCTCACTCCACCCCCCACTCCGGAAGAGGTGCTAACTGCCCTTGATTGCTTTTTGTTCACGATGTGAAGAGCTCTCACGCCTGAGTCACCTTCACGTCTCTGGTTGCTGAGTGAATCACAAAGAAGGAGTTTCTCCAGAGCTGCAACTGCCTCACTTCCCCACTCGCCCTCACCGTTTACATTTTCCTGCTCCTCAGTGATTTAAAGAAAACCAAATGGATGCGATGTCATTCTGTAGCCTCTCTGTCTATTCCTCTGTTTCAGTTCAAACGTGGCTTAGATCTCGGGGAGCACCTTAATACTAGCGACGCTATGAAAGCACAGATCCAGAGGTTCCTCTGAGAGTGTAATTTCTTTCATTGCTGTTGCTGATTGAATGAGCCACTGACGTGCGAACTGCTCCAAAACACGATTCAGGACCTCTGGTGCCAATTCTCGCACGTTGAATAACGACAGACAGCTTCCAAATGAGGTCTTTCAGAGACGACTTTGGGATACATTTGACAGACAGACGAGTTGAGGAATCCGTGGTGCGCTGTGACACCAGCGCATCAGCTTCTTCGCTGTCTTTGAACCGGGCCGCCTGCGCAAGGAATGCGAATGCGGTAATGCTTTTCGTGGAAGGATCAGAAGGGGGTAACCACACTCTCAAACAGAATGGCATATGATAAGAACGAGGTTGGAGAAAAACTTTACAATGCTTTGCACTGTAAGTAAATGGAATTGCATTGCATTTCACTACGAGAGAAGATTTATTCAAGCAAACTCGAAGTCAGCTTTGCAAATGGGAAAGCAAGCAAGAAAGCTCCGTTCTTGGCTGTGTCAAAGGTTGCAGTTGAAGAGCAAAGCAGCTTCTGCCCAGTTTTGAACTGGTGATCTTTCGCATGTAAGGCGAACGTGATGACTACTACACTACAGAAACAAGCCGCGGCCGCCCCCGCTGCAGCTCAGTGGCATCCAGCACTGAAAGTTGAAGCCATTCTACCTTTCACCTTTCTCTTTCTATGAGCTCGTTGTTTAATGGGACTTGTTTAATTTTGGCTATGTGGTGAGCATGGACGAGATACACCGAAGTTACTGTTTCCACGCGGTGTCCCCCAATAACGTTGTGTTGCTTACACCTGCTTTAAAGAATTACGTTTTTGCGGAGCTTACCGTCGCAGTCTGTGGCAAAATCATTTACTCTGTCGACTGCTCACGGGAAAGGTAGTATTGTGAAACACTGCAGAAACGAACGACTTCCTTACTTTTACTCCGACTGACCATACTCTGTGAAAGTTTCCCAGATTCTCATTTGAGGATTTTTGCAGCTGGAAGTTACCTCAGAAACACTGTTAATTCGTAATGTATTGAGCGAATCGCAAAACAGAAAGCATTTAACACGGAACACAAACAAAACTGGAAAACCAAATACATTTTCAGACACAGAGATGCATGAATGCTAAATGTGAGACAGTCCGGGGGCATGAGCCATAACGTAATCTCACAACTAACAACAGGGCAATTCCAAACTACTCTTTCCAACATACTGGAGCCTGAGTGCACCACCACTTCCCGGACAATGCTGCAAAGCGACAAAGAAAGAACATAATAAGAAATAGCCATAAAAAGTGAATTTCACCAATCACAGTCTCGATTAGATTACCTTTCCCTTCCGATGTCTCCAGCACGGAAATGAAGGAAGTGGGAGAAATTCAATAAGATATGACATCGAAATACATTGGAACGATTTTCTCATTGGCCAGAAAACCAAATAACGACGAGTCGAGTCAACGTAGGACTCTGTTTCGCAACAGCGATGAAATAACGGTCTCCATTCGGTTCCAGTAAAAGCTCAACTTGCCTGGAACAGAAAGCAACAGTAGAGCTGCTTGCGACACTTTGGAAAATTCGGCACTTTCCCACACCGCAGTCAATTCCCCGGGAAGCAAACCCATTGTTCTTCTGTTTTGAACAGAAATGCAGCAGGGAATTGAAACAGCATTTGTACAAGCTGCTCAGCAAAAATGACAGCGATGGGATTCGAACCCATGTTTCTGTCGAGACTGACACCTTAGTCCAGCGACTTAGACCGCTCGGCCACACTACCAACGCGCTGGTGTGCCCATTTTCTTGCGCAACAGATGCAAACTCACTTGAAAAGGGTTCCATGATCACTCTCCGACTCGCAAGGCTGCTGGGATGTGACCGTCTACAATATCAATTTCTCAGCAGATAATGAGAGCCCATCAATCCAGACAAAAATCAATGGTAAGCTGAGTCTATCTTCTCAGACTGGATTCAGCTACAAATGTATCTGTGAGTGTGTGAGAATATACAATCGGTTATGATTGGGTCAAATTACCATGAGCTTCTTGACATTATTGCAATTTCGATTCTTGCTTTGCTAAATGATTTCACCCATTGCTCGAAACAGGACAACTTTCACGTTTACACGGAACATGAAACACACACAGACTACAGGGAAAATGCTCAAAGCTGAGCAGGCCGTGTTCCACATCATACCGTGCAGCACAGTTTCAGTCACTGTGTATGTTTTGCAGAATAAGGTTCCCAAAGAATGTTCCACCCTAAAACCGGAGGTAGCATTACAATCCGAGAACGACAGATTACATTGTGAGGAAGGTCTGACCTCGGGGCCGTTTCGAGATGCCACTCGAACACAATCAGCAGAAAGACTTGCTCATCTCCCGTTGTCTCAAAACCTTACATCTGACCTTAACTCTTGTGCCATCACCTATCCACGCAGATATTTTTGTCTGCTATATCTAGATCTGTTATAATCTTATTCAGCTCTATCAAAAATATATCCAACTTCTTCACTTCAAAGAAAAATCACAATTTGTTGAAATCAATTCAGTGACTGCATTTTCTTCATCAGTGAGCCACTCCAGAAAGTCTGTACGCCACAGTCTGAAGATCACTCATATCCTTCATTGTTGATGCCTATTTTGTTCCACAAATCCAGACGATGCAAGTTTTTTGCACAACAACAGTAGCTTTATTATTGGAGAGCCGGCGAGAATTTCAAAGTGTTTCTAAAGTAGCCGAGTATCTACTTGTTCAGACTCTTCTTTACAAATCTCTGCCTTACCCACAGAGACAGTATATTTTATCAGAATTACACAAAGGCATATCAGTCACATGGGTGATTGTCAACAGATAGTTTAAAGTAGATAATTATGACCTTACAAAGCTTGATGAGTGACGATGTCCTGTGATAACGTGTGATGGATTACAGAAACTGATAATCGTATTGTTCATGATCATGTGTTGATGGGAAGAGATTAAGGTAGAAGGGTTCTTCTTTCAGTAAATGGGGGATTCACTTCCCTATGCTCATATGGAGGGAAGGTAAACTAATGGCAGTGGGAGGCAGTTTAACAGGGTTGTGCCCAGGGCTCTCAGTCTTGTCTGGAAAGGGCAAATTCCGATGTCTGGGGTTACGGGGCAATCCACATGTGTGACTGCAAGAGGTTTTGAGATACAGTATCTATTGTGAGGTACTGTCAGCCTCCCCCCTTCTGAGGTGTTCTGTCTGTATTCTAAGACTACAGGTCTGCAGTTGATGAAATAAGGCCTTTGGCAAGGGAAAGTTTAACCCTTGAGACCCCACGGTGTCCTGAAAGAGAAGCAAATGGCATCGAACTGGCCCCTCTATGGTATTTTAACTTCCTCGTTCTGACCAGGAATCTGTTGATCAGAATTGAATGCAATGATTGACTGTGACCTAACTAGATCTTTGTCAAGCATCAGTATCTTTTCCGTGAGTTTGTTATCATTCCCCCATTAATGAAGCCCAGCATCCCATTTGTTTTACTCAAAACACTTTCTGTTTTCTCTCCTTTAATGACTTGGACACATTGTCCCCCATTCCTGCTGTTCTGCTCTCTATGTGTGTGCCATTCAAATATATATTCCCTTTCTACATTTCTTCTCTCAAAATGCATCAAATTACTGAGTGTTCTAAAGAAGAGACATATTCCTCTCAAAATATTATCTATCACTCCACACATTCTACCCCCTGGAAAACAGAAAAGTACAGCATCTGAATAATCGGCTCACCAGGTCTGTGTGGACCATGATGCCATTCCAAACTAATTCCACCTGCCTGGACATGATCCATATCACTTCCAACCCCTGCCAGCGTATGCACCTGCCCAAATGCCTCTTAAGCATTGTGATTGTTTCTGCTTTTACCACCTCCCAGGAGAGTACATTCTAGTCATCTACCACCTTTTGCACAAGAAACTTGTCTCACATAACTCCCTTTAAACTTTCACATGTTGTTGGAAATGCTCAGCAGATCTTGCAGCATCTGTGAAAATAAAAATCCGTTAATGTTTCAGGTCCTTCCTCAGAAAGTGAACTCTGATTTCTCTTCACAGATGCTTGCAGACTTGTTGAGCACTTCCAGAAACTTCTGTTTTTGTTTCTGATTACAGCATCGGTTGTTCTCTCGGTTTTTATTTTCTTTAAATTTCCCCCTGTCCCCTGAAATCTATGGCCTCTAGAATTTGTCATTTCTACCTTGGAAACATATTCAGATTATGGAACATAGAATAATACAGTGCAGAACAGGCCCTTCGGCCCTCAATATGGCGCCGACCTGTGGAATGTTCTCATCTCGTCCCCCTACACTATCCCAAAATCATCCATGAGCTTATCTAAGGATTGTTTAAAACTCCCTAATGTGGCTGTGTTGACTACCTTAGCTGGTTGGGCATTCCACACCCTTAACACTCTCTCTGTGTAAAGAATTTGCCTCTGACATCTGTCTTGAATCTATCACCCCTCAATATGTAGTTGTGCCCTCTCGTGCAAGCTGTCGTCATCATCCTATGAAAAAGACTTTCACTGTCTACCATATCTAATCCTCTGATCATCTTTTATATCTCTATCAAATCCCCTCACCCCACCCCACCCCACCCCACCCCCCTTAGCCACCTTCTTTCCAATGAGATCAGATCCAAGTCTCTCAGCCTTTCCTCATAAGACCTTCCCTCCACACCAGGCACGATCCTGATAAACCTCCTCTGCAAGTTTTCCAATGATTCCACATCCTTTTTGTAATACGGCGACCAGAACTGTTCACAATATTAAAACTGTGGCCACACCAGCATTTTGTATAGTTACAGCATGATATTGCGATTCCAGAACTCAATCCCTCTACCAATGAAACCTAACACGCCGAATGCCGCCTTAACAGCACTATCCACCTTGGTGGCAACTTTCAGGGATTTATGTCCATGGACTCCAACATCCCTCTGCACACCCACACTACCAAGAATCTTTCCATTGACCCAGTACTCTGCCTTCCTGTTATTCTTCTCAAAGTGCATCACCTCACATTTTGCTGTATTGAACTCCAATTGCATTTCTCATCCCAATTCTGCAGTTTATCTAAATCCCCCTGCAACCTGTAACATTCTTCCAAACTGTCTACTACTCCACAGACTTTAGTGTCATCTGCAAATTTACTAATCTATCCACCTATGCCTGCGTCTAAGTCATTTATAAAAATGACAAACAGCAGTGGTCCCAAAATAGATCCGTGTGGAACACCACAAGTTACTGGGCTCCAGACTGATTTTTTCCATCAACCATCACTCGCTGCCTTCTTTCAGAAAGCCAGTTTCTAATTCAAACTACTAAATCACCCTCAACTCCATCCTCTGCATTTTCTCCATCGGCCAACCATGTGGAACCTTATCAAAGTGTTTACTGAAGTCCATGTATACCACGTCAACTGCCCTAGTCTCATCTAAATGTTTGGTCACCTTCTCAAAAAACTCAATGAGGTTTGTGATACACGACCTGCACTTGTCGAAACCATGCTGACTATCTGAAATCAAATTGTTGCTTGTTAGATGATTATAACTGTTAGCTCTTATAATTCTTTCCAAAAACTTTCCTCCAATGGAAATAAGGCTCACCGGTCTATAACTACCTGGGTCATCTCTGCTGCCCTTCTTGAACAAGGGCACAACATTTCCAATCCTCCAGTCCTCGGGTACTAAAACCATAGACAATGATGACTCAAATATCAAAGCCAAAGGCTCTGCTCTCTCCTCCCTAGCTTCCCAGAGAATCCACGGATAAACCCCATCCGGCCTGGGGACCTGTCTACTTTCAATCCTTCTAGAATTAATAACACCTGTGCGTAACTAACCTCAATCCTTTCTAGTCTAATATCTCGTACCTCATTTTTGTCCTCTACAATATTCTCCTTTTCCCTGTGTAAACACCAATGAGAAATGTTCATTTAGCACTTCTTCGATCTCTGCAGGGTCCACACTCAACTTCCCACTTCTGTCTTTGATTAGCCCTATTCCTACTCTAATCATCCTTTAATTCTTCACATACCGATAGAAAATTTCAGGGTTATCCTTTATTCTGTTTGCTAAAGACTGCTCGGGTCCTCCCTTTGCTTTTCTTAACTCTCTCCTTAAATCCTTCCTAACTGATCTCTAACTGTCTATTGGTTCATCTGTACCATTTTGCCTCATCAACTCTTAAGCCTCTTTCTTCTTCTTAACAAGCGATGCAATTTCTGTAGTAAACCATGGTTTAAAAACTCTGTCTGTGCCAGTTGGGTCACCCCACAGCCATTGACTTTTCAAAGAGAACAATCCAAGATTTTCTAACCTCTCCCAATCCAGGCAACATCCTGGTAAACCTGTTTCCACCTTCCCAAAAGCCTTCACGTTCTATCTATAATGTGGTGATCAAAACGGCACACAATACCCCAAAGGTGGCCTGATTATAGTTTTATATTCACTCCCCTGACAGAAGAAGGCAAGCCTGCCATTCACCTCCTTCACCACTTTCAGTGATCTTTCAGCTTGCAACTGAAGAACCCTCTGTATATCAGAGCTGCTCAGAGCCCTTCCGTTTATTGTATACATTCCTCTTGCTTTGTGTCTTCCAAAACACATCACCTCACACTTGTCTGAATTAAAATATATCTGCAATTTCTCCACAAAACTTTCTGACTCATCTCTTTCTTGCTGTATCCTTTGACATCATTCTTCACGATTCACAACTTCAACAGTTTGTGCCATCTCCAAACTTGCTCATTAAATCGTTTACATTTTCACCGTTTCATTTATATACATTACAAACAACTGATGTCCCAGTCCTGATCTTTGTGGAACAGCACTAGCCATCGACCTCCAGCCAGCAACATGCTCCTGCACAACTGTTGCTGGGAGAAATATCAAACAGGAGCCTTGAGATCTGTGTTGAGCAGCATGACCAACGTTTATTCAGAGCTCCTTACTTATAAATGATGGGAAAGGTCCCTCTCTGGCTCCCCCAGATAAGTCCAGCATTTGATGTGTTTACTTCATACGTTTCAGTAATATTTTCCCCCTGACCTGAACTCCAGGGTTTGGAATGTCAGCTCGGATATTTCCACGTTCCCTTTCCCAGGCTCTGATTCTCTCAGCTCATGCAGCTGCTTTGCCAGTTCTTTCAGAAATGGTTTAACCCTATCCTTGTCATTGCACATCTCCAGCCCTCCCACTACCACACATCTCCGGCCCTCCCAATGCCATACCCTGTGGCATCTGCATAGTCCATCCAGTCACTAATTCAAATGGGGACAGCCCCGTCCGCTTTGCTGGGGTTGTCCTCAGTTTCATTAGGCTGCTGGGTAGTACTCTAACCCATCGCTGTCCTGTCTCTGAGAGAGCCTTCGTCAGACTAGCTTTCAGTGTCTGCGTCATTACTTCTACTGTCCCAGAGCTCTGGGGGTGGTATGGAGGATGGGATTTCTGTTCAGTTCCAAACAGGGCACATAGCTCTTTAGCTATGTTCCCTGTAACATTTGTCCCTTGGTCAGAATCTGCAGGGAAATGCTTCCACCCACTGAGTAAACCTATTTATTAAAACCCAGCAGGACATCCTTCCCTGGGATTGGGATGGGGGTGTGTGTAAAATCCATCTGTAATTGTTCCCATGGGCCCCTGGGTCCCTGCTGCTGCCAACATTTTGTCGCTTTCGCTGGCTCCTACTACACACCTTCGACAAAACCTTGCTGTATTTCTCCCTGTTCCAGGCAAGGATTGCAGTGGATCATCTGATATTGCATTTTATCTTCCCCAAGATGGGCCAGCCCATGATATGTTTTTAATAATCTTTTTCTTATATCGTGTAGTGGCACTGCTGGGTCATCCAGACTCTGACGTGTCCTATTACTGCCCCAAGCTTTTCCCTTCCTGTTTCTCCTGTTATGGGACTGTTTCTGGGAATATCTTTAACCTTGTTCTCTCACTTCTGTAGCTACGGCCATTGCTATCTCCTCAAATGTCTGCACTGTTTCAGTCAGTATTTCACATATAAGATTATTAAAGGATTTGACACTCTGAAGGCAGGAAGCATGTTTCCGCTGATGGGTGAGTCCCGAACCAGAGGATATAGTTTAAAAATAAGGGGTAGGCCACTTAGAACAGAGTTGTGGAGTAACTTCTTCACCCAGACAGTGGTGAGTGTATGGAATGCCCTGCCCCAGGAGGCCGTGGTGGCCAGGTCTCTGGACACTTTCAAGAAAGAGTTGGATAGAGTTATTAAAAATAGTGGAATCAAGGGTATTGGGGATAAGGCAGGAGCAGGATACTAATTGAGGATGATCAGTCATCATCATAATGAATGGTGGTGCTGTCTCGAAGGGCAGAAGGGCCTACTCCTGCACCTATTGTCTATTGTGTATTCACCTGCCTTACCCATATACCCACTGCCCCGGTAGCGTGAGGTTTCTACTTTCCTGTGAGCTATAATCTTCATTATTGCTGCTTCACTGGGAAAGTTAGCTGCTTCCACTAACTCTCTGACCTGTCCTTCATGCTCTATGTGCCCCAGACAGGGTGATGTACCCTCACCGAGCTCAGGCCATCACTTGGTCATGAACTTTCCCAAAGGCATTCTGTCTGTCTGTGTATATGTTGACTCTCTGACCCCTGGCTAATGTCCGTGCTTCTGTCAGGGCTCGTGATGGTTCTGCCATTTCTGGGTAATTCTCCACAATAATCAAACAATCCTAAAGTTTGCCTGACCCACTTCACGGTGTGCGGGTGGATAGTTTTGAAGTCATGGTCTTTCATTCCACTGGGATTGTCCCCCTCCCTTCCTGATTTGATCTCCCTGATGTGATGTCCCAGGTACATCTCTCCTACCTTTCAACGCTCTGTGGGTTAATTTTAAGCCTGGCCTGCCTGACCTGACCCAATACTCTGTGTAATATTCGGATATGTTCTTTCTCACCAACTGAGGTAATGAGGTGTTGGAAAGATTAAATCGACGAACTCCATCAGCCATGTATCGGTGGGATATACTGTAATATTATTGGATCCGTGAAGTAACTGGATCCAGGTCTACTGCTTTCCTCAGACAGTAAATACTAACTTATTCTGCCATTCTAGGTCCACATGAACCCATTCACAAAATCAAGGGCTGAGACTGTATTCTGTTGCAATTTTAATTCATTAAATACAGTGGTGTGTTTCACTACTGTAGGATACTCTATAATGGAGGATTTACTGAGGGCGGAATACTCAATAGTGAGGTGGGATGAGCTGTTCGTCTTCTGTGAGTTAGTCTGTGATACTGTTGGCCTGACTATTTCCTGCTTCTCTCAATCTGTTACTGTCACAATTATTGCCTCCTCAGCCCCAGCTTTAATGGGATCCGGTTTGTGTGGGGAGTGAGAGGGCCCTCGATCTTTACAGGATCTACTGATAATAACCCAAATTCCTGTTTGAGTTCCCCACACTGCTGTTTGGGTCCTAGCTATAACTCCCCAGATTCTCTGACTGTTCCAGTCTCCCTGCAAGGTAATTACTCAGGAGATGTCGCCTCGCCGTTGCTTCCTGTGCCGGGCCTGTCCAGGTTGTTCCCATATTAGAGTTAGTGTCTGTATATCAATAGCTGTGCCGAACTGTTCTAAACCGACAACTCACAGAATGGTCCCTTCCTCAGTTTCACACTCCCATATCTGAATATATTTTGCCATATCCATTATCTGCATTGGGACAGGTTTATTTCATCCAGCTTCCTCGATTCCCTCTCCAACTGCTCTCATTTTAGTAATTGAGGGGTGAGGGGCAAATCCGTATCGGTAACTGATATAGATTCTCCTGTATTAATATTATGTTCTGCTGGTTGCCAAACACAGCATCAATGAATATTCATGTGTCTGCGTGAACGCATGCACACACACGATGTGAACATCTATCTCCCTCTCTCTGATACGTTCCTTGGCTATGTGCCCTTTCCTGCTTCCCTTGTAACATTGTGGGTCTGGTTACCCTCCCTGTACTGCAGCTATTCCCCTGTGTTTCTGAGTTTGCCTCAGTTCTCATGGCCCAATTCAGAATGTGGTTAGAATTATCTCCCACTGGCAGTCCCATGTTTATAATTACACTTAAATAGGGTCCCATGTCATCTTTTAAATACGTTTACACTATTTCATCATCACATGTTGGGGTTTGGTAATCTCCCATGGTCATTACACACCTCAGGCTTCCTCTCTGTATGATCCTCGATATTACCCTTCGGCCCGTGAGTCACCAAGGTTATTTTAGCCCATTCAGCCTGTCCCCTCCCCAGTGTGTCCCTGTAATATCTGTAAATGCCTGGAGACACTGATCGGCTTTTCACTGGGGGGAACCTTCACCCTCTCATTGCAGGGACAGATTCTGCTGTACACTTAAGGGCCTCTTGGCCTGAGAGATCTTGGCTGACACCATCATCGGTGAGACTGTACCTCAACTAATTCATCTGTATTCTCCCAATAAGGCCCATTATTACCATTTCTCTATCAGGCTGGGTGTTCATCACCAATCACCAACACCTGTCGTTCAGCGGGTAAACGGTTCAGTTCGGTTTCTGTCAGTTCCCTTTCTTGCCCCCCTCCTGTCTGTCCAAGTTTGAGCTTTGATGCCAAGCGGTGCCATCGACACGGCCTTCTGGATCTTACAGGGTGGTGGGTCATCCCACCCATTGTCGTCCCTCTGTCCATACATGGGCGATTGACCATCTAACCCGTTCCAGTCAGTGTCACCATCCTCACTGCCTTCTGAGGAGAGCAGGCCACAAGGTACCTCCCCCACTGTAACTACCACCTGGCCCTTTGGCTTTAAGGCCTCACGTCTGAGAGCCACCACCTTCACTTGTTCCTGTTTCCCATAATAATGTAACACATCCTGTCTTTCTTGGAATGTGAATTTGGTTTGACTTGAAACATTAATAATTTGACATTTACTTTACATATCTATAGAGGTGAGAATTGTACTGTGATTATTTAAGTGAATTTAACGTGATCATACAGTGAAAATAACTGATAATCAATGACAATGAATGAACTGAATAATATGTGTTTATTTCTACAAGTTCTGAAATGAAAATTCAATTTTATTTAATGTTTGTCACGTATTACACAATGGGCATTCTTATTAGGGAATAAAGTAATGGAAGGGTATCAAAAAAAAATAAATAGACTTTAATTTTAGCTTCACTGCAATAATGAACCAAAACAATATTTGGACATATGGTTAAACTACATAACAAAGTTTCCAGTGTCATTATTAACATGAAAACTATTTTCGTTTGCAAGTTGTTTTGTACTAAGAAGAATTGGAAATGAATTTCTTTTTGAATTGACCATTTAAAATATATTTTGAAGAGAATAATCAGATATATTTTTTGGAGGAAATTAGAAAAGGAAATAAATATGTATACATTGGTATTAATAGTTTTAAAGTGTTTGGAAGTTGACTGGGATTATTTGATTGAATACTGCATTTGTTCCCTCTCACCATGACGAATCCAATACAGTCCCAGCTTGTCTCCTACATTCACCTCCACATACTCTTGATCACCTCCGATTCTACTGTCTGTGTCCTTGCAGCAAGTTGTGTAAGACACCTACTTCAGTTTTAACCTGATCGATATTATGTTCAGAAAGGTCATTTCAAAATTTGATTCACTGCTTCTTCAGGACTTGGTGAAGAAGGGCTTATGCCCGAAACGTCGATTCTCCTGTTCCTTTGATGCTGCCTGACCTGCTGCGCTTTTCTAACAACACATTTTAAGTTGTAATTGTCGTAACCAGTTAATTTCAAGTCACAGAAAAAATATTTTAAGAGGAGCTGCTATTGATGGTGGAAATGCTGCTGGTTAGTATAAAAGAGGGCTGGGGTGAATACTATACTCGGTTCTGATGAGAAAGTTGAGCAATGTAAGATTCTTTTATCTTTGTTATTAAGAAGAAGCAGAGATTGCAGCTAGGACATCCACAAGTATCCACCCTCACCACCACTGATGCTCAGTAGCAGCAGTGCCAATCAAGCGGGCGGCTTTGTTCCGGATGGTATCAAGTTTCTTGAGTGTTGTTAGGGCTGCACTCATCCAGGCAAGTGGGGAGTATTTCATCACACTCCTGACTTGTGCCTGGTAGCGTTTGGACAGGATTTCAGGGGCCAGGAGTTTAATTACTCTTGTAGCCACTGTGTTTATGTGGTGAGACCAATTCAGTTCCTGATCAATGATTATCCACAGGATAATGTTGATAGTGTGTGTTCAGTCATCGTAACACTATCGAATGTCAAGGGATGGTGGTTAGGTTATTTCTTATACGTGATAGCCTGCATTTGTGTGGCCGCTTGTCAGTCCATGCCTGGATATTGTCCAGATCTTGTTGTACTTGGACTTGGACTGCTTCAGTACCTGAGGAGTTAATTATTTATTAACATTAAATAGTCATGAGATTTTGCAAATTCCTTTTTCTATCAAATGTCATGGACTGTATCTTGTGGTCACTCTGACATTAATTTTCATTATCTTTTTATTTTCTTCCTAATTCAGACACAAATGTTTGAACATCGATCAGAATAAAATTACATAAACTAAAAACATATGTTTCTACAAGTAAACTAATTGAATGAAATACATTACTTCTGTATTGTCTGCATTTTGACAAAAAAATAAATTCCTTTCAATAACTATTGAATGGCTCATTTATTGTCCTCAATCCATCAATCTAGGGCTCATGCCCTAAATGTCGATTCTCCTGTTCCTTTGATGCTGCCTGACCTGCTGCGCTTTTCCAGCAACACATTTTCAGTTGTAATTGTAGCAATCAGTTAATTTCAAGTCACTGAAAAAAATATTTTGAGAGGAGCTGCTATTGGTGGTGGAAATGCTGCTGGTTAGTATAAAGGGGGCTGTGGTGAATACTGTACTCGGTTTTGATGAGAAAGTTGAGCAATGTAAGATTGTTTTATCTTTGTTAATAGGAAGAGGCAGAGATTGCAGCAAGGACATCCACAAGCATCCACCCTCACCACCACTGAAGCTCAGTAGCGGCAGTGCCAATCAAGCGGGCTGCTTTATTCCGGATGGTATCAAGTTTCTTGAGTGTTGTTAGGGCTGCACTCATCCAGGCAAGTGGGGAATATTCCATCACACTCCTGACTTGTGTCTGGTAGCGTTTGGACAGCATTCACAGAACTGTACTTACTTTTCATTAGTATAACTCCTAGTCGTTTCTCCACATTGTTCAGTTAAATAATTAACTGAAATTTCTCAGTATTCTTAAATGAAATGATATAATTTTGACAATTCAATTGTTGCTATTATTTAATCATTGTTCAATATAGTTCAGGGTATGACTACGAAATTATGGCTCATAAATTAAATAAAGCAAAGATTTTGCAGTGGGCATTGTGGATATCAATTTTTATTGTAACCATGGGAAACAGTTGAATTGACTTAATTATATTTAACTTCAATGTTAACATTTACTGTATTTATAAACACAATACAAGTTAATCAATTTTCATGGAACAAAATCATTTAAAATTCTTGTGACTGTTTGAAGTACAACAAAAGGAACTAACATGTCTTTATTGTTTCATGAAATAGTCACAGTATATCTTTAACTTTGGGAAGTTGAACATTTCTGGAAAGAAGGGACGTTGTCTTCAGATGAATAGCCGCATTGAGTGACTAATTCATTTATTTTCCTAATCATTTATGTTGCAAATGCATATTAATGTTCTTTTCATTCTGTGACAAACAGCATTGAACATATGGAACTATTTGATTGATTGAGTTTCGTTCATCAGTGTACACTGATCAAATGATTAGGTTTTTTTCTTATCATGAATAATCACGCGATTCATATTTAATTAAAGTCATTATAGCTTTGTTACATCATTACTATAAATTACTAATTCGTTTTGTCAGTTCATTACACACAGGAAATATGCAATTAATTCCCATTCAAATAATTACAAGAAAAATCTGATTAATTTTCATTTGAGTTGCCGCCGTAAGCATGCGACTATACACCTGCCCTTTACGGATGGTAACATTATGACGGGTCTTTGTGGCGCTCTGACAGTGTCTCTACGACAAGATCAGGAGAAATAATTTCAATTTCCACCTTCAGCGGAGATGTGTCAAAGCAGCTCGAAAATTTCTTTAGAAAATATCTGAGTATAGATTGAACTGCTTTTCAAAACGACATTAGATATTCTTCAATCTGTTCTGCATTTCAATCATCACCATATCTCCTATTTATTTTCCTCAGTTTACTCATAAAATGATGCATCTAATTCTGGTGGTTCTACATTCCTTGGAAAAATAGTTGATGATGTTGCACTCGTAAAGTTGGAAGAGTCTAAGACATGGTAATCATGATTTGTTTTACTGTTTAAAGGAACCGAGTTCAAACATTTCAACACATAAATCCTTACTCTCCGGTAGTATAAAGATGAAAATATTAACAGTCGAAATTCCTCTTCAGCAAAATAACCAAATGCAACTTCATGTTATTCATTGGTCAGCTGATCAACGACATTTGTAACTAAATATTTCAATTCATCTCAATACTGGTATGTGCTTTGATCAAGATAAAGTTCTAAATATTAGTCATTCATGAATTGTCAGGAATTTGTTTTTATTTTCCTTTCACTTATTCATATTGAATGTAAGATTGACACACTGTCAAACTATTGGCGTGTTTTTATTTGAACATTTAATTTGTCTCTCTCTCACTTATCTCACTTCATGCATAATGGCTTCAATGCACTTTGCTAAACTTAAAGATTTTGTTGACTTTGAGTAGTATCTTTAGCACTCACTTATCAATCTATTCCAAAATCATAGAATCATAGTCATAGAATCCCTGCAGTGTTGAAACAGACCATTTGGCCCAACAGTCCACACTGACCCTCCAATGAGTAACACACCCAGACATTCCCTTGCTCTATTACTCGACATTTCCCTGACTAATGCACCTAACCTAGGTAAAAACAATGACTGCAGATACTGGAAACCAGAGTTTAGATTAGAGTGGTGTTGGAAAAGCAACGTTTCGGGCAAAGCCCTTCATCAGGGAGACAGGCTGTAATCCCAATGAAAGGCTTTTGCCCGAAACATCGATTCTACTACTCCTTGGATGCTGCCTGAAATGCTGTGCTTTTCCAGCACCACTCTAACAAAAACTAATGCCCTCACCTGAAACATCCATGAACATTATGGGCAAATTAGCATGGCCAACTCATCTCAGCTGCACACTTGTATACTATCAGAATGTTATTGAAATCAATGCTCACACAAAGCACGATACATAAAGCCACACAATGGTCTTCATGACCATCTAATTACTGTTCAGGAAATAATCTGAGTAATTGTCTTCTTGTTCCTGAGATTAATCACCACAGTAAGCATCTGGTCAACATTCCAGCCAATAAATACAATGGGTGTCCTCTGAAATTTCTGTTCAGTAATTATCCATGATACTTGTTGCTCAAAGCAGTGTTTATTCTTCATTACGAGTGGCCAATGATTCTAACAGCCATTGATCTGGATCTTATTGTTACTGATTGCAATAACCACAGTAACCATCTGGTTATCATTCTTGCCAATAAATACAAGCACTATCCTCTTGCTTTTCAGTTCAGTAATTACACATAATACTTCTTGCTGAAAGTGGTATTTATTCTTTATGTCATTTGGCCGAGAACACTGACAGCAAAATATGTTGATCGTCCTGATTTGTTCATGTTTTCAAACAGGTTTTCAGGCCATGTCTTTCACAAAAATGTAATTTGACTTAGTTCAAATTTAAATGTCAACATTTTTCAAATATCTTCAATTCAAAGTGTTTATTTGCTTATTCAGATCAAACTTTAATCTTGCCTCTGTAAATTGAATTTATTGTGATTTGGATTCATGGACGTACCCATTAATTGGTCCTCATTTTACCTTAAATCTGATGGAAATTTGAAATACTGATTACAGTGAAAATTGTATGAATTATACATGAATGGTCTCTAAAAGAAAATCACGGAAGGCTAGATAGAATTTTTGAAGAGTCTGTATATTTGAATAAAACAAAACATTCCTTCCAAAAAACAAAGTTAAAAATCACACAACACCAGGCTATTGTCCAGGCTATGTTTATTTGGAAGCACTAGGTTTTGGAGCGTTGCTCCTTCCACCACCTGATGAAGGAGCAGCCCTCTGAAAGCTAGTTTTTCAAAATAAACATGTTGGTTTGTAACCTGATGGTGTTTGATTTTTAACTTTGTCCAGCCCAGTCCAACACTGGCGCCTCCAAATCACTTCAAAAAAAAACCTCTTAAGTCTGTGGTTTAACAATTCAACAATCCTGCAACTAGATTATAATTCTCAGTTTATCTATCTGAATAAATATCTAATCACTGTCAGTGTAAATTTCTGGACAACATCAAATCGTTTTTTTTGTTAAAACACAAACTTTAATTGAAAATTAATTGTTATCACAATATGTGAATTATGTTTTAACTCTCTAGTGATGTGAAGTGACGCTTGGACAGAAATTGGACGTTGTAAATTCACCTACAGGCAGAGAAATCGGTAAAAATACAAAATTAATCAAACTAAGTCAAACAGGAGCTAGAATCAATCAGCTCCAGGATCAATCTGATTTTCTTACACCTTGACTTACAGCCAGTGCCTGAGCATTATACACCTCACTTGGAAATGTCGCCAATGAAGGGTTTTCACACCAATACATTGGATCCTTTAAATCCAGCTCCTAACCACATGTGGACATTTGTCACAAAATTATTAATCATTTTACAAATCATGGAAAATATCTCAAAACTCTTGAAATAACAGTGATCACTGCACATAAAGCCACACGATGGTATTCAAGGGCACCTAATTACTGTTCAGTGCAAAACCTTTTGTTAGTATTGTATTGTTCTCAAGATGAATAACCACAGCAAACATCACGCTTTCACACCATCCCAACTGTATGCAAGAGATACCTTCTTATAATTTACACACTACATCTTTCCCACACCAATAATCATAATACATTATTTACGACTAAGGATGCTGAAAGTAGCATGTTTTGAGATAAAGGAATTCCTAAATTTAGGCGAGTTTTCTGATAGGTTCTCCAAGCCATCATGATAATGTGGGATATAGGTGGATTAGTGTTACTTCTGCAATTCCATTTTACAAAGGAGGTGAACTCACACCAGTGGGTAATTGTTTTAGTCAAGAGCTGAGTCAACAAGAATGGAAACGATGTAGAGGAAATGTAGAATTGTTTTTGTATTAGCTAAAATTGTATGTCAGAATGAAATGTGCCAATGAACAATAGTAGGCACGATGGGCAAATAGATAAGATGTTGTGAGAGGATGAAGTTAAGCTAGATACGCCTGTACAAACAGTAGGTATAAACATCTGCTTCCCACTTTTACAAAAACACAGGAACAAACCCCAATTAAAAGGGTCATAGGGATCAGAACGGCCTCGGGGAAGGCACAGATGAAGGGGGTAGATAATGATGAAGAAAGGATATGCCTAACAATGACCTATAGCAGGGTAAGGTCAAACAGCCTTGTGAGACCAGAAATAAGCATTTTATCACAGAAAAGGTCAGATAAGGCAAGAGGCAAACAGGGGTAATGGGGGCCAGTCTTAGGGAAGTGGACGATGTAAGCAGGGGAGGGAGCAGTGTAAAACAATAGACATCAAATCATATAAATATTATGTATGAATTGAACTTGGTGTGTGTATGTCCTCTGCCTTATAGACACTGGACATCACACCCACTTGCAAGTGTAAAATAAATGACACTACTGATTCAGATCTTGTCTCGGACTGAAATTATTGAAGCGAGTGGGCTTTGTTTCTCACAATAAAAATGTAATTGCGGCTCAGTACATTGTAACAGATCCCCATTAAACTTTTTCATGTATTTACTCAGAGTCAATGTTGACAAATTCCTGTATAAATGCTGTTGACTGTTTTTTGCTATGATACCCATGTTCCTTGTCGATTTATTTTCTTTGTAATGCTGACACAAATGTCTGAATATTGATGACATGAAAACTTGCATGGATTATATGTTGTATTTCTACAAAAGAAAAGTTGAGACAACAAGTACAGATTGCAGGATAATCTGAGAATGTTGAATGATCAATAATAACTCCACATCGAATGTATTTTTCAAAACATCATGCCAGCATTCTAATTCGTAGTTCACTCATACTAATTATTATGTAACCAATATCACAGCAAACCCGTTTGGAAATATTGAATCACTTAAAGTGTCAGCATTCTAAAATAGATTACTCATTCATTGTTAGTCCAACAATCACACAGTAATTCAGTTTCTGTTTTGTAACAAATATCGTTAGATTCACATTTCAATTTAAGTTATTATTTCTTAGTGCCAATTTTAAAAAGAAAAATGGAACTTTTATTCCAGACCAACACAACCACAAACCAAGCAATGATTCCTCATCCAAAACTGACGGGAAATATCTGATATCTTCTGATTTGAATGTTCACAGAAATCATTGGATTAATATTCAGCCTTACAAATGAAGATCCATCTGATTGTTTTAGACTCCAATAATTAATGTTCAATTCTACATGTTACAGATAGCAATATGACATTTCTAATCATTTTAAGTTTACAATGATCAGTTTTAACAAGAATTGTTACTTATATCTAATATTTAATCATTGATCAAATCCAGTATTTAAGTGTGGAATTAAGTCTCAGTGACCTAAGCATATTGCATGGTACTGTTTCCTAATTGTAGCGAATGCAGATTTTTATTTTAATGCTGAAATCCTTGTTGATTTGCTGTTGTGGGGATGCCCTGAGCAGCCTGTCTTGGAATTAAAACACAAAATGGAGGAGGGGAGATAAACAAGACTAGCAGTCTGTTTCACTCTTAAGTTAAAAAAAGAACGTTTTGTGTAATCCTACTCCAAGTCCATTCCAGACAGTCATATATCAGATAATGATAAGAGAATGCCAGCATACAGAAAAATGACCAACCCTGACCTTCATTAATGAAGGAATAATTGTCCTAGTGAATGAATAAACACCAGCTGCAGGAGCGAGCCCAGCGAACTTCCACAGCTGCTATCAATGCAACAGACAGGGTTTGATTGTCAGAAATAGTTACCATTTTTAAGTTGCTCAGAACATTTAAAAAGTTTCTAATTACATATTATAGAACATAGAACATAGAAGAATACAGCGCAGTACTGGCCCTTCAGCCCTCGATGTTGCGCCGATCAAAGCCCACCTAACCTACACTAACCCACTATCCTCCATATACCTATCCAATGCCCGCTTAAATACCCATAAAGAGGGAGAGTCCACTACTGCTACTGGCAGGGCATTCCATGAACTTACGACTCGCTGAGTGAAGAACCTACCCCTAACATCAGTCCTATATCTACCCCCCCTTAATTTAAAGCTATGCCCCCTTGTAATAGCTGACTCCATACGTGGAAAAAGGTTCTCACTGTCAACCCTATCTAACCCCCATATTCTTGAGAATTGTAAATAAGGCAGACTGAGAGGCCCAAAGGACTGCAGCAATTAATTTTATAATCTGAAGAAATAAAATGCACAGAGAGATCCCAAGGCCTGGAGATTATAGCACCTGTATAACACTATGAAACAATCGGAAGCTGGGGCTCTCCATAGCGATGTCCATCTGAGATTAGGTGTTCTCCAGGACCGGGTGTCTGTATAAGGAAGGAAGGACTGTAACCACGTTGCATGTGGTCATTGTAATACAGAAAGTGTGTAAAAATACTGCTTTTTACTGTACACGGTACAGTGTGCCATGGACCTCCTTCCGAGATTGGCCTCTGGGTTTGATCCCTGCATTAACTGATTGCATCATGAGTACTTCCTCAGTCTTCATTCCTTGTCAGGGGAAGTCACTCCTACAGATATGGTGACATTTAAATTCAATACAAACACTTATTAATCTGTAAAATGATTACTTGCAGAGCGATATAATTTTCAAGTTAATATTATTTTACTTTTTGGTGTGCAAGAAAACAATGTAGTTACATCCACTTGATATTTAGTTCAACTAATACTAAAGTTTAAATTACTGAAAAGACTACAAGGTGGGTGGGGGGGGGAACGATTTTTCAAGTCAAATGCCATATTAAGCGACAGTTTCCGTTTTTCAAATCACGTAACCTACAAAATGATATGTATTTTAATTTCATTTTGAGATAGTTTCATTTTCTTCCAACATTAGTTGTCAATGAACAATAATCACACAATTATTAGTCATTTGCAACAAAATGACTTCCTGAACCAAATGTCATTATCTCGATGTTTTGTTCAGAATAATACTCACTTTCCTGGTCTAATTATTTTCTTCCTAGTTCTGACATTTGTCTAAACATTTATCATGATAAAAGTAACATGAATAAAATAGACATGAACCGCCCAAAAAAAAATGTTGAACTGTGTTCAACTGTTGCTGAGCTTTTCTTAATTATTAAAGACACGTTTTTCTTTTAATTTTTGTTTATTAATCTTAATGAATATACAATAATCATCAGAGCAAAGTTATTCAAAATATTAAGTCAATTTATCTATCAGGATTTTAGAAACAATGATCAATTACAATAACTACGCAATACTTTAACTTAGGCTTTATAAAAAGCACAATGTGCTTTTAATATCTTCCATATTTCTTAGTGCGAGTGCAACAATATTAAAACCTGTTTGATCAGGCCAATATACCCAAAAAAGACCAATAATTGCCATTGCAACATCATTTGTAAAAATCTGACTTTTGCTCATATGAAAGATCACAGTCTTCTCAGCCATTGAAATTCAGAGAACACCAGTTACTTTACGCTGCAATATTTCTCTTCGTTTCTGAACATTACTCAGTGGAATAGTAAGAGGAGATACCTCATTATTCTTAAATTCATTAATAAAATTTTTCAAATCAATGTCTAATAATTGTTCAATTCAGTAAGGGGTGTACATTTGGAAGTATGTTTCCATATAATAACTAATGCAAGGACATTGCAATGCACAATCTCTCAACCATTCTGAATATTGCTTTTCATTTTAAACTTGGAAACGCGTTTGAATTTTTTTTGAAGTATACAAAAAAGGGTTGCCATCTCTCTTATTTCATTAAACAATCACAGGAAATGGTGACTTCTTAGAAATCGTACATTTTCGGAAAGAATGGAATTTGTCTTCAGCTGACTAGGCACATTGACTGACCAATTCATCAGTTTGTTCCAATTTACGTGTAGAACAAAAACATTTTAGTTTGCATTTCAGAAAATGAGAAACTTCTGACCATATAGAATAATTGTATTCATTCTTTATTAATAATGCACAGTAATCACACAATCCTGTCAAGCTGTCGTTCCACAAGTGAGCATAAAAATCATGTTTAATTAAGACATTTGTTAATTCCCATCATTATTGTAAATTACTACTGAAGTTTTAGTAGAGTACACACAGTATCCAACCAGTTAATTCCAATCCACTTATCACAATAAACATCTGATTAGTTTTCAGCCCTGCCCAGCCTGGTTGGGAGTGTTATGAAGGAACCTTGTGCAACTCTAGTCGTGTCTCTGCTACCAGACAAGGGGTAAAATTTCAATTCCCACCTTGCACAGACCTGTGCCAGAGCAGCTCGGAATGCTGATTAGAAAATATCTAAGAATCGAATGAATTGCCTTTCAATTCAACATTAGATATACTTCCATTTGTTGTTCATTCCAAGAATCACAGTATCTGCTATGGATTTTCTTCAGTTTGCTAATACCAGAATGTATCTAATTCGACTCAATCAATATTCCTTGGAAAATATTTGAGAATGTTGCACTCACAAAGATGAAATATGCAAAGTAAAGATATTCCTTGATTTTCTTTTGTTCTGAAGAACTGAGGTTCAGACTGCACATAGAATTTGATGCTTCAAAGGGATAAATATGAGAAAAAATCAAGTTCTTCTTCAGTTAAATAAACAAATGCCACTTCCTACTATATATCAATTTTTAGTTATTAATCTGTTTATGAGTTGTCTGAAATTTGTTTTTAGTTTTCCACTCACCTATTTGTATTGAGTGTAAGATTGAAATGCTGTGAAAATATCTGAGAGCATTCATTTGAAAATTGAATTTGCATATTTCTCTCTAATCTCATTTACTGCATGATGTCTTAAGTGTGTTGTGTTCAGCAAATCTAGTCAAGACTAAAAATTGTCTAATCTTAAATAAGATCTTTCATACCCAGTTATCACTCTGTTCCTAATTCATGTAAATATCGAAATTCATTGAAATCAACGGTCACACAAAACAGTGCACGTAAAGCAACACAAAGATATTCAGCTGATTACTATTCAGTGGAATAACCTGAGTAAGTATCTTATTGTTCCTGGGACAAATGACAATAGTAAGCATTTATTTGCTATTCTATGCAGTTAATGCAATTGATGTGTTATGTTTCAGTTCAGTCGTTAATGTTGATTTATATTGTTTAAACCAATAATTCAACTTCATCACGGATATTGTCTGAACTGCAATAACACAGGGAACCAAATTTTTGTCATTCTAACAATTTCTAAGCTCCGTTTGTGTTGTGTGTGTACAAGAGACAATTCAAATTATAACTATTTTTATTACAAATTGAACAAACACTGCATTTTAAATTCGTGAAATTCCTACATTTGTGCAAAAAATGTTAGTCTTCACTGAATACGTCACATTAAAAAACTGCTATTTCAAATCATGCGTGCTATAAAATGATTATTGTTTTCATTTCATTGTAAGAAAAGAACTGCTTTGAAAATGGTGATTTTATTTTCATTTCTATTCCAACATTATTATTATTACAATATTATGACAATATTATTAAAATTGCTTATATACCACGTCATTGACTGCATTGTTGTTCAGTTTCAAGCTCACTTTCATGATCTACTAATTCTCTTCCTAATTCTGACACTAATCTTTAAACATTGATCATAATATTAATCATATAAATCGATGTAATATACCTCTACAAGGAATCCAGTGGATGGAAATTCATAGTTCTTGTATGACGTACATTTTTGACTTAAAAAAGGAAGAATTTCGCTCAATAATCACTGAATGGCTCATTTTTCTTCAATCCATAAAGCTAAATACTATGTTTTATTCCTCAGTTTACTGATCTTAATAAATATCCAATCAACATCACAGCAAGATGCTTTTGAAATATTGAATAATTTTAATTCTTCATATGACAGCATTAACTATCAAATCATTGTCATTACAATAATGGCACAATTATTTAAGAAAGTCTTTTGAACAGGTATAGTGATATTCACATTTAGATTTAATTCATTATTTCTGAGTACTAATAGTACAGTATGAAAATGCGTTTATTTTTCAGGTCACCTTCCCCAGAAAGGAACCAAGGACTTCCCATTCAACGTCACTGCAAATATCTGATGTTTGCTCATTTGAATGATCACGGTAATCTCGCCTTAAAATTCAGGAAAATGTAATTACTTTTCACTGAATTAATTCCAGTTCATTTCCAGACATTGCTCAATCACTTGCAAAAAGAGATTTTTCATTATTCCTCAATGCATTGACAAATCAATTGTTGCTGATTCATAACAAAAATAATAATTATTTAATCTAGTAGGTTGCACAAATATGGAATTATGGCACAGTACATGAACCACTGTAAAGATATTGCAGTGCACAATCTCTCAATCATTGTAAATATCATTTTTTAATTTACGTGTTGAAACATAGTTGAATTCAATTAATTATATTTGACTTTAATGCTCACATTTATTCTGTTTGTAATCATAATACGACTTACGGATGTTTCATGCAACAAAATCAAATGAAAAAGAATTAACATCTCTTTATTCTTTCATTCGACAATGGCAATAAATTTTGATTTTTAAAATTTTGAACATTTTACGAAAGAAGGGATCTTGTCTTCAGTTGAATGTTTGCATTGACTCGCTAATTCACAGTGTCTGCTACTTATTCTCTTTGTGTTCCTATGAAAAGGAATTAAATTGTTCATATGGTTGTAAGTTCCTGGAAAATATTTGAGAATGTTGTGGTCTTAAAGGTGACAATGCTAAGTGATCGTAAGTCATCAGTTATTTTGTTAGAAAGAGCTTGATTCAAATATTTCGAACACACACACACACACAGATTGTTATTCTGCTGTGTAATAAGGGGAAAAACAAGTCACTTTCTCCAACGTTAAGTAAATATATGCCACTTCCAATTATTCATTAGTCAGCTAATTACCTATATTTGTTATTAAAAATTGCAATTCGTCGAAATATTGTTATGACCATTGATCAAATTAAATTTTTAATTATTATTTATTCATGAATTGCCAGGAGTTTTTTTTTTGTTTTCCATATACCTATTCGTATTGAATGCAAGATTGACATGATTTGACAATATTGGAGAGTGTTCATTTGAAGCTTGTTTCTTCTTATTTTTCACTGATTTTACTTATTGCATAAGATTACATGGCACCTCAGTGGTTAGCAATGCTGCCACACAGCGCCAGGGACATTGGTTTGATTTCCTCCACGGGTGATTGTGGGGACTTTGCACGTTCTCCCCAAATCTATGTGACTTTGCTGTGGTGTCCTCCCTCAATCCAAAGATGTGCAGGTTAGGTGAGCTGGTCATGCTAAATTACACATTGTGTTCAGGGATATGAGTATTAGTCAGCAATAAATGTGAAGAAATATGATCGGGAAAAGTGTTTGGGTGGGTTCTCATTAGAGGGTCATTTTTTTCAAACATATGACTTGTTGCCACACTGAGGTAACAGGGGTGTTTCCATAGCGTCGCAAGTATTAAGGTCCGCCCTGAGATCTACGCTATGTTGGAACTGAAACGGAGGAATCGACAGAGAGGCTACAGAATGACATCGCATCTATTTGGTTTTCTTTAAATCACTGATGAGCAGGAAAATGTAAACGGGGAGGGCGAGTGGGGAAATGGATCAGTTGCAGCTCTGGTGAAAGTCCAAAGGTTCCTCTGAGAGTCCTCTGAACACACCGGACAACAGGGAAAATGCACAAAGCTGAGCAGGCCGTGTCCCAAATCATACCGTGCAGCATAGTTTCAGTCACTGTGTCTGTTTTGCAGAATAAGAGTCCCAAAGAATGTTCTCCACCCTAAAACCGGAGGTAGCATTACAATCCGAGAACGACAGATCACGATGTGAGGATGCTCTGACCTCGGAGCAAGTTCGAGATGCCACGTACTTACCTTTTACCTTAACCGTGCAATTTGCTGCAGAGATGTTCACTCCTGGACATCAGCCACATGGATACCAACTGAGTTGGAAACCTGTGTGGGAATAGACGAGAAGCGACTCAATAAATTTTGCTCAATTCCATGGTGCTTTTTAGAAATGCAGTTTCTGTTCACCTCAATCTAAAAGGCAGTTTCTGAACATAGTAACAGAAGTCAAAAGGTAATTACCTCACCCCACCCCCACTCCGGAAGAGGTGCTAACTGCACTTCAGTGCTTTTTGTTCTCGATGTGAAGAGCTCTCACGCCTCTGAGTCACCTTCACGTGTCTGGTTGTTGAGTGAGTCACAGAGAAGGAGTTTCACCAGAGCTGCAACTGCCTCACTTCCCCACTCGACTTCCCCGTTTACATTTTCCTGCTCCTCGGTGATTTCAAGAAAACCAAATGGATGCGATGTCATTCTGTAGCCTCTCTGTCGATTCCTCCGTTTCAGTTCCAACGTGGCTTAGGTCTCGGGGCGCACCTTAATACTAGCGACACCATGAAAGCACAGATCCAGAGGTTCCTCTGAGAGTGTAATTTCTTTCATTGCTGTTGCTGATTGAATGAGTCACTGACGTGCGAACTGCTCCAAAACATGATTCAGGACCTCTGGTGCCAATTCTCGCACGTTGAATAACGACAGACAGCTTCCAAACGAGGCCTTTCAGCGACAACTTTGGGGTACACTTAAGAGACAGACAAGTTCAGGAATCCGTGGTGCACTGTGACACCAGCGCATCAGCTTCTTCCCTGCCTTTGAACCGAGCCGCCTGCGCAAGGAATGCAAATGCGGTACTGCATTTCGAGGAAGAATCAGAACGCGGTGACTATACTCTCCAACAGAATCGCACATGATCAGAACCAGGTCAGAGAAAAACTTTACAATGCTTTGCACAGTCATTAAATAGAATTGCATTACATTTCACTACGCGAGCAGATTTGTTCAAGCAACTTCGAAGGCAGGTTTGCAGATGGGAAAGCAAGCAAGAAAGCTCCGTTCTTGTCCATGTAAAAGGCTGCACTTGAAGAACAAAGCAGTTTCTGCCCTGTTTCGAACTGGGGACTTTTCGCGTGTGAGGCGAACGTGATAACCACTACACTGCAGAAACAAGCCTCAGCACCCCCTGCTGCAGCTCAGTGGCATCCAGCACTGAAAGTTGAAGCCATTCTTCGTTTCACCTTTCTGTTTCCAATAGCTCGTTGTTGTCCAGCGAAATTGACATCTTGAAAACATAAAAAAAAGACACGTGAAATTGATGACAAAATATAGACAAGAATCTCGTCAATGTTTGGACCGTAGGGCGAGGTGGAATAGACTGGGACGACGTTTCCTGCAGCGTAACGGCTGCGACATGATCTAATGGAAGGGTTGTAAACTGAGTATTTACGTGTTTTACCCAAGTTGGGGTGAGTTGAAAACTCGAGAGCATAGGTTTTAGGTGAGTGGGCTGAAATTGACAAAGGACCTGAGGCACATTTCCCACACAGAAGGTTGTGCGTGTATGGAATGAGCTACCAGAGGAAGCGGAGGAGGGTCAGAAAATTGCATGAGTTTCTGGATAGGATGGGTTTAGAGGGTTTGGGGCCAAATACTGGGGAAGCGGACTTGTTTATATTTGGCTATGTGGTGAGCATGGACGAGATACACCGAAGTATCTGTTTCCACGCGGTGTCCCCCAATAACGTTGTGTTGCTTACACCTGCTTTAAAGGATTACTTTTTCGCGGAGCTTGCCGTCGCAATCTGTGGCACAATCGTTTAGTCTGTTCGACTGCTCACGGGAAAGGTCGTATTGCGAAACACTGCAGAAAGGAACGACTTCCTTACTTTTGCTCCGACTGACCATACTCTGTGAAATTTTCCCAGATCCTCAGTTAAGGATTTTTGCAGCTGGGAAGTTTCCTCAGAAACCCTGTTAACTCGTAAAGTATTGAGCGAATCGCAAAACAGAAAGCATTTAACACGGAACACAAACAAAGCTGGCATACCTAATGCATTTTCAGACACAGAGATGCATGAATGAAAAATGTGAGACAGTCCGATGGCATGAGTTATAATGTAATCTCACAGCTAACAACAGGGCAATTCCAAACTACTCTTTCAAACATACTGCAGCCTTAGGGAACCACCACTTCCCAGACAATACTGAAAAGAGAGAAAGAAAGGAACTAATAAGAATGGGCCATAAAAAGTGAATTTCACCAATCACAGTCTCGATTAGATTACCTTTCCCTTCCGATGTCTCCAGCACGGAAACGAAGGAAATGGGAGAAATTCAACAACAGATCACATCGAAATTCGTTGGAACGATTTTCCCATTGGCCAAAAAACCAAATAACGATGAGTCCAGTCACCCCAGGACTTTGTTTCACAACAGCGATGAAATAACGGTCTCCATTCGGTTTAAGTACAAGCTCAACTTGCCTGGAACAGCACAGCTGCTTGCGAATTTCTGCGCGGGAGGCGAACACGATCATGACAGACAGAAACACTTTGAAATATTTGGCACTATCCCACACCACAGTTAATTCCCCGGGAAGCAAAGCCATTTTACTTTTGTTTTCAACATCAATACACTGGGGACAGAAACAAGCTGCAGCGTTGGAGTTGATCTGCAGAAATGGCAGTGGTGCGATTCGAACCCACGCCCCTTTACCAGACGGGAACCTGGATCCAGCGCCTTAGACCGCTCGGTCACACTACCAGACGGCCACGCGCACCATTTTCTTGCATTTCCAACTGTGCTCTCCTGCATAACAACAGATGCCAAGTCACATGAAAAGGGCTCCATGATCCCTCTCCGAGTCGCACAGCTGCTGGGATGTGCCCGTCTACAATATCAATTTCGCAGCAGATAATGAGAGCCCATCAATCCAGACAAAACTCAATGGTAAGCTGAGCCTATCTTCTCAGACTCTTTTCAGCTCCAAATCTATCTGTAAGAATATATGTTCGGTTATGATTTGGTCAAATCACCACGAGCTGCTTGACATTACTGCAATTTCGATTCTTGCTTTGCTAAATGATTTCACCCATTGCTTGAAACAGGACAAGTTTCACGTTTACACGGAACATGAAGCACACCGGACTACCATAAATCACTATCTCCCCTGAGTTTAAAATTGCAAAATCATTATCTCCTACACGCTTCCTCACTATCTAAGCTTGGTATGCTAATCCACCTGACTATCTGTCATTTTCCGAAAATCTCCTTTGGTGAAGTTGGTGATATTTGGATTCAGCTCTCCAGTTATTACCGTAAGAAGATAAGCACTGGGCACAGGAGAACCAGCCCCACCATTTAATATGGAGATGAGTGAGCTCACATTGGTCTCAGCTGGATTTTCCAGCCTGCTCTCTCACCCTTCATCTCATTGCAAATTAAACATCTGCATCTCTTCATTAAATTGATTCATTGTCCTGGCATCTACCGCATTTTGAATAGGGAATTCCACAGATTCACAACACATTGAGATAAGTACATTCTTCCTCACGAGAATAGAATAGAGTCCATGTTGTGGTTCTGTTCACCGAGCTGGGAATTTGTCTTGCAAACGTTTGGTCCCCTGTCTAGTTGACATCCTCAGTGCTTGGGGCCGGTATATTGGGTCCAGGTCGATGTGTTTGTTGATAGAGTCTGTGGATGAATGCCATGCCTCTAGGAATTCCCTGATTGTTCTCTATTTGGCTTGCCTTATAATGGTACTGTTGTCCCAGTCGAATTCATGTCGCTTGTCGTCTATGTATGTGGCTATTAAGGATAGCTGGTTGTGTCGTTTCGTGGCTCGTTGGTGTTCGTGTATACGGATCGTTAACTGTCTTCCTGTTTGTCCGATGTAGTGTTTTGTGCAGTCCTTGCATGGTCTCTATAAATGCCGGAGGAAACAGCACAGAAGTGCTTCACAGGAGGCTCCCAAGCACTGAGGATGTCACCTAGACAGGGGTCGAAACGTTTGCAAGACAAATTCCCAGCTCGGCGAATAGAACCACAACAACGAGCACTCCAGCTACAAATCTTCTCCCAAACTTTGGGGTAACTAGTGGAACACTGTGATTGTCTGGAGGAGTAACGTATTTGCTTGTAGTATTGATCTGTTAGAGGGTCAAAGTGTCACCACACCCACATGGGACCAAGTTACATTCCCAACTTGTCATAACACTGGAATCGAACAATGGGAAACAAAAAAGGATGTGACCCATTCTCCCAGACTGAAGTTTCCTCTTCTGTCCAGGATCTTCCACCTCCCTTTCTGTTTCCTTTTGTTTCATTCTGCTGTTACATTATTGACTTGCAGCAACTGAAGGGAAAGGAAGTGAACCCAGAAAGGATGCTGAGTCTAACCAGGGACAGGAAGTGGTGGCATAGACCTGTTTATCAACAACTCGATGAGAATGGGGAGGGTGTACATTCGAGGGTAGTAGCGTCAGAATGGTCGGAGAGAGGAAGTGGTCTGGAGGGTTACAGCTTTGGGGGAAGAAAGGGGAAAAAGATATTCCAGAGAAACTAGAATTGTCTGTTCTGAATTTCTAATCTGTGCATATTCCTTTATACAGGTTGCTAGATGGTGAAGATTTGCAGACTGATATCTCAACATCATTTGCCAATCATGATAAAGTTAACCAGAATTTGAAGAATCAAAGATGGAGAATCACTCGGCTAAAATCCTGAAACACTCTACTCACAGCATTGTCGGTCTCTCTGCGCCAAATGGACTGTGAATGGTACAAGACAGCAGCTCTCTACCATCTTCTCGAGGGTAACGAGAGATCGGGAATATGTGCTGGCTGAGCCAGTGATGCCCATATCCTGGAAATGGGTTCCATCTGGAGTTGCTGAACCCTAGTTGATGTTACTGTAGGATGAAGAGGGACGCTGAGTGCATCTTCCAGGAGGCTGCACCATCACATTACCCCTGCCTACATCCACACAGTAACACACCAAAACAACTGGATCAAAAGGCAGTTAAGCCAAATGAGGACTTAGATATAGTTCTCCGAGGTCAAGTCATGAAATTGGATTGGAACAAAGCAGGAACAGGAGACTGAGCTGCATGGTTAGCTGTTTCCCCTTGAATGGTGGAGCAGGATTGAAAGGCTGAATACCCTCCTGCTGCTATCTCCCAGGTATGTATATAGCCATGGAGCCCGGGTAGGAAGAAGTAGGCAGGGCAGGGATTCTCCAGGAGATTGCACCTCCACATCAGTTTTCAGTGAGGGATGGTTTAATGGATTTTATTTAACATTTGTCTTTAACACAAGGTTTATGAATTTGGTTTTAAAATGTTGTATCTATTTATTCCACAATAAATAAAACTAAAAGAAAAGAAATGAAACTAACTGAATATAACAGTTTTTAAAAATTTCAAACGCCCTGTAAAACAAGATCGTGTCTTTTCCCGGACACCATTTCTTTCCAGTTACTCAAACTCCAGGGAAATATTCCCTCCTTGTCTGAACCTTTGGTTTGATTTAACTGCTTTTCAGTTCTCCTTCTGTGAGCTGTGAAGTGTTCTTCCCCCCCTCCCCCCCCCCCCCCCCCCCCATTTCTCCTACCAAGAAGTGTTATCTCACACAGCTGAGCAACCTTCCCACGTTCATCATTATGCCATTTTGGATTTTTGTTAATATATAATCACCAGCAGTAAACCACCCGCCTGGAGCACTCCATCCCTGTAACACTGCATTTACCATGTCTGATCCACCGATTCTGCACAATCCTGGACACTGTGGACAATTTCACACAACTGCTCCAACTAACCCACAAATCTTTGAACTGTGGGAGGAAACCAGAGCACCTGGAGGGAGCCCACACTATCCTGGGGAGAATGTGGGAACTCCACACAGGCCGTTGACCAAGGCTGGACTCCAACCTTGTACCTGTTGCTGTGAAGCAGCAGTGCTACAATCACAATTTAAATCAAAACAGATGATCCCTGCTCACTGTCACATTGCTGTTTGTGGAGAATTACTGCGCAGCGAGACATCCTGAGATTCAGAAAGAGACAATATAAATTCAGTCAACTGCAGCCAAGTTAATGTGATTAACAACAACATCAATACTCCAGCAGTGTCATCATACCTTGTACCTACTCTATCATTTACGATTTTTAACCCATGGGAAGTTTGTTACCAGCTGCGATGACAGCCATAATGCTCTGACCACTTTGACGGAGCCAGTGCAAGTTAGGTCTAATAGTTATCAATAGATTGAATCTAAACGGGATGCCCCACAACAGGAAGTGCTCTGGCACTCGATGCCTGTCAGTCAGGGTCATTTTCCTAAAACCACTCACGTCTGGCAATACCATTGAAGATATTTTATACAGTAACCTTTCAGTCTCAATTGTCAGTTCCAGGCCATGAAGCAGCCAGTAACGTGCACCAGTGAATTGAATTCAAACAGCAGCATTGCCCTGGCAGGAGAGATTGAGGAGATTGAAGCTGTCTTCTCTGGAGTATCGAAACATGAAACACTTCAAATGAACAAAAATCTTCAAGAGCTCGAGAGGATAGATACAGGAAGGATGTGCTCCGAGGCTGGTGTGCCTGGAATAAAATAAACACTAACTACAGTATCTTTACCCAGCATCCCCTTTCGCTGCGTAACTGTTTAAGATTTATTTGCTGCTCTAATTAGACTCCCAGTTTTAACTGCTGTCATGTTGATGACTATGCAAATGTATAAAATATAATTTAATCCATCCCAAAACCTCTCTGTACCTGTGTCTCACTTGTGCTCACTGAGACACTCATTCAATCTGCCCTCTTTACAAACCCTGCCCTGATATTTCCTTAGATGGCTCAGAATGAAATGTTCACTGAATTGTTATTGTGCAAAAGGAAGCTGATTGGCTCATCAGCTCTCCAAAGGATCACCTCACTGAATGCTATTATTCTGCCTTTACCCCATAAACTTTCCCATTCATCCTCTTCCAATAACACCGGCGAGTTCCCAAGTAACCACAGCGATTGGATTTGTTTGTTCATGGGATCACGGCATCACTTGCTGGGGCAGCATTTGTCATCCATTCGAACTGCCCAAGAGATGGTTCAGAGTCAACCATGTTATTCAGTTTCTGGATTCACTTGTAGGCTGGACCAGGTCAGAAGTAACAGTTTCTCAGACCCAATGACATGAAGAGTTGATTTCTGGCCTATTATCGTATTTCAGGAATGATAATGAATATTTTTTGCCACCCGTATTTAACTCTCATTATGGAATGCTGTCTCGTGTTACTGCGGGAATGCCCCCAAGGACTCATCCTGGAGCATGTATCCCCTGGGAACCAGAAATCCTGTTTATTTCCTTCTTCCTATTTCATTCTGGCATTGAACTCTCGGTTTCAATCCATTCTCCTGTCATGCTCTTCATCATGCCCATGTGGGTGGACTAGAAGCAGCTGGCACCTGAGATTGTGGGGGGAGGCAGATTCAATCAGGGATTTGGGAAAACACTCAGACAATGACACATCCATCTGATTGTTGACTCAGACAGACAGGCAGAAAGAAAGATGCACATTTAGATAGTACCTTTGATGACCTGGAGCAATGAAACATGCTTCAAACGCAGTGATTTCAACTTCAAATCTCTGAAAACACAGACACAAAGCTTCCTACTTGTACCAGGTTGTCTCTCAGCCTCCTGTTTTCTTAAGAAAAGAGTTTTAAGCTGTTAAGCCTTTTTGGTGATTATAACCACTGTGTTTCTGTCAGATTTGTGACTGAACCTTTATTTTCCTGTTGTGAGTGATGCTAGTACCAGAAACAGTTCCTGACTTGTGAGGGGTTTCGGTTGGAGTATTTATATTTACATATTCATTCCCACCCTCACATACAGTGTGAAATTGATGTAAAACAGAAGGAAAGGATTGAGTGAGCACCCACAGAAACACAAAAGGCAGCATGTGTACCTGAGTTGAATGAACCTGCACTTCGGAAAATTTGGCAACAATCACAACTAGTTAGAATTACAGAATCCCTTAGGTACACAAAGAGACTATTTGGTCTATCAAGTCTCCAATGACTTGTTGTCCCACCCTACCTTCATAACCCCACATTTAGCCTGGCTAACACAACCCACCTAACCTACACACTACAGGCCAGATTAGCACGGCCAATCCATCAAACCTGTTCATCTGTGGGAAGGTCACATATTATGTCTTAAGTGCTCAGGATTGTGGATGAAGGCTCAGAAATACTTGACTCTGACGCAAATCCTCTTTTTTTTCAAAATAAGACCCGGGGAAAACTGCAGCCAGAAAGATTTCCGATTATCTCATGAGGAAGAGAATTCGAAACTCGTGCCACTGACCCAGGGGGCGCAGTGAAGTCACAGAGCTCTGGGAACCATCAGAACTTTAACAAGTTGTGAGCAAGCCTGGAGGGAGACAAGGACAAAAAGACAGTCTGTCACACGGGGGAAGACAGGAGAGATTAAATTACAGAAATGGTAGTCCATCAAGGCCATGGGGAATGGAGTTAGAGCTGGGAAAGAAACCAGAAAACAAGGTGAGCAGCTGTCAAAGAAATACATTGAAAAAGCAGATTATAACAACATAGAGGGCAGAGTACACAGTCTGAAATTGTTGCACTCATTGGTGAGTACAGAACGCTGCAACTGCAGTAAGGGGAGTTTAAGACCAACTTGACATAGGAGTTGGGGAAGAAGCAGCTGATCAGATTGTCTCATTCATAGTCAAAAAAGAGACTCTGTGAGATTATTGTATTGTTGGATGAAATTGGGGAGATGGAGAGCCCTTCAAAAGAAACTAATCTGCCTGAGAGTTGTGAGATAGAATTGATTGCCATGCATTTCACAGAAAGCCTAATTGAAACTGTTTTTATCCCCAAAAGATAACAAGACGAATGATGCTTCCAATCATCATCAGAAACAAACCCCAGAATACATGGTTCGGAGATGTATGTTAATAGCCAATCAACATCCAACTCCTGCAATCATTGAGCAAACATATGTGTGATTACCCAGTTCTGATGAACCAGAAAATCCCTGTTCACTCTGTGCAGATGGACAGCGATGTGGGGAAGTATTGGTCTAGCGGTATTTTCGTGAGACAGTTAATCTAAAACCCCAGATAGTGTTCTGGTGACCTGGGTTCAAAGTCTACTGCAGCAGATGGGGAGGATTTGAATTCAATTAAAAAATAAACTTGTGAATTTAGAGTCTAATGATGACCATTAATCGATTCTGAGAAAACCCATCTGGTTCAGTAAAGCCCTTTCAGGAAGGAAGCTGGCATCCTTACCTGGTCTGGTCTACATTGTGACCTCAGACCCACAGCAATGTGGTTGACTCTTACCTGCCCTCTGGGCAATTTGGGATGGGCAGTAAATGCTGCCAGGCCAGCGACACACTCATCCTGTGAATTAATAAAGGAAAATAAAAATCTGTACCCAGTCTGAATCTGTACATGTTCAACAATGTTGTGAACATTTCCAAAGCTAAGATCTCTATGTGCACAACTTTATGAGTTGCCAAAACCATTGTTCATTACTTGGCGTGAAAAAGAGGAAAAATATCCTTCAACTGTGTCAGCATCTTTTCTGTAAGTTTGTTATCATTTCCCCATTAACGAAGCCCAGCATCCCATTTGTTTTACTCAAAACACTTTATGTTTTCTCTCCTTTAATGATTTGTACACATTGTCCCCGATTCCTGCTGTCCTGCTGTCTGTGTCTGTGCCACTCAAATATATATTCCCTTTCTATATTGCTTCTCTCAAAATGCATCAAATTACTGTTTGTTATAAAGAAGAGACATATTCCACTGAAAATATTATCTTTCGCTCCACACATTCTACCCTCTGGAAAACAGAACAGTGCAGCACCGGAATAATCGGCCCACCATGTCGGTGCAGACCATGATGCCATTCCAAACTAATTCCACCTGCCTGGAAATGATCCATATACCTGCCAACCCCTGCCAGCTTATGCGTCTTCCTAAAAGCCTCTTAAGCATTGTGATTGTTTCTTCTTTTACCAGCTCCCAGGAGAGTACATTCTAGTCATCTACCACCTTTTGTATCAGAAACTTATCTCACATAACTCCCTTTAAACTTTCACTTGTTGTTGGAAATGCTCAGCAGGTCTTGCAGCAACTGAGAAAATAAAAAATCCGTTAATGTTTCGGGTCCTTCCTCAGAAACGTGAACTCTGATTTCTCTTCACAGATGCTTCCAGACTTGTTGAGCATTTCTAATGCAAAACTGCTAAAGCACCCTCAACTCCACGCCTCTGCATTTTCCCAATCAACCTACCATGTGGAACCTTATCAAAGGCTTTACTGAAGTCCATGTATACCACGTCAACCACCAAGTCTCATCTAAATTCTTGGTCACCTTCTCAAAAAACTCAATGAGGTTTGTGAGACACGACCTGCCCTTGACGAAACCATGTTGACTATCTGAAATCAAATTGTTGCTTATTAGATGATTATAACTGTTATCTCATTTAATCCTTTCCAAAACATTTCCTACAATGGAAGTAAGGCTCACTGGTCTGTAATTACCGGGGTTATCTCTGCTGTCCTTCTTGAACAAAGGCACAACATTTGCAATCCTCCAGTCCTCGGGTACTAAACCCATAGACAATGATGACTCAAATATCAAAGACAAAGACTCTACTATCTCCTCCCTAGCTTCCCAGAGAATCCACGGATTAACCCCATCCGGCCTGGGGACTTGTCTACTTTCACTCCTTCTAGAATTGATAAAACCTGTGCGTAACTAACCTCAATCCTTTCTAGTCTAATATCTCGTACCACATTTTTGTCCTCTGAAATATTCTCCTTTTCCTGTGTAAACACCAATGAGAAATGTTCATTTAGCACTCCTCCAATCTCTGCAGGGTCCACACTTAACTTCCCACTTCTGTCTTTGATTAGACATTTTCCTACCCTAATCATCCTTTTATTCTTCACATACCTAGAGAAAATTTCAAGGTTATACTTAATTCTGTTTGCGAAAGACGGCTCGGATCCTCCCTTTGCTTTTTTAAACTCTCTCTTGAAATCCATCCTAGCTGATCTGTAACTCTCTATTGCTTCATCTGTACCATTTTGCCTCATCAACACATTAGCCTCTTTCTTCTTTTTAACAAGAGATGCAATTTCTGTAGTAAACCATGGTTTACAAACTCTCTCTGTGCCAGTTGGGTCACCCCACAGCCATTGACTTTCCAAAAACAACAATCCAAGATTTTCCAACCTCTCCCAATCCAGGCAATATCCTGGTAAACCTGTTTCCACCTTCCCAAAAGCCTTCACATTCTAGCTATAATGTAGTGATCAAAACGGCCCACAATACCCCAAAGGTGGCCTGATTATAGTTTTATATTCACTCCCCTGACAAAAGAAGGCAAGCCTGCCATTCACCTCCTTCACCACTTTCAGTGATCTTTCAGCTTGCAACTGAAGATCCCTCTGTATATCAGAGCTGCTCAGGACCCTTCCGTTTATTGTATACATTCCTCTTGCTGTGTGTCTTCCAAAACGCATCACCTCACACTTGTCGGAATTAAAATATATCTGCAATTTCTCCACAAAACTTTCTGACTCATCTCTTTCTTGCTGTATCCGTTGACATCATTCTTCACGATTCACAACTTCAACAGTTTGTGCCATCTCCAAACTTGCTCATTAAATCGTTTACATTTTCAAACATTTCATTTATAGACATTACAAACAACAGATGTCCCAGTTCTGATCCTTGTGGAACAGCACTAGCCATAGACCTCCAGCCAGCAACATGCTCCTGCACAACTGTTGCTGGGAGAAATATCAAAGAGGAGCCTTGAGTTCTGTGTTGAGCAGCACGACCAACGTTTATTCAGAGCTCCATACTAATACATGATGGGAGAAGTCCCTCTCTGGCTCGCCCAGATAAGTCAGTATTTTGATGTTTTTACTTCATACGTTCCAGTAATATTTTCCCCCTGACCTGAACTCCAGGGTTTGGAATTTCAGCTCGGATATTTCCGTGTTGCCTTTCCCAGTCTCTGATTCTCTCAGCTCATGCAGCTGCTTTGCCAGTTCTTTCACAAATGGTTTAACCCATCCTTGTCATTGCACATCTCCAGCCCTCCCACTACCACACATCTCCGGCCCTCCCAGTACATACCCTGTGGCATCTGCATAGTCCATCCAGTCACTAATTCAAAGGGGGACAGCCCCGTCCCCTTTGCTGGGGTTGTCCTCAGTTTCAGTAGGCTGGTGGGGAGTACTCTAACCCATCGTTGTCCTGTCTCTGAGAGATCCTTAGTCAGATTTACTTTCAGTGTCTGCGTCATTCCTTCTGCTGTCCCAGAGCTCTGGGCGGGGCGGGGGGGGGGGGAGCGGGGGATGGTATGGGGGATGAGATTTCTGTTCAGTACCAAACAGGGCACATAGCTCTTTAGCTATGTTCCCTGTAACATTTGTCCCTTTGTCAGAATCTGCATGGGGATTTTTCCAACCACTGAGTAAACCTATTTATTAAAACCCAGTAGGACTTCCTTCCCTGGGATTGGGAAGGGTGTGTGTGTAAAATTCATCTGTAATTGTTCCCATGAGCCCCTGGGTCTCTGCTGATGCCTCCATTTCATCCTGATTGCTTTCCCTGGCTCACACTGTGAACACACTACACACCTTCGACAAAACCTTGCTGTATTTCTCCCTGTTCCAGGCAAGGATTGTAGTGGATCATCTGATATTGCATTTTATCCTCCCCAATATGAGCCAGCCCATGATATGTTTTTAAAAATGTTTGTCTTCTACAGTGTAGTGGCACTGCTGGATCATCCAGACTCTGACGTGTCGTATTACTGCCCCACCCTTTTCCCATTCCTGTTTCTCCTGTTGTGGGACTGTTTCTGGGAATATCTTTAAACCTTCCTCTCTCAAATCTGTAGCTATGGCCATTGCTATCTCCTCAAATGTCTGCTCTGTTTCAGTCAGTATTTCACTATAAGATTAATAAAGGATGTGACACTCTCGAGTCAGGAAGCATGTTTCTGCTGATGGGTGAGTCCCGAACCAGAGGACACAGTTTAAAAATAAGGGGTATGCCACTTAGAGCAGAGTTGAGGAGAAACTATTTTTCCTAGAGAGTGGTGGGTATGTGGAATGCTCTGCCCCAGAAGGCTGTGGAGGCCAAGTCTCTGGATACTTTCAAGAAAGAGTTGGATAGTGCTATTAAGGATAGTGGAATCAAGGGTTATGGGGATAAGGCAGGAGCAGCATACTAATTGAGGATGATCAGCCATGATCACAATGAATGGTGGTGCTGGCTCGTAGGGCAGAAGGGCCTACTCCTGCACCTATTGTCTATTCACCTGCCTTACCCACATACTCACTGCCCCGTTGGTGTGAGGTTTCTACTTTCCTGTGAGCTATAATCTTCATTATTGCTGCTTTACTGGGAAAGTTAGCTGCTTCCACTAACTCTCTGACCTGTCCTTCATGCTCTATGTGCCCCAGACAGCGTGATGTACCCTCACCAAGCCCAGGCCATCACTTGGTCATGAACTATCTGTCTGTGTATATGCTGACTCCCTGAGACCAGGCTAATGTCCGTGCTTCTGTCAGGGCTCGTGATGGTTCTGCCATTTCTGGGTAATTCTCCACAATAATCAAACAATCCTAAAGTTTGCCTGACCCCCTTCACGGTGTGCGGGTGGATAGTTTTGAAGTCATGGTCTTTCATTCCACTGGGATTGTCCCCCTCCCTTCCTGATTTGATCTCCCTGATGTGATGTCCCAGGTACATCTCTCCTACCTTTCAACGCTCTGTGGGTTAATTTTAAGCCTGGCCTGCCTGACCTGACCCAATACTCTGTGTAATATTCGGATATGTTCTTTCTCACCAACTGAGGTAATGATGTGTTGGTAAGATTAAATCGATGAACTCCATCAGCCGTGTATCGGTGGGATTTTCTGGAATACTATGTGATCCCTGAGGTAACTGTTTCCAAGTCTAATGCTTTCCTCAGACAATAAATACTAGCGTATTCTGCTGTTCCAAGTCTACAGGAACCCATTCACAATATCAAGGGCTGAGACTGTGTCCTGTTGCAATTTTAATCCATTAAATAAAGTGCTGTGGTTCTCTACTGTAGGATACTGTTTAGTGGCAGATTTACTGAGGGAGGTATAATCAGGGAGGTGGGATGAGCCGTCCGGAATGACAACTCCCAGAATGGTCCCTTCCTCAGTTTCACACTCCCATATCTGAATATATTTTGCCATATCCATTATCTGCATTGGGACAGGTTTATTTCATCCAGCTTCCTCGATTCCCTCTCCAACTGCTCTCATTTTAGTAATTGAGGGGTGAGGGGCAAATCCATATCAGTAACTGATATAGATGCTCCTGTATTAATATTATGTTCTGCTGGTTCCCAAACACAGCATCAATGAATATTCATGTGTCTCCGTGAACTCATGCACACACATAATGTGAACATCTATCTCCCTCTCTCTGCCGACGTTCCTTCGCTATGTGCCCTTTCCTGCTTCCCTTGTAACATTGTGGGTCTGATTACCCTCCCTGTACTGCAGCTATTCCCCTATGTTTCTGAGTTTGCCTCAGCTCTCATGGCCCAATTCAGAATGTGGTTAGAATTATCTCCCACTGAGAGTCCCATGTATATAATTACAGTTAAATAGGGTCCCATGTCATCTTTTAAATACATCAAACCTATTTCGTCATCACAGGTTGGGGTTTGGTAATCCCCTGTGGTCGTTACACACCTCGGGCTTCCTCTCTGTGTGATCCTCGATATTACCCTTGGGCCCCTGAGTCACCAAGGTTATTTTAGCCCATTCAGCCTGTCCCGTCCCCAGTGTGTCCCTGTAATATCTGTAAATGCCTGGAGACACTGATCGGCTGTGTACTGGGGGGAGCCAGCTAGCACCTTCACTCTCTCATTGCAGGGACAGATTCTGCTGTACACTTAAGGGCATCTTGGCCTGAGAGATCTTGGCTGACACCATCATCGGTGAGACTGTACCTCTACTAATTCATCCATATTCTCCCAATAAGGCCCATTATTACCATTTCTCTATCAGGCTGGGTGTTCATCACCAACACCTGTCGTTCAGCGGGTAAATGGTTCAGTTTGGTTTCTGTCAGTTCCCTTTCTTGCCCCCCTCCTGTCTGTCCAAATTTGAGCTTTGATGATCAGCGGTGCCATAGACACGGCCTTCTGGGCCTTATAGGGCGGTGGGTCATCCCACCCATTGTCGTCCCTCTGTCCATACGTGGGCGCTTTGTCATCTAACCTGTTCCAGTCAGTGTCACCATCCTCACTGCCTTCTGAGGAGAGCGGGGCACCAGGTACCTCGCCCCCCCCCCCCCCCCACTGTAACTACCACCTGGCCCTTTGGCTTTCAGGCCTCACGTCTGAGAGTCACCACCTTCACTTGTTCCTGTTCCCCATAATAATGTAACACATCTTGTCATTCTTGGATTATGAATTTGGTTTGACTTGAAACATTAATAATTTGGCATTTACTTTACATATCTATAGAGGTGAGAATTGTACTGTGATTATTTAAATGAATTTAATGTGATCATACAGTGAAAATAACTGATAATCAACGACAATGAATGAACTGAATAATATGTGATTATTTGTACAAGTTCTTGCAATGAAAATTCAATTTTATTTAATGTTTGTCACCTATTACACAATGGGCATTCTTATTAGGGAATAAAGTAATGGAAGGGTATCAGAGAAAACAAATAGACTTTAATTTTAGCATGTATGTTACTTGCCTCCTGTCGGTCCAAGCCTGGATATGTCGAGATCTTGTTGTACTTGGAATTGGACTGCTTCAGTACCTGAGGAGTTAATGATTTATTCACATTAAATAGTCATGAGATTATGCAAATTCCTTTTTCTATCAAATATCATGGACTATATCTTGTGGTCACTCTCATAATCACTTTCATTATCTTTTTATTTTCTTCCTAATTCACATACAAATGTTTGAACATCGATCAGAATAAAATTACATAAATTAAGAACACATGTTTCTACAAGTAAACTAATTGAATGAAATACATTACTTCTGTATTGTCTGAATTTTGACAAAAATATAAATTCTTTTCAATAACTATTGAATGGCTCGTTTATTGTCCTTTATCCATCAATCTAGGTATTATATTTCAGTCTTCAGTTTACCGATCTTAATGTACGTCTAATCAACATCAGAGCAAAGTGCTTTTAAAACATTGAGTCAATTTATTTGTTCAGAATACAACATTTATTAGGAATTCATTATCCTTATAATAATTGCAGAATAATTTGTTTGTCTTTCTAACGTGTATCGTCAGATCCATATATTATTTTAATCCATATTTTAATTTAATCCATTGCAACAATGCTATTGTTTTCAAGTCAACTATCCCACAATGGAACAAATCATTTTGCATCCAACACGCTTTGCAAACTGTCTTTCGCTCATTTGAATAATCACAGTAATCTCAGCCTTCTGAATTCAGAGAACTGTAACAACTTTTCACTGCAATAATTCCTGTTCATGTCTGCACATTGCACAGTCGTGTAGCGAAATTAAATCTCTCCTTCTTCGAAGTGTACTGATAGATTTTCAAAAATCTAAGTGTTGCTAATATCTAATTATTGTTCAGTTCAGTAGGGGGTATAAATGTGTAATAATGGCTCAGTACATGAAGTAATGTGAAGATATTGCAATGTACAAACTCACAATGATTGTGAATATCAATTTTTATTTTAACCATGGAAACACAGTTGAATTGATTTACTTATATTTCACTTCAATGCTCACAATCATTGTATTTCTTATCACAATAAGAGCAAACTATTTCATGTGACAAAATTATTTAAAATGCATTTCACTTTTTTATGGACACAAAATAGAATTAACACCCGTTTGTTCTTTCCTTTACCAATCACAGTGAAGTTTGAGTTGTCGAATGCGATACTGATACAGCATGGAAACAGGCCATGCAGCCTAACTTGGCACTCTGGCCAGGTTTCCTAATCTAAACTCGTCCCATTTCCCTATGTTTGTCCCATGACCCTTTGGACGTTTTCTATCCAATAAACTGTCCAAAAGTCTTTTAGATGTTGTATTTGTGCCAGCCTCTGCCCTTCCTCTCACAGCTCATCCTAATATGTGAAACACACTGTGTGGAAAAGTTGCCCCTCAGACCCCTTTTAAATCTTTCCCCCTCAAGTTAAATATTATTTACACCGCAGAATATTTAAGACTGCAAAGTTACTAAAAGTTGAGAGGTATTTAGAAGCAGCGTAATAACATTCATACTTTAATCAGTGATGTGAAGCAAATTAATTCAAGATGTTGTGATCATTATAATGAACAACAGTTCCAAGTTGAGACAATGTTGGTTGAAAAGCAGTTCAATCGACACTTAGATATTTTCTAATCAACTCTGAGGTGTTTTGACACATCTCTGTTCAAGGTGGGAATTGAACCCATGCCCCCTGGTCTACTCATACAGACATTACCGGAGTCCTCCATAATATTCCCTTGCAGGAAGGGTAGGACTATAATCACATACTTACTGTGTCGATTCACAGGGAAAACTACTGAGATATTTATTGTTATAATTGGACTCGGATTGTATTCGACAGTTCCAGAGTGTAATGGATCGATAAAAAGAATTAGTTATTTCTAATAATGAAGGAACGAAGCAACAATGATCTTAAATAAACAAAGATCTCATGCTAATTTAGGAAGTCAATATGTTTGAAGCAGTTATTCATCTGCATAAAAAATAATTAACACGCTTTGTAATGCACATGAAATGGAAATAAAGCATTAGTCTTTCAATGTGACTAGTCAGCGAAAGATAACTTTCCTCATTTTCAAAAAATTGTGTTTGCTAAGAATTCAAGATTTATTGTTATAGCATAGAGCGAACATTTGTTAATTCTGGTTCATTTAAACAAGAAACTCGGAAAATTTAAATAATGTTTAACATGAAAAATATTTAGCTCTTATTGTCATAATCAGATATATAGAAATGTTAGAATTGAAGTGAAATATAATCAATACAAGAATGTAAACCAAACTGTGGATGCTGGAAATCACAAGCAAAATCAGAAATTGCTGGACAATAACTCAGCAGGTCTGGCAGCATCTGTGGGGAGAAATCAGTGTGAAAACTTTTGGGCCAGTGACCTTTCTTCAGTCTGCATTTTTGCTCACAACCAATTCAATCCAGCTAAGCGTAAACCCTTAAAATTATTTTTGCTAAGATTAAGAGATTGCAGAGTGCAATATTGTTTACGTAAGTTGATGTATTAAGCCTTTGCTTCACATCGACAGCTGGAGATATTGGATTTCAACAATGTTTGCCAGTTAGATATTGACAATAATTCGTTTTAAAATGGCTGATAACAAATTTAAGAATGATGAGAAAACTCTTATTGCAATGTAATTGTGCAATATGTTGGAAAAAAAATTAAGATTTATGTGAAAATTAGTTAGCCATCTCTTAATTGATAAGACTGTTTAATGATCCTTCCATTAATATGAGAATTCAAATGAAAGAGAACGAGATAGTTAGAATGATTGTTGGATGAGAAAACTTTGGGTGATTGCAGGTGTGTTGACCTGAAAAGAATGTTAATATTTCATTATGATATTGGCACTAAGAAATAATGGATTCAACTAAAATGTGAATCTCATGATGGTATGTGACTTGAAATAACAATTAAATAATAATTAATGATCGAACTCAACACTTAAACTGATTCAATATTATCAAAGCAGTTTGTACTGGATATTCATTAAAATCAGTAAACTGAGAATTAAAACATTGGGTTAATTTAAAAACAAAACTCACACCTTAGAAGATTATTCATCATAATTGTTATGTCATTGAAAAAAACCTCATTTCTTCAAGAATTTTGCATTTCCCTCATTATCTGTCTTTTTTCCACAGGGATCTGTACTGGAACCCTTCTGTTTGCGAAACAAATATATAGAAGTGAAATGGATTAAAATCTAACTGGGGGAGTTAATACGTTTGCAGATGATATAACGTTCAGTGCAGTTGGGGACAATGTAGAGGGTTGTCAAATAATAGCAGCAGGAAAAAGAGAAATTGCAGATATGGGCAGAGTAATTAAAGGTGAAGTTTAATCCATACACGTGTGAGGTGTTTCACTTTGGAAGCTCAAATGTTAAGGAAAAATAGATAGTTAATGGCAGGACCCTAACAGCTTTATTATTCAAAGGGACCTTGGCGTTCAAGACCATGGCTCCCTGAAAGTGACCATGCAAGTAATTATGTGGTTAGGAAGGCAAATGGTATGCTTGCCTTTATTGGTCAGGGAACTGGTTACAAGTGTCAGGAAGCCATGCTGTAACTTTTTAAGAATTTGGTTAAGGCATACTTAAAGTGTTGTGTTCACTTTTGTTCGCCATGTTCTAGGGAGGGTGTGGATGCTTTGGAGAGGGTAAAGAGTGCGTTTACCAGGATGCTGCCTGGATTTGGAGAGGCGATAAAAACTCAGATTGCTTTTTTTGTGGAGTGGCGGAGACTGGGGGAAGACTTGATGGAAGTCTCTACAATCATGAGATACGTAGATAGGGTTGATGGTCAGAAGGTTTTTCCCAGAGTTGAAGCATCAAAAACTATGTGACATGCGTTTACGGTTAGGGGGAAAGTTCAAGGGGCATGTAACGGGCAATTTGTTTTCACACAGGGAGTGGTAGGTGTCTGGAATGAACTTCCATGGGTGGTGGTGGAGGCAGATACATTAAGGCTCTTTAATGTTCATTTCGATAATTTGGAAGGATATGGACCAAGCGTCGGCAGAAGGGATGATTTTCTTTTGCATTATGTTCAGCACAACGTTATGGGCCAAATGACCAATTCCTGTGCTGCACAGATCTGTGAGAGCAAGTTAACGTCTAACTCATATGAAATTTAATCTAATCAATATTTAGCCACTGGTGTCAGAAATAGGAAGGAAATAAGTAGAGAACGAACTTGACTACAATCTAAAAATATAGTCAATTTAATTTACAGAGTTTTTTTGATATTTGTTCTGAATTATTAGATTAATAACTTTGTTGGAGATGTTTGGAAAATATTTGCAGTTACTGATGTGCTGTCCCAAAATGACCCTTGTAAAACTGAAGATTGGACCAGAAACCTGTTAGAAAACTTGAAAATATTCAGTAAGGTGAGATGCACCTCATAATTTAAACCATTAATTCTTACTGCCAATACTACAATAACAAAATCTTTCAGCTCTGCACCAAAAAGCAGTGATTTCCGTCGAATGCTCATTATAAATATCTGAATGCTACTCGTTTCAACAATCAAAATAATCACAGCCTCATTTTTTAAGAGACATCTAAGACATTTCACTAATAATTACTGTTTATTTCGACAAATTGCTCGTTCAAACTGCAATGTGAGATTTCTCATTAATATTCAGTTCACTGACAGCATATTAATAATTTAAATATTGCTAATATCTAATAATTGATCCTTCCAGTAAGGGGTAAAACAGTGGAATTATGGCTCAGTACATTAACTGATGGAAAGATATTGTTGTGTTCACTCTCCCAATTATTGTGAATATCGATATTTATTTTGATTTGATTTGATTTGATTATATTTTTCTTCAACATGACGATTTATTGTATTTCTGATCACAGTAATAGTTAAATATTTTAAAGCTAAAAAAATTCAAATTTGTGATCTTTTGTCAACAAGAAAAAAGAATTTACATGCATGTGTTCTTTTCTTTATCAGAGTAAATTTTGAATTGTTGGAAGTTATACATTTATATAAGGAAGGGGAGCTGCCTGCAGCAGAATAGTCACATTGAATGATTTCTTTTGCGATTACATCCTGCTGCTAAGCATTCTAGCTATCTTTTCATGATAAGAAAAACGGCTTTAAACACATTCCGCAGTCATATTTTTCATGAATTTACAATAAGTGCATGATATGTGTATTTATCTTTCTTTCAATTGTCATGATTTTAATTTTTAAGTAAGAGCATATATGCTTAGTACCATCATTATTGGGAATTACTATTTCATTCTCATTCCATTACACACAGAAACAGTCCAATTAATTCCCAGCCCAATTATCGGAATGAATATTGATTAGTTTTCATTTGAGTAATTACAATTGGTTATTATCCCATCCTTCCTTGTTAGGAACATAATGAAAGACACTTGTGGAGCTCTAATAGTGTCTCTCCTATGAGACTAGGAGGTGTGGGTTCAGTTCCCTTCTCCAACAGAGATATGCCAGTGCAGCTTGGAATGGTGATTAGGAAATATCTAGGCAGAGTTTGAATTGATTTTCAATCCATTTTTGGATCTGCTTCTGTCTGTTGTTCATTCCAATAATCTCTCAATCTGCAATTTATTATCTTCAGGTCATTCATAAAAGTATGTATCACATTATATTATATCTAAATTTTAGATTTGAGGACACTGCAGTTTTTAACATTTTAAAGTATCTAAGTAATGAAATTCATTTCGTTTAATCAAAATACATTCAGGTATTATTCATATGGTGGACAACAGGATTTTACTGACAGTCAGCTCAAGAATGTTCAAATATTGTTTATTCTGAGAATTTAATTCTGCAGAAGAGTTTCAATAAACATTTAACACATCATTTTTGTGCATTTCAACACCTCACATACACCAATCCTTATTCTCTAGTCCGAGCAGATGAAGAGATGAAGATCGCCTGATGAAGAGGCAGCACATTGAAAGTTAGTGCTTCCCAATAAACCTGTTGGACTATAACCTGTTGTCATATGATTTTTAACTTTGCTCACCCCAGTCCAACTCCAGCATCTCTCAATCATTGTTTCACAAAGGAATTCCCATAATTTTAAAAAAGAAAATATGACTTTAATTAAGCACTTTAACACGCGATTATTAATCCCTTCCAATATTAGTAAAATATCTCAATGTAAGTGAAATCAATGCTCACACAACAGGGCACATACAACCACACAAATGTCTTCCTTGTCATCTGATTACTGCTCAGGAGAAAAACCGGAGTAAGTATCTTATCGTTCCTGAGAACAAGAGCCACAGTAAACATTTGGTGACCAGTTCCATCCAACAAATGCATTTGATTTCTTACATTTTGGTTCAGTAATTGCACACAAAATATTTAGCTAAAACCAATAACCATGCTTTATTACAAATAACCGAGGATGCTAATATCAACATATGTAGCAGCTTGCGAATCAAGGTTTCAGTTGAAGTATTGCAAAATAAAATAACTTAATTTCGGCTTAGTACAACTGTAGGTGAAAACATGTTGATTTTGCGCATTAAAAACCTTTATCCGCTTATCCAGAGAAAAATACTGAAAGGTGGCACTGTACATTTAATTTATTTTGAGTTTCTTTCACGAAAATAATCATTTTCTTCCTAGTTCTGATACACATGTCAAAATATTTACCATATTAACTCTTTATGAATAATGAAAGAGTTTTCTCTGCAAGAACAACATGAAGATGTTCAAGGTCCTCTAATTACTGTTGAGCAGAACACTCTTCATAAGGGTCTTATTATCTTGAACCGATGCTTATTATGACCTTGATTTTATTTCTGACTGGTGTTTTGGTGACTGATATGTTTTCAAACCAAGTGCAATGCATAAGGATTTATTTCAATTTGTTATAGAAAAAAACTGCTTTGAACATGTTGATTTCTAATTATTTTTTACTCCCAAGTTATTTATCAATGTCCAATAATCATAAAATTATGGAAGATCCCTGTGTCTTATGTTCACTACAATGTGCACTTTCACTATCTAGTTATTTACTTCCTACGTCTGATATGAATGTCTAAACGGTGTTCATGAACAAAAAGTTGCAAATTAAAGCTACGTCTCAATAAGCAAACCAATGGATGGAAACATGTAATTCTTGTAATCCTGCATTTTTGAACCAAAAGCAATTCTGCTGAATAATCACTGAATGGCACATTTTTCTGAATCATAAAGCTAGCTACTATATTATATTTCTCAGTTTACCAATCTTTACCAATCCAATCATCATCAAAACAATGTGCTTTTAAAATATTGAATTTTTTTTTAGATTACAACGTAATTTTCCAGTCACTGCTATGACAATAATTGCACAGTTATTGGAGTTAGTCATTGTAACAAATATAGTGTGATTCGCATTTTAATTGCATCAATTGTTTCTGAGTACGAACACTACAATATAAAAATCAATTTCCTTTTCAGGTGAACGATCCCATAATGGAACCAATGATTTCCCATTCGATTCCTCATTGTAAATATCGGATGATTGCTCATTTGAATGATCGTGGTAGTCTCAGGTGAAGCATTCAGAGAACTGCAATTATTTTCATCAGAACAATTCCTGGTCGTTTCTCCACATTGCTCAGTTAAATAATCAACTGAGATTTCTCAGTATTCTTTTTTTTTAATACCCAAGTGGCCAGTGACAAGCACAGCCCTTCTCATCAAAGGACAATCTCCTGGTTATGTATTTTTTTTTAAACCCCACACTACCGCCTAACTGCGGTACTGCTTATTTTTCCCCAGCACCCAGGGTGTTTGTGTGTAGGTGTGAGACACAGTGAGAGCCACAAGGTGCACGAATCTTTATTCAAATTCCACCACCAGGGAGATAGGAAAACACTGGAGTGGCCAGTGACAAGCACTGCCCTTCACATCAAAGGGCAGTGCTGTGTGATCAAAACAGTGAAGAGGAGGGTAGGGACTAAATTAAAATAAAGTTGGAGGAGGAAATAATGCACTCCACTCCCTGTAGCTCCCACCTCTCCCTGAACAACTCCAGGGTGTTGGTGGACACCGCGTGCTCCTTCTCCAACGACACCCGGGGCCAAACGTAACCACGGAAGAGGGGCGGGCAGTCGGCCCTAATGCTCAGTATTTTTAAATTAAATGATATAATTTTGACAATTCAATTGTTGCTATTATCTATTCATTGCTCTATATAGTTCAGGTTATGGTTACGAATTTATGGCTCATAAATTAAATAAAGTAAAGATTTTGCAGTGGGCATTGTGAATATCAATTTTTATTTTAATTTTGGGAACAGTTGAATTATTTTAATTATGTTTTACTTCAATGTTAACGTTTACTGTATTTATAAACACAATACAAGTTAATCACTTTTCATGGAACAAAATCATTTAAAATTCTTGTGGCTGTTTGAAGTACAGCAAAAGGAACTAACATCTTTATTGTTTCATGAAATAATCACAGGACATTTTAAACTTTGGAAAGTTGAACATTTCTGGCAAGAAGGGAAGTTGTCTTCAGACGAATAGCTGCATTGAGTGAGTAATTCATTTATTTTCCTAATCATTTATGTTGCAAATACAAATTCATTTTCTTTTCATTTTGTGACACACTGCATTGGACATATGGAAATATTTTATAGATTGAGTTTCGTTCATTAATGTACAGTGATCAAATGATTATGTTTTTTCTTATCATGAATAATCACGCGATTCATATTTAATTAAAGTTGTTTTTGATTTGTTAAATTATTACTGTACATTACTAATTCGATCTGTCAGTTCATTACACACAGGAAATACGGAATTAATTCCCATTCAAATAATTACAAGAAACATTTGATTAATTTTCATTTGAGTTGCCACCGTAACCATGTGACTTTGGTCCTGCCCTTCCCGAATGGGAACATTATGAAGTCTCGTTGTGGAGTTCAAACGTTTCAAGCACATAAACCCTTATTCTCCGGTATTATAAAGAGGAAAATATTAACAGTCGAAATTCCTCTTCAGCAAAATAACCAATTGCAACTTCACGTTATTCATTGGTCAGCTGACCACCTACATTTGTAACTAAACATTGCAATTCATCTAAATACTGGTATGTGCATTGATCAAATTAACGTTCTAATTATTAGTTATTCATGAATTGTCAGGAATTTGTTTTTATTTTCCATTCACCTTTTCATATTGATTGTAAGATTGATATGCTGTGAAACTATTAGCGTGTTTTCATTTGAACATTTAATTTGTCTCTCTCTTACTCACTTATCTCACTTCATGCATGATGGCTTCAATGCACTTTGCTAAACTTAAAGATTTTGTTGACGTTAAGTAGTATCTTTAGCACTCACTTATCAATTTAATCCAAAATCATAGAATCATAGAGTCATAGAATCCCTACAGATTCTATCCCAAATAGAATCCCATTTGGCCCAACAGTCCACACTGACAATCCAAAGAGTAACCCACTCAGACACATCCTTGCTCGATTATTCGACATTTCCCCTGACTAATGCACCTAACCTAGGTAAAAACAATGACTGCAGATACTAGAAACCAGAGTTTAGATTAGAGTGGTGCTGGAAAAGCACAGCAGTTCAGGCAGCATCCGAGGAACATTAAAATCGATATTTTGGGCAAATGCCCTTCATCAGGAATACAGGCTGCATTCCGAATGAAGGGCTTTTGCCCGAAACGTCGATTTTACTGTTCCTCTGATGCTGAATGCATTGCTGTCCTTTTCCAGCAACACTTTAACAAAACTAATACACCTAACCTAAACATCCGTGAACATTATGGGCAATTTAGCATGGCCAACTCACCTCAACTGCACACTTGTATACTATCACAATGTTATTGAAATCAATGCTCACACAAAGCACGATACATAAAGCCACACAATGGTCTTCATGACCATCTAATTACTGTTCAGGAAATAATCTGAGTACTTGTCTTATTGTTCCTGAGATTAATCACCACAGTTAGCATCTGGTCATCATTCCCTCCAATAAATACAATGGGTGTCCTCTGAAATTTCTGTTCAGTAATTATCCATGATACTTGTTGCTCAAAGCAGTGTCTATTCTTCATTACGAGTGGCCAATGATTCTTGCAGCGATTGATCTTGATCTTATTGTTACAGAGTGCAATAACTACAGTAAACATCTGGTTATCATTCTTGCGAATAAATACAAGAGCTATCACCTTATTTTTCTATTCAGTAATTACATATGATACTTGTTGCTGAAAGTGGTATTTATTCCTTATGACAATTGGCCAACGACACTGACAGCACGACATGTTGATAGTCCTGATTTGTTCATGTTTTCAAACAGGTTTTCAGGCCATGTATTTCAAAAAGAAGTAATTTGACTTCGTTCAAATTTAAATGTAAACGTTTTCAGATATTTTCCATTCAAATTGTTTATTTGCTTATTCAGATCGAACTTGAATCTTGCCTCTGTAAATTGAATTTATTATATTTTCCATTCGTGGAAGTACTCATTAATTGGTACTCATTTTCATCTTAATTCTGATGGAAATTTGAAATACTGATTTCAGTGAAAATTGTATGAATTACACATGAGTTGTCTCTAAAAGAAAATCACAGAAGGCTAGATAGAATTCTTGAAAGGCCTGTATATTTGAATAAAAGAAAACATTTCTTCCAAAAAACAAAGTTAAAAATTACTCAACACCAGGCTATAGTCCAACAGGTTTATTTGGAAGCACTGGTTTCCGCCAAATGACGGAGCAGTGCTCTGAGAGCTAGTTCAGCAAAATAATCCTGTTGGACGGTAGCCGTGGTGGTTTTTGATTTTTAACTTTGTACAGCCCAGTCCAACACTGGCGCCTCCAAATCATTCAAAAAAACACTCCTAAGTCTGTGGTTTAACAATTTAACATTCCTGCAACTAGATTATAATTCTCAGCTTATCTATCTTAATAAATATCTAATCGATGTCAGTGTAAATTCCCTGAAAACATCAAATCGTTTTGTTTGTTAAAACACAGACTTTAATTGAAAATTCATTGTTATCACAATATGAGAATTATATTTTAACTCTCCAGTGATGTGAAGTGACCCTTGGACTGAAATTGGACGTTCTAAATTCACCAAAAGGCAGAGAAATCGGGACAAATACAAAATTAGTTCAACTCAGTCAAACAGCAGCTCGAATCAATCTGCTCCAGGTTGAATCAGATTTTCTTCCACCTTGACTTCCAACCAATGCCTGAGCATTATACACCTCGCTTGGAAATGTCAACAATGAAGGGTTTTCACACCAACGCATTGGATTCTTTAAATCCAGCTCATAACCACATGTGGACGTTTGTCACAAAATTATTAATCATTTTACAAATCATGGAAAATATCTCAAAGCTCTTGAAATAAAAGTAATCACTGCACATAAAGCCACACGATGGTATTCAAGGCCACCTCACTACTGTTCAGTGCAAAACCTTTTGTCAGTATTGTATTGTTCTCAAGATGAATAGCCACAGCAAACATCACGCTTTCACAACATCTCAAATATATACAAGATACCTTCTTAAATTTTACACACTACATCTTTCCCACCCCAACACACTTCATTGTTTACGACTAAGGAAGTAGCATGTTTTGAGATAAAGGAATTCCTAAAAATAGGCGAGTTTTCTGATAGGGTTCCCCAGTCATCATGATAAAAATGTAATTGTGGCTCAGTACATTGTAACAAATCCCCATTAAACTTTTTCATGTATTTCGTCAGAAACAATGTTTAAAAATTTCCTCTGTAAATGCTGCTGACTGTTTTTTGCTATGATACCCATGTTCCTTGTCTATTTATTTTTTTGGAATGCTGACACAAATGTCTGAATATTGATGACAAAAAAATTTGCATGGATTATATATTGTATTTCTACAGAAGAAAAGCTGAGTCAGCAAGTACAGATTGCAGGAGTATCTGAGAATGTTGAATGATCAATAATGACTGCATAGCTAATGTATATTACAAAACATCATGCCAGCATTCTAATTCTCAGTTCACTCATACTAATTATTATGTAACCAATATCACAGCAAACCCATTTGGAAATATTGAATCACTTAATGTGTCAGTGTTCTAAAATAGATTACCAATTCATTGTTAGTTCAACAATCACACAGTAATTCAGTTTAGGTATTGTAACAAATATCGTGGGATTCATATTTCAATTTAAGTCACTATTTCGTAGTGCAAATATTACAAAGAAAATGGATCTTTTATTCCAGGTCAACACAACCACAAACCAAGCAATGATTCCTCATCCAACACTGATAGAAAATAACTGATATCTTCTAATTTGAATGTTCACAGAAATCATTGGATCAATATTCGGCCTTACAAATGAAGATACGCCTGATTGTTTTAGACTCCAATAATTAATGTTCAATTCTACATGTAACAGATAGCAATATGACATTTCTAATCATTTTATGTTGACAGTGACCAGTTTTAACACGAATTGTTACTTAGATCTAATATGTAATCATTGATCAAATCCGGTATAATCGGCTTTAAATGTGGAATTTAGTCTCAGTGACGTAAGCATATTGCATGGTACTGTTTTCTAATGGTAGCGAATGTTGATTTTTGTTTTAATGCTGAATTCCTTGTTGATTTGCTGCTGTAGGGATGCCCTGAGCAGCCTGCCTTGGAATTAAAACACAAATAATGGAGGGTAGATAAACAAGACTAACAGTCTGTTTCAGTCTGAAGGAAAAACCAAACAACATTTTGTACAATCCTACTCCAAGTCCATAAGTATGCCATTCCAGACAGTCATATTCCAGATAGTGATAAAAGACTGCCAGCATACAGAAAAATTACCAACCCTGACCTTCTTTAATGAAAGAATGATTGTCCCAGTGAATGAATAAACACCAGCTATAGGATAGAGCCCAGCTAACTTCAACAGCTGCTATCAGGGAAGCAGATAGGTTTTCATTGTCAGAAATAGTTACTATGTAAAGTTGCTCAGAACATTTAAGAAGTTTCTAATTACATACTCTTGAGAATAGTGAATAAGGCAGAGAGAGGTCCATAGGACTGCAGCAATTAATTTTGTAATCTGCGGAAATAAAATGCACAGAGAGATCCCAAAGCCTGGCGATTATAGCACCTGATACGCCATGAAACAATAAGCATCTGGGGCTATCCATAACGATGTCCATCTAAGATTAGGTGTTCTACAGGATCGGGTGTCAGTATAAGGAGGGAAGGACTGTAACCACGTTGCATGTGGCCATTGTAATACAGAAAGTGTGTAAAAATACTGCTTTTTACTGTACACGTTACAGTGTGTCATGAACCTCCCTTCCGAACTTGGCCTCGGGGGATGATCCCTTCATTAACTGATTTCAGCATGTGTAAACATCTTCCACTTGTCTGAGTTCTGCCTATCTCCTGAGTGTTCATTCCCTGTCAGGGGAAGTCACTCCTGCAGCTATGGTGACATTTAAATTCAATACAAACACTTATTATCTGTGAAATTATTACTTGCAGAGCGATATCATTTTCATGTTAAAATAGTTTTACTTTTTTCGTGTGTAAGAAAACAATGTATGTACATCCTTTTGTTATTTCGTTCAAGTAATACTAAATTTTAAATTATTGAAAAGACTACACTGGGTGTGGGGGGGGGGGGGGAAGAACGATTTTTCAGCTCAAATGTCACATTAAGTTAAAGTAAAGACATTTTTCAAATCATTTGACCTCCAAAATGATATTTATTTTAATTTAATTTTGAGATAGTTTCATTTTCTTCCAACATTAGTTGTCAGTGAATAATAATCACACAATTATTAGTCATTTGCTACAAAATGACTTCCTGCACCAAATGTCATTAACCCGATGTTTTGTTCATAATCATGCTCACTTTCCTGGCCTAATAATTTCCTTTCTAGTTCTGACATTTGTCTAAACATTTATCATGAAAAATGTTACATTAATAAAATAGACAAGAACCGACCCAAAAAAAATGTTGAACTGTGTTCAATCGTTGCTGAGATTGTTTTAATTATTAAAGCCACGTTTTATATTTTAATCTTCAGTTTATTAATCTTAATGAATGTACAATCGTCATCAGAGCAAAGTGTATTCTAAATATTAAGTCAATTTATCTATCAGGATTTTAGAAACAATGATCAATTACAATAATTACGCAATACTTTAACTTTGGCTTTACAACAAGAACAATGTGCTTTTAATACCTTCCATATTTCTTAGTGTGAGTGCTATAGTATTAAAACCTGTTTGATCAGGCCAATATACCCACAAAAGACCAATAATTGCCATTGCAACATCATTTGTAAATATGTGACTTTTGCTCATTTGAAAGATCACAGTCTTCTCAGCCATTGGCATTCAGAGAACACCAGTTTATTTACACTACAATATTTCTCTTCTTTTCTGAACATTACTCAGTGGAATAGGAAGAGGAGATACCTCATCATTCTTAAGTTCATTAATAAAAGTTTTCAAATCGATTTGTTACCAATACCTAATAATTGTTCAATTCGGTAAGGGGTGTAATTATTAAACTATGTTTCCATATAAAAACTAATGCAAGGACATTGCAATGTACAATCTCTCAATAATTCTGAATATTGCTTTTCATTTTAAACTTGGAAATACTTTTGAATTGATTTGATTGGAAATCACTTCAATGTTAACATTTATTGTGTTTTTAATCACAATAACAATTGAATATTTTTCATATGCAAAATCATTCAAATCCCCATGAATTTTTTGAAGCATACAAAAAATGGTTGGCATCTATCTTATTTCATTAAACAATCACAGGAAATGGTGACTTCTTAGAAATCATACATTTTCAGAAAGAATGAAAGTTGTCTTCAGCTGAATAGGCACAATGATTGACCAATTAATCATTTTGTTCCAATTTACGTGTAGAACCAAAACATTTTAATTTGCATTTCAGAAAATGAAAAACTTCTGATCATATAGAATAATTGAATTCATTTTTTGCATATAATGCACACTAACCAAGCAATTCTGTCAAGCTATCATTACACAAGTGAATATAAAAATTTTGTTTAATTAAGACATTTGTTAACTCCCATCATTATTATAAATTACTACTGAATTTTCAGTAGATTACACACAGTATCCAACCACTAATTCCAATCCAATTATCACAATAAACATCTGATTAGTTTTCAGCCCTGCCCGGCCTGGTTGAAAATGTTATGAAGGAATCTTGTGCAACTCTAGTCGTGTCTCTGATACCAGACCAGAGGGTACAATTTCAATTCCCACCTTGCACAGACCTGTGCCAGAGCAGCTCTGAATGTTGATAAGAAAATATCTAAGCATCGAATGAATTGCCTTTCAAATCAACATTAGATATGTTTTCATTTGTTGTTCATTCCAATAATCACAGTATCTGCTATATATTTTCTTCAGTCTGCGAATAGCAGAATGTATCTAAATCCACTCAATCAATATTCTTTGCAAAATATTTGATAATGTTGCACTCACAAAGAATAATTATGCAAAGTACAGATATTCCTTGATTTTCTTTTGTTCTGAAGAGCTGAGTTCAGACTCCACATAGAACTTGATGATTCAAAGGTATAAATATGAGAAAAAATCAAGTTCTTCTTCGGTTAAATAAACAAATGCCACTTCCTACTATATATCATTTTTTAGTTATTGATCTGTTTATGAGTTGTCCGAAATTTGTTTTTAGTTTTCCATTCATCTATTTATATTGAATGTATGATTGAAATGTTGTGAAAATATCCGAGTGCATCCATTTGAAATTGAATTTGCATATTTCTCTCTAATCCAGTTTATTGCATGATGACTTAACTGTGTTTTGTTCAGCAAACCGAGTGAATCCTAAAAATTGTCTAATCTTAAATAAGATCTTTCACACCCAGTTATCAGTAAGTTCCTAACTCATGTAAATATCTAAGTTTAATGAAATCAATTTTTCACACAAAACAGTGCACATAAAGCGACACAAAGATATTCAGCTGATTACTATTCAGTGGATTAACCTGAGGAAGAATGTTATTGATCCTCGGACAAATGACAACAGTCAGCATTTATTTACTATTCTATGTAGTTAATGCAATTGATGTGTTATATTTCAGTTCAGTCGTTAATGTCGTTTATATTGTTTAAACCAATAATTCTACTTCATCACAGATATTGACTATACTTCAATAACGTTGGGAAGCAAATTTTTGTCAATCTAACAATCTTTAAGCTCCTTTTTTGTTGTGTGTGTACAACATACAATTCAAATTATAACCATTTTTATTACAAATTGAACAAATACTGCATTTTAAATTTGTGAAGTTCCTACATTTTTGCAAAAGAATTAGTCTTCACTGCATATGTCACATTAAAAAAAGTGCTATTTCAAATCATGCGTGCTACAAAATGAATATTGTTTTCATTTCATTGTAAGAAAAGAACTGCTTTGACCGTGTTGATTTTTTTGTCATTTCTATTCCAACATTTTTCATCATTGTCCAAAAATGACAATATTATTAAAATCGCATATATGCCACATGTCATTGACTACATTGTTCAGTTTCAAGCTCACTTTGATGACTTACGAATTCTCTTCCTAATTCTGGCACAAATCTTTAAACATTGATCATAATATTGATCATATAAATTGATGAAACATATCTCTACAAGAAATCCGGTGTATGGAAATTCACAATTCTTGTATTACGTACATTTTTTACTGAAAAAAGGAAGAATTTTGCTCAATAATCACTGAATGGCTCATTTTTCTTCAATCCATAAAGCTAGGTACTATGTTTTATGCCTCAGTTTATTGATCTTAATAAATATCCAATCAACATCACAGCAAAGTGCTTTTGAAATATTGAATCATTTTAATTCTTCAAAACAGCTTTCATTATCAAGTCATTGCCATTATAATAATGTCACAATTATTTATAAAAACGTCTTTTTAACTTAGCGAAATTCACATTGACATTTAATCCATTATTTCTGATTACTAATAGTACAGTATGAAAATGCCTTTATTTTTCAGGTCACCTACTCCACAAAGGAACCAATGAATTCCCATCCAAAGTCATTGCAAATATCTGATGTTTGCTCATTTGAATGATCATGGTAATCTCAGCCTTAAAATTCAGGAAAATGTAATTACTTTTCACTAAATTAATTCCAGTTAATTTCCAGACATTGCTCAATCACTGGCAAAAAGAGATTTTTCATTATTCTTGAATGCATTGACAGACTTTGATAATTCAATTGTTGCTGATTTAGAATAATAATAATAATTATTCAATCTTTTGCGCAAATGTGGATTTATGGCACAGTACATTAACTACTGTAAAGATACTGCAGTGCACAATTTCTCAATCATTGTAAATATCAATTTTTATTTTACCTGTTGAAACATATTTGAATTCAAATAATTATATTTGACTTCAATGCTCACATTTATTGTGTTTGTAATCATCATACGACTTATGGATGTTTCATGCAACAAAATCAAATGAAAAAGAATTAATATCTCTATTCTTTCATTCAACAGTGGCAATAAATTTTGATTTTTAAAATTTTGAACATTTTGGAAAGAAGGAATGTTGTCTTCAGTTGAATTCTTGTATTGACTCACTAATTCACAGTGTCCGCTACTTATTCTCTTTGGGTTCCTCTGAAAAGAAATTAACTAGTTCTTCTGGTTGTAACTTCCTGGAAAATATTTGAGAATGTTGTGGTTTTAAAGGTGACAAGGCGAAGTGATCGTAAGTCATCATTTATTTTGTTAGAAAGAGCTTGATTCAAACATTTCGAACACACACACACACACACACACACACACACACACACACACACACACACTGTTATTCTGCTGTGTAACAAGGGGAAAAACAAGTCGCTTTCTTCGGCATGAAGTAAATATATGCCACTTCCAATTATCCATTCGTCAGCTAATTACCTACATTTGTAATTAAAAATTGCAATTCCTCTAAATATTGTTATGACCTTTGATCAAATTAAATTTTTAATGATAGTTTATTCATGAATTGCCAGGATTTTGTATTTTTTTTCGTTTTCAATACACCTATTCGTATTAAATGTAAGATTGACATGCTTTGACAATGTCGGAGAGTGGTCATTTGAAACTTATTTTTTTCGTATCGTTCACTGATTTTACTTATTGCATAAGATTACATGGTACCTCAGTGGTTAGCGATGCTGCCTCACAGCGCCAGGGACATTGATTTGATTCTCTCCTTGGGTGACTGTGGGGACTTTGTAGGTTCTCCCCAAGTCTATGTGACTTTGCTGTGGTGACCTCCCACATTCCCACATGTGCAGGTTAGGTGAGCTGGCCATGCTAAATCGCACATTGTGTTTAGGGACATGTGTATTAGTCAGCAATAAATGTGAAGAAATATGATCCGAAAAAGTGTTTGGGTGGGTCACTCTTCACAGGGTCATTTTTTTCAAACAATTGGTCTGTTATTAAACTGAGGTACAGAGGTGCTTTCGTGGCGTCGCGAGTGTTACGGTGCACCCCGAGATCTAAGCCATGTTGGAACTGAACGGAGAAATCTACAGAGAGGCTACAGAATGACATCGCACACATTTGGTTTTCTTTAAATCACTGACGAGCAGGAAAATGCATACAGGGAGGGCGAGTGGGGAAGAGGCAGCTGCAGCTCTTGTGAAAGTCCAAGGGTTCCTTTGAGAGTGCAATTTCTTTCATTGCTGTTGCTGATTGAATGAGCCACTCACGTGCAAACTGATCCAGGACCTCTAGTACCAATTCTCGCACGTTGAATAGCGACAGGCACTTTTCAAAAGAGGCCGTTCAGAGACGACTTGGGGATTCAAACCCACGCTGCAGCCCAGACACGAGACTTAATCCAACACTTTAGACCGCTGGGCCACACTACCAACACAGCCGCCGCTCCATTTTCTTGCACTTCCAATTGTGCTCCTGCAAAACAACAGATGCAAACTCACGTGAAAAGGGTTCCATGATCCCTCTCCGACTCGCACAGCTGCTCGGATGTGCCCGTCTACAATATCAATTTCTCAGCAGATAACGATAGCCCATCAATCCAGACAAAAATCAATGGTAAGCTGAGTCTATCTTCTCAGACTGGATTCAGCTACAAATGTATCTGTGAGTGCGTGAGAATATATGATCGGTTATGATTGGGTCAAATGACCATGAGCGACTTGACATTACTGCCATTTCGATTCCTGCTTTGCTAAATGATTTCACCCATTGCTCGAAACAGGACAACTTTCACGTTTACACGGAACATGAAACACACCGGACTACAGGGAAAATGCACAAAGCTGAGCAGGCCGTGTCCCAAATCATACCGTGCAGCATCGTTTCAGTCACTGTGTCTGTTTTGAAGAATAAGGTTCCCAAAGAATGTTCCACCCTAAAACCGGAGGTAGCATTACAATCCGAGAACGACAGATTACATTGTGAGGAAGGTCTGACCTCGGGGCCGTTTCGAGATGCCACTTTCCTTGCCTTTTACCTTCACCGTGCAATTTGCTGCAGAGATGTTCACACCTGGCCATGAGCCTCATGGATACCAACTGAGTTGGAAACCTGTGTGGGAATCGATGAGAAGCGACTCAATAAAATTTAACAAATTCCATGGTGCTTTTTAGAAATGCAGTTTCTGTTCACCTCAATCCAAAAGGCAGTCTCTGAACATAGTCACAGAAGTCACCCCACCCCCAACTCCGGAAGAGGTGCTAACTGCCCTTGATTGCTTTTTGTTCTCGGTGTGAAGAGGTCTCACGCCTTTGAGTCACCTTCACGTCTCTGGTTGCTGAGTGAATCACAAAGAAGGACTTTCTCCAGAGCTGCAACTGCCTCACTTCCCCACTCGCCCTCCCCGATTACATTTTCCTACTCGTCAGTGATTTAAAGAAAACCAAATGAATGCGATGGCATTCTGTAGCCTCTCTGTCGATTCCTCCGTTTCAGTTCCAAAGTGGCTTAGATCTCGGGGCGCACCTTAATACTAGCGACGCTATGAAAGCACAGGTCCAGAGGTTCCTCTGAGAGTGTAATTTCTTTCATTGCTGTTGCTGATTGAATGAACCACTAACGTGCGAACTGCTCCAAAACATGATTCAGCACCTCTGGTGCTAATTCTCGCACGTTGAATAACAGACACCTTCCAAATGAGGTCTTTCAGAGACGACTTTGGGATACATTTGACAGACAGACTAGTTGAGGAATCCGTGGTGCACTGTGACACCAGCGCATCGGCTTCTTCCCTGTCTTTGAACCGGGCCGCCTGCGCAAGAGCTTACCGTCGCAGTCAGTGGCAAAATCATTTAGTCTGTTCGACTGCTCACGGGAAAGGTAGTATTGTGAAACACTGCAGAAACGAACGACTTCCTTACTTTTGCTCCGACTGACCAGACTCCGTGAAAGTTTCCCAGATTCTCAGTTGAGGATTTTTGCAACCAAATAACGACGAGTTGAGTCACCGCAGGACTTTGTTTCATAACAGCGATGGTATAAGAGTCGGCTTTCGGCTCCACTGAAAACTCAACTTTTCTGAAATGAAACAGCTGCGGTCGAGCTGCTTGAGCCCGCGATTTTTCGTACGGGAGGCGAACACTGTTATGTCAGCACAGGCACTGACTCCTTTGCTTGAGTCTATATTCGCACCCATCACTGTCAAGTCTTTGAGAAGCAAACCCCAACTTTTTAACTTTGACCCACATTTTAACATGCTGTAACATTCCAGATGATCCACTGTAATGGCAGTGCAGGCATTCGAATTTCCATAACCGAGAGTCAAAAACCTCAGCACACCTGTTTAGCCCACTGTGCCATGTGACCTTGCTGGATGCTTTCAGACGTTTTCACATATGCACCTGCAAAGTAACAGAAGCACGTTCCCAGGGAAAGGGTTACGTAATCCCTCTCCTGCTTGCACAGCTGCTGGGAATTTCTGGCTACACTATCAATTTCTCAGCAGATAAGGATAGCCCATTAATCTAGACATAAATCAATGGTTATCTGAATCTATCTTCTGAGCCGCTTTTCAGCTGCAAATGTACATGTATGTGTGTAAGAGTGTACGTTCGGTTTTGATTTCATAAAATAACCATGAGCTGCATGAGTTTGAGGTGTACTCGGTAAAGCTGGAGATCCCAGCCTGATGTCCCAATTTTCTCAGATCCATGTCAATCAAAGCTATTCCAGGTGAGTTTTGGGCTCCCAGCCTGATGTTCCAATGCTCCCTGCTCCATGTCAATCTAAGCTGCTCCAGGTGAGTTTGGTGATCCGAGGTTGATGTCCCAATTGTCCCTGCTGCTCAATGTTAATATAAGTTGCTCCAGGTGAATTTGGAGCTCCCAACCTGATGTCCCAATGTTCCCTGCTCCATGTCAATACAAGCTTCTACAGGTCCGGTTGGAGTTTACCGTCTGGTACCCCAATGCTCCCTGCTGCGCCATGTCAATAGAAACTGCTCAAGTTGCTATTTGAGCTGAAGACGCGGCATCTCATGCGCCTCGATACGATCATAGAAGTAACGTGCGCTCACTGGTTGCATCTCTGGGCGGGGGAGGGGTGGCACAGAGTAGTTGCACTATTAAAGTTGTATCCAAATACACGTATTTTCCGCAACATGAGAACCTTGCCTGATTTTTAATAACCACCCAAGTATACTTTGTGAAAGACTTTCTTTCCAATGACTTGTTTAGCATGTGCCTATTGCACTCAACGCGACATAATGTAATAGTGGTAAATAGAGGATTTTCAATAAATATTACATCATATGTTTCATGCTGAGTAACTGCTATTTAGCAAGGATGACGTATTTGAGGAAATCAGCAGTTTTATTTCCTGTGAGGGAATGAGGTTTGTATTCATTAAAGTGAACTTGTTAAGTGTGTAAAATGATCACAATAGATCTCAATTTGAAAGATGTTTGATAATGTTGTTATCCAACATGAAATGAGGCGTTGTCTTCTATTGGCAACACCATTGTTAGAACTAACTACCTATTAATGACAAGAGAGTAAACATAAATTTAGATAATTTCACATGTTTGTTCTACATTAGACAGCGGTTATCGCTCCACAGTTTTGGTCAGTCCCTGCAGTTAACATGATGTCTGCTCCAATTGTTCATTAAGAGATGGAGCTGGCTTCCCACTTCTTGTCTTTGTCTGCGTCTCATGTTCAGCATTCATCACTGGCAAGACCAACGAGAAAGGGAGAGACCAATGTGTAACTGTGTCCATGCCCATGCACAGTACCTACATTGCCAAGTTCTCTGCTGTGCATTTACAGCCAGTACTCGGTGTCCCTGAACCCTTCCTCTGCCGCTTTTGAAATATCTCCATTATTTTCTGCTGTCTGTCTGTGCTTTTGTCACTAAGATGAATCACTTCTACCCACTCTGCTACAGGTTTCATCTGACAAAATACTCATTACCAATCCATTGGATAAACATGCGCTTGCCATCTCTCGTTATTTGCTTTTCCTGGATCTCATTCATTGGATAAAAGCTCACAATAACTTGTCTTCGAAAGTAAACCCGTGTTCCTTTTCATTATCCGAAGTCAGTCTGCATTTCAATATCATTTAAGGGACAGATTCGACTAATTAATGGAGACTTTACGGCATCATCGATGGCAATAAACTGACTAATTAGCACCTCTAATCCAATTTACTGGATTAGTGGTGCTGGAAGAGCACAGCAGTTCAGGCAGCATCCAACGAGCAGCGAAATCGAAGTTTCGGGCAAAAGCCCTTCAACAGGAATCAGGCTTTTGCCGGAAACGTCGATTTTGCTGCTCGTTGGTTGCTGTCTGCACTGCTGTGCTCTTCCAGCACCACTAATCCAGTTTTGACCTCCAATTTAGCCGAGACCCAAACAAAAGCAGTGTCATGAACGACTGCACTCCATAAGCGACGAGAATGCCATTCAATCCCACGCCTGCAGAGAATCAATCACTTTAACATCTCAGACACCTCGTCACACATGCTCTGCACATCTGACCATATGTTTAACTGAGTTGAGAAAATTGTGCATAGAAGTGGATTCTTCTCCCTGCTGTTGGTGAAATGATGAATAGCATAGTCCAGTTCACAAAGAATGGCCTCACCTCTGCTCAATGGGGCAAGCGCATTCCCAATGTAGCATTCTGCTCACATGATCTGCACAGAAATAAAGAAATGAATAATTAACAAGATCTGTTGAATTGAATTCTATCAAGAATTGGAGCTGATGAAATGAAAAATCACATGACAGGGGCGATGTAACACTGTCTCTGAAGAATTGCTTTCCCCACTCAAGGACAGTCCACAGTGCTTTGTTGCAGAACTAGCACTCCCTCTCTTCTGGACAGATATTTTTGACCAATCGCACTTATGCACAGAGCAAACAATTTCAAAATCTTAAATAAGACTAACTGAAAATTGAATTGAACAACGCAAAAAAAACGACAGGAGAGACTCTCTACCAGTAAAGTTCATTTTGCTCAACCTTGGCCTGTGTTCTTTTCCTGGGTTGGGTAAAGATCACAGCAACACAGTGAGCAAATGGCAGAGGGAAAATGTGTGTAGTACCACAGGGCATGCTGGGAGCAGCAGCAGATACACAGGGAAGTGAATTTCCCAAAACGGGAAAACTTCTCAAACAGCGAGCTGAGATGGAAGAACTCAGAATATTATGAAATGTTATAACTGAATCAGCAGGCACTGTGGAGATCAATAATTCAATCAGTTCAAAATTAAAATTAAAGGATTTCTATGAATTAAAATCAAAATAGAAAAGTCCAGTGGTTAGTGGATGGAAATATTGCAATTATATTAATAATTAATTAACCCATCTTAGCAATGAGTAGCTCATCAATTTCCTCATAGAACGTTGGAACCACTGGTAAAGGCGATCATATAATTCCAGGTACCAGCCGTGGAATCAGTGATACTCGTTTGCCCATCCGTTTTGATACAATCATGGAATGTGGCAGTAAGCATTAATGCATGGATCCAGTGCAGCAGTTAATCAGTGGATGGTATCTCTGTGTCAATGTAGTACGCTGTGTTGAGTGGAGATTTTAAATTTGACTCTCACATGGCGCTGCTTCAATTTGTTATTGTATTGAAGTTTCAGGATGGAAGGCGATGGTCAAAGCCAAGTTGATTGGAAAGTACCAGTTTGTTTGAATTGAGAAACGACCTTTTCTGGAAAATGACTCATTACCAACAACCATGCTGCAAATTTTTAAAACGTGACAACATGTGTGGACAGAGAACCGAAAATAATTTTTCAACAAATGGATGGCGTTTCCCATGCGCACTGCTTCAACTTCAGATGAAACCAAAACATGTTGAGCCCGTTTCGTGTTACTCAATTTGCGGTAAACACGCAAAAGTAATTGTAATAATCAAAAAGGAATTAGATTGATCACAAGGGACCATTCGAATATTGCATTCAGTTCTGGTCAGAACCTCTTTCAGCTTAAAATTGTGTGTTGTAGGAAAGAACAGATGGCTAAAAAAAGACAAAAAAGACAGAGACAACTTTGAGAATTTAATGGATGGAGATCAAAAAGCATGACATATACGTAACATGATGTAAATCTGGTCAAATATTTAAAGCAGGCATTATGTCTCCTAGCGACAATTCAATTCCTTCTCATGAGGAAATAACTTTTGTTTGCAATCTTCTAGAAGATCAATTCCATTTACAATGTTTTACGTTGAAATTCATGAATATTTTATATTCCGTCTTATCCAGCTGGACGTGTTCATGAAACGTCTTTTATGATAAGTCAACAAAATTCGAAAGTTTTACACACACTTTGACTTTCTCCCAGTGGTGAATTCCCTACTTGTGTTCGAGTTCATGTGTCTTATGAAACACTCTGGATTCAGCTTCTATCATTCTTTCTGGAAATTCGTTTAGGGTTTAAATAGCTCTTGAGCAGAAGAAACTCTGACCCAAGTTTTTCTGGATCATTGACCAGTGGTTTGGAATCTGAGACTCTATTTATGGATTTACTCGAAGAGGGAATACCACTGATTTAGTCACTTCAAACCTTATGTTACGTGAAAGATCTCTTTCGTTCTCTTCCCAAACTTGCATGTTTCCGGTACAGCATTTTCAAAATGATGTGCATAAAATCCCTCATTTCGTCTATCATCCATATAAAACCGGGTTGTATCATTTCTAATGTTTTTATGCCTCAGTAAACCTCAACCCTGAGTTTCATCATCCCTTTCTATACAGGAAATTGTGGCTGTGCCCTTTCTAATGTCTTTCCTTTTATTTGTTGGAGAGTGAGCACAAGGATTACAAATAATGTATGCACTGAGTTTGACCTTTAGATTTTACTGTTACACTATGCTTTATAACACAATTTCGATATTCATAAATTCAAACAACGTTCATTATTATCTAACCAGATCATAAACAACCTCCCCATGAAAACTTCATTTGTACTTCCAAGTATTTTGGGGAAAGGGTTTTAAGGCCAGCATCCCTCAATCCCCTTGACCTGAGTGGGTCTCAGCTTTTTCTAAAGGTAACTGAGATTCAATCACGTCATAGTGGGGCTGCAGTCGTTTTCTGTGCAGACTGGTTGTGGACATGAAATACCCGTCACCAAAGACCACCGTGGATCTAAAATCAAAACTTTCCAAACAACAATTATCATATCTATTGTTTATCATCTTTCTGTGTTCTTGTCTGGTTTGTTCGTGTGCCCCTGTATTAAATCCTACCCAACGTTTAATTTGTGAATGGAGACATTGAATGATTTTACTCATACGCTCCCGGAGGACAGTCCTCCCATTATTGGGATGAATCCAGTGAACATTCTCAACGCATCGTCAAAGCCAAGGATTCCCTTCTCGGAATTGGGGATCGGTTCTGCACTGAACTCAATGTGTGTGCTCATGAAAAGCAAAACAATTGTAGCAAGATTTTCATACTAAGATTTTGCAATCTGCTTGCATTAACGTTTGTCCCAACAGTTACATTCCTTATTGTCATTTGTTTGTGGATGATAAAATTTCCTGAATCCTTCTGTTTGTATTTCATATTGGCGGATGTTGCAGCAGTTTATAATATTAGTGATTTCTAGAAGTCACCAGAGAGCACGGTAGGTGATAATGTGAAATGAGACCACAGTAATGATTGGCCTCAGAATGAAGGTGTCGCTGGCTTGCAGTGATGACAGTGTGGCTGAGTTTCGTATTTATTTTGGAGGAGGACAGGTTGGGTCTAAGACGAGCGCTTTAAACCGAAGCAAGGTGAATGGTATCAGAGAGCGAAGTTAAGGTGAGCTGAATTGAAGTGGAAAATTACATCAGAAGATGGGGCAGTATTGCTTCATCATGTCACTCAGACTGTAAAAGGCACGCAGAAGAAGCAAAACACCTTCAGTGCAGCACAATGACAGGTCAAGTGGGAAGGAAACAAAGCAAGATACTAAGATAGAATGTAACAAGTTATGTGAAAGGTTTCGCAATATATTCTTTGTTAAATGCCGACTGCCGTCTCGTTGGAAAATGGAATTTCCTGCAGTGTAACGGTGGTATTTGAATTGCTCCAACGCAATGCCAAGAGACAAGGACACATTACCTTTTGTAACAGTGTGGCCTTTTGAAAGCACGCTTGGCCCATCTACCAGACTTCAAAGATCTCCTCTGTGCTGTCCAACGTATTTGCTGCTCCTGTAGTCAGATCTCAATAGCTTTACCATGTGTCTTCCTCAGTTCCCTGCTTCCCGTAAACACTTCAAATGTGAACAAATCACCAGTATTTCCACTTCCAATCATTGTTCGTAACTCCCGTGCTGACAAAACGTACAATTAACCAATTTGCCTTCTCTGGCTCTCACTCTGGTATAATCTGAATAGTGAACTGCACACTGCCTGATCCCCAGGACACCCTGCAGGATTTTCATCCTCCCTGTGACATGTATGTGCTGGGTAATATTCTGTTGTGTAGATTTGCCAATATTACCGTTATCTAACTCCCTGCATTCTGTTGGTCGAATTGTGATTCCACTCAAAATCACAAATGTGTCACAAAGCACATTAGCTGTACTGGCTCTACACAGAGACAAATGCGCTTCTCTGTTGGTATAGTTCTCTTGCCTTCTCCCTGAAACTCTGCACACTTTTACTTTTAACATAAACAGCGAATTAGTTTTTAAATAACTTGATTGAAAGTGTGTCTTTGTCAATGTCAGGTAGTGGTTTACAGACCCTAACCACTCCATATGTACATTTTGATTCTTTTACTAATGACTTTTAAACTCTACCGAATCGTTCTCGATCCCTTCAGGCGTGTGGAGCATTCTCCCTTCCTAATTTCGTCTGTCCAATCCACACATGTCTTGGAAAGGTTTTTCTGCTCTCCAAAGAAACTGTCCCAACTTTCCAAATGACTTTATTTTTGCCATTCCTCATAAACCACACCATTCCCATCAACCTGTCCAGCTCTGTTTCCAATCATTTCACGTTCCCATTTCCTAAAGGTCAACATTCAGAACTGTTCGAACATCCACATGGTGGATTTATTCAGAGTGGGATTGTGTGTGTGAACATCCTGTAACATTTGTTTCGCTTTCACCACATATGGTACTATGTCATGCCCACTACAATGACACTTCTGACCCCAAAACACAAAGTTATTTTAAGGGGTGCAACGTCATAATTTGCACTTTGCACTAACAGTTGATAGGGCGACTGGGCAAAAGTGAAATCAAAAAACCAAGGCTCGAAGGCGACTTGAAGTACGAATTCTCACATGCCAGTATGAACACAAGCTATGAAGCGAAGATCATACCCCAAACACTCTTGCATTTCCAACACTAAACCATCTGAGAGTCACTGAGATCCAACTACATCCCACTTTGCTCTCTGATTTTGAAGCAGCAAAGAGTTTCAAGAATATCACCTACTCATTCCCTCTTCTTGTTCACGGGACTTTGCTGTTTATCACTTCCGCTTGGACTGAGCTGTGTCAATCGGCAGATTATTCATCTATTTCCATCCACCTGCAGGTAGTGTGAGGGGAGGCAAGCGCGAATACGCTCTAAAGCTCTCTCACATCGGCACAACCAGGTCCCTCAAGTGTTGGAAATCAGCAAGTTTGAATGGGAACATCCTCCCAATATCATTTATCTTAGAGAGCGACAAAGATGTTGTGATAGTGGGACATATAGAAATGTACTCCGGATACTCTTCCTTCAGGTAAATTCATGTGAGGGCATTTATGTATAGACTGTTTGGCGTTCAGAATCCATCTTCACATAGCAATCCTGCAGAGAAGTTTTTCTAATATCGACATCTGTTTCTTTGCTGCAATCTGGCAGCATTTAGCATCTGAGCCCCAACTGTCTGAGATGAAGACAATCCGAGTAAAACCCTCACTCACTGAGAGCCATTCCCACAGCCCTGAACCGCAGGCTGCAGATAATCTGACGCGGAAGGAGGGTTAAAGATGAGACATTGTTTCACCCTCAGCCACTCTGTCCCAGAAACAGGAGGAGGGACAGCATCAATGAGTGGCGTCACTCACGCGACGGCAGAAGCCGTTCAGCCCATCGAGTCCACTGCGACTCTGTGTCGCTTGTAAATCTCTGTGGTTATTCATAATTGGTGATGTATGTCCTAATAATGCGAAATTGAGTATGTGTCGTAATGCTGTCTCCAACAAGATGATCCAGTTGCCATTCATGGCTTTTCATTTCACAGGGAGGACATTGCTGTGTGAAACAGCTTGGGGAATAAATGCAGAGCGTCATGTGCACAGAGCACTCTGCAACTGATATGTCTTACCTACACCAGTTTATTCCCAGATCTGGCAAGTAATTTTGCTAATCAAATCAGAGAAGACAGATAGAGAACAGGAAAAGAGTTTCCAGACATTCACAAGCGTGTTTCCTCACCTGTGTAAATTTGGCAGGTGTATCAGCATGAGATATTCATTTCAGATACATTGAGAGAAAGGAAGAGGAAATTGAAACAACATGCAATATGTTGAATGAAGCTATATTATAGAGGAACACTGGCGGGGCAGTACACACACTGAAACCTGGAATTGTCAACGAGCAGAGCATGTTTTCCGTCCATTAATTTCTGGGTTATGAGCCCAGTATGCTCCCGCTGGGTTGCTCTGTTATCGCTTCCTACAGCAGTTTCCCGCGATCTTCAGTTTTTAATCTGGCATGTGCCATGTGCCTCAGAGGATGATTTCAAGAAGGACTTCACTATTATCGTGTGATACACTATGGCGCAGATGTGTCCCAGCTGTGTCAACATAACCTGTGAGCAACTTCCCACATTCTGTTGGTTTAACTGTGATTTCACTCAGAATCACGAAATAGTGCAAAGTGAGGCCATACAGCCCACCTTCGCTGTGCTGGCACCAAACAATAAGGAAATGTCTGTGTCGTTCGTTTGATTGATTTTATTTGATTGATTGTCACATGCACCTGAGTGCAGTGAAAACCTTTGCAATTGGTAAAGGCAGATCATTATAATCAAGGACATGTAGAACACAGCATGAGAAAAACAAGGCATTCAGGTTATTCTGCACAGGACATGCGCTCAGCAAGATCCACATTAACAGGATCAGCATCATTTGGAGTTCGAGAATCCATTCCCCAGTCTACTAACCGCCTACAAGAAGCAGCTGGTGTGTGTCTTGAAGATTCAGTATCTTGATCTGAACTCGATCTCATCGAAATCATACTTTCTGAGTCAAAAATGGGACCGGATGAAAAGCTTCAGGGCTCAAGTGTCAATTCTCGCACGTACATCACCCACTCGATATATCACACCCAAGACCAACGAGCCATAACCGCACCTTAAGCGTGATCTATAAATCAGGTGAGTCTCTTTGTTTAAAAAATGCTTTACTTTTGTTTCGGAATGAAGGCAGCACTGAGTTTTTAACAATAGCTCCTTGCCATTCTGCCTTCCGTTTCCCAGGAGGCTGCGCCAGCCCTTCCCCCACTGGCAGCTGGACAAACTCATCTTCTATTGGCAATCAGTGTTGTGGGAGAGCAAGATGAATGCGCTCTTCAGCTCCCTATCAAACACCGGCTTCTGCAGCGGGGTAGGGGGCTCGTGGGAGTGGGAGTTATGGAAATTCTGGAAAGCTGTACAAAAGGGAGATCTTGCATGCACAGGAACTCATATTCTTTTCAGAACCTTGTCCAAATAATTCCATCTGAGACAGATAGAAAAGTGCAGAAATGTTGGGAAAGAGAGAATCTCTCCCAGTAATCGGGAACAGTGTCTGTGTACTTCTCGAATTCACAACGAGGGCTCTGCTGTCTGACTCAACATGGGATGTTACTGCAGCAAGTCCTGTCGCTCAGGCACATTGCACCTGATGTGCATAAACTTTACCACGTTACCCCCAGCTTAGGGAAGTTTTTTTTTCACAGCTCACATCACCCCAGAGTGACAGGGAACAGAAGAAAGCAATTCAGACCAGCATCTTACCACCTGCTGGGGAGAAAAGGGATTTGGGAGAGCAGACAGTCTCGACCAGTGCACATTTCCATCATTTACAATCTTGGTCTGTGTGACAACAAAATTAGGAACCAGGAACTGTTTATTTTGCTTCTTAAAACAGGCATGAAAACTTTGCAGAGCATAGATACCTGCTGCAAGTGAAATGATGATTAGCAGAGTACAGTGCACAGAGTATGGTCTGTCCTCTGGATTATGTGACCAGCACTCTCCAACTGTGATCCTTTGCTCACATGATTTGAACACAAACAAATAAATGACTCCGTGACAAAACTTGTTGAATCGGATTCTATGAGGAATTGAAGGGGATGGAATGAAATCCCCTTGAATGCGGGAATGTTACATTATCTTAGAGGGAATTGTTTTCCAAATTCGAGGAGAGTGCGCAGTGCTGCTTCCAATGGTCAATACCAGGATAAATAGATTGAATCTGCGTGGGGTGTTATTGTAGGGAGCCCTGTTGATTAGACACACTACATCTTTTTTAGAATGGTGCAAAAGCACGGAACTTTTGCGTCGAGGGGACAACTTCAAAATCGTTAATGAGACATAATACACGAATGAGCGAAACAACATAGCAACCACAGAAACTGGTATTACATAACGGAGTAAACTCCTCTGCTAATGTAACTCCTCTGCACCCGATGTGGTGTGGCCTCCTCTATATTGGGGAGACAGGCCGCCTACATGTGGAACGTTTCAGAGGACACCCGGACCAACCAACCCAACCACCCCGTGGCTCAACACTTCAACTCCCCCTCCCACTCCACCAAGGACATGCAGGTCCTTTGACTCCTCCATCCCCAGACCATAGCAACACGACGTTTGGAGGAAGAGCGCATCCTCTTCAGCCTCGGAACACTGCAACCACGAGGGATGAACTCAGATTTCTCCAGTTTCCTCATTTCCCCTCCCCCACTTTGTCTCAGTCAAATCCCTCGAACTCAGGACCGCCTTCCAAACCTGCAATCTTCTTCTTGACCTCTCCGCCCCCACCCGACTCTGGCCTATCACCATCACCTTGACCTCCTTCGACCTATTGCATTTCCAACGCCCGTACCCCAAGTCGCTCCCCCCTCCCTTTTGTCTTAGCCTGCTGGACACATTTTCCTCATTTTATAGAAAATTATTAACTTACAACTACTTACGCTCCTTTCTCTAAACCTGTCTTTAACCTTCTGCTCTACAATACTGGTCTGAAAAGCCTTCCCCAACCCGGACCCCATTAATAATTACAAAAATTTAAGAACCAGCCAGTTGTCGAATCTTCTCGTTGTATCTTCCTAGATAGATTTTCTCTCCAGGTCAGTGTCGATGTTTTTTTCTATGTAATCTCTTTCTCCAGATAGTCACCTCTCGTCGATCTTACTATCATCCGACATCTGTTGTACTTATAGCTGCTCTCTTTGCTGTTTTTTGCCACTCTGGGTAACTGTTCAACATGTCTGATATTTGTTCCACAAACAGTCGGATCGTTTCACTGATTTTAATATTGTTAAACCTTGATTGGGGCATAATTTAAACTGATTCGGCGAATTCGAATTTGTTTTTTTTTATCCATGTAACAAAGCTGTTAGTTTTTTCGACCAAATGTTGTGTTGTTACCTTGTTCTGGACTCCTTGTGCTAGCCATAAATTTCAGCACACTTTAAAGTACATATCCCACGACTTCATAGCACTGGGTTTTGCCAAGACAGTCTATTACGCTCAACATCGCTCTCTGTCACTCTCATGAGACTGAGATTTGAACAATCTCTGGTCTAATTTATTCAAACGACCCTGATCTCATAACCTCAGATTTAACACGCCCCCTTATATATGTCTTATCATATTAATTGATTCCTCACTGTGTTACTTCAGCACACGTTGAGAAGAAATTAAAAATGAATACAACTTTCACATATGTGACTGCAAATGGACCCAATGTTGCTGCAGCCAACCGATTCAGCGGTCAGTGAAATAGCCCACATCTTTCCTGAACCGCAATGAGATTGCATAGCATAGTGGTAAATGTTCATGCGTTGAATTCGACCCAACATCATTTGTGAGGAGGAAATTTACTGGGATATAAAGATATGATGAGATACATGGGGGTTGGGGATTGGAATATGGTCAGGAAGGATATGGTGAGAGTTCCCTTGATACAAAATCGTTCGAGACAACGGAAATTAGATTTACTGGGAGATAAAGCCAAGAGATAAGAAATTAAGGAGTTTAATGGGATGGTGGGATAGATGAAGAATAAGCGGAAAAAATCAGGGATGACTGAGTCGTGTCCTAATGGATGTTTTTCAGCTGATGTGAGGTTGAGGTAAGGGTAAATAGGAGGGAAATTCCCTCATTGAGGTGAGTGTATAACTAAAGGCTAGAGCTTCAAAACCAGAGAGGAACGACAAAGAAGTTTACAGCAGGTACTTTCTATTCTGAGAGTTATTGAAATCGGAGATGATTTTACAGAAAGAAAAAAAAATAGAAGCTGTTTCCAGAATATTTGAAAAGCCACATGTGGACACATAAGGAGCGAATTTAACAGGGACAGGGATTCTGCGCTGCTTGGATGGGGATGCAAAAGTGGCACACTCACGAATTGTTTAGCTTTCATTGGAAAGAAATTGCATAACAACTGCAACTGAAGAAGTTAAGTATAAGAAGAGCTGGTGGTGTTGAAAGGTGTCGCGGCTGGTTCTTTGTGAACTACTACAAATTGTAAATATACTGATCTGTTTGTTATAGCTTTACAGTAAACGGAAGCCAGTTAGCTCACTCCGCTGGCTAACTGGTTTATGGTATAGAGTGAGACTAACAATGTGGGATTAATTGTCGCACTGTCTCAGGTTGCCATAAGGATCATCATCTCTCCTACCCACCTGATCTGTAATACAATGGTGATTCTAATGAGTAGGAATGGCCCTGTAGATGTCAAGCATCATCATCATTGCCATCTGTTGCCTTGAACATTTGGTCACAATGACCAGGAACGGAACTGAATCCATTTAATACTCACTGATCTCCGCACGAAAAACCCAGCAAAATGACTCGTCCTTATTCCTGTCTGAACGCTCTGTTCTGCACAACAGCAAAACAATTTGTCCTGACTTTCCCAGATTCACGAACAACATTCAATCTACCCAAAGAGATAAATCTAATTCCTTTCGGACAGTTTAATGGGCTGTGCGAGTTTGTAAGAAATGGGATAATATGAAACGAGTTTAACAGCCTTTCCAAGAATGGTATATAGTGGAGGGTCAAAGATTTGAAAAATGTCATCATGCTAAAACATTACCTCTGTTTCTTGATCCACAGATGGATAATCGCCTGTGGAATATGGACAGCTTTCCTGCTGATAATTGACACATTTCCCAAATACAGTATAATCCCACAAATCAGAAACTGGAGGTTTACAATAAATGCTGCTTTATTAGAGGTTATTTTTCAAATTCACTTCAGTCTGTTACACCAATGATCCCTGATCAACATCAGGAAAAGCAGCTTCAGATAATAATTGAAATTACAGCTGCAGCATTTCACACGATGTTAAGTGATGATGGATTGTTCCACGGGAGCAGCAGAGCGCCAACCTGTAACGTGCGCTATTCATACCTCTGGGACCTTCGAGCAACCTGTTCTACTTTTGTTGCAATCCTGAAATTAAAGTTAAGGCAGAGGAGGAGCAACTGACCTGTGACTATTGGAACACCAGGCTCAGGAAGGGGACAGAGAAAAATGTTTTGCAAATTAGACTTGATTGAAGGCTGCATTTCCGTGGGTCACTTCCCTGTTTACAGACAATGTTACATTATCACTGTCACAGGGCTTTGCATTCGGTTGGCTTCAGTTCGGCAGAGAATTTGATTCAAAGACACTTCACTAACTTCCTTCTGAAGTTTATACAGAAAACATGAAACATACTGCACTCATCATCAATCTTCACCATTCTTACATCCGAGGACGTTGCATAGTTTTCATGAATACTAAAAATATAAGAATGTTAAACATAAGTAAATTGTATTTCAGTTTAAATTGTAAAATGATAAGAATGCATAATAAGATACAAAATCACTTAAATTCATGTTTATTAATGTGGCCAGAACTCTAGCCCAGCAATCGGGAAATATGTCCCTGAATCCCCAATATCAAATGGGCAGCACAAAAATGCACTTACTGGAATTCTACTGAGGGAAGAGAGTCCACAGCCCATTTCTGTCTTTCCCACCAGCTCAGCACCTTTCTCTCTCTCTTAAATAAATGATATTTGGAGGAAGTTCACAATCAAAGTTGCTAAGTTCCAGCGGTGCTCTTGCACCTGTCTGTGCCCGTGAGAGGAAGCTTCAGAACATATCCGCACTTACATCCTCTCATAATGCCTGCAAGTGGAGGGAAATGGCTGAATACTCTGCCAATAGAGACAGCTCAGTCCCCAAGGAAGGGATAAACAGCACTGTCCCGCGTGGGGACATTCTGCAGATCAGACACAGTCCACTTTATCATTCAGATCATACCAGAGTGAGAACGCTCGAGAAGGCCAATCGGTCACTCGTACCTGTGTCAACTCGGGAGTTGCAAAAGATTGGTGAAAGTGGAAAGTGGATTTGTTCACGTTTCAAGTGTTTCCGTGAAGCAGGAAGCAGAAGAAGATACACAGTGAAGCGATTGAGATCTGACTAAAGGAGCAGCAAATAAGTTGTACAGCGCAGAGGAGAGCTTTGAAGTATTGAATTCTGGCTAATGGGACGATCATGGTTTTACTAGGCCACGCTGCTACAGAAGAAACTGTGTCAGTGTCTCTCAACATTGTGATGTCACAGGCAGATATCGCCGTTATACTGCAGGAAATTCCTTTTTTCAAACGTGAGAGCAGTCCATATGTAAAGGTGTAGCTTATATATCGAATCCTTTTACATATATAATTCCACTGCACCTCAGTGTGTTGTATTGTCTCCTTTCCACTTTACCTGTCATTGTGCCTGCACTGAAGTTGATTTTCTCTTTCTGCGTGTCTTTTACAGTCTGGGTGATGTGGGACAGTTGTACTGACCCATCTTCTGACAGAATGTTCCACTTCACTTCAGCCCGCCCTAACTTCGCTATCTTATACCATTACCGTTATTTAGACGTTAAGCTCTCGTCTCAGATCCAGCCTGCCCTCACCCAAAATAAATGGAAAACTCAGTCACACTGTGATCACTGCATCGATGGATATATTCACTCTAAGGTCATTGATAATTCCAAGGATAAAGTTAGGACTGTAGATGCTGGAGATCAGAGTTGGTAGTGTGATGCTGGAAAAGCACAGCAGATCAGGTAGCATCCGAGGAGCAGAAGAATTCAGGTTTCAGGCTTAAGCCCTTCATTTGGAATAAAGCTTGTGAGTCGGGCTGAGAGATAAGTGGAAATGGTGTGGGGTTGAGGGAAAATAGATGGATGAATAGGAGGGAGAAGAAAATAGGTCAGAAATAGCAGTGATGGAATGGGTCGAGAGGGCGTTGGCGAGTTGAAGGCTTGTGCTTGGGGGAGGGGAAATGAGGTAACTGTTCAAATTCACATTTATCCCGTGTGGTGTTAGGGTCCCAAGCCGGAATGTGTGACGTCCCTCCTCCAAGCGTTGAATGCTAATGGTTTGGCAGTGGAAGAGGTCCAAGACCTGTATGTTTTTGTTGGGGTAGGAGGGGGAGTTGAAGTGTTCAACCACGGGATGGTGAAGTTGGTGGGTGCGGGTGTCCCAGAGATGTTCTCTGAAATGATCTGCATGAAGGTTTCCTGTCTCCCTGATGTAGAGGAGACCACACTGGGTGCAACGGATTCAGTAGATGACATTGGTAGCTGTACAGGTGAATTTCTACTGGAGGTGGAATGATCCATTCGGGCCTTGGCTGAGGTGAGGGGAGTGGTATGGGTGCTAGTTTCACCCGTCCTTTGATGGCAGTGAAAGGTGCCAGGAGAGGGTTATGGGCTGGTGGGGGGATGTGTGGACCTGAAGAGGAGGTCATGGAGGGAATGGTCTTTACAGAATGTTGGCAGGGCTGGGCAGCGAACTTTATCTCTGATGGTGGTGTCTGTTTGGAGGTGGCATCAGTGGCAGAATATGATGCGTTTATGTGGAGTTTGATGGGGTATAAGGTGAGCACCAGGTGGTTCTGTCCTTGTTGCGTTGAGAGGCGTGGCTTCAAGGGTGGTGGTATGTGAAATGGATGTGATGAACTCGAGGGCGCTGTCAACCACGTGGGAAAGCAGGTTGTGATCGTGGAAGAAGACCAACTGGCTCTTTCTGAGGTGTAATTGGTCATCCTGGGAACAGATGTGCTGGAGGTGGAGGAATTGGGAATAAGGAATGGCGTTCTTACACGAGATAGGGTTGGAGGAGATGTAGTCTAGATACATGTGGGAGTCGGTGGGCTTGTAGTCTATGTCTGTAAATAGTCAGTCGCCAGAGTCGGTGATGGAGAGGTCCAGGAAGGTGAGGGAAGTTGCCAAGATGATCCGGATAAATTTGAGGTCGAAGTGGAAGATGTTGGTAAAGTTGTTGAGTTATTCAACCACCTCGTTGGAGCACCAAGTGGCCCCAAACATTCATCAACGTAGCGGAGAAACAGGTGGAGGATGGTGCCTGTGTAATTGCGAAAGATGGACAGTTCCGTGTATCTGACAAACAGACAGGCATAGCTAGGTCCTATGCGGGTGCCCATGGCTACCAGTTTTGATGGAGGAAGTAGGGGAATTGGAAAGAGAAGTTGTTGATTGTGAGGGCCAGTTCAGCCAGGTGGATGAGGATGTCGGTGGAAAGGTACTGGTTGGGATGGTGTGAGATTAAGATATGGAAGGCTTGTAGACTTCTGTCATGGCAGATGGATTTGTACAGGGACTGGATGTCAATGGTGAAGATGATGCGTTGAGGGCCGGGAAAACGAAATTCTTGGAGGAGGTGAAGTGCATGGGGGTGTCACGAATGTAAGTGGGCATTTCCTGAACTAGGGAGAGAGGATTGTGGAGAGGTCGGAAGAGATGATTCGGATGGGACAGGCTCAGGATGAGACAATAGGTCGACTGGGGCAGTCAGGTTTGTGAATCTTAGGAAGGAGGTAGAATCGGGGAGTGCGCGGTTCACGGACAATGAGGTTGAAGGTTGTGGATGGGAGATGCCCAGAGGTGATGAGATTGTGGATGGTCTGGGAGATGATGGTGTGGTGAGGGGAGGAGAGTTTGTGATCGTGGTCTGTAGGAGGAGGTGCCTGCGAGTTGGCACCTGGCTTCAGCTTTGTTCCTCTGCCCGACTCACAAGCCTAATTCCTGATGAATGGCTTATGCCTAAATCGTCCATTCTCCTGCTCCTCAGATGTTGCCTAACCTGCTGTCCTTTTCCAGTACAACACTCTGCACTCATTCATTATTACTGTCTCATTTCACACTCCCAGGTCCATGCTGTCTGTTTGATTCTAATGAGCACTGTTCTCATGAACTGCGACAAAATCTGCCAATCTAAAACAAAAACAGAAATCTCTGTAAATTCACAGGTGTGCTGGCAGCATCTGTGCAGATGAATCACAGTTAACGTTTCACATCCATTGGGTCCGTCTGTCCACAGATGCTGCCAGACGTCCTGAAATATTCCAGAAACGACTGTTTTTGTTTGATTTTCTACATCAGCATTTTTTTCATTTTTGTTTTCTTATTTACTGCAAGTATTATTTGGCTAAAGATTACGTTAAATGTTTTAAATATGACTGTGATGGAACGGCCAGATTCCACCAGCCGGCTCCTTTTATGTGGTTCACGTGACCAATGCCTTTCCACTTGGTCACCGCGCCCTTCAGCTGCACTGCATATAAATTGACAACCTTGTGGCATTGGTAATCAGGAGCGAGATTGATTGAAATTATTGACAACTTAGGATAAACAGATAAAATACGGGATATAAAACGGGAAACTAAAAGGGAAAGAGAGAACAGCGCATGATAATTTCTTGACAAAACTGAAATATAATTGCTCAAGATAAAGAAAGTGCCTTCATCTGCAAACATACCATAATATGAAATGTAATTTTTGGGACAACCAATTCCAACAGATTGCAAAATCTTAGTTTTAAAGTCTTGCTGCAACTGTTTTGGTTTTAATGAATGCACACATGAGACTCAGTGCTGTAATGGTCTCCTAAAATGGAAAAGGAAATCCTTGCCTTCGAGGATACGTGGGGAATGTTCACTGATTCATCCCAGTAATGGCAGGACTGTCCTCAGGAAGCGTATGAGTAAAATCTTTCAATGTTCCATGGAGTTTCGAATGAGTGGTGAAGGGAATGTCTCCATTCACAAATTAATCATTCAGTAGAATTCATTACAGGGGCCCATGAAATGATGAACAAATTGAACAAGAACACGGACATACGACACACAATAGCTACGACCATTACTCTGTGAAAACTGTTGATTTCAGATCCACGGTGGCCTTTGGTGATGGCATTTCCTGTCCTGAACCAGTCTGCACAGGAATGACGGGAGGCACACTATGAAGTATTTGAACTTCAGTCGCCTTTAGAAATAGCTGAGACTGACTCCGGACACGGGGATTTAGAGATGTTGGCCTTACAAACCTTTCAGACATTCCGTGGAAGAATAAAGGAAGTGATAGAAAATTTTCGTCTCCATGGAGACGATGTTCATGAACTGGATGTTTAGTAATTTACCTTATTGGAGTTTATAAATAGAGGCGTCATATTTAAAAAGCAAAGAGTTCATAGTGTAACTGCAAAATCTTTTGGTCATACTCAGTGGGAACATTGTGTGCAATCCTTGTCCTCATTATCCACCAAAAACATGTCAAGAAGTTAGAAAGGGCACAGACACTGTTTCCTGGATGGCAAGATATTACAAAGCTAAGTGACGTTGTTTTCTGAGACATAAAATTATCAGAAAGGATATAAACGGGCTTAAAGAAAAAATGAAGGAGTTTATTCACGAGATTTGGAAATGCTGGAGCAGAAACACGCAAGTTTGATGTAAACAAATGAGATTTTCACATAAATTGGGGACATTCCCTCTTTCCAGTGAATCAATAACTTTCGTTAGAGCTTGAAAACCATTAGTGAATGATTGAGAAAAGTTTGGATGAGAGTTTCTTCCACTCAATAGAGTTATTTAAATCGTGAACGACTTTCCAGAAGTAAAACGTAGAAGCTGACTTCAGAGTGTTTTAAAAGATACACGAACAAACGAACAAGGAGAGAATTTATCATTGAGTGAAAGTCAGTGTGATTGCGTAGCAATTTCGAATTTGTTCACTTCAGATACAAAGACATTTGATGAACACGTACAACTGAATAAAGCTGAGTATAACAAGTTCATGGATTGGTAAGGTGTGGCGTATTATTCAATGTGAAACTCTGTAAATGGAGCTGATGTTGTAAAATAACTGCAGACAGAAGTGATATCCTAATGAGTAGGAATTGAATCGTCACTTGGAGACGCAACACCTACTTTAAAGATTTGACCACATTCACATGATGTTATGTATATTTGGTACATTCTAAACTCCACCCAAGAAATCCACCAAGAAGACTCTGTCCTTTTGTATTGTTAACCCTCTGTACTTCTCTGCAACACGCCATTTAAGATGAAATATGCTCAGATCAAAATTCAGTTCAATACAATATTCAAACGGTCCTATGTGATTTCTGTTTTTATTATTGCAATAACCTTTGTGAGTTTGCAAAAAAACTGTGTAACATGAAACCAGTTCAACATCTATTTTTTCCGGAATTTAACGCAGCGCACTTGGGAAACGTTATCCATCTGCTGAAAAATCACCTTCGGCTCTCTCTCCACACATGTCTGTTCACGTTTTAGGTACTTGCAGGATGTTTGTTGATCAAAAAGTCATTATCCAGAAAAGGTCGTTTCTTAATCCACAAATACGGGTTTTTTCCCATAAACTTGGATTTGCTCAATATCACCTTCTGTCTGTATCCCTCAACCCGACGATAAATTGAAGTTGCTCCATTTGAGGCTCAAAATTACAACTTCGGCACAGCACACCCCACTATACTGGAACAGAGTTACCGTTCATTGGTCACTTTCAGCACAGGAGCAACACATTAATGCTTACCTCCACATTCCTGGTTTTACCTTAACGTTTGGGAAACCGAGTTTCTCTGATTCCATGGCTAGCAACGGGGATTATATGATCATCTTCACCAGTGGTTCTGTCCCCGTGTGAGGAAAGTGGTGAGGTCCTCATTGTAAAGATGGGTAGATTGATGAAATGTACAATTTCATCTTTTGCATTAACTAACCCATGAGCTTTTTATATTGTTTTGCATCTGTAGAAATCTTAAAATCTTCATCTTGAACAGACTCAATGACAGATCTCCATTGTGTCTCTGGCATCGAATTTCATAGTGTAAACTCCCTCTGAATTCTTCCACCGCATTCCGCTGTTTGGGAAGTGTTCATGTTGTGGGATATGCACTTCCCCGTGTGTCACCTGCTGCTCCCAGTATGCGCTCTGACACTGCACTCATTTTCCTTCTGACACTTGCTCACTGTGTTGCTGTGATCATACAGTGACTTGGTGTCGCACGGCCCAGGAAAATGATACAGATCAAGGTTTTTGCATTGTTGAGTTCAATTGTCAGTTTAGCCTTATTTTGGATTTTGAAATTGTCTGTCCTGTACACTAGTGCGTGTCAAAAACATCTGAGCGGAAGTTAGGTGTTCCGAATAATGACATTGGGCACTATGCACTCCTCCAGTCTGGAAAACAATTCCTCACAGGCAATTTAATAAACAATAGACAGCAGGTGCAGGAGTAGGCGATTCTGCCCTTCGAGCCAGCACCACCATTCATTATTATCATGGCTGAACATCCTCAATCTGTATCCTATTCCTGCCTTAGTCCTATAACCCTTGACTCCACGATCCTTCAGAGTTCTATTCAACTCTTTATTGAAAGAAAACCTCCTGCTGTCTCGGGTTCTTCATTCCGTTGACTTCAAATCTTCACAGAATTCAACAGACCTTGTTACATATTCATTTCCTCACATTTGTTCAGATCATTATGTGCATAGTGTGACAGTGGGAGTGCACTTGCCCCACAACCCAGGGGTCAGACCATAGTCTTGGAACCGTACTGTTTTATTTCTCAATTCACCAACACCAGGGAGAAATATCTGCTGCTCTGCATGATTAACGAAATTCAATTATTCATAAGGTCATAGCTTTGCGTGCATCTGTGACGAGGTGGCCGATAGGTTAAGGCGATGGACTGCTAATCCATTGTGCTCTGTACGCGTGGGTTCGAATCCCACTCTAGTCGCTGTCATCAACGGCTTTCAATGGTGTTGTTTTCAGATGATCACGGCTGTCGTATGGAAACTGGGATTCTAATAGTTTTATTTTTATCTGCATTGACGCTATGACAAAAATCTCAAAGAATAGTTTGAGCCTGTTGAATAAACTACATTGCAATGTCGGTTGCATTGGGATAATGAAAAGGAGCGCGATTTTCTTTTTCAAGTCAAGTTGCTGTGAACATTTTTTCGTATGAAAGACATCCAGGAAAATCAAATACTGAGAGCTGCGAAGTGCATGTCATGCAAAGGGATCTTAATGAATGTTTTGTCAGATGAAATCTGGAGGAGGTTGAGTAGAAGTAATTCATCCTGGTGAGAAGAGCACAGCGAGACAGCACAAAATAATGGAGATATTTCAAAATGGGCATGGCGTGTGTTTAGGGGCACTGAGAACTGGCTGTAAATGCACAGTGGAGAATTGCCGCTGTGGGTGCCGTGCATGGGCACGGAGAGACTTACACATTGGTCTCGCCCTCGCCCCTTGCTCTCGCCGTTAATGAAGGCTGGACATAAGGCACAGATAAACAAAAGTGTGAGAAGCAATCTCCCTCACGTTATACACACACTGGATGCATTACATTGAACTATGAACAACTGGAGAAATCAGCATGTTACCTTTCAGGAGTGAAACTAAACTGTGGATCAATAACCGCAGATTCATGCAACATAAACATGAAAAATGATTTAAAATGTAGGGTGTAGGTTTGCTCGCTGAGCTGTAGCTTTGATATCCAGACGTTTCTTTACTTGGCTAGGTAACATCATCATCAGTGGCGACCTCCAAGTGAAGCGAAGCTGTCGTCTCCGGCTTTCTATTTATATCTTTCTCCTCGATGGGGTTCCTGGGGTTTGTGGTGATGTCATTTCCTGTTCGTCTTCTGAGGGGTTGATAGATGGCATCTAGATCTAAGCGTTTGTTTGTGGCATTGTGGTTGGAGTGCCAGGCCTCTAGGAATCCTCTGGCGTGTCTTTGCTTAGCCTGTTCCAGGATAGATCTGTTGTCCCAGTCGAAATAGTGATATTTTTAATCCGTATGTAGGACTACGAAGGAGAGAAGGTCCTGTCTTTTTGTGGCTAGCTGGTGTTCGTGTATCCTGGTGGCTAACTTTCTTCCTGTTTGTCTTACGTAGTGTTGGTGGCAGTCCTTGCATGGAACTTTGTAGATGACGTTGTTTTTGTCCACGGGTTGAACTGTGTCTTTTAAGTTTGTTAGTTTTTGTTTGAGAGTGTTGATGGGTTTGTGTACTACTTGGATTCCGAGGGGTCTTAGTAGTCTGGCTGTCATTTCTGAAACTTCTTTGATGTATGGTAAGGTGGTTAGGGTTTCTGACTGTGTTTGGTCTGCTTGTCGTGGTTTGTTCTTGAGGAATCTGCGGACTGTATTTTTTGAGTATCTGTTCTTCTCGATTACGTTGTAGAGGTGGTTCTCCTCTGTTTTCCGAAATTCGTCTGTGCTGCACTGTGTGGTGGCTCGTTGGAATAGTGTTCTGACACAGCTTTGTTTGTATGTGTTGGGGTGGTTGCTGATGTAGTTAAGTATTTGGTCAGTGTTTGTCAGTTTTCTGTATACGCAGGTTTGTCGTTCTCCATTGTCCTTTCTTTCTACTGTGATGTCGAAGAATGCGAGGTTGTTTCCGGTTTCTTCCTCCTTGGTGAACTTTATGCCTGTGAGGGTGTTGTTGATGATGTTAAATGTCTTTACTATCTTGTTTTGTTTTGTGATGACAAAGGTCATCTACATAGCAGACCCAGATTTTTGGTTTGATTGTTGGTAGGGCTGTTTGTTCTCGTCTTTGCATTACCGCCTCTGCTATGAATCCTGATACCGGAGATCTAATGGGTGTGCCGTTGGTTCGTTTGTAGATATGTTGTTGAAAGTGAAGTCGGTGGTGAGGTACAGGTCCACGAGCTTCATTATGTTTTCGTTGGTAATGTGATTGATGGCTGTTGGTGTGTCTGTGATGGTCTCTTTAAAAGTGTGGTAAGTGTTTCGTTTGCCAGGCCGATGTTGATGGAGGTGAACAGTGCTGTTATGTCGAATGAGATCATTGCTTCTTCTTCCTGTATTTTGGTTTTTTTGATGATTTTTAGGAATTCCTGGGTGGAGTGGATGGAGTGCTGTGACTCTTCTATGAGGCATTTCAGTCTTGTGTATAGTTCTTTGGCCCGTCTGTAAGTTGGTGTTCTGGGTAAAGAGACTATGGGTCTGAGGGGGGCTCCTCGTTTATGGATTTTTGGTAGTCCGGTTCGACTTGGGCAACGCATTGATCCTGGGACAGTCTAAGCAAAGACATGCCAGAGAATTCCCAGAGGCCTGGCACTCCAACCACAACGCCATAAACAAACACATGGATCTAAATGCCATCAACCCCGCAGAAAACGAAAAGGAAATGACATCACCACAAACCTCAGGAACCCCATCCAGGAGAAAGATACAAATAGAAAGCAAGAGACAACAGCTTCGCTTCACTTGGAGGTCGCCACTGATGATGTTACGGAGCCAGATAATGAAACGTCTGGATATCAAACCTACAGCTCAGCGAGCAAACCTACACCCTAAACCTCAACCTGAGCTACAAATCTTCACAAATCTTGCGATTTAAAGTGTCTTTATACGCATATCATTAATAGACTTTTCGTTATAATAACCGTCTGGTTGAAAGAAGAAGACACCACATTTCAAGATGGATGACAACGTTACCAATTTTGTTTTGAAATTGAGATCTATTTGATCATTTTAAACAGTGAACAAGTTCATTTTAAATAATGCAAACCACATTCTCTCACCTGGAATAAAAGTGTGATTTCAATATAAACATTGTCCTTGCTAAGTCGCAGTTACTCAACATGAAAAATAGGATGTAATTTTTATTCAGCTTACATCAATTAGCACCATTATCTTACTTTGGCTTGACTGCAGTATGCACATGCTAAATAAGGTTTAAGAAAGAATGACTTTTCGAAATAATGATTCGGTGGTGACTAAAAATAATATTAGGTTCTCATGATCCGGATATTCCACCAATGGCTCCAGTCGTGGAAATGTTCAGTGGGCAGTATTTCTATGATGGTATAGAAGTATGTGAGCTGCCAGGGATGTGAGCTCCCACTTCATCTGGAGCAGCGTCTTTTGACGTGGACCAGGGAGCATTGTGACATCCGTCTGTGCGTTCCAACCACACCTGGAGCAGCTTCTGTTGACATGGAGCAGCATGGATCATTGGCACATCCGAATGCAAGATCCATCCTCATTTGGAGCAGCTTCAGTTAGCATGGAGCAGGGAGCTTTGCAAGAACCATATGTGAACTCCACTCTCACCTGGATCAGCTTTTAATGACATGTAGCATCAGGGAGCATTGGGACATCAGAGTGATAGATCCAACCTCAACTGGACTTCTTCTATTGACATGGAGGAGGGAACATTGGGATATCAGACTGGGAGCTCCAAGCTCACAAGGACCAGCGTTTAATGACATGTAGCAGCTGGGAGCATTGGGACATCAGAGTGGGAGCTCCAAATTCAAGTGGAGCCGCTTCTATTGACATGGAGCAGCAAGGAGCATTGGAACGTCAGGTTGGGAGCTCCAACATCACCTGGCAAAGCTTGTATTGACATGGAAGAGGAGGGAGGATTAGGACATTAGGCTGGGGGAAAAGTTATTCAACTGTTTTAATCTGAAGTAAAATATGTTTCAACACCTCAGATGTTAATTGATTTATGAAGATTCTTTCCCGGGAAAATAATTAATTCTTTAGATAGTAAAGACAAGTCCTGAAAATATTCAACTCAGGAAAACGCATTGGTACAGAGAGAAATGGGAGTGATGTTTCATGTCTTTGTCTTTTCTTTTCTGGCCGACTCTGCACTCGAATACATTACCGGAAGGACATTTTCACTCATTTCCTTCAAAATACGGACAGGTCATTAACGTCATCTAAAGCTAAAAATTAATGGGAATATGCGCTGTTATGATTAGGCTGGAGTTTACCTCAAATTATGGTGAAAACGCTTCAAAGTCACTTGCAATTTCCAAGATCAGCAGTGACCTCATTGATTGGCTGATCAGATTGTGAATGGTCGTTGTTTTGAGGACAATTTGAAGTGAATCAATGATGGTGATTATCTTTGTTCTTTGTTCACCTTGGGACTGTTCCTGCTATTGCTCATGTCCTTGTTAACACCACAGATCTGCAGCGTGTAAAATCTCAGCTGTGAATCTGGCCAGTGGTACAACCATTCGTATAGCTGGCTACGGATCAGGCAGTTGTAAGTTCGAATTTTACTTTGCGCAAGCGCATTGTGGAGATTCATCACAAATCCAACCTAATCACTTTTGTAATGCTGAGGTTGATAATATTTGAAATTTTCATCTTCACGAGCGAAAATTCTTTCACTGTCTTCGATCAGTTAAACATTACCAAATGCTATCAGAGTAAAAATCACACAGCACCAGATGGTATCGAACAGACATATTTGGAAGCACTAGTGTTCCATTCACTGCTTCTTCATCAGGTATTTGTCAACTGTTGGAATCTAAAATGGCTTTGTGTGATTATTAAATGTATCCACCCCAGTCCAACACCAACACCTCCAAATCATGGGTACCGTCGACACCACGAACGGATCGGTTAAAGTCCAGATGATCTTCCAAAAGATCGTGCATATTGACACATTCACCAAGTTTCTGCAGAAAAACACCCACTTGATGAAGGAGCGGCTCTCCGAAATCTAGTGCTTCCACATAAACTCGCTGGACTCTGCCCTGATATTGTGTAATTTTTAACTTTGTCTACTCAACTCAAACACTGGCACTTCCACATCATAGACAACATCAGTCATGTCCCACTGTTGTCAGAGAAGGCAATCCTGGAATAGCCCAATACATTGCTCATGGGTACGTTTCGTTTTCAGAAACCAACACGCTCAATCGCTGCAGCTCCTGTGTATGAAAAGCACAGAAAAGAAATAGCTGAGACTCAGTTTTGACAATATTTTGAAACTCTTTGGGAAGTGGAATCAAAGGAGAATGAAGGATTAACTGTCCGACTGTGGAGAGAGAGGGAAGGCACTATTCCCTTCTTTGAAGAGCTGGGGTATTGACTGATCTAAGGCATGAAACAGGTTCCTGGTAGAGCTGCGCACTCTGCATCAGGAACAAGAAGTCCTGATTTTCTGAACGGTAATGAAACCCAGGCCACTCAGTTAAAGCGCTGAATACGAACCACTAGACCACCAGGGATGAGGGCAGAAGCCGTTGCACCGTTTCTTCATAACACATTTTTGGAATAATGTCACTGCAGATATGTTTCCCCTCAAAAATGATTGAATTATCGCGTGTTTACAGCACAGATCTGGGTCCCTTCATCTCGTTTCCCAACACTTGGTCTGTAACCTTGTATGCTCTGACGTTTCACCTGAGGGCCAATTTCTCTGGAACGTTTTAATCTCGTAAAACACAATAAGTGGGATTAAAGTTTGAGATGGGAACTGAACCCCATTTTTACCCATAGACTGAAGCACGCAGACACATTTCCCCAAGTGTGTCACAGGCCTCGGGAGAAAACAAGCAGAATTTAAGATTTCACCGACTTGTCTGATGTTGTCCCATTTCAGAGTTCAACACCAATGTCTGGTTACAGCAAAGAAAGGAAGCATTCATCCCCTCCCGTCTCAGTGTTCTTTGCCCATTGTTTCCCCATGACTCTGTAGTTTATACTGCCTCACCTCGTTCTTGCTGCCAAACTTGATCACTGCTCACGCCCGCTATTTCCTGTCCTGCCAAACGGTTTGCCTCAAGTTCTTGGAATGAAAAACAGGAATGGCCTATTTCAAGCACTTTTCTACTTTACAAGGACAGTTTTATCACCACTGAGCAAGCACATTGCCAGCTCAGAGAGAAGGTCTCATCCTTTAGAAACTGAAATGCAAAGATGATTGGACAGCCTCAGTATTGTAAACCAACCAACAAGACCGGAATAGGGCCGAGGAGATCACGCACAGAAGGATGGGAGAATAGAATGGCGAATCTCATGGTGTCCAGGGTGATGTTAACAGAAATCTTCCCTGGTAGTATAGTGATGAGGATTCAGTGATTTCACTGTCATGGCTTGTTAAATGTTAACGTTTACAGTAATCAATATGAAATACTGCCTGATATTTCGAAGCAGAATGATGTTGTGCAGCAGACAGAATCGTTTCCCTGCATGACCTAATAAGAGAGCTCAGAAGAGCCAGGAGGAGACATGAGAGCCAGGAGGAGACATTAGAGATTGTTGGCGGATAGGATCAGGGTTAACCCTAAGGCTTTCCATAGGTATGTCAGGAATAAAAGAATGACGAGAGTTAAATTAGGCCAATCAAGAATAATAGTGGGAAGTTGTGTTTGGAGTCAGAGGAGACATGGGAAACACTAAATAAATATTTTTCGACAGTGTTCATTATATAAAATGAAAATGTTGGCGAGGAAGATACAGAGATACTTGCATCTCGACTCGAAGAGATTGAGGTTCACAAGGAAGAGGTATAAGAAATACTGTAGAGTGTGAAAATAGACAAGTCCTCTGGGCCAGATGGGATCTATCCTAGAATCCTCTAGGAAGCAAATAAAGAGATTGCCGAGCCAGTGCCATTGATCCAGAAATCATCATTATCTACAGGAATAGTGCCTGAGGACTGGAGGATTGCAAATGTGGTTTCCTTGTTCAAGAAGGGTAGTAGAGACAACCCTGGTAATTACAGACCAGTGAGTCTCACTTCAGTTGTTGGTAAAGCGTTGGAAATGATTATAAGAGATAGGATTTATAATCATCTAGAAAAGAATAATCTGGTCAGGTACAGTCAGCATGGTTTTGTAAAGGTCGTGCCTCACGAATCTTATGAGTTTTTTGACAAAGTGACCAAACAGGTAGATGAGAGTAAGCAGGTTGATGTTCTGTATATGGATTTCAGCAAGGTGTTCGAAAAGATTCCCACAGTAGGCTATTATACAAAATGTGGAGGAATGGGATTGTGGGAGACATAGCAGTTTGAATCAGTAATTGGCTCGCTCAAAGAAAACAGAGTATTGTAGTTGATGCAACATGTTCATCTTGGTGTCCACTTACGAGCGGGATTCCGCAAGGGTCGATGTTGGGTCCAGGGTATTCGTCATTTTTATAAATGACCTGGATGAGGGCTTAGAAGGGTGGGTTAGTAAATTTGCGGGCAACACTATGGTCGGTGGAGTTGTGGATAGTGACGAAGGATGTAGTAGGTTGCAGAGAGACATAGATAGGATGCAGAGCTGGGCTGAGAGGTGGCAAATTGAGTTTAATGTGGACAAGTGTGAGGTGATACACTTTGGACGGAGTAATCAGAATGCAAAGTACTGGGCTAATGGTAAGATTCTTGGGAGTGCAGATGAGCAGAGAGATCTCGGTGTCCATGTACACACATCCCTGAAAGTTGCCACCCAGATTGACAGTGTTGTTAAGAAGGAAAACAGTGTTTTGGCTTTTATTAATAGAGGGATTGAGTTCTGGAATCAGAAGGTTATGCTGCAGCTGTACAAAGATCTGGTACTGCCACATTTGAAGTATTGTCAACAGTTCTGGTCCCGCATTATAAGAAGGATGTTGACGCTTTGGAAAGACTGCAGAAGGGATTTTCTAGCATGTTGCCTGGTATGGAAGGAATGTATTATGAGGAAAGACTGAGGGCCTTGAGGCTATCCTCGTTGAAGAGAAGATTGAGAGGTGACTTAATAGAGTCATACAAGATAATCAGTGGTTTAGATAGGGTGGACAGGGAGAGTCTTTTTCCAAGTTTGGGGACGGCAAACACGAGGGTCACAACTTTAAAATGAGGGGAGAAAGGTATAAGACAGATAGAACATAGAACATAGAACATAGAACAATACAGCACAGAACAGGCCCTTCGGCCCACGATGTTGTGCCGCACTTCTATCCTAGATTAAGCGCCCATCCATGTACCTATCCAAATGCTACTTAAAGGTCGCCAATGAATCTGACTCTACCACTCCCTCGGGCAGCGCATTCCATGCCCCCACCACTCTCTGGGTAAAGAACCCACCCCTGACATCTCCCCTATACCTTCCACCCTTCACCTTAAATTTATGTCCCCTTGTAACACTCTGTTGTACCCGGGGAAAAAGTTTCTGACTGTCTACTCTATCTATTCCTCTGATCATCTTATAAACCTCTATCAAGTCACCCCTCATCCTTCGCCGTTCCAACGAGAAAAGGCCGAGAACTCTCAACCTATCCTCGTACGACCTACTCTCCATTCCAGGCAACATCCTGGTAAATCTTCTCTGCACCCTCTCCAAAGCTTCCACATCTTTCCTAAAGTGAGGCGACCAGAACTGCACACAGTACTCCAAATGTGGCCTAACCAAAGTCCTGTACAGCTGCAACATCACCTCACGACTCTTGAATTCCATCCCTCTGCTAATGAACGATAATACTCCATAGGCCTTCTTACAAACTCTATCCACCTGAGTGGCAACCTTCAAAGATCTATGTACATAGACCCCAAGATCCCTCTGTTCCTCCACCTGACCAAGAACCCTACCATTAACCCTGTATTCCGCATTCTTATTTGTTCTTCCAAAATGGATTACCTCACACTTGGCAGGGTTGAACTCCATCTGCCACTCCTCAGCCCAGCTCTGCATCATATCTAAGTCCCTCTGCAGCCGACAACAGCCCTCCTCACTGTCCACAACTCCACCTATCTTTGTATCATCTGCAAATTTACTGACCCACCCTTCGATTCCCTCCTCTAAGTCATTAATAAAAATTACAAACAGCAGAGGACCCAGAACTGATCCCTGCGGAACTCCACTTGTAACTGGACTCCATGCTGAATATTTACCATCTACCACCACTCTCTGACTTCGACCGGTTAGCCAGTTTTCTATCCAATTGGCCAAATTTCCCTCTATCCCATGCCTCCTGACTTTCCGCATAAGCCTACCATGGGGAACCTTATCAAATGCCTTACTAAAATCCATGTACACTACATCCACTGCTCTACCCTCATCCATATGCTTGGTCACCTCCTCGAAGAATTCAATCAGACTTGTAAGGCAAGACCTACCCTTCACAAATCCGTGCTGGCTGTCCCTAATCAAGCAGTGTCTTTCCAGATACTCGTAAATCCTATCCCTCAGTACCCTTTCCATTACTTTGCCTACCATAGAAGTAAGACTAACTGGCCTGTAATTCCCGGGGTTATCCCTATTCCCTTTTTTGAACAGGGGCACAACATTCGCTACTCTCCAGTCCCCTGGTACCACCCCCGTTGCCAGTGAAGACGAGAAGATCATTGCCGACGGTACTGCAATTTCCTCTCTTGCTTCCCACATAATCCTAGGATATATCCCGTCAGGCCCGGGGGACTTGTCTATCCTCAAGTTGTTCAAAATGTCCAACACATCTTCCTTCCTAACAGGTATCTATCTAGCTTATCAGTCCGTTTCACACTCTCCTCTTCAACAATACGGTCCCTCTCGTTCGTAAATACTGAAGAGAAGTACTTGTTCAAGACCTCTCCTATCTCTTCCGACTCAATACACAGTCTCCCACCACTGTCCTTGATCGGACCTACCCTCGTTCTCGTCATTCTCAGGTTTCTCACATACGCACAGAATGCCTTGGGGTTATCCTTGATCCTATCCGCCAAGGATTTTTCATGCCCTCTCTTAGCTCTCCTAATCCCTTTCTTCAGGTCCCTTCTGGCTATCCTGTATCCCTCCACTGCTCTGTCTGAACCTTGTTTCCTCAACCTTATGTAAGCCTCCTTCTTCCTCTTTACTAGACATTCAACCTCCCTCGTCAACCAAGGCTTCCTCACACGACCATTTCTTTCCTGCCTGATCAGTACATACTTATCAAGGACACGTCGTATCTGCTCCTTGAAAAAGTCCCACATTTCCACCACATCCTTCCCTGACAGCCTATGCTCCCAACGTATGCTCCTCAAATCCTGTCTTACAGCATCGTAATTTCCCTTCCCCCAATTGTAAAAACTTCCTTGTTGTGCGCACCTATCTCTCTCCATAACCAAGGTGAAAGTCACAGAATTGTGGTCGCCATCACCAAAATGTTCACCCACTAACAAGCCCACCACTTGTCCCGGTTCGTTACCGAGTACCAAATCCAATATGGCCTCCCCTCTGGTTGGACAATCTACATACTGCGTAAGAAAAGCTTCCTGGACACACTGCACAAACAATGCCCCATCCAATCTACTTGATCTAAAGAGCTTCCAATCAATATTTGGGCAGTTGAAGTCGCCCATGACTACGACCCTGTGGCTTCTGCACCTTTCCAAAATCTGTTTCCCAATCTGTTTCTCCACATCTCTGCTGCTATTGGGGGGCCTATAATAAACACCCAACAAGGTGACTGCACCTTTCCTATTTCTGACTTCAGCCCATACTACCTCCAGAGGCAGATCCCCCTCAAACTTCCTTTCTGCAGCCGTTATACCATTTCTAATTAGCAATGCCACCCCCCCCCCCCCCCTCAGAGGTAGTTTCTTTACTCAGAGAGTAGTTATGACATGGAATGCTTTGCCTGTAACGGTGGTAGATTCGCCAAGATTAAGTGCATTTAAGTCATCATTGGAGAGGCATATGGCTGTACATGGAAGAGTGTAGATGGGATGGGCTTCAGATTAGTATGACAGGGCTGCGCAACATCGATGGCCAAAGGGCCTGTACTGCACTCTCATGTTCTATGTTCTATATGCTACAGTTCCACATCAGCAATGTCATCGGCAATTGCCTGACGTTCAATCAGTTTAAAACAAGAACGGAGGGGTCGTCAGGAAAACGGAAGGGGAATAGTGGTTTGTGAGAGTTAACTACATGCCTCGTGGAGCCAGGTTCAATGTAGATACTGAATATCGGTTTTCCTGTTTACCTTGGTATACTGATCACTTCGGATCAATTGCCCAATATTGTCTGCCCTTTGTGTGCTGTTCTTTGAACATTTCACCTCGGTTCAGTGCTCTGGGGGACCACGCTTTTTTAAAATTTGGCACGTTTTACTCAGGTCTCTTTTGCAGCTTCATATTAAGGCCAACAATTTTAGGAACAAATAGTCACCATTCAGACCACCAAGTCTGTTCCACTATTGAATGGTTTCATATCTGATCTGATAACCTTGAACAGCACTTTCTTGCCTTTCACCATAATGCTTGATGTCTTTGCTGTTTGAAGATCTACCGATCTCAGCCTCATTACACCTAATGACACTTCCTCAACAGGCTTCTGCTCCAAGAAAGTCCACTGATACGGAACTGTCTGAGAGAATAAATGCTTCTTCGTCTCTATTTTAATTGTGAGATCCGCATTCTAATACGAAGTTAAAAATCGCACAACACCAACAGATTTAATGGAAGCAATAGCGTTTGGAGAGCTGCCCCTTCATCAGTTGGCTGTGGAGTACACAGTGGTAAGGTACAGAATTCATAGCGAAAGGTTACAGTGTAATGTCACTGAAATTGTACATTGGAAAAATACCTTGATTGCTTGTTAAGTCTTCCATCTGTTAGAATGACTATGTTAGGTTCATTTCTTTCCTATGTAAATCGAAAAACTTTCTTTTGACAGTTACATTCTCAGGTGGACTTTACCAATTAGTGTCAGCACAGATAATGTGTTGAAGGTGTGAGTCCCTGTGTGCTGCGTCCATGCCATAATGTTTAGACTGACGCTCATCTAAACAAAAACCAACACGCTGCAGGCAAGAATGCCTTAAGACATGGTACATTGGTGAACCTGAGCAGAGGCTACAACAAGGGAATGGGCGCTGCACATCAATCAACAGACAGGTGTACCCCTTCCCAGTTGGAGACCACTTCAGTGATCCAGGACATTCGACCTCGGATCTTCGGGTGACAATCCTCCAAGGCGGGCTTCGGAACAGGCAGCAGCTAAAAGTGCACCCACAGAGACTGACAGCTAAATTCGGTACCCATGGTCATTGGGTTCATGTCGCAGTACAGGTGATCTCATTGCCCTATCTACAAACAGAGACCCTCCTACACACACACACACACATACACACACACACACACACACACACACACACACACACACACACACACACACACACACACACACTTACGTCTGTGGGGTGAATTTGTACTTGCAGAGTTATATTGTACTTTGCTAAAAAAACTGCATGAATCCATGTAAGACTCTGGTAACTCATTTTTATAAATTAGAATCAGTCGAAACATTATGGAACAGACAGCAGCACATGGGGGCAGACACCAGTTGTTGAACTTCACCTGAGAATGAAACTTTCAAATAAAAAAGTTTTGCACTTTACATATGAAAGAAGTGAAGCTAACATGGACATTCTAACAGATCGGAGACTTAGCAAACAATCAAGGTATTTTTCAATGTACAATTTCAGTTACATCACACTGTAAACATATACTATAAATTCTGTGACTTACAACTGTGGACTCCACAATCACCTGATGAATGAGCAGTGGTCCGAAAGCTAGTACTTCCAATTAAACCTGTTGAACTATAACCTGGGGTTGTATGATAATGAAATTTGCATACCCCAGTCCAAACCCGGCATCTCCAAGTCATTCGATACGAGGTGCTCTAGTCACAGAACCAAACTTTCTGCATCCAATTAATTAAATCCTTGAAAATACCTCTATGTTTCCATAAGGATCATTTTGTAGTACTGAGTCTCAGCAGGCAAAGGCAACTGATTTCAGCGTTTCTTCCCATTTGATTTCATCTCCGATATGAAATTCTCACTGACTCTGACAGAACTGCTACTTTTGTTGTTCTGTGATGTCAGGAACTCATGTTCAATTTAAGATTTCCATAAGGAACAACAATATTTTTTTTTGCCCTGACTGGAAATCAACATTGGGAAATAGCAGTGAGACAGCTGCATTTCAGCACGTTCGCACCAAGGACGACATATGCAATGTTGGAACTTTTCTTGATGACTTTGTTTTTGCCTATTTTGTTCAGTTGAAAAATGACAAAAGTTTTTGAGTTTTTAAAAGCATGGCCAATGGTCCTTCAGCCTATTGCATCATCACCAGTTATCAAACATCTGGCTTGTAAACACAGTTTCCAGACGTGACTCATCGCCTGGTGTGTTCTTACATTTCAAGTCTTCGTTAAATTGTTATTCAATTTCTTAAGGGCTTGAGTGGAACAAAAACCATCTCTGTGAACTAACAGTTCGGAAAGACAAACTCTTTCTCGGAGCAATTTGTCAGTTTTCCTCATGATGCTGTGGTAAATGTTTATGCGCTGACATCTGAATTGGTTTACCCTGTTTCTTCCTCAGCTTCCTGGTAATGTTAAAGTTCGATGAATAAAACCTGGAATGAAAGCCTGATCTCAGGAACAGTGGACATGTCTTTAATTTCCTGCAATCCCATTCTTGCATGTCGCTTATACAGGGGATGCTACCATCTTTACCCAATCCTGCCTACTTGTGTCTCCAGGACCTGAACAAAATAGCTGACCCTTTATCCGAGAATGACGACCGTATGGGAAAGCAGGCCATTCGACCCTTCCAGTCGACACCATCCCTCTGAAGCACATCCTATCAGACCCACACTCCATACCTATTCCGTTCCCCTTCATTTCCCATGGCTGATCCCAGTCACCTGCACACCTTCAGACTGTGGGAGGAAACTCAAACAAGCAAAGAGAGACTGTGCAAACTGCACACAGTCACACAAGACTGGGATCGAATCCATGTCTCTCGTGCAGCAAGGCAGCAGCGAATCAGGAAGAACAACAAATGCTGTCCTGACAAGCGACATCCACACCCTGTGGGTATATCAGGAAGAATAAAAACATATTCACAACATGGACAACGGAACTTGCGTCTGCATGGACATGATTTGAACCAATCGTTCATCCTGGGTAGATACAAGGACACCGATATCACAGAGAAACCAGGGCAATGCGGGATTCAATTACATGCTGAAGTGGAAACTCATCTCCTCAGTCAAACTGGGGACAGACTATTCAACAATCCCGTGTGTGGGAAGGGATCAATGAGCAGAAGAACCTCTAGAGTAACCAGCAAGATGAAATATACTTGAAGGAGATCAATTAAACTGTCAATGCTGCTGTTAATCCCAACCAGCTGCCAGTTTCATAGCGTCAAAGTCATAGACTCAAACAGCATGAAAACAGGCCTTTCACTCCTACCAGCTCATACTGAACATAATGACAAACTAAACGAGTCGCATCTGACGGCTCTTGTAACTGCTGAGGGTTAATAATGCCCTTGTGATATTATTACTGCATTGTTAATATGAATGTCCAGATATAATTCTGTGGACACGGGTTCAAACCCTGGCATGGCAGATGCTGGAATTTTATTTAAATAAATACCTAGAGTCTAATGATGATGTTTAATCAGTAGATCTGATTCATTAATGCCTGATAGGGAAGGAAACTGCCATACCTATCTGGTCTGGCTGCTATGTGACTCCAGATCCATAATATCGTGGTTGATTCTGATCTTCGCTCTGGGCAATAAAGTATGTACCAGACATGAATTAATAGCTTTTGTTAATTCCACTGATACTTTCCAATTCATTTATCGATCCAAATATCCTGTAAATATTGTAAATGTACTTTCATTCATCACTGCCTCAGGAAGTGAATGGCACACATAAACCATCCTCTGTTCAAAAAAAGCCTCTCATGTCTTATTTTAAATCCCTCTTTTCACTTTAAACATTTGCCCTCTCGTCTTGAAGTGCCCCTCCTTGGAGAAAAGACAGTTACAGTTAACTCTAGCCGAACTCTCAATAATTTATAAATTTCTATCAGGTCGCCTTTCAAACTCCAGTGCTCGAGTGAAAATATTCTCAGCCTATCCAGCCTTTCGTTATAACACAAACCTTCCCCACTGGCCATACGCTGGTATCCCTGTTCTAAACCTACTCTAGCTGAATAATTTCCTTGCTATTACTGGGCGGCAAGAACTGGACGCAGTTTTCCAGAAGACGCATCACCCAATGTCCTATTCAACTTCAACATAACGTACCAACTCCTACGCTCAAAGGACTGAACAACGAAAGCAAGATGACATTTTTTTAACCATTCTGTCGATATATGAAGCAAACTGGAATGAATTATGTACTTGCATTCCTGGCCTCCGTGTTCCACAACACGATGCAACGCCCGTTCATTAATTGTATAAGCATACTAATATTTGATGTAGCAAAATGCAATACCTTCCATTTATCCAGATTAAACTTCATGTGACATTTTTCAGCCCAAAGACGCAATGGATTAAGATCCTTCTGGAATCTTAGATCACCTTCTTTACAGTCTCCAACTCTGCTGTGCTCTGCAAGCTTAAGAACCATGGCTTCTATGAGTTCTATTGTTTTCTCATATAGGTCAATGATTTATATTTATTTGTCGTGGCCATCATTTAGCAGCTTACAAATCAGGTAACAATTAGTCATGCCGTTAACCATGAGGAAGAAAGCCATAGACTGCAGGGAGATTGGAAACAATTTCCAAGAAAATGTGCTGAAAGGAATTCAATCCAGTGAAGTGGGTGATAAAGAATTTGAGGACGCACAATGAGTAAAGTGTGAATACCGAGTGGTTTAAAGTAATAAAAGAGAAATTGGAGTAGACATTCACGAATGTTTGAAGGTGATTGGACAAGGGATCAAGTGGTCTCGAGGGGTTGGAGATACTTTCTGGTCTTGACCGTAGTTGGGAATATAAGAGCAGGGAAATGATGCTGGAACTTCACCAACGGCCTATTCAAGATCAATGGACAGGGGAATCGGATGGACGGAACTACGTACTGCAGGTGCTGGAAATCAGAATCAAGATTAGAGTGGTGCTGAAGAAGCACAGCAGGTCAGGCAGCATCCGAGTTGCAGAAAAAAATAACGTTTCGGGCAATTGCCCTTCATCAGCAATAAAGCTGGGAGCCTCGTGGGTGGAGAGATAAACGGGAGTACTGGGTCTGGGAAGAATTTAGCTGAGAGTGCAAGAGGTGGATAGAGATGGGGTTAAAGGTGATAGGTCGGAGAAGAGGGTGGAGCGGACAGGTGGAAAGGAAGATACACAGGTGGGACAGGTCAGTAGGCTGGTGCCAAGTTAGAAAGTTGGAACTCGGATAAGGTGGCCGTGGGGAGATGAGGAAACTGGTGAAGACCACGTTAATGCCCTGGGGTTGAGGGTCCCGAGGTGGAAGGTCTGGCGTCTGATGGTGAGGGAATGGGGGTGGAGGAGACCCAGGAACTGCATGTCCTTGGGAGAGTCGGAAGGGGAGGGTGAGCTAATTGATGTTTTTGGTCATGGGGCGTTGGAGTTGAATGTTGTGGGTGCCCTGGAAATGTTCTCTGAAGCGCTCTCCGAGAATCTGTCTGTTGGCCCCAATGTAGAGGAGACCGCATCGCGAGCAACAGATGCAATAAATGACATGTGTGGAAGTGCACATGCACATTTAATGGATGTGGAAGGCTCATTGGAGCCTTGGAAGGATGTGAGAGGGAAGATGTGGGTGCAGGTTTTGCATTTCCTGTGGTGGCAGGGGAAGGTGCCGTGAGGGGAGGGTGGGTCTTTGGAGGGCGTGGAATTGACGAGGTAGTCGTGGTGGAAACAGTCTTTGTGAAAAGTGGATAGGGGTGGGGAGGGAAATATAAATTTCCCTGTCACTGCAGGAATTGCAAAACCTGCACACACATCTACCTCCTCACCTCTGTCCAAGGCTCTAATGGATGCTTCCACATCCATCAAAGTTTCTCCTGCACTTCCACACATGTAATTTCTTGTATACGTTCCTCCCGATGTCGTCTCCTCTCAGTTGGAGAGAGGAGATGTGTTCTCACACAGCATTTCAGAGAATATCTCCAGGATACGTACAAGAATCGACCCCAGTGCCCCATGGCCAAACATTTCAACTCCCCCTCCCACTCTCCCGAGGACATGCAGGTCCTGGGCCTCCTGTATCGCCACTGCCTCACGACCCGATGCCTGGAGGAAGAAAGCCTCATCATCTGGCTCGGGACCCTTCAACCCCATGGCATCAATTTGGACTTCACCCGTTGCCTCATTTCCCCTCCCCCTACCTTACACCAGTTCCCACCTCCCAGCTCAACACCGTCCGCCTGACTTGTCCCACCTGTGCATCTTCATTCCCACCTATCCACTCCACCTACTTCTCTCACATTTCATGTTCACCCCCCGCCTGTATCCACTTACAGCACTCTCAGCTACCTTCTCCCCAGCCCCACCCCCTTCCCATTTATCTCTCCATCCCATGTGCTCCCAGTCTCATTCCTGATGAATGGCTTTTGCCTGAAACGTCCATTTTTCGTGCTCCTCAGATGGTGCCGGACCTGCTGTGCTTCTCCAACACCACTCTAATCTGAAAGGGAGTCTGTTGATTGAGTGGGTTTCTGGATATTTTCCATTGTTGACCACAGGCTGTGGATGATAGCAGAACTTTAGCAACCACCAGTTTAGGGAACAGCTAAAGTACTGAGCACAAGTCTGGTCATGGCATAAATCAACATTATTCTTAAAATTGTCAGATAAAAGATGGAAGGCTGTAGTATGCACCTTTACCCATCAAGACCGTTTCACCAATGAGTTTCTCACTGATTCCTTTCCAAGTCAGGGTGCTATGGGCCTTGGAGGGTAACTTGAAAATGGTGGCGTTTCGTTGCATCTTCCAACCTTGTCCTTATAGTCAGTACAGCTGTTGAGCTTTGAAGGTTGTCAAAAATGCCCGAATTACTTACTCCAGTGCATCTTATAGTTGGTGCACTCTGCTGCAATTGTGCCTTAGTGGTGAAGGGAATGAATATTGCAGGTATTGAAGAGGGTACATTCAAGTGACTGCATTGTCCTGGACGGTGTCCAGTTCCTTAAGTGTTATTGAAGTTTCACCCATCCAGGCAAATGGAGAGAGTTATATTCCACGTCTCATTTGTGCCTTGCAAACGATGTAGGATTCACAGAACAATGAGTTGAGTTTATAAGCAAAAAATGTCTCAAGAACATGTTATTGTTGTCAAAGTGTTTATGTAGCCAGTTTCTATAAGTTTTTTCCCCGAAATAATAGCTCTGTGGACAATTACACGGGGTAATTTGTTTACAGTAAAGTTATTGAATATCAATGAGATATGATTAGATTCTCATTTGTCATAGTGATCATTACTCTATTTCGTCCTTGTGTGGACCAATCTGATTCCAGTCGCTGTCTGATTTCAAGATCCAATTCCCGTCTGTGCTTGAAATTTCAACCGTTTCTTCGCATAAATGTCTCCACCTGCCTTAATAATATATAAGGACGCTAGAGGGGACAGAAGAGATTAATGAACATGTTGTCAACACTGGAGAAAATGGAGCTTCTTGGAATGATTGATTAGGCTGGGATTATTCTTCTTGAAACAAAGGAGAGGGAGGGGAGCTCTATAATCACATAATAACATTTATAAACGCTCAATATTCATGGGATCTTGACAGGGTAGTTACGGGCAGGTGGTTCACCCTCTGGTATGAGGAGAGCACCAGAGGACATGAACTCAGAATTAGATATTGCCTATTTAATTAAGAACTGAGGAGTAATTTCTTTGCTCATGGGCCACTAGATCGGTGGAACTTCATGCCAAAATTGTTGCTGAGGCTGCGTTGTTGCGTATTTTTAAACTGTGCCAGACAGATATTTAAGCAGAAAGACGATGAAGCTTTGTCGAGGCAATGCTGGAGAATGGAGTTGAGGATTATCAGATCAGCCATGAGTTCGTTCAATGGTGGAGCAGACTCGATGGGCTGAATGGCCGACTTCCATTCCAACATCATTTGGTCTAACGCCTTATTTTATTGATACCTTTAGAATTCTGAGGGGATGGAATGAAGTAATAGAAACGGTTTCTCAAACTGATCAGACAGATCAGGAACTAAGCTCATTAGTTCATGAACAGGAAATGTGCTGTGGCCTGGATACAACAAATGGCACTGGGCACACCGAGGATGGGTATGTGCAGATGTTGTGATTGCTAAAGAAAATTGTTAGATCTAATATTGTTGCCAACTTGGTGATCACGCTGGGTGATGGATCGCGGTATGATTCACACAGCAAAAGGTTGTGAAAGAATGAAAGATTCGTTTCATTGGAAAAGTTTTCTGCGGTTCCAATTCAATTGACTGTTAAAAATACTGATCAGAACTTTGTGTGGAGTGTTACATTAAAATTCACAATCCCACTGGATAAACTATTGCACCCGATCTCTCCTTATTTGTTCACCTTTCATTCGATGTAAATTCATAGAAAGTAAAGATGTAATGAAAGGAGAAAAGAAACGTTTGCACTCCTTTTCATTATCCCAATGTAACTTAGAACAGAATCAAATTGCTTTACTTCGACTTTGATGAGGTATCGATTTATCACAAATCTCCGGTGCAATGAAGGGCAAGAGCAAGATTCTCCACGTTAAATGTTGCATTCAATTTTGCTCCGAATTTATTTCAGCTTAAAGAAAATACTGATGAGAAAAACAGAAGGTTGTACTACAAAACAAGATGGCAGTTTTGATGCTCAGTTACTTTGGCAGATTTCAATGGGTATCAAATGAATCCAACATCATGGCGACCGTCCTCCCATGTTTATGGCATGGGATTAAAACAGGAAATCAATCTCCAAGAGACGGGTCACTTCCTATTCATTATGGAATAGCTGTCCTTGACAATAGACAAAATCTGCTCAGATCCATTTATAATGCTTCATGTGGAATATTAATAGAAATCTTTCAAAACTATGAGTTTTTGTTGCTGAATCTTACTCAGCTGCAGACGTTTCCGGTATTTCTTTGCATCTGAAGTCGTCCAAATTAGATATTGTTTCCTCGCACCTTCTACCCCCACACCCTCCTTAACACTTTTACCTGGCCACAGGCTATCTCTCTCCTGGTGAAACTCACTGTTTCTGTGTCTCTAAATGTGCCTTTCAAAATATTTTGGAAACGGATTGTCTGAGTGAAAGAAATTCTGTTCCCATTATTTCTTTGTCCCAAATCGATGGTTTTGAAATCTTGACTTTCAGAAATTTATGATCTTGAAAGAGTGAATTTGCCACATATTTACTCTCTCCAAACCTCAAAAACTCTGGAAAACTTCCATTCGGTTTTTCTTGGTTTAGTTTCAAATTTTCCAAAACACAAATAAATAAAACTCCATCTCCACTAAATGCCGTCAGCATCGTCTCCAATGTCTTAGCAGCCCAGTAAATGTGGCAGTGTCCTCTCTGATAGAATCTCCGATTCCCTCCAATTCAGAAAGTACAGTTCAGTCAATCAGGTCTGTCGGGAGACTCTGAACACCATCTCAACCAGACCTAGCTCCCGTCTCTACCTCCACAGGCCTCTGGCTTGTGATATCAAATAAACCTGCTGGAATAAAACCTGGCATCGTGTGACTGCTGACCTTATCACTGCGTTACCCATGGCTCATTCACTCAACTTACTGAATTCACTCCCTGGACATATCAGCGCAATTTAACATGGCAAATCCACCTAACCTATACACTTAAGAGCAGTGCGAACAACTGAACAAATGTACCATCACATTGAACACTATCTGTATCATTTACACACTGGCAACTCCGCCTAGTGAAAGCAAGCTGCGCCCACCAACCCGAATTCAATGCATCAAAACGCGGTTCTACGCTGTAAAACCTCAGTAGTTCTGCTGGAAATGTCTCTGTGCTCAGATCTGAATGGGTTTATTCTGTTTTCTTCCTCAGATTCCTGCTTTAAATAAACATATCAGTCAGGACCAACTCTATATAATGGTTTTCATTGCTACACAAACACAATGTGCAGTTTGCTGAAGTTACGTGTTTGCACTTTCACTTACACTTTGTCTTCCCAGGAGCTGCAGTCCTTCCCCAGCTGATTCAGACAGCACTGTCCTTCCTGTGACATGTCCCATCGAGAATGGAATGCCAACCATGAATAACCTTCACTGGGGAACAGAGCGGCAGGTTTAAAACATTTGCGATGCCCCCAGCGGAGAATTGAACCCTGTTACAGGGGGGGACACTAACCACGATACTGTCGAGGACAACAACATCGAAGGAGGCCCTTCAGCCTGTTGTGGCCGCACTTGTCAAACACAACTGCTTAACGATCTGAATCAAGTTCCATCGTTTAGCCCAAAATCTTACAGGTTTTGGCATCGCAAATTAACATCTCAATTTTTTTTAAGGTTAGAGTGATTTCCGCTTCTCTGACCCTTTCCTCAAATCTACTCTAACCTTTCTGCCTTTTCCCGAAATCTCTTGGTCCCAGCGTCCCATCCCTCCATCAATAACAAAGGCTTCTTTCAGTCTATCCTATCCATATCCCTCAGCATTTAGTACATCTCAGTCATGTCTTCTCCAATCTCCTCTGCTCGGCGACAAACAACCCCAGTCTGTCCAATCTCTCCTCACAACTGAATCTCTTCAGCCCAGACAATATACCAGTGAATCTCTACTGCACCGTTCCCAGTGCGATCACATCCATGCAGTACTCTGAATTGCAGAACTGCACACAGTAATCTAGCTAGGGCCAAATGAAGATTTTTTTTCCTATTCTGTTACAGTATGAGGGCGTCGCTGGCTCGGCAGTATTGATTGCTATCCATAATTGCACATAATCTAAAAGAGAAATGGGGGGATGGGATCGCAGGAGGGAAGAAGTCTCTGAGAACGCGAGGGGGGGACACGCACACACACAGCGAGGGAGGGACACGCTCACAGACAGCGAGGGAGTGCATTTGGTGCTCTGCCTAACATTCCTTATGACACTGTACTTATTCTGCGAATTTGCTGTGTTCGTCTGTGGCTTGCTGTGATCGTATAGTGGTTAGTACTTTGAATTGTGGCCGCTGCAACCTCGGTTCGAATCCCACTCACGGCAGCAATTGCTCTATGTGTCCCAGACTTTCATGAAACACAAAGGAATCAGTTGTTTTGATTTTCTCCAAGGTGATGTTTTTTTCCTTCAAGCTCTGCTCGCTCACATCTCTGTGTTTCATCTGTCAGAGTTCAAATCCACCCGTTCTCAGAGATTTCTTCCCTCCTACGATCACTAACCGAACTTTCCATCCCATACACCCATTTCATTAATTTGGAGATGCCGGTGTTGAACTATGGAGTACAAAGTTAAAAATGACCCAACACCAGGTTATGATCTTACAGGTTTAATTGAAGCACTAGCTTTCGGAGCGCTGCTCTTTCATCATGTGTTTGCGGAGTCATTTCCTACTTCACTAAGGCATTGCAGAATCTAATACAGACTCTCCCATTGACACCGATCAGTCTGTGTGGCTGGGGTCACTGTTGCTGGGTGAACGTGCCCCAACCCCACCATCGGGACCTGCAGACCATTTGATCCATTTGGTTACCACTGTTGTGAGATCAATCCTCATGTAGCAGCTTTTACTGATATGGACCAGATATTATTGGTGGGGGGGGGGGGGGGGGGGGGGGCGGGCGGTCAGGGTCGGGAAAATGGCACTGGACAGTATCGGGGAAAAGCGACTTCATTGGATAAGATCAGATTCACTGATTTTGTGCAATGCCCGAGCACGATTACCAGAGAACACTGGTCTGTTTATTCAGACACCACGGACTGGGGTTTGACTCAGACCATGCTCGGTGGTAGAATTGGGATTCAATAAATATCTGGAATTACGAATCTAATAACTCCTATAAATCCACGCCCAATTGTTGAAAATACCAAAACCATCTGACGTCATTTAAGGAATGTAACTGCCATTCTTACCTGCTCCGGCCTCCATGTGACTCCACACTCACTACAAATGGTTGAGTTTGAAATGCCCGCTCTGCAATTAGGGATACCAATCAATACTGCCGAGCCAGCGACGCCCTCATACTGTAACAGAATAGAAAAAAAGTTCATTCGCCCTAGCTAGATTACTGTGTGCAGTTCTCCAATTCAGAGTACTGCATGGATGTGATCGCACTGGGAACGTTGCAGGAGAGATTCACTGGGATATTGTCTGGGCTGAAGAGTTTCAGTTGTGAGGAGAGATTGGACAGACTGGGGATGTTTGTCACCGAGCAGAGGAGATTGAAGAAGACATGACTGAGATGTACTAAATACTGAGGGATATGGACAGGATAGACTGAAAGAAGCGTTTTTTATTGATGGAGAGATTGAACACTGGGGCCAGGAGATTTCGGGAAAAGGCAGAAAGGTTTGAGCAGATTTGAGGAAAGGGTCAGAGAGGCGGAAATTATTCTAACCTTAAAACAAAATTGAGATGTTAATTTGTGATGCCAAAACATGTAAGATTATGGACTAAACGATGGAATACTTGATTCAGCTCGTTAAGCAGTTGTGTTTGACAAGTGCAGCCACAACAGGCTGAAGGGCGTCCTTCGATGTTGTTGTCCTCCACAGTATCGTGGTTAGTGGCCCCTCCTGTCACAGGGCTCAATTGTCCGCTGGGGGCATCGTAAAGGTTTTAAACCTGTCGCTCTCTTCCCCAGTGAAGGTTTTTAATGCCTGGCCTTGCATTCTCGATGGGACATGACTCAGGAAGGACAGTGCTGTCTGAATCAGCGTGGGGAAGGTCTGCAGCTCCTGGGGAGAGAGAGTGTCAGTGACAGTGCAAACACGTAACTTCAGCAAACTGCACATTGTGTTTGTGTTGCAATGAAAATCATTATATAGAGTTGTTCCTGATTGATATGTTTATTTAAAGCAGGAATCTGAGGAAGAAAAGAGCAAACCCATTCAGACCTGAGTGCAGAATCGTTTCTAGTAGAACTACTGAGGTTGTCCAGCGCAGGACCGCGCTTGTATGCATTGAATTCGGGTTGATGGGCGCAGCTTGCTTTCACTCGCTGAGTTACCAGTGTGTAAATGATACAGATTGTGTTCAATGTGATGGTTCATTTGCTCATTGGTTTGAACTGCTGTTAAGTCTGTAGGTTTGGTAGATTGGTCATGTTAAATTGCGCTGATGTGTCCGGGGAATGAATTCAGTAAGTTAAGTGAATTAGCCATGGGTAACGCAGTGATAAGGTCAGCAGTCACACGTTGCTAGGTTTTATTCCAACAGGTTTATTTGAAATCACAAGCCAGAGGCCTGCGGGGATAGAGACGGGAGCTAGGTCTGGTTGAGATGCTGTTCAGAGTCTCCCGACAGACTCGATTGGCTGAATTGCACTTTCTGCATTGTAGGGGGAATCTGTGATTCTATCAGAGAGGACACTGTCAGCGTTTACTGGCCCGTTAAGACATTAGAGACGATGCTGACGGCATTTAGAGGGGATGGAAATTTAATTTTTTTTTGGAAAACTTGACACTGAACCAAGGAAAACCGAATGGAAGATTTCCAGAGTATTTGAGGTTTGGAGTGAGTAAAGATGTGGTAAATTCACTCTTTCAATTTCGTATATTTCTGAACGTCAGGCTTTCAAAACTATCGATGTAGCACAAATAAATGATGGGAGCAGAATTTCTGTCACTCAGAGAATCCGTTTCCAAAATATTTAGAAAGGCACATTTAGAGACACACAAGCAGTGAGTTTCACCAGGAGAGAGACAGCCTGTGGCCAGGTAAAAGAGTAAAAGTGGGGTGTGGGGGGGAGAAGATGTGAGGAAACAATATCTAATTTGGACGACTTCAGATGCAAAGAAATATCGGAAACGTCTGCAGCTGAGTAAGATTCAGCAAAAAAAACCTCAAAGTTTTGAAAGATTGCTATTAATTTTCCACATGAAGCATTATAAATGGAACTGAGCAGATTTGGTATATTGTCAAGGAAAGCTATTCCATATTGAATAGGAATTGACCCGTCTCTTAGAGATCGATTTCCTGCTTTAATCGCATGCCTTAAAGGTGGGAGGACAATCACCATGATGTTGGGTTCATTTGACACCCACTAAAATCTGCCAAAGTAACTGAGCATTCAAAACTGGCACCTTGTTTTGTAGTTTAACCATCTGTTTTTCTCATCAGTATTTTCTTTAAGCTGAAATAAATTCGGAGCAAAATTGAATGCAACATTTTACGTTTCAATCACATAAATCCAATTCACTTCCGATCATTGGAATGGACAGAGTGAAGTTGCAGCAAAATTAATAAAATGAAACGAACAACACTGCATTTCCGGGAATTTTACCCAGTTCAGGTTCAGCCATATGAGGAAGACCATCGAGCTAAAACATCACCTTCACTTCTCTCTCCATATATACTTCTTCACGAGAGAGAGAAACTGTCTGAAGAAATTATGCGTCAAGACGAAATGTGCATGTGAATATTACGGGAACTTCATGTTTGCTGGGTCATTCTGAGAGAGTTCCGACTCGAAATAAATCAAGGACAAGGTATTCCTTCCAAGGACGAGGTCAATCCCTTGGATTTTGCTGGTATTATTATTCTGCTGAAAGCAGAAACATAATGGTGTGGAATCGATTCCGCTCAGGGAATTTCTTATCCGCTTGGTGCACCATATGTGATCTTGACGGGGTTATATGTGAACCCCTTTGCATTGGGCTGAAGTCTACCAGGGTTTCAGGTGACGGTTTGCTCTTCCATTGTGCTGGTGTGGATTTGAATCCTACTCTGGCTGTTACTTCTATGAAACGCAGCTGTGGTTTCCCTTTGTGCCTCGCATCTTTAGGATACTTTGGACGGAGAATCTTCCTCTTGCCCTTCATTGCACCGGAGAATTGTGATAAATCGATACCTCATCAAAGTCGAAGTAGAGCAATTTGGTTATGTTGTAAGTTACATTGGGATAATGAAAAGCAGGGCAAACGTTTCTATTCTCCTTTCATTCCATCTTGACTTTCTATGAATTTTCATTGAATGAAAGGGGAACAAATAAGGAGAGATCGGGTGCAATAGTTTGTCCAGTGGGATTGTGAATTTTAATGTAATACTCCACACAAAGTTCTGATCAGTATTTTAAACAGTCAATTGAATTGGAACCGCAGAAAGGTTTTCCAATGAAACGAATCTTTCATTCTTTCACAACCTTTTGCTGTGTGAATCATACCACGATCCATCATCCAGCGTGATCACCAAGTTGGCAACAATATTAGATCTAACAATTTACTTTCGCAATCACAACATCTGCACATACCCATCTGCAGTGTGCCCAGTTCCACTTGTTGTATCCAGGCCACAGCACCTTTCTTATTCATGAACTTATGAGCTTAGTTCCTGATCTGTCTGATCAGTTTGAGAAACCTTTACTATCACTTCATCCCATCCTTTCAGAATTCTAAAGATATCAATAAAATAAGGCGTTAGACCAAATGATGTAGGATTGGAAGTCGGCCATTCAGCCCATCGAGTCTGCTCCACCATTCAACGAACTAATGGCTGCTCTGATAATCCTCAACTCCATTCTCCAGCATTGCCTCGACAAAGCTTCATCGCCTTTCTGGTTAAATATCTGTCTTGCTCAGTTTGACAATACAAAACAACTCAGCCTCAACAACAATTTCGGCAAGGAGTTCTACCGATTCATTAGCCCCTGAGCAAAGAAATTCCCCCTCATTTCTGAATTAAATCGGCAATATCTAATTCTGAGTTCATGTTCTCTGGTGCTCTCCTCATACCAGAGGGTGAAACACCAGCCCGTAACTACCCTGTCAATGAATATTGAACGTTTATAAATGTTATTATGTGATTGTAGAGCTCCCCTCCCTCCCCTTTGTTTCAAGGAGAATAATCCCAGCCTAACCAATCATTCCAAGAAGCTACATTTTCTCCAGTGTTGGCAACATGTCCGTAACTTTCTGCTGTCCCCTCTAGCGTCCTTACATATTATTATGGCAGGTGGAGATATTTATGCGAAGAAACGGTTGAAATTTCAAGCACAGACGGGAATTGGATCTTGAAATCAGACAGCGACTGGAATCAGATTGGTCCACACAAGGACGAAATAGAGTAATGATCACTCTGACAAATGAGAATCTAATCATATCTCATTGACATTCAATAACTTTACTGTAAACAAATTAACCCGTGTAATTGTCCACAGAGCTATTATTTCGGGGGGAAAACTTATAGAAACTGGCTACATAAACACTTTGACAACAACAACATGTTCTTGAGACATTTTTTATTATAAACTCAACTCATTCTTCCGTGGATCCTACATCGTTTGCAAGGCACAAATGAGACGTGAAATATAACTCTCTCCATTTGCCTGGATGGGTGTAACTTCAATAACACTTAAGGAACTGGACACCGTCCACGACAATGCAGTCACTTGAGTGTACCCTCTTCAACACCTGCAATATTCATTCCCTTCACCGCTAAGGCACAATTGCAGAAAGGTGCACCAACGATAAGATGCACAGGAGTAAGTAATTCGGGCATTTTTGACAGCGTTCAAAGCTCAACAGCTGTACTGACTATAAAGACAAGGTTGGAAGATGCAACGAAACGCCACCATTTTCAAGTTTCCCTCCAAGGCCCATAGCACCCTGACTTGGAAAGAAATCAGTGAAAAACTCATTAGTGATACGGCCTTGATGGGCAAAGTTGCATATTTCAGCCTTCCATCTTTTATCTTACACTTTTAAGAAAAATGTTGATTTATGCCGTGACCAGACTTGTGCCCAGTCCTTTCGCGGTTCCTAAACTGGTGGTTGCTAAAGTTCTACTATCATCCACAGCCTGTGGTCAACAATAGAAAAAATCTTAAAATCCTCTCAATCAACTGACTCCCCTCAAGATTAGAGTGGCGTTAGAGAAGTACAGCAGGTCCGGCAGCATCTGAGCAGGAGGAAAAATGGACGTTTCAGACAAAAGCCCTTCATCAGGAATGAGACTGGGAGCACATGTGATGGAGAGAGAAATGGGAAGCGGGTGGGGCTGCGGAAAAGGTAGCTGAGAGTGCTGTATGTGGATACAGGCAGGGGGTGAACATGATATGTGAGAGAAGTAGGTGGAGTGGATAGGTGGGAATGAAGATGCACAGGTGGGACAAGTCAGGCGGACGGTGTTGAGCTGGAAGTTGGGAACTGGGGTAAGGTAGGGGGAGGGGAAATGAGGCAATGGGTGAAGTCCAAATTGATGCCATGGGGTTGAAGGGTCCCGAGGCAGATGATGAGGCTTTCTTCCTCCAGGCATCGGGTCGTGACGCAGTGGCGATACAGGAGGCCCAGGACCTTCATGTTCTCGGGAGAATGGGAGGAGGAGTTGAAATGTTTGGCCATGGGGCACTGGGGTTGATTCTTGCAGGTATCCTGGAGATATTCTCTGAAGTGTTGTATCAGAACACATCTCCTCTCTCCAACTTAGAGAAGACCGTATCGGGCGGAAGGTATACAAGAAATGGCATGTGTGGAAGTGCAGGAGAAACTTTGATGGACGTGGAAGCCTCCATTAGAGCCTTGGACAGAGGTGAGGAGGTGGATGTGGGTGCAGGTTTTGCAATTCCTGCAGTGACAGGGAAATTTATATTTCCGTCCCCACCCGGATCCACTTTTCACAAAGACTCTTTCCTCCACGACTACCTAGTCAAGTCCACGCCCTCCAAAAACCCACCCTCCCCTCACGGCACCTTCCAATGCCACCACAGGAATTGCAAAACCTGCACCCACATCTTCCCTCTCACATCCTTCCAAGGCTCCAATGAGCCTTCCAAATCCATCAAATGTCCCTGTGCACTTCCACACATGTCATTTATTGCATCTGTTGCTCGCGATGCTGTCTCTTCTACATTGGCGCTAACAGACACATTCTCAGAGACCGCTTCAGAGAACATTTCCAGGGAACCCGCAACATTCAACTCCAACGCCCCATGACCAAAAACATCAATTACCACGTCCACCGACTCAACCAAGGACATGCAGTTCCTGGGTCTCCTCCACTGCCATATTCTCACCACCAGACGCTAGATCTTCCACCTCGGGACCCTCAACCCCAGGGCATTAACGTGGTCTTCACCAGTATCCTCATCTCTCCATGGCCACCTTATCCGAGTTCCAACTTTCTAACTTGCCACCATCCTACTGACCTGTCCCACTTGTCCATCTTCCTTTCCACCGATCCGCTCCACCCTCTTCTCCGATCTAACACCTTTAACCACATCTCTATCCACCTCTTGCACTCTCAGCAAAATTCTTCCCAGACCCAGTCCTCCCGTTTATCGCTCCACCCACGAGGCTTCCAGCTTTTTTTCCTGATGAAGGGCGTTTGCCGAAACGTTATTTTTTTCTGCAACTCGGATGCTGCCTGACCTGCTGTGCTTCTTCAGCACCACTCTCATCTTGATTCTGATTTCCAGCACCTGCAGTACGCACTTCCGTCCATCCGATTCCCCTGTCTATTGATCTTGAATAGGCCGTTGCTGAAGTTCCAGCATCATTTCCCTGCTCTTATATTCCCACCTGCGGTCAAGACCAGAAAGTATCTCCAACCCATCGAGACCACTTGATCCCTTGTCCAATCACCTTCAAACATTCGTGAATGCCTACTCCAATTTCTCTTTTGACCTGTTAACAGTCACACTTTTATCATTGTTCCTCCCCAAATTCATTATCACCCACTTCACTGGATTGAATTCCTTTCAGCACGTTTTCTTGCAAATTGTTTCCATTCTCCCTGCAGTCTATGGCTTTCTTCCTCATGGTTAACGACATGAGTAATTGCCACATGATTTGCAAACTGCGAAATGATGGCCACGACAAATAATTAAAAATCGTTGACTAATATGAGAAAACAATAGAACTCATAGAAGCCATGGTTCATAAGCTTGCAGAGGACAGCAGAATTGGAGACTGTAAAGAAGGTGATCTAAGATTCCAGAAGGATCTTAATCCATTGCGTCTTTGGGCTGAAGAATGTCACATGAAGTTCAATCTGGATAAATGGAAGGTATTGCATTTTGCTACATCAAATTTTAGTAGGGCTTATACAATTAATGATCGGGCATTGCATCGTGTTGTGGAACACGGAAGCCAGGAATGCAAGTACATAATTCATTTTAGTTTGCTTCATATATCGACAGAATGGTTTAAAAAAAGTCATCTTGCCTTCGTTGTTCAGTCCTTTGAGGGTAGGAGTTCGTACGTTATGTTGAAGTTGAATAGGACATTGGGTGATGAGTCTTCTGGAATACTGTGTCCTGTTCTTGCCGCCCAGTTCTTGCCGCCCAGTAATAGCAAGGAAATTATTCAGCTGGAGTAGGTTTAGAACAGGTACACCAGCATATGGCTAGTGGGGAAGGTTTGTGTTATAACGAAAGGCTGGATAGGCTGAGACTACTTTCACTCGAGCACTGGAGTTTGAAAGGCGACCTGATAGAAATTTATAAATAATTGAGAGTTCGGCTAGAGTTAACTGTAACTGTCTTTTCTCCAAGGAGGGGCACTTCAAGACGAGAGGGCAAATGTTTAAAGTGAAAAGAGGGATTTAAAATAAGACATGAGAGGCTTTTTTTGAACAGAGGATGGTTTATGTGTGCAATTCACTTCCTGAGGCAGTGATGAATGAAAGTACATTTACAATATTTACAGGATATTTGGATTGATAAATGAATTGGATAAAAGCTATTCATTCATACCTAGTACATAATTTATTGCCCAGAGAGAAGTTCAGAATCAATCACGATATTATGGATCTGGAGTCAAATACCAGCCAGACCAGATAGGTATGGGAGTTTCCTTCCCTATCAGGCATTAGTGAATCAGATCTACTGATTCAACATCAACATTAGACTCTAGGTATTTATTTAAATAAAATTCCAGCATCTGCCATGCCAGGGTTTGAACCTGTGTCCACAGAATTATATCTGAACATTCATATTAACAATGCAGTAATAATATCACAAAGGCATTACTAGCCCTCAGTAATTACAGGAGCAGTCAGATGCCACTCGTTTAGTTTGACATTATGTACAGTATGAGCTGGTAGGAGTGAAAGGCCTGTTTTCATGCTGCGTGAGTCTTTGAATTTGACGCTATGAAACCGGAAGCTGGTTGGGATTAACAGCAGCATTGACAGTTTAATTGATCTCCTTCTGGGATATGTAATCTTTCTGGTTACTCTGGAGTTTTTATTGCTCATTGAGCCCTCCCAACACACGGGACTGTTGAATAGTCTGTCCCCAGTTTGGCTGAGTAAATGTGTTTCAACTGCAGCAGGTAATTGAATCCCGCATTGCCCTGGTTTCTGTGATATCGGTGTCTTTGTATCTACCCAGGATAAACGATTGGTTCAAATCATGTCCACGCAGAAGCAAGTCCCGTTGTCTATATTGTGAATATGTTTGTATTCTTCCCGATATACCCACAGGGTGTGGATGTCGCTGGTCAGGACAGCATTTGTTGTTCATCCTGATTCGCTGCTGTCTCGCTGCACGAGAGACATGGATTCTATCCCAGTCTGGTATGACTGTGTGCAGTTTGCATATTCCCTCTTTGCTTGTGTGAGTTTCCTCCTGCAGTCTGAAGTTGTGCATGTCTGGGATCAGCCATGGGAAATGAAGGGGAAGGGAATAGGTATGCAGTGGAGGTCTGATAAGATGTGCTTCATGGGATGGTGTCGACTGGAAGGGCCGAATGACCTGCTTTCCCACACGGTCTTCATTCTCAGATAAGGGACAGCTATTTTGTTCAGGTCCTGGAGACACAAGTAGGCAGGATTGGGTAAAGATGGTAGCATCCCCTGTATAAGTGACATGCATGAATGGGATTGCAGGAAATTAAAGGCATGTTCTCTGTTCCTGAGATCAGGCTTCCATTCCAGGTTTTATTCATCGAACTTTAACATTACCAGTTCCGTGTCTGAGTCCCCAAGGATGACGAATTTATTATATAACCACAACACCACATTCTCCAGGTTGCAGTATTTATTGGGTACAAGAAGCTGATTCTGAGCTGATGCGAACAAAAGCAGATGCCAATGTCAAAACCACTGATCCAAACAGGAAAGTGAAATTTCGAACCTTGCCACCCCAAAGGTAAAGTCTCCACACGCTTTAGATGCGCCAATCGGCTGTCTCAGCAACATGTACTGTTTATGGTCAAAATATTATAAATGGGGGCAAGTATTCCCTTCCGCCCCGCTTTTGACCAGAAGCTGTCCCCAACCTCGGAAATACATGCTCCTCTCTCCTGTCATTCCATCCCAGTTTCCAATTGGATCTTCGTGCATGCTTCACACAGTTTCTCTGATTCCGGTTCTGGAACTGAGATTATGTGTGATTGCATGCAGCAGTTGGTCCCGCCTTGTGTGGGCAAAGTGATGAAGTAGCCGATGTTCAACTATAATGCTATTGAAGCATACGTTTCAACAATATTCTGCACTCTCCCAAACTCTTTGGAGAGTTTCATTAATCCCATTCTCCTGTACTCTCATTCATGGAATCTCCACAGTCTCTGGGGACGCTAAAGTTAAAGATTCGGTTCATTCTGCGTTCCCACATGCCTGTCGCTAAGTCCTGATATTGTACATTCTTCCTGACATTTCCTCTGCTACCATCCTGGTTGCAGTTTACAAGTGTGGTCTATGGAGTGCTGTAACCGTTTAGTAGTTCGTATTCTGCGTTGTGATTGCAGCGACCTCTGCTCGAATCCACATCATTGCGGTCAGTTCTCTCAAAGTTTTAATTTTGGTAAAACACGGACAGAAATTAAACGTTTTTACAAAATAATATTCTCCGAGGTGATGATTTGTTTTCCATCGAATTTTGTTCTCTGATATTTCTGCGTTTCATGTATCAGGATTTAAACCCAAAAGTTCTCGAAGATGTCTCTCCCTCGCACTCTCCCTAACTCTCTTTTCCGTCCGTCGTCCCATTTGACTGAGACATTGCACAATCTAACATACACTTGCACGTTGATGCCATCCGGTCTGTGCCATTGCACTCACTGTTGCCCCAATCTCTTCATTGGCATCTTCAAATCATTCGATCCATTTGGATATCGTGGCTGTGAGATCAATTCTCTTTTAGCAGCTTTTACTGACATGGACCAGAGATTATTGGAGCGTGAGGCTCAATAAAAGGGATAGGGAATAACCGGGGAAAAGAAACTCTATTGCTAAAGATCCCCCTTGAGGGCTTTCTGCGATAGCCTAGTGGTAGAATCACTGGATTTTTAACACATCAAAGCCAGGTAATGTTCTGTGGAGACGCGTTGGATTCCCACCACACCACGACGATGATAGTATATGAATGCAATAATTGCCTAGAATTAAGAATACGTTGTCTGAAAAACCCATCTGTTTCACTGACGTCAATGAGGGAAGGAAACTAGCGTCTTTATCTGGTCTGGCGTCCACGTGACTCCATTCCGGAAGGCAATAAAAGCTCAGAGCCACTCCCGATGCTGTTACAGAATGGAAATATGTTCATTCGGCTCAGTGCTAGAATTGTCCAGGGATGAGATCGCACTGGGAAAGTTGCAGGAGAGATTGACTCGGATAGTGTCTAGGCTGAAGAGTTTCAGTCATGAAGGGAGACAGGACAATCTGGGATTGTTTGTCACCGTGCAGAGGAGTTTGTGAGGGGTATAGATAAGGTAGACTGAAAGAAGCGTTTCCCATCGATGAAAAGAACGATCACAGGGGACCAGAAATTTAATGAGAAAGACAGAAACGTTTAAGTATCTGTAGAAAAGCGGTATAGGCCAGAAATTGTACATTGACAAAACCTTGATTGTTTGCTAAGTCTCCGATCTGTTAGAATGACCATGTTAGCATCACTTCTTTCATATGTAAAGTGCAAAACTTTTTTTAATTTAAAGTTTCATTCTCAGGTGAAGTTTAACAACTGGTGTCTGCCCCCCTGTGCTGCTGTCTGTTCCATAATGTTTAGACTGATTCTAATTTATGAAAATGAGTTACCAGAGACTGACATGAATTCATCCAGTTTTTGAGCAAAGTACAATGTAACTCTGCAAGTACAAATTCACCCCACAGACGTATATGTGTGTGTGTGTATGTGTCTGCGTGTCTGTGTGTGTGCGTGTGTGTGTGTGTGTGTGTGTGTGTGTGTGTGCGTGTGTGTGTGTGTGTGTGTGTGTGTGTGTGTGTGTAGGAGGGTCTCTGTTTGTAGATAGGGCAATGGGATCACCTGTACTGTGACATGAACCCAATGATCATGGGTACGGAATTTAGTTATCAGTCTCTGCGGGGGCACTTTTAGCTGCTGCCTGTTCCGAAGAACGCCTTGGAGGATTGTCACCCGAAGATCAAAGGTCGAATGTCCTGGATCACTGAAGTGCTCTCCAACTGGGAAGAGGCACACCTGTCTGTTGATTGATGTGCAGCGCCCATTCCGTTGTTGTCGCCTCTGCTCAGCTTCACCAATGTACCATGTCTTAAGGCATCGTTGCCTGCAGCGTGTTGTTTTTTTTTAGATTAGCGTCAGTCTAAACATTATGGCATGGACGCAGCACACAGGGTCTCACACCTTCAACATATTACCTGTGCTAACACTAATTGGTAAAGTCCACCTGAGAATGTTACTGTCAAAAGAAATTTTTTCGATTTACATAAGAAAGAAATGAACCTAACATAGTCATTCTAACAGATGGAAGACTTAACAAGCAATCAAGGTATTTTTCCAATGTATAATTTCAGTGACATTACACTGTAACCTTTAGCTATAAATTCTGTACCTTACCACTGTGTACTCCACAGCCACCTGATGAAGGAGCAGCTCTCCAAACGCTATTGCTTCCATTAAACCAGTTGGACTATGACCTGGTGTTGTGCGATTTTTAACTTCGTATTAGAATGCGGATCTCACAATTAAAATAGAGACGAAGAAGCATTTATTCTCTCAGACAGTTCTGTTTCAGTGGACTTTCTTGTAGCAGACCGCTGTTGAGGAAGTGTCATTAGGTGTAATGAGGCTGAGATCGGCAGATCTTCAAACAGCAAAGACATCAAGCATTATGGCGAAAGCCAAGAAAGTGCAGTTCAAGGTTATCAGATCAGATATGAAACCATTCAATAGTGGAACAGACTTGATGGTCTGAATGGTGTTTATCTGTTCCTAAAATTGTTGGCCTTAATATGAAGCTGCAAAACCGACCTGAGTAAAATGTTTAAAATTTAAAAAAGCGTGTTCCCCCGGAGCACTGAACCGAGGTGAAATATACAAAGAACAGCACACAAAGAGCAGACAATATTGGGTCATTGATCCGTAGTGATCAGTATACCAAGGTAAACAGGAAAAGCGATATTCATTATCTACATTGAACCTGGCTCCACGAGGCATGTAGTTAACTCTCACAAACCACTATTCCCCTTCCGTTTTCCTGACGCCCCGTCCGTTCTTGTTTTAAACTGATTGAACGTCAGGCAATTGCAGATGACATTGCTGATGTGGATCTGCAGCATATAGAACATTAGAGCGTAGTACAGGCCCTTCGGCCCTCGATGTTGTGCCGCCCTGTCATACTAATCTGAAGCCCATCCCATCTACACTATTCCATGTACGTCCATATGCCTCTCCAATGACGACTTAAATGCACTTAATCTTGGCGAATCTACCACCGTTACAGGCAAAGCATTCCATGCCCTAACTACTCTCTGAGTAAAGAAACTACCTCTGACTTCTGTCTTGTACCTACCTCCCCTCACTTTAAAGATATGACCCTCGTGTTTGCCGTCCCCATACTTGGAAAATGACTCTCCCTGTTCACCCTATCTTAACCTCTGATTATCTTGTATGCCTCTTTTTAGTCACCTTTCAGTCTTCTCTCAAACGAGGACAGCCTCAAGGCCCTCAGTCTTTCCTCGTAATACGTTCCTTCGATATCAGGCAACATGCTAGAAAATTCCCTCTGCACCCTTTCCAAAGCATCAACATCCTTCTTATAATGCGGTGACCAGAACTGTTGACAACACTTCAAATGTGGCCGTACCAGATCTTTGTACAGCTGCAGCATAACCTTCTGATTCCAGAACTCAATCCCTCTATTAATAAAGGCCAAATCACTGTTTTCCTTCTTAACAACCCTGTCAATCTGGGTGGCAACTTTCAGGGATCTGTGTACATGGACACCGAGATCTCTCTGCTCATCTGCACTACCAATAATCTTACCATTAGCCCAGTACTTTGCATTCCGATTACTCCGTCCAAAGTATATCACCTCACACCTGTCCACATTCAACTCCATTTGCCACCACTCAGCCCAGCTCTGCATCCTATCTATGTCTCTCTGCAACCTACGACATCCTTCGTCACTGTGCACAACTCCACCGACCGTAATGTTGTCCGCAAATTTACTAACCCACCCTTCTAAGCCCTCATCCAGGTCATTTATAAAAATGACGAATAGCCCTGGACCCCACAGCGATCCTTGCGGAATCCCGCTAGTAACTGGACACCAAGATGAACATATTGCATCAACTACAACACTCTGTTTTCTTTCAGCAAGTCAATTACTGATCCAACCTGCTATGTCTCCCACAATTCCATTCCTCCGTATTTTGTATAATAGCCGACTGTGGGGAACCTTATCGAAAACCTTGCTGAAATCCATGTGCAGCACATCAACCTGCTTACTCTCATCCACCTGCTTGGTCACTTTGTCAAAAAACCCATAAGATTCGTTAGGCACGACCTTCCCTTTACAAAGCCGTGTTGACTGTCCCTGATCAGAATATTCTTTTCTAGATGATTATAAATCCTATCTCTTAGAACCTTTTCCAACGCTTTACCAACAACTGAAGTGAGACTCACTGGTCTGTAATTACCAGGGTTGTCTCCACTACCCTTCTTGACAAGGGAACCACATTTGCTATGCTCCAGTCCTCAGGCACTATTCCTGTAGACAATAATGATTCCTAGATCAATGGCACAGGCTCGGCAATCTCTTCCTTTGCTTCCCAGAGGATCCTAGAATAGATCCCATCCGGCCCACAGGACTTGTCTATTTTCACACTCTGCAGTATTTCTAATACCTCTTCCTTGTGAACCTCAATCTCTTCGAGTCTAGATGCAAGTATCTCTATATCTTCCTCGCCAACATTTTTATTTTCGATAGTGAACACTGTCGACAAATATTTATTTAGTGTTTCCCATGTGTCCTCTGACTCCACACACAACTTCCCACTATTATTCTTGATTGGCCCTAATTTAACTCTCGCCATTCTTTTATTCCTGACATACCTATGGAAAGCCTTAGGGTTAACCCTGATCCTATCCGCCAACAATCTCTAATGTCTCCTCCTGGCTCTCATGTCTCCTCCTGGCTCTTCTGAGCTCTCTTATTAGGTCATGCAGGGAAACGATTCTGTCTGCTGCACAACATCATTCTGCTTCAAAATATCAGGCAGTATTTCATATTGATTACTGTAAACGTTAACCTTTAACAAGCCATGACAGTGAAATCACTGAATCCTCATCACTATTCTACCAGGGAAGATTTCTGTTAAAATCACCCTGGACACCATGAGATTCGCCATTCTATTCTCCCATCCTTCTGTGCGTGATCCCCTCGGCCCTATTCCGGTCTTGTTGGTTGGTTTACAATACTGAGGATATCCAATCATCTTTGTATTTCAGTTTCTAAAGGATGAGACCTTCTCTCTGAGCTGGCAATGTGCTTGCTCAGTGGTGATATCAATGTCCGTGAAAACTAGAAAAGTGCTTGAAATAGGCCATTCCTGTTTTTCATTCCAAGAACTTGAGGCAAACCGTTCGGCTGGACAGGAAATAGCGGGTGTGAGGAGTGATCAAGTTTGGCAGCAAGAACGAGGTGAGGCAGTATAAACTACAGAGTCATGGGGAAACAATGGGCAAAGAACACTGGGATGGGAGGGGCTGAATGCTTCCTTTCTTTGCTGTAACCAGACATTGGTGTTGAACTCTGAAATGGGACAACATCAGACCAGTCGGTGAAATCTTACTTTCTGCTTGTTTTCACGCGAGGCCTGTGTCACACTTGGGGAAATGTGTCTGCGTGCTTCAGTCTATGGGTAAAAATGGGGTTCAGTTCCCATATCAAACTTAAATCCCACTTATTATGTTTTACGAGATTAAAACTTTCCAGAGAAATTAGCATTCAGGTGAAACGTCAGACCTTACAGTTTTACAGACCAAGTGCTGGGAAATGAGATGAAGGGACCCATTTCCGTGCTCTAAACACACGGTAATTCACTCATTTTTGAGGGGAAACATATCTGCAGTGACATAATTCCAATATGTCAATATGCGCGATCTTTTGGAAGATCATCTGAACTTTAACCGACCGTTCGTGGTGTCGACGGTACCCAAAACGAAACAAGGTAATAAGACATTTTACATCATCAACAACACCCTCACAGGTATAAAGTTCACCAAGGAGGAAGAAACCGACAACAAACTCGCATCCCTGAACGTCACAGTAGAAAGAAAGGACAACGGAGAACTACAAACCTGCGTATACAGAAAACCGACAAACACTGAGCAAATACTTAACTACACCAGCAACCATCCCAACACACACAAACGAAGCTGTATAAGAACACTATTCCAACGAGCCACCACACACTGCAGCACAGACGAACTTCTGAAGACACAGGCGAACCACCTATACAACGTATTCGAGAAGAACAGATACTCAAAAAATACAGTGCGCAGATTCCTCAAGAACAAACCACGACAAGCAGACCAAACACAGCCAGAAACCCTAACCACCTTACCATACATCAAAGAAGTTTCAGAAATGACAGCCAGACTACTAAGACCCCTCGGAATCTCAGTAGCACACAAACCGACCAAGACTCTCAAACAAAAACTAACAAACTTAAAAGACCCAGTACAACCCATGGACAAAAACAACGTCATCTACAAAATTCCATGCAAGGACTGCCACAAACACTATGTAAGACAAACAGGAAGAAATTTAGCCACCAGGATATACGAACACCAGCTGGCCACAAAAAGACACGGCCTTCTCTCCCTCGTAGCCCTACACACGGATTAAAAATACCAGCATTTCGACTGGGACAACACATCTATCCTGGGACAGGCTAAGCAAAGACACCCCATAGAATTCCTAGAGGCCTGGCACTCCAACCACAATGCCATAAATAAATACATAGATCTACATGCCATCTGTCAACCCCTCAGAAGACGAACAGGAAATGACATCACCACAAACCCCAGGAACCCCATCGAGGAGAAAGATATAAATAGAAAGCAGGAGACGACAGCTTCACTTCACTTGGAGGTCGCCACTGATCTTGATGTTATCTAGCCAAGTAATGAAACGTCTGAATATCAAAGCTACAGCTCAGCGAGCAAACCTACACCCGACATTTTAAATCATTTTTCATGTTTATGTTGCATGAATCTGCGGTTATTGATCCACGGTTTAGTTTCACTCCCTACAGGTAACATGCTGATTTCTCCAGTTGTTCATGGTTCAATGTGATGCATCCAGTGTGTGCATAACGAGAGGGAGCTTGTTTCCCACATCTTGTGTTTATCTGTGCCTTATTTCCAGCATTCATCAATGGCGAGAGCAAGGGGCGAGGGCGAGACCAATGTGTAAATCTTTCCGTGCCCATGCACGGCACCCACATTGGCAATTCTCCACTGTGCGTTTACAGCTAGTTCTCAGTGCCCCTAAACCCACGCCTTGCCCCTTTTGAAATATCTCCATTATTTTGTGCTGTCTCGCTGTGCTCTTCTCACCAGGATGCATTACTTCTACTCAACCTCCTCCAGATTTCATCTGACAAAACATTCATTAAGATCCCTTTGCATGACATGCACTTCGCAGCTCTCAGTATTTGATTTTCCTGGATGTCTTTCATACGAAAAAACGTTCTCAGCACTGACTATCCCAAAGCAACCTCCATTTCAATGCAGTTTAGTTAAAAGGCACCAACTATTCGTTGAGGTTTTGAAATCGCGTCAATACATACAAACTGACAATTGGACTTCCAGTTTCAATCATCTGAAAACAGCACCATTGAAAGCCATTGATAGCAGCGACGAGAGTGGGATTCGAACCCACGCGTGCAAAGCACAATGGATTAGCAGTCCATCGCCTTAACCTCTCGGCCACCTCGTCACAGACATAGTGTAGGCTATGACCTTATCAATAATTGAAATGCATAAATTATGCAGAGCAGCAGACATTTCTCCCTGGTGTTGGTGAAATGAGAAATAACACAGTACGGTTCCAAGATGATGGTCTGACCCCTGGGTTGTGGGCCAAGTGCACTCCCACTGCCACACTATGCACACAGTGATCTGAACAAAAATGAGGAAATGAATATGTAACAGACTGGAGGAGAGTGCATAGTGCCCAATGTCATTATTCGGATGACCTAATTTCCGCTCAGATGTTTTTGACACCCACTTGTGTACAGAACAGACAATTTCAAAATCCAAAATATGGCTAAACTGACAACTGAATTCAACAATGCAAAAACCTTGATCTGTATCAATTTCCTGAGCCGTGCGACACCAAGTCACTGTATGATCACAGCAACACAGTGAGCAAGTGTCAGAAGGAAAATGAGTGTAGTGCCACAGCGCATGATGGGAGCAGCACGTGACGCACGGGGAAGTGCATTTCCCACAACAGGAACACTTCCCAAACAGCGGACTGCGGTGGAAGGATTCAGAGGGGGTTTACACTTTGAAAATTGATGCCAGAGACACAATGGAGATCTGTCATTGAGTCCGTTCAAGATGAAGATTTTAAGATTTCTACAGATGCAAACCAAAATAAAAAGCTCATGAGTTCGTGAAGGCAAAAGATGGAATTGTATATTTCATCAATTGACATCTTTACAATGCGTACCACACCACTTTCCTCACTCGGGGACAGAACCACTGGTGAAGATGATCATATAATCCCCGTTACTAGCCATGGAATCAGAGAAACTCGGTTTCCCAAACGTTAAGGTAAAACCAGGATTGTTGAGGTCAGCATTAATGTGTTGCTCCTGTGCTGAAGGTGACCAGTGCACAGTATCTCTGTTTCAGTATAGTGGGCTGTGCTGTGCCGAAGTTTGAATTTTGACCCTCACATGGAGCAGCTTCAATTTGTCGTTGTGTTGAGGAGTACGGACAGAAGGTGATATTGAGCAAAGCTAAGTTTATGAGAAAATACCCGTGTTTGTGGATTGAGAAACAACCTTTTCTGGATAATGACTCCTTGATCTACAAACATACTGAAAATATCTAAAACGTGAAGAGACGTATGTGGAGAGAGAGCCGAAGGTGATTTTTTAGCAGATGGATAACGTTTCCCATGTGCACTGCGTTAAATTCCGGGAAAATAGATGTTGAACTGGTTTCATGTTACACAGTTTTTTTGCAAACTCACAAAGGTTATTGCAATAATAAAAACAGAAATCACATAGGACCGTTTGAATTTTGTATTGAACTGAATTTTGGTCTGAGCATATTTTATCTTCAGTGGCATGCTGCAGAGAAGTACAGAGGGTTAACAATACAAAAGGACAGAGTCTTCTTGGTGGATTTCTTGGGTGGAGTTAAGAATGTACGAAATGTACATAACATCATGTGAATGTGGTCAAGTCTTTAACGTAGGTGTTGCGTCTCCAAGTGACGATTCAATTTCTACTCATTAGGATATCACTTCCGTCTGCCATTATTTTATGACATCAGCTCCATTTACAGAGGTTCACCTTGAATAATACGCCACAACTTACCAATCCATGAACATGTTACACTGAGTCTTATTCAGTTGTACGGGTTCATGAAATGTCTTTGTGTCTGAAGTCAACCAAATTCGAAATTGCTACGCAACCACCCTGACTTTCACTCAATGATAAATTCTCTCCTTGTACGTTTGTTCGTGTATCTTTTAAAACACTCTGAAGTCAGCTTCTACGTTTTATTTTTGGAAAGTCGTTCACGATTTAAATAACTCTATTGAGTGGAAGAAACTCTCATCCAAACTTTTCTTAATCATTCCCTAATGGTTTTCAAGCTCAAAGGACAGTTATTGCTTCACTCGAAAGAGGGAATTTCCCCAATTTACTCATTCAAACCTCGCGTTATGTGAAAATCTCATTTGTTTACATCGAACTTGCGTGTTTCTGCTCCAGCATTTCCAAATCTCGTGAATAAACCCCTTCATTCTTTCTATCATCCCGCTTGTATCCTTTCTGATATTTTTATGTCTCAGTGAACAACGTCACTTGGCTTTCTACTATCTTGCTATCCAGGAAACAGTGTCTGTGCTCTTTCTAACTTCTTCACATGTTTTTGGTGGAGAATGAGGACAAGGATTACACACAATGTTCCCACTGAGTGTATCCAAACGATTTTACCGTTACACTATGAAATTTTTGCTTTTTAAATATGACGCCTCTATTTATAAACTCCAATAAGGTAAATTACTATCTATCCAGTTCATGAACATCGTCTCCATGGAGACGAAAATTATCTATCACTTCCTTTATTCTTCCACGGAATGTCTGAAAGGTTTGTAAGGACAACATCTCTAAATCCCCGTGTCCTGAGTCAGTCCCAGCTATTTCTAAAAGGCGACTGAAGTTCAAATCCTTCATAGTGTGTCTCCCGTCATTCCTGTGCAGACTGGTTCTGGACAGGAAATGCCATCACCAAAGGCCACCGTGGATCTGAAATCAACAGTTTTCATATAGTAATGGTCGTACCTATTGTGTATCGTATTCCGTGTTCTTGTTCAATTTGTTCATAATTTCATGGGTCCCTGTATTGAATTCTATTGAATGATTGATTTGTGAATGGAGACATTCCCTTCACCACTCATTCGAAACTCCCTGGAACATTGAAAGATTCTACTCATACGCTTCCAGAGGACAGTCCTGCCATTACTGGGATGAATCAGTGAACATTCCCCACATATCCTCGAAGGCAAGGATTTCCTTTTCCATTTTAGGAGATCATTACAGCACTGAAACCCATGTGTGCGTTCATTATAACCAACACAGTTGCAGCAAGACTTGAAAACGAAGATTTTGCAATCTGCTTGCATTCATTGTCCCAAACATTCCATTCCATATTGTGGTATGTCTGTGGATGGAAGCACTTTCTGAATCTTGAGCCATTACATTTCAGTTTTGTGAAAAAATTATCATGCGCTGTTCTCTCTTTCCCTTTCAGTTTCCCGTTTTATATCCCGTATTTTATCAGTTTATCTTAAGTTTTCAAAAATTTCAATCAATCTCGCTCCTGATTACCAATCCGAGAGAATGCCACAATTTTGTCAATTTATGTGCAGTGCAGCTGTAGGGCGCGGTGACCGAGTGGAAAGGCATTGGTCACGTGAACCAAATAAAAGGAGCCGGCTGGTGGAACCTGGCCATTCCATCAGTCATATTTAAAACATTTAACGTAATCTTTAGCCAAATCATATTGGCAGAAAATAAGAAAACAAAAATGAAAAAATTGCTGATGTTGAAAATCAAACAAAAACAGTCGTTTCTGAAATATTTCAGGACGTCTGGCAGCATCTGTGGAGAGACTGACCCAATGGATGTGAAACGTTAATTGTGATTCATCTGCAGAGATGCTGCCAGCACACCTGTGATTTTCCAGCAATTTCTGTTTTTGTTTCAGATTGGCAGATTTTGTCGCAGTCCATGAGAACAGTGCTCATTAGAATCAAACAGACAGCATGGACCTGGTAGTGTGAAATGAGACAGTAATAATGAATGAATGGAGAGTGTTGTACTGGAAAAGGACAGCAGGTCAGGCAACATCTGAGGAGCAGGAGAATGGACGATTTAGGCATAAGCCATTCATTAGGAATTAGGCTTGTGAGTCGGGCAGAGGAACAAAGCTGAAGCCAGGTGCCAACTCGCAGACACCTCCTCCTACAGACCACGATCACAAACTCTCCTCCCCTCACCAAACCATCATTTTCCCAGACCATCCACAATCTCATCACCTTTGGGCATCTCCCATCCACAACCTTCAACCTCATTGTCCGTGAACCGCGCACTCCCCGATACTACCTTCTTCCTAAGATTCACAAACCTGACTGCCCCAGTCGACCTATTGTCTCATCCTGAGCCTGTCCCATCCGAATCATCTCTTCCTACCTCTCCACAATCCTCTCTCCCTAGTTCAGGAAATGCCCACTTCCATTCGTGACACACCTATGCACTTCACCTCCTCCAAGGATTTCGTTTCCCTGGCCCACAACGCGTCACCTTCACCATGGACATCCAGTCCCTATACAAATCCATATGTCATGTCAGAATTCTGGAAGCCTTCCTTTTCTTATTCTCACACCATCCCAACCAGTACCTTTCCACCGACATCCCCATCCCCCTGGCTGAACTGGTCCTCACAATCAACAACTTCTCTTTCCAATTCTCCCACTCCCTCCATCGAATCTGGTAGCCATGGGCACCCGCATAGGACCTAGCTATGCCTGTCTGTTTGTCAGATACACGGAACTGTCCATCTTTCGCGATTACACAGGTACCATCCTCCACCTGTTCCTCAGCTACATTGATGAATGTTTGGGGCCACTAAGTGCTCCAACGAGGAGGTTGAATAGCTCACCAACTTTGCCAACACCTTCCACTCCGACCTCAAATTTATCCAGATCATCTTGGCTACTTCCCTCACCTTCCTGGATCTCTCCATCACCGACTCTGGCGACTGACTAATTACAGACATGTACTACAAGCCCACCGACTCCCACAGGTATCTAGACTACATCTCCTCCAACCCTATCTCGTGTAAGAACGCCATTCTTTATTCCCAATTCCTCCACCTCCAGCGCATCTGTTCCTAGGATGACCAATTACACCTCAGAAAGAGCCAGTTGGTCTCCTTCTTCCACGATCACAAATTGCTTTCCCACGTGGTTGACAGCGTCCTCGAGTTCATCACCTCCATTTCACACAACACCACCCTTGAAGCCACCCCTCTCAACGCAACAAAGACAGAAGCACCTGATGCTCAACTTACACCCCATCAAACTCCGCATAAACGCATCATATTTTGCCACTGATGCCACCTCCAATCAGACTCCATCACCAGAGATATATTTCGCTGCCCAGCACTGCCAACATTCTGTAAAGACCATTCCCTCCATGACCTCCTCTTCAGGTCCACACATCCCCCCACCAGCCCATAACCCTCTCCTGGCACCTTTCACTGCCACCAAAGGAAGGGTGAAACAAGCACCCACACCACTCCCCTCACCTCAGCCAAGGCCCAAATTGATCATTCCACATCCATTAGAAATTCACCTGTACAGCTACCAATGTCATCTACTGAATCCGTTGCGCCTAGTGTGGTCTCCTCTACATCAGGGAGACAGGACATCTTCTTGCAGGTCATTTCAGAGAATATCTCTGGGATACCCGCACCCACTAACTTCACCGTCCCGTGGCTGACCACTTCAACTCCCCCTCCTACCCCATCAAAGACATACAGGTCCTGGACCTCCTTCACTGCCAAACCGTTACCACACAACGCCTGGAGGAGGGATGCCACCCATTCCAGCTTGGGACCCTAACACCACACGGGATAAATGTGAATTTGAAGAGTTACCTCATTTCCCCTCCCCCAAGCACAAGCCTTCAACTCGCCACCGCCCTCTCGACCCATTCAATCACTGCCATTTCTGACCTATTTTCTTCTCCCTCCTATTCATCCATTTATTACTTTCCAGCTATTTCCCCTTAACCCCACACCATTTCCATTTATCTCTCAGCCCCGACTCACAAGCTTTATTCCTGATGAAGGGCTTAGGCCTGAAACCTGAATTCTCCTGCTCCTCGAATGCTGACTGATCTGCTGTGCTTTTCCAATATCACTCTACCATCTTCAGCATCTGCAGTCCGAAATGTATCCTTGGAATTATCAATGATCTTAGAGTGAATACATCCCTCGATTGCAGTGATCACAGTGTGACTGAGTTTTCCATTTATTTTGGGTGAGGGCAGGCTGGATCTGAGACGAGCGATTAACATCTAAACAATGAGAATGGTATCAGATAGCGAAGTTAGGGCGGGCTGAAGTGAAGTAGAAAATTCTGTCAGAAGATGGGTCAGTACAACTGCCGCACCTCACCCAGACTGTAAAAGACTCGCAGCAGGAGAAAATCAACTTCAGTGCAGGCACAATGACAGGTAAAGTGGAAAAGAGACAGTACAACACACTGAGGTGCAGTGGAATTAGAAATGTGAATTTATTCGATTTATAAGCTAAACCTTTACAAATGGACTGCCCTCACATTGGAAAAAGGAATTTGCTGCAGTCTAACGGCGATTTTGCCTGTGACATCACAATGTTGAGAGACACTGACATAGTTTCTTCTGTAGCAGCGTGGCCTAGTGAAAGCATGATCATCCTATCAACCAGAATTCAATACTTCAAAGCTCTCCTCTGCGCTGTACAACTTCTTTGCTGCTCCTGTAGTCAGATGTCAATCGCTTCACTGTGTATCTTCTTCTGCTTCCTGCTTCACGGAAACACTTGAAACGTGAACAAATCCACTTTCCACTTTCACCAATCTTTTGCAACTTCCGAGTTGGCACAGGTACGAGTGACCGATTGGCCTTCTCGAGCGCTCTCACTCTGGTATGATCTGAATGATAAAGTGGACTGTGTCTGATCTGCAGAATGTCCCCACGCGGGACGGTGCTGTTTATCCCATCCTCGGGGACTGAGCTGTCTCTATTGGCAGAGTATTCAGCCATTTCCCTCCACTTTCAGGCATTATGAGATGATGTAAGTCCGGATATGCTCGGAAGCTTCCTCTCACGGGCACAGCCAGCTACACGAGCGCCGCTGGAAATTAGCAACTTCAGTAAAGTTCAAATCAGTGCATTTTTGTGCTGCCCATTTGATGTTCAGAATCAATCTTCACAGAACAATCCAGCGGAAAGGCTTTTGTTTCAGAGGCGTCGGTTTCTTTGCTGCAATCGGGCATCAGTTAACATCTGAGTCCCAACTGTCCCAGATGAAGCTACTCCGAATGAAACCCTCACTCACTGAGAAACATCCACACAGCCAGGAACTGCGGGGCTGCAGGCAGTCCAAAGCGGAAGGGAGGATTAAAAATGAGCCATTATTTCACCCTCAGCGCCTCTGTCACAGAGACAGGGAGAGGGACGGCTGAGACGTGTGACGTCATTCACGTACCGACAGAAGCCGTTCAGCCCATCGAGTCCACGGCAAATCTCTATCGCTTGCTTCTCTCTGAGGTTATTCATCATCGGTGCTGCTTGTCCTAATAATAAGGAACTGTATCTGACTCGAAATGCTGTCTCCGACAGACTGAACCACATGTCATTCACGGCTGTTCATTTCACCAGAGCACCCTGCTGTGTGACACAGCGTGGGGAATAACTGCAAGGAGTCAGGGGCACGGTCCACACCACAACTGATTTCTCTCAACTTCGCCAGTGTATTCCCAACTCAGTCAAGTGACTTTGTGAATCAGGTTATAACAGACCGACAGAGAACAGCAAAAAAATCTTCCATAACTTCAAACGTGTGTTTCCTCAAATGTATAAATGTGGCGGGTGTATCTCTTTCAGATGCCATTGAGTGACAGGACGCATATGTCTCATCAATATGTAATGCGAAGAATGGAGCACTGTTATAGCGAAACACTGGCGGTGGTAGTACACACACTGAAAGCTGGAATAGTCATCGAGCAGAGGATGCTTTTCATTCATTAATTTCTGGATTATGCGCCCACCACGATCCCTCTCTCCGCTCTGTTATCGCTGACCACAGCGGTTTCCCGTAGTCTTCAGGTTTTTGTAGCATGTACCTACGAGGATGACGTTAAAATATCTTCACTGTTATTGTGTGATACACTGTGGCACAGATGTGTCCCGGCTGTGTCAATATAACCACCGTGTAACTTGCCCAATTCTGCTGTTTTATCTGCAATTTCAATCAGAATCACAAAATGTGCCACACTGCAGACTGAGGACATGCAGCCCACCTTCGCTCTGCTGGCTCCACGCAATGAGGAAATGACTGTGTTTTGATTGATTGATTGTCACATGGACCTAAGTACAGTGGAAAGCGTTGTTTGCGATGGTAAAGTCGGATCATAGTCATCAAGGACATGCAGATCACAGCGTGAGGAAACCATAATTTGGCCAGACTTAGGAATTCAGGTTACTCCGTATCGGACGTGCGCTCAGCAAAATCCACATTGGCAAGATCAGCATTATTTCAAGTTCGACAATCCATTTCTCAGAGCAGCAACGGCCGAGAAGAAGCGGTTCTTGAACTTGCTTGTGTATGTTTTCAAGCTTTGGAATCTTTATTTGAAACCGATCTCATCGAAATCATATCTTCACAGTCAAAAATGAAGTAGTGTGCAAAATTCCAAGGGTCATCCGCAATGTGAACGCGAGAGCTCTCGCACATATGTCACCTGTCTGAAGCAATGTCACAACCGAGACAAACGAGCCAGAACGGCGCCAGATGTGGTACCCAGAAATCAGGTGAGTTTGTTGGTTAACTAAGGCTATTTCTGCTGTTTCGGAGTGAAAGAAGCACAGAGTTTTAATAACAGCTCCTTTCCATTCTGACTCGCTTCTCCCAGGAAGCTGTGCTAGCTGCTTTCCTGGAACAGGGCGGTCTTCATTGAGAACTGGACGAACTCATCCTCCATTGTCACGCAGTATTAGTGTCGAGCAGCTTGAACGCGGTCTTCAGCTCCCTATCAAACACGGGTTTGTGTAGCGGGGTAGGGGTCTGGCGGGAGTGGGAAGTATGGGAATTCTGGAAAGGTGTAGAAAAGGGAGATCGTGCATGCACAAGAAATCATCTTCTTTTTAGAACCATTGTCCAAATAATGCCACCTGAGAGAGCGAGAAAATGCCGAACTGCGAGGAAAGAGTGAATCTCTCCCCATTATTCAGGAACAGTGTCTGTACTTCTCGAAGTCACAGGGAGGCTTCTGCTGTCTGAATCAGCATGGGATGTTACTGCAGCGAGTCCCATCGCTCACGCACCTGCTGTGTATACATTTTTCCACGTTGCCTCCATTCAAATCAAAGATTTCACAGCTCACATCATCCTAGAGTGACAGGGAAGAGAAGGAAGCGATTCAGACCATCATCTTGACACAACCTGGGGATAAATTGGATGTGGGAGAGCGGACAGTCTCGACTGGTTCCAGCATTTACACTCTTGGTCCGTGTGGCAACAAAAGCAGAAGCAGGAACTGTTTATCTTGCTTCTTAAAACAGGTGATTAAATTTTGAAGAGCGTAGATATTTCTCCCTGGTGTTCATGAAATGATCAAGAGCAGAATACGGTTCCCTGAGTATGGTCTGACTTCTGGGTTATGGGACCAGGGCACTCCCACTGTGATATTCTGTTCACAAGATCTGATCACATGGAAAGAAATGACACATGACAAGATCGATTGAATAGGATTCCGTGAAAAACAGGAGCTGATGGAATGAAAAGCGCCATGAGAGCGAGAATATAACAATATATGTGAGGAAGCTGTTTTCCAGACTCGAGGAGAGTGCACAGTGCTGTTTCCAGGGGTCAATATCTGGATAAGTAGACTGAATCAGCATCGGCTGTTATCGTACTGCATTTTTTGTACAATGTTGCAAAAGCACGAGCCTTTTCTATAGAGGGGACAACTTCAAAATCCTCAATGATGGAAAACACACAAATGAGGTGAACAACAAAGCAAACGCAGAAACTCGTGTTACGTCATGGGGTAAACACCCCTGCTCAATTTTCGTTCAAATTCGTTCTCTGTCAAATTCCTGAGCTTGAGATTAGAACAGTGAATGGGCTATGTAATCAAAACTGCTCGATTCTCACAACTTCAGTATTTAATACGCCCCTACATGTATGTCTGAAACAGTAATCGATCCCTCACTGTGTTACTTCAGCACACATCGAGAAAAAATAAACATAAGAACAACAGTCACGTATGTGACAGGGATTTGACCCGATGCTGCTGCAACCAATCGATTCAGCTGTAATTAAAATTGTTTCCACCTTCCTGTGACGGTAATAAGATTGCACAGCTTAGTGGTGAGTTTTCATGCGTTGAATTGGACCCAGCATCCTTTCTCAGGATGAAGTTTACTGGGATATAAAGGCATGGTGAAAGACACGGTAGAGTTTACTGGAATATAAAGACGTTAGGAAGGACACGGTCAGAGTTCACTTGATACAAAGTCGATAGAAAGGACAGACATGAAGCTTGCTTTGAGATAACATCACTAGAAAAGGAAAGAGCAGATTTAATGGGACAGTGAGATAGATAAAGAATCTTGCGGGAGAAATCAGGAAAGACTTAGCAGTGTCTGAAGGGAGGTTATCCAGCTAATGTGACGTTGGTAAGAATAAAGCTGAGGGAAATTCCTTCGTTTAGGCGAACTTCAAAATCAACGGGGAATGATGAAGAAGTTTGGAGCAGATTTTTTTTATTCTGAGAATTATTGGAATCGGAGATGAATTTTCAGAAATAAAATCATTTTAGGAGCTGATTCCATTATATTTCAAAGGTCGTGTGCAGACACACAGGGACTGAATTTAACAGCGATAGAGATTCTGGGCTGTCTGGATGGCGAGGCAAAAGGGACACACTCTCGAAGTGGATAACGTTCATCGGAAAAAAATTGCATAATACCTGCATCTGAAAATGCTACGTATAAGAAGAGCTGCTGGTGTTGATAGGTGTTGCAGCTTATTCTACATGAAATATTATATATTGTAAATACACTGAACTGTTTTGGTTTAGCTCTGCATTGGATGGAAGTCGCTTAGCTCAGTCCGCTGACTAACTCGTTTTGAGAAAAGTGAGACCAACAGCATTCTCTCACTGTCTCAGGTTTGCATAAGGATCTTCATCTACCCCGCTCTCCTGATCTGTAATATTATGGTGCCTCTAGTGAGTAAGATTTGGCCTGTAGATGTAAAACATCATTATCATTGCCATCTGTTGCCTTGAACATTTGGTCACAATCACTCGAAAGGAGAATGAGTCCATTTAATACTCACTGATCTCCGCTTGAAAAATCCTGTGACAAAACTCGACCTTATCCCAGTTTGCACCCTCTGCTCCTCCCAACAGCAAGACTATTTGTTATGCCTTTGCCAGATTTACGGTCAACATTCAAACTCCCCAAAGAGATAAATCTAATACTTCCGAAAGCATAATGAGCTGAGCGTGTTTGCAGGAAATGGAATGATATGAAATGAGTTAACCAGACTTTCCTAGAATGCAATCCAGTGCAAGGCGAGCGATTTGAGAAAGGTCATTAAACTTTATTTCACCTCTGTTTCCCTATCCACAGATGGATATTCATCAGGGGAATATTTCCAGCTTTTCAGATAATAATTGACACAAATTTGAAACTGGAGTTTTCAAATAAATGCTACTTTACTCAACATTGATTTCAACTGCGTTTTAGTTTGATGCGCTAATAATCCCTTGTCAATGTCAGTAACAGCATCTTTAGATAAGCATTGAACTTACCACCGTGGCATTTTACGCACCTTTAAGTAGCAGGCGCTAAACAATTACGCGACTGAAGCCGCAGACAGCAAGCTGGTCACATGTCCTACTCATACTTGAGGAATTTTAACTCAACTGCTCTACTTCTGCTGTGGTTCTGAATTTAAACCTAACGCAGACGAGACGAAACTGACATGGACTTGCGATTATTGAAGCATCAGGCTCAGGAAGGGGACATATAAAAATATGCAAATTAGACTTCATTGAAAAATGGGTTTCCTTTGATTCTTGCGTTTTTAACAGAAAATGATACTTTGCTGCTGACGCCAGGATTTTCCTTCGATCGGCTCCAATTCGAATCAATAAAACTTTGCAACTTCCTTCTGAAAGTTCACACTAGTCACATGAAACATACTGCATTTATCAATAATCTTCACCACTCCTACATCCATGAACACGTTGCACGGTTTCCATGAATACTGAAGATGTAAGAATGTGATACAAGAATAAATTCAATTCCAGTTTAAATTATAAAGTAGGAAGAATGCACAGTAAGACTCAAAATGTCAGAAATTCATGTACGTCTTCGTGCCCAGAACTGCAGCAAATCAGAGGGGTAATCTGTCCCCGAATGCCTACGTTTGCTTGCTCCATGTGTCCAGTTGGAAACCTGTGAGAAGGAGCATGCAGTCTGACAGAGCGCTTGGGTGAATCCTCGATTGTCTGAACTAAGGCTGCAATAGGAGCTCTCCATTCTGGCTGTGAGAGCGGTTGGGTAAATGGGAGGACCTTGATACTCCGTGGTGTAGATTCACATTTCAATATGTTATTGTTGAAAACCCTCTGTCAGAAACAGCAGTGACAGAGAGCAACAGGAGGACGCTATTCCAAACACCGGTCCTACGCCGCCATTTGACATTGTCATGACTGACCAAATACATCAATATCTTTCCCCGGTCCATCCACAACAGCCTGTCGCCCAAAGGGAAAAAGACTTTTAAGCAATCGATAATGCCTGTGCAACTATTGGAGGGGAATGCGTTGAGAGACAGTGGGTTTCTGCACGACGTTTGTAGGTTTCCTGGGTTAGCAGTTGATTCTGGTCTGATCATGCTTCAAATGATATGATTCCGTCAAAACTCACCAACAAGGGAGTAAGGAATTTTCTGTGGTAAACAGCAATTTCCAGAACTCCAGACGACGGGAACTAACGATGAATCAGCAGAATACTAATTGATTCAGCTGAAATCTGAACTCCGATTCTGGTGGACGTCAAAACAACAAACATTGTATAACAATGTTAACATTGCTGTAGAAATCTAACGCGCTTTTCATTGCACCACCGAGCCGCGCTAGCCACAATTTTACAGTACCCAAAGTTGTGGTTGTCGTGGAGAAAATATAATAAATCTCCAGGAGATGCGGGGAGTTCTTCAAGGAGTAGATCTTTTATTAGCAGACAAAAAGCCATGACACTCAGAAAGCAAATTCTTGAACGACCCCGAAACTCAGGGTCCGTGGCTCTTTATACCCTTTCTTTAATTATATTTCTATTAGCTTACCAGGATGCCCAACTGTGTTCGTCAGAATTATTTCACTCCAGGTATACAATAAACCATTATCGCTCTACTTCTGCCAACAGGGTTTTTCTATTGTCACGATTATGTATTTTACTGCCAGCTCTGTTGCAATGATCTTACAGCCCAGAATAACATGTTATGATTAGATTTTTAGCTACCCCATCTACCACAATGTTTTCCTGTCCCAAACTGATTAGATATTTGATGTCTTTTTTCTGCCAAAAGGGTTTCAAGCAGGCTAACTCTACTATCAATTAAATATTTAAAGTCAAGCCCTAAATATTTATTGTGACGACTTGTCCCAAACTGCAATGATGATATTTAGCTGGCAAGGCTGACGGTACTAATTGCTATGATCTCAGCCTGTCACAGTAACCGTTCAGCCCCAGTCTGACTCTGCCAATTGGTGGAGGAGCATTCCACTCTGCTTATCCCATCAAGCCACAGTGGCCCCATCCTGCCACAGTGACCTTTTGACTCGTGTAGCATTCCACAGACCCCTTGTAACAGATCGACAGTAGTATCCATGCTTTTACCCTTCCCATGCTTTCATGCTCGGTATTTGCCGGACAGTGTTCGGATCTTTGATCAGATATCTGTTTGTCTTCGCCCCACTTTCCAGGACCTGGTCCTTATCCATGTGTGCTCCAGCTTCTCAAGTATTCGGCTAAATACTCCTGAAGTGTTTTGATTACTCATAGCTTTACCACACGTTCAAACAGTGAGTTCCAAGTATACAAATGAAAATGTTCTTCCTATATCTCCTCTGATTATCCTCCCCCTTGCGTTTAACATAGATCTATGGTTGTAAACACTTGCCATAGAAATTCATTCATATAACACGTATCTATCCCATGACTGTACACCTTCAGTCCTCCCTCACTCACTCTTCTCCGCTCTCAGATAAAAAGCCTGAGCTAAGCTAATTTATCTTCGCCATGACGAGATTGTCGTGCTGGAAAACTACAGCAGGTCAGGCAGCATCCGAGGAGCAGGAGAACCGACGCTTCTGGCATAATTCTTTCATCAGGAATGAGACGTATAGGTGGGGGCAGAGAGATAAACGGGCGGCAGTTGGGGTTGGGGGGAAGGTAGCTGGGAAAGCGATAATTGGATGCAGGCGGGGGAGAAAGTGATAACTCAGAGGGGGAAAAGATTAATCGGTCCGGAGGGTGGTGCTAAGTTGGATGCTTCGGACTGTGATAATGTGGGGGAAGGGGAATTGAAGAAGATTTTTGAAATCCACATTTATCCCGTATGGTTGCAGGGTCCCAAGCAAGAATATGAGGCGTTCCTCTTCCAGGCAGCGGGTGGTAACGGTTTGGCTGTGGCTTCTGCCCGAAACGTCGATTGTCCTGTTCTGCAAATCACATTTCAGGGGAGATGTGAAATACCAAACACTAAAAAACGGACAAAAACTTATAGAATCAGAGTTAATGGAATTAGACACAATGCAGACAGAAACCATTTGGCCAATTGAGTCTGCTCTGTGCCGCCAAAGAGATTTACACTCCCCCACCTGATCTTTCTAACCCCGCATTGTTGATCCACCTACAAAAATAGAAATGAGTTCAAAAGTTCAGCGGTTCAGGCAGCCTCGGTGGAGAGAAATCAGAGTTAACATTGCGAATCAAAAACTGTTCCAAGGAATGTTGACCTCAAATGGTCATTCTGTTTTCCCTGAGCTGCAATTCCTACTTTTGTCTTTGATTTTGTCTTTGATAATACATATTATAACTTTATAATTATTCAGTTTTTGTTTGCCATCTACCTGACGTGTACACCTTTGGACAGTGAGAAAGAACATAGAACATAGAACATAGAACAATACAGCACAGAACAGGCCCTTCGGCCCACGATGTTGTGCCGAACTTCTATCCTAGATTAAGCACCCATCCATGTAACTATCCAAATGCCGCTTAAAGGTCGCCAATGAATCTGACTCTACCACTCCCACGGGCAGCGCATTCCATGCCCCCACCACTCTCTGGGTGAAGAACCCACCCCTGACATCTCCCCTATACCTTCCACCCTTCACCTTAAATTTATGTCCCCTTGTAACACTCTGTTGTACCCGGGGAAAAAGTTTCTGACTGTCTACTCTATCTATTCCTCTGATCATCTTATAAACCTCTATCAAGTCACCCCTCATCCTTCGCCGTTCCAACGAGAAAAGGCCGAGAACTCTCAACCTATCCTCGTACGACCTACTCTCCATTCCAGGCAACATCCTGGTAAATCTTCTCTGCACCCTCTCCAAAGCTTCCACATCTTTCCTAAAGTGAGGCGACCAGAACTGCACACAGTACTCCAAATGTGGCCTAACCAAAGTCCTGTACAGCTGCAACATCACCTCACGACTCTTGAATTCAATCCCTCTGCTAATGAACGATAATACTCCATAGGCCTTCTTACAAACTCTATCCACCTGAGTGGCAACCTTCAAAGATCTATGTACATAGACCCCAAGATCCCTCTGTTCCTCCACCTGACCAAGAACCCTACCATTAACCCTGTATTCCGCATTCTTATTTGTTCTTCCAAAATGGACAACTTCACACTTGGCAGGGTTGAACTCCATCTGCCACTCCTCAGCCCAGCTCTGCATCATATCTAAGTCCCTCTGCAGCCGACAACAGCCCTCCTCACTGTCCACAACTCCACCTATCTTTGTATCATCTGCAAATTTACTGACCCACCCTTCGACTCCCTCATCTAAGTCATTAATAAAAATTACAAACAGCAGAGGACCCAGAACTGATCCCTGCGGAACTCCACTTGTAACTGGACTCCATGCTGAATATTTACCATCTACCACCACTCTCTGACTTCGACCGGTTAGCCAGTTTTCTATCCAATTGGCCAAATTTCCCTCTATCCCATGCCTCCTGACTTTCCGCATAAGCCTACCATGGGGAACCTTATCAAATGCCTTACTAAAATCCATGTACACTACATCCACTGCTCTACCCTCATCCACATGCTTGGTCACCTCCTCGAAGAATTCAATAAGACTTGTAAGGCAAGACCTACCCTTCACAATCCGTGCTGGCTGTCCCTAATCAAGCAGTGCCGTTCCAGATACTCGTAAATCCTATCCCTCAGTACCCTTTCCATTACTTTGCCTGCCACAGAAGTAAGACTAACTGGCCTGTAATTCCCGGGGTTATCCCTATTCCCTTTTTTGAACAGGGGCACAACATTCGCTACTCTCCAGTCCCCTGGTACCACCCCCGTTGCCAGTGAAGACGAGAAGATCATTGCCGACGGTACTGCAATTTCCTCTCTTGCTTCCCACATAATCCTAGGATATATCCCGTCAGGCCCGGGGGACTTGTCTATCCTCAAGTTGTTCAAAATGTCCAACACATCTTCCTTCCTAACAGGTATCTATCTAGCTTATCAGTCCGTTTCACACTCTCCTCTTCAACAATACGGTCCCTCTCGTTCGTAAATACTGAAGAGAAGTACTTGTTCAAGACCTCTCCTATCTCTTCCGACTCAATACACAGTCTCCCACCACTGTCCTTGATCGGACCTACCCTCGTTCTCGTCATTCTCAGGTTTCTCACATACGCATAGAATGCCTTGGGGTTATCCTTGATCCTATCCGCCAGGGATTTTTCATGCCCTCTCTTAGCTCTCCTAATCCCTTTCTTCAGGTCCCTTCTGGCTATCCTGTATCCCTCCACTGCTCTGTCTGAACGTTGTTTCCTCAACCTTATGTAAGCCTCCTTCTTCCTCTTTACTAGACATTCAACCTCCCTCGTCAACCAAGGCTCCCTCACACGACCATTTCTTTCCTGCCTGATAGGTACATACATATCAAGGACACGTCGTATCTGCTCCTTGAAAAAGTCCCACATTTCCACCACATCCTTCCCTGACAGCCTATGCTCCCAACGTATGCTCCTCAAATCCTGTCTTACAGCATCGTAATTTCCCTTCCCCCAATTGTAGAAACTTCCTTGTTGTGTGCACCTATCTCTCTCCATAACCAAGGTGAAAGTCACAGAATTGTGGTCGCCATCACCAAAATGTTCACCCACTAACAAGCCCACCACTTGTCCCGGTTCGTTACCGAGTACCAAATCCAATATGGCCTCCCCTCTGGTTGGACAATCTACATACTGCGTTAGAAAAGCTTCCTGGACACACTGCACAAACACCGCCCCATCCAATCTACTTGATCTAAAGAGCTTCCAATCAATATTTGGGAAGTTGAAGTCGCCCATGACTACGACCCTGTGGCTTCTGCACCTTTCCAAAATCTGTTTCCCAATCTGTTTCTCCACATCTCTGCTGCTATTGGGGTGCCTATAATAAACACCCAACAAAGAATCGGAGTAGCCAGAGGAAACCCACACGGAAGAGAGAGAAAAGGAGCGTGCAAATTCCACACAGTCAGTCACATCAGTCTGGAATCGGATGCGGGTTTTTGGCCTCTTAGCCCTTCCAATCTGTAAGCGCCCGTCCCGGATGTGAATTAAACCCAATCTCACGCGGTGACAGGCAGTGGTATTACCCTCGAGCTCAATGCAAATAAGAAGCCTATGTATTAGTACTGGAAATCAATAATCGATTAACTATCTGAACTCTTTTTTTTAAAATCACTTGACCGACAGCCTTGTATGTCTTGTCATCAAATATTCATATCTGAATACTTCTGAAAGTTATGAGGATTTCTGCCTCTCCAAACTTTGCATGCACTGAATTCCAGATTTCAACCACTCGCCGTTTCAAAACGTTTGTCTGCGCATTCACTCAAATCTTTCCTCCTCTGTTCTTAAATCTATTACCCCGTGAGTAATCTCTCCATTATAGGGAAACCTTTATTTCAGTCTACGCCATCCGTATCACTGATTATTTTGTATATCTCAGTCATGTCTCCTCTCGATCTCTTCTGCTCTAAGTCTATCCAGTCTATCCAATCTCTCTTCATAACAGAAACTCTTCTACCCAGCCAATATCCTGGTAATTCACCCCTGCATCATTTCCAATGCTAATGTGATTGCAGAACTGCACAAAATAATCTAGATAGACCCGAATGAGCAAGTGAAATAAATGATGTGGAAGTCCACAGAAAAAGGTCTTTTGAAAAAAAGTTTCTCTTCCTCAGTGCTGCCCTGTGTTCTTTTCCTGAGCGTGAAGTTCCAATAATATCTGATCTATGTCATTAAAAACTGTTACTTGACCATTGATCTCAAAACCACAGTATCGAAATGGATTGACTGGTCAGAAGGTCGCAATGGAATGATTGTGGCACGTTCACCCAGCAACAGCGAGCGCAACAGCACAGACTGAACAATGTGAAAATGATTGTAAGGGAAATGGGAGGGGGAACTTAAAGGAGGTCAGTGATTGTGGGAGGGAGAGAAGTCTTCAAGAATGGGTGAGTCTGAATTCTGATATTTACCTCACAGAGATGTGTGAGAGAGGGGTTTGATGAAAAATCATAATATATGAGAAAGTTTTCATTTAAAATCAATTAATTCATTTCTGTGTATCATTGGCATGTTCCACAAGGAAATAAAAAGGGGAGAACGTTACATGCCGTAACTCGGATTCTAACGAGGTTACTGCGGCCACAACGCACAACACTGAACATTATACGATCCCTGGGCCATGCAGAGATGCGTGTTTGAAAAGATCAGCAACTAAAGTGACATAGGACATGTTAGGAAGAATGCAGAGACACAACAGGACTATTTGGCGAGCAATAATAGACATGTGGTAACTCAGAATTGGCTGTATATTCAAATTGCATGTTTCAAGAGGCTGAGAAAGTTCCATCGAGTACTGCATATTGAAGACTGAAGGTGATAGATTTTTACAAAACATCAAATTCTCAAGGGATACTGCAGGGTATTGTTAAAATGTATGTTTCAACAGCAATGAGGTTTCACATTTGTTCCCTCACGAGCTTCCCCACTCAAGGAAGTACCCATTTCTGCAGTGGACCACATAATCCCAGTTCCTTCACCCAGAATCAGTGGTGCAGTTGCCAAGATCAAACTGGAAATTGGGATGGAAATGAGCACGTGAAGCTACTCTATCACACCAGTAATGCGATCGGTGAGCACATTGTCCTTCTATGATGGTACAGAGGCGCAGGAAATTCGGAGGCTGGGAGTTCTCCTGGTCAAAAGCGGGGAGGAAGGGCATATTTGTCTCCAGTTATTAGATTATTAGTGTACAACAGTGGCATTAACCCGCACTGCAGATTGGCTCAGTGGAAGCGTGCTGCTGCCTTAAGCGAGAGGTCCATGTATTGCAAGCATTCAGTGCAATTTTCCTTAACAATGCACTGATTTGTTATTTTGAATGTAAGAACTGTTTTTTGATCTCATCATCCTCTTGCTCCCGGCAAACACTCCAGTTCAGCGTACATCAGTTTCATTCCGACACAGCCAAATATCATATTCTCACTCCATCTGAGATGATTGGAATTGCCAATGTCATTCTCTGAGATGGAGCAATGTAGCATTGAGATGGCAGTGTAGTGAACAAACAAGAACAAAGAACACACATTTATTGCCCAGGAACAGGCCCTTTGGGCCTCCAAGCCTGGGCTGAATCAAATCAACTATCTAAACCTATCACCCAATTCCTCAGCATCTGTTTCCACCTGCTCCCCACTTACTCCCGCATGTATCAAGGCGCACCTTGAATGAAACGACCGTGCCTGTCTCTACTACTTCTGCTAGCAACGCGTTCCAGGCACCGACCATTCTCTGTGCAAAATACTTCCTACACCTATCCTCCTTAAATGTTTCACCTCTCAACTTGAAAGCGTGACCTCTTATTATTGAATCCCTGGGAAAAAAGCATATCTCTCTGCACCATTTCTGTATCCTTCAGGATTTTGTAGACCTCAATCAGGACCCCTCAATCTCGCTTTATCTACTGAAAACAATCATAAAAGTCTTCACCTCTCCTTACAACAAGCATCTTCCATACGAGCAACATCCTCGTAAACCTTCTCTGCACCCTCTCCTAAACGTCCACTTCCTTTTGGTCACTTGACGACCAGAACTGTGCACAGTATTCTAAACGTGGCCGAACCAAAATCTTGTACAATTTGACCATGACCTGCCAGCTCTTACACTCAAAGCCCGGTCCTATGACGACAAGCATGCCATATGCTTTCCTGACCGCTCTATCCAACTGTGCCGGCATCGTCATTGTACAAAGGACCTGAACTCCCAGATCTCTCTGCTCATGAAATTGCTCCAAGGCTGTTCCGTTTATAGTGTAGCTGGTTCTAGAATTAGGCTTCCCAAAATGCAACATTTCACATTTGCCTCGATTGTACTCTGTCTGCCACTTCTCCGCTCAACTCTCCTGTCTATCTATATTCTTCTTCACTCTTTGACTGACCCCTATGCTTTCTGCTACTCACCAATCTTCGTGTCAAATGCAAATTTAGTGGCGATACAGTGGGCTAGCAACCCTTGGAGACTGGAACATGACAGATGCTGGTATTTGCATCGATGAATAAAATCTGGAATATTAACCCCGATCAGAGAAACAGAGGCAAAAAGTTTTAATTTGCTGAAAACCCATTCATTCTTGTCCCTTTAAAGGGGAATTTGCCGTCCTTAACGAGACCTGCCAACACATGACTTCAGACTCACAACAGTGCGGTTCACCCATAGAATCACTCTGACTCAGTTCAAGGTGAATAAAGAATAAACAATAAATAATGTTCAGACCATGATGGTCACACTCCGTGGGAGAATAAAGAAGAATAAAAAAAATACACGGATGACGGAGAAAATTGGAAGTCATCTCTGCGTGGACTCAAATTCAACTGATTGTCCAAGCTAAATGGACACATGGATGCACACACCGCCAAGAAGTCAGGCCCATAGGTGGACTTCAGGAAAGGATTCAATTACCCGCTGAAGTGTAAACCTACGTTCCCAGGCACAATGTGGACAGGTCATTCACCACACCCATATGTGAGAAGGGATCACTCAGGAGGCCAACTGGCGGCGTCACCAGCATGTTTACAAATGACATCAGGGGTCCGATTGTGCTGTTATTGCAGGTGTTCATCAAATCCAGCAATGAACCATGTTTGGACGCCTGTTTCCAGTGGAGTTCCACTGTTTCCTGATGTAGATCAACGATTCAGACTTAGTTGTAGGAGTCATGATTTAGAAGTTTGCGGAGGATGCAACAATTGGTCATGTATTTGACTATGATGAATAATGTCAGGGCCTGCAGAGATGTATCAATCAGGTGGAAAATATAAACGGCGAATGGAATTGAATCCAGACCAATAAGTGGTAACGAATTTGGGAAGTTGGAACAATAACAGTGAGGAGTCTGAGTGGTGAACAGAACAAACAGCAACAAAGAGATCTTGGACTGGATATTCACTTTTCACTGAAGGTTTTTGGACAGGGAGCTCAGTTGGTCGAGAGTATCTTTGGATATTTTCTGTTGTTGACCTCAGACTGTGGATGATATTTGATCTTTAGCAACTGCCAGTTTAGAGAACAACTATAAGAATGAGCACAAGTCTGGTCAATGCAATAATCAGCATTTTTAAAAATTGTAAGATAAAGAATGGAGGGCTGAAGTATATCACTTTGACCATCAAGACCGCTTCATCACTCAGTGAATTTACCACTGATACATCTCCAAGTCATGCCGGTATGTGCCTTGGAGGTTAACTTGCAAATGGTAGCACTTCAGTGCATCTTCAGCCTTGTCCTTATAGTCGGTTCAGTTTTTGAGCTTTGAATGTTCTGTTAACACAGCCGAGATGACTTTCTCCACCGCATCTTGTAGGTGGTGCACTCTATTGCAACTGTGCCTTAGCGGTGAGGGTAATAAACATTGAGGTATTGAACGTGGTACAGTTAAGTGACTGCGTTGTCGTGGATAAAGAATGGAGGGCTGAAGTATATCACATTGAGGTATTGAACGTGGTACAGTTAAGTGACTGCGTTGTCGTGGAGGATGTCCAGTTCCTTCAGTGGTATGGAAGCTGCACACATCCAGGCAAATGGAGTGAGTTCTGTTACACATCTAATGTGTGCCTTAAAGATGATGCAGGCTTCACGGAGACATGAGTTGTGTTAATAATCAAACGAAGTCGACTGACGGACATTATTTTTGTAGTCAACTTCTTTATATGGGCGGTCAGGTTCCATTTCTCCTAAATATTAGCTATGAGGGCGATTAGACGGAGCACTTCAGTTACAATGAAGCCATTGAATGTCAATAGAAATATGATTAGATTCTCATTTGTCAAAGTTATCATGACTGTATTTGGTCCATGTGTGAACCAATCCGATTCCAATCGCTATCTGATTTCAAGTTCCAGTTCCCGTGCTGTAAGGGACAGCAGATATTTACGAGGATGTTGTCAACTTTGGATAAAATGGAGCTTCGTGGAAAGATTGGTCAGGCTGGGATTATTCTCCTTGAAACAAAACCGTGGGATCTAGACAGGGTAGATACAGGCAGGTGCCTTGCCCTTTGCTCTGAGGAAAGCACCAAAGGACATAATCTCAGAATGAGATATCGCCCATTTAATTCAGAAATGAGGAGTAATTTCCATGCTCAGAGAATCTGTGGTTTTTGTTTGGCAACCGAAGTAGAGGCTAAGTTGTTGGGTATTTTCAAACTGTGTCAGGTAACTAATCAGAAAGATGATGAAGTTTGTCGAGGTAAGTGAGCAGAATGGAATTGAAGATTATCAGATTAACCATGAGTTCATTGTATGGTGGGGCAGTCTTTATGAGCTGAATGGCATATGTCCACTTTGTTTAACATTTGGTCTGACGCCAAATTTATTCATAAGTCGAGAATTGTGAGTGGATGGGATGAAGTGATAGAAAAGGTTTATCAAACAGATCAGGAACGAAGCTCGTAAGCTCATGAAGAAGAAATGTGCTGTGACCTGGGGGCAACAAATGACACTCTACACAGCACAGGTGGCTGTTTACAGAAGCTGTGATTGCTGAAGAAAATTGATCGACATTGTACAGTTAGTACAGTCAGTCATCACGCTGCATGTGAAAGAATAAAAGGTTCGTTTCATTGGAGCAGTTTTCTGCGGTTCCAATTCCGAGTGACTGTTTGAAATACTGACCAAATCATTGTGTGGACTGTTAGATTAAAGTAATCATGTACAATCCCACTGGATAAACTTCTGCTCCCGATCACTTGCACGCTATTTCTCTGTCTGTCGATGTAAATTCATAGAAAGACAAGATGGAATGAGGGGCATAAAGAAAAAATGTGTTCCTTCTCATTACACCAATTTAATTTACAACTGAATAGAACATCTGCTCTCATTCTTTATTTCAATTTTAATGTGGTGTTTATTATTCGTGAATTTCCTGTGCAGTGAAGGGAAAGGACAAAATTCTCGATCCAGTGTATACCAGAGGTGTGAGATGCAAAGTAAAAATGCAGGAGTGGTTTGTGGAATTTGCAACCAAAGCGTGACTCAAACCCGTGAATGCAGAGCACGGTAGTATAATAACCCACCACCGTCATCTCTCAGTCTCCTCAGTATGTTTTGGAAAGGGGTGACATGTGACCTCATCAAGGTTACATGTGGTGAAAGTCGTGGATAAGAAAGGTCTAGAGCTAAATCGAATCCAAACCATTGTGTTTCTGCTTTCACCAGAATTACAATCACAGCAAAATCCAAGAAGTAGCCATGCTCGTCGGAATGAACATCTGTCATTGATTCATTCAGAAACAGAACTGTGTCAAAATGAAACAGCGAACAAGAATTTCCCGTCATATTCACACCCACATCTTGCCTTGACTCATAATTTCTTCACGTGAAGAAGTAGCCATGGAGAGGGATATAAAGGCAATGTTGTGGTTCAATAGCCGTTCTCATATGGCTTAACTGAATTGGGTTAAATCGCAAGAAGCGCTGTTTTGTTCGTTTCATTTTATTAATTAAACTGAAAGTCACACTGTTCATTGTAATAATCGCAAGTGAATTGGATTTATCTCATTGGAACGATTAATGATAGATGCAAATTTGTTCCGAATTTATTTCAGCTGAAAGAAAATACTGCTTAGAAAAAAAGACGATTAAAGTCCAAAAGAAAAACCAACAGTTTTGTTGCTCGTGCTTTAGCAGTTCAATGATCATTAAATGGACCAAACATCATGGTGATCACATCTTTTAGCCACGTGATTAAAGCAGGAAGTCGATCTCCAAGTAACAGATCACTTACTGTTCATTATGTAATATCTTTCCTTTACAATAAAAAAATCCACTGAGTTCCATTTGCAATGTTTCAGGTGGCATAATATGCCAAATCTTTCCAAATCCAGGGTATTTGAAACAAAATCTTATTCAGCTGTGCATGTTCACGAAATTTCTATACTTTTAAAGTCGACCAACTGAGACATTGTTTCCCCGCGGCTTCCAACCGACTCCACCCTACCCCTACAACTTTACCTCGCCACAGGCTATTTCTATACTTGTGAAATTTATTCCTTGTATGTCACCAAATGGGCCTTTCCAAATATTTTGTAAAACAGGTTTTCGGAGTGTCAGCGATTCTGCTCTCATCATTTCTTTGTCCCTCAATGGTTTTGAAGGTTTGACGTTTAGATATTTACTAACTTGAACACAAAAACACGAGTCACAAAAACACCAGACACAAAAAAAAGTCACAAAAAGCATTGGCTCGTCACAATAAGGCCCTTATGTAAAATATTCTACTCAACAGTAATTCGACGACCGTGAACATGTACATATCGTTCTTGCAAAGAACACTCTTATTATTCCTAAACTTTTATTATCGTAATTTATTTCGACATTTGTATCAGAACTAGGAAGAAAATGAGAAGAAAATGAGGAGTGAAAGTCTAAGTTTTTTTCATCTTGCTTGGACTAGAGAATAAGGATAAGTATATGTGAGGTGTTCAAATATACAATACTGATATGCTAAATGTTTATTGAATCTTTTCTGCAGAATTAAGTTCACAGAATAAACAATATTTGGGCATTCATGATCTGATTGGAATTAAAATTCTGTTGTCCACCATATGCATAATATTTGGATGGAGCAAGGTATTTTGATTTTAAAAACAAATGAATTTCATTTTTAGATACATTAAATTTTTAAAACGACAAAGTCCTCAAACTTAAAATTTAGAGACAATGCAATGTTACACATACTTTTATTAGTAACCTGCAGATAAAAGATTGCAGATTGTGTGATTACTAGAAAGAACAACAGACAGAAGCAGATCCAAAACTGGATTTAAAAGCAATGCAAACTCCGCTTAGTTATATTCTAATCTCCATTCTAAGGTGCTCTGATGCATCTCTGTTAAAGATGAACTCACACCTCTGAGTCTCGTAGGAGAGAGACACGACCAGAGCTCCACAACTGCCTTTCATTATCTTCCCACCAAGGAAGGGTGGGAATATAATCGATTGTTTTTACTCAAATGCAAACGAACCAGTGTTCATTCTGATAATTGTGCTGGGAATTAATTAGACTGTTTCTGTGTAATGGACTGAGAATAAAATGGCAATTCACAATAATGATGGAACTAATCACATATGCTCTTACTTAAAAATTAATATTATGATAATTGAGAGAAAGATAAATAGACACATCATGCACTTATTGTAAATTCATATAAATACAACTGCTGTAAATGTTTAAAGTGTTTTTTTCTTATAATAGAAAGGTAATTAGAACATTTAGCAGTAGTACGGAATCTGAAGAAAATGTTATTCACTGTGACTATTCAGCTGCAGAGAACTTGCCCTCCTTCCACAAACGTACAATTTCCAACAATTCCATATTCACTCTGATTGATAAAGGAAAGAGCAAACACCTGTAAAATCCTTTTTTCTTGTTTACACAAAATGTCACAAATTTGAAATTTTTTTTAGCTTTAAAGTATTTAAATCTTACTGTGAACAGAAATACAATAAATCTTGGCGTTGAAGAACAATATAATCAAACCAAATTAAAATACACATTGATATTCACAATAATTGGGAGAGTGAACACTGCAATTTATTTCCATCAGTTGATGTACTGAGCCATAATTCCAATTTCATACAACATTTGGATTAGGCAATGGTTAGATATTAGCAATAACAAAATTATTATTATACTCTCAGTGAACTGAATATTATTGAGAAATCTCACATTGTTATTTGAATGAGCAATGTGTCGAAATAAACAGTAATTATTGGCGAAATGCCATTAGATATCTCATAATTGATCAGTTTGTGATTACTTTGATTGTAGAAATGATTAGCATTCAAATATTTCCAATGAGCATTGGGTGGAAAAGCAATGCTTTTTGGTGTAGACCTGAACGGTTTTGTTTATTGCAGTATCGGCACTAAGAAATAATGGATTAAACTGTGATGCGAATCTCACCTTACTGAATATTTCCAAGTTTTCTAACATGTTTCTAGTTCAATCTTCAGTATACAAAAGGGTAATTTTGGCTCAGCACATCTGTAACGGTAAACATTTCAATACATCTCCACCAAAGTTATTAATCTGACAATTCAGAACAAATATAAAAAAAAATTACCTCTGTAAATGTCATTGACTATATATTTTGATTATAGTCAAGTTCATTCTCTACTTACTTTATTTCTATTTCTGACACCAGGGATTAATATTGATTAGATTAAATGTCAGAAGAGTGAGACATTAGTTTTCTCTCAATGATCTGTGCAGCACAGGAATAGGTCATTTGGCCCATAACGTTGTGCTGAACATAATGCAAAAGAAACTCACCGCATCTGCCGACCCTTGGTCCATATTCTCCCAAATTATCTAAATGAACATTAAAGAGCCTTAATGCATCTGCCTCCGCCACCATCTCTGGAAGTTCATTCCAAACACCTAACCCCCCCCTCCTGTGTAAAACAAAAATTGCTCCTTGAACTGTCTCCCCTAACCTTAAACGCAAGTCACATAAGTTTTGACGTTTCAACTCTGGCAAAAACATTCAGAGTGTCAAACCTATCTATGTATCTCATGATTGTATAGACTTACATAAAGTCTTCCCCCAGCCTCTGCCACTCCACAAAAAAGCAGAATGAGTTTTTCTCGCCTCTCCAAATCCAGACAGCATCCTGGCAACTGCTCTCTGTACCTTCTCCAAAGTCTCCATACCCGTCTTGTAATGTGGCAAACAGAAATGAATACAATCGTTTAAGTATGCCTTAAACAAAGTCTTATAAAATGACTTTGGTTACAACATGACTTCCTGACTCTTGTAACCAGTTCCCTGACCAATAAAGACAAGCATGCCCTTTGCCTTCCTTACCACCCTATCTACTTGCATGGTCATTTTCAGGGAGCCATGGTCTTGAACGCCAAGATCACTTTGAACAACAAAGCTGTTCAGGGTCCTGTCATTATGCACTTTTCCTGAGTATTAGATCTCCCAAAGTGAAACACCTCACACTTATATGGATTAAACTTCACCTTGAATTTCTCTGCCCTTATCTGCAATTTATCTTTTATCCTGCAGTATTCCTTGACAACCTTCTACATTATCCACAACTCCACTGAACTTTGTAATGCCTGCAAACCTATTAACTCACTCAATTAGATTTTAATCCATGTCACTTATATACATTTGTATCACAAACGGAAAAGTTTCAGTACAGATCCCTGTGGAAAAAAAGATGGAAAATGAAGGAAATGCAGAATTATTGAATACATGCAGTTTTTCAATGACAGAACAATGCTGATGAATAATCTCTAAAGGTGTAAATTTTGTTTTTAAATTAATCCAATATTTTAATTCTCAGTTTACTGATCTTAATGAATACCTAGTAAAAAAAAGCTTTGAAAATATTGAATCATTTTAAGTGTTGAGTTCTAACATTAATTGTTAGTTTATTGCCATTTCAATTACCACACCATAATGCATTTTAATCTTAGTAATGAGCACCATGCGATTCACATTTCAGTTTAATCCATTATTTCTTAGTGCCAGTATCATAATGAAATATTAACTTTCTTTTCAGGTCAACAGACCTGCAATCCACCAATGGTTTCTCATCCAAAACTCATAATAACTATCTCGTTTTCATTCATTTGAATTCTCATATTAATGGAAGGAATATTAATCACCCTTATCAATTAAGAAGTGGCTAACTATTTTTCACATAAATATTTCAGATCCTTCCAACATATTGCACAATTACATTGCAATAAGGGTTTTCTCATCATTCTTAAATTTGCTATCAGCCACTTTAAAACTAATTATCACAATTTTCAAACCAGTAATTATTGTTGAAATCTAATATCTCCAGCTTTAGATGAGGAATTATGGCTCAGTACATCAACTGATGCAAAACTTATTGCACTCCACAATCTCTTAATCTTACCAAAAATAATTTGAAGTGTGGAACCTTAGTTGGATTGAACTGGCTGTGAGCAAAAATGCATTCTGAAGATGGGTCACTGGACCCAAAGCATTAACTCTGATTTCTCTTCACAAATGCTGCCAGATCTGCTGAGCTATTTTCCAGCAATTTCTGATTTTGTTTCTGATTTCCAGTATCCACCGTTTTTTGCATTCTTGTCTTGATTGTTTTTCATTTCAATGCCAACATTTCTGTTTTCTGATTATTACAATAAGAGCTAACTGTTTTCATGTTAAATATCATTTCAATTTCATGTATTTCATCTGTACGCAAAACAGAATTAACAAATGTTTGTTCTCGCAAGGTTTGTGAAGGTTTGTAGCTCAGGTTGAGGTTTAGGGTGTAGGTTTGCTCGCTGAGCTGTAGGTTTGATATCCAGATGTTTCATTACCTGCCTAGGTAACATCATCAGTGGCGACCTTCAAGTGAAGCGAAGCTGTTGTCTCCTGCTTTCTATTTATATCTTTCTCCTGGATGGGGTTCCTGGGTTTTGTGGTGATGTCATTTCCTGTTCGTTTTCTGTGGGGTTGATAGATGGCATCTAGATCTATGTGCTTGTTTATGGCGTTGTGGTTGGTGTGTCAGGCCTCTAGGAATTCTCTGGCATGTCTTTGCTTAGCCTATCCCAGGATAGATGTGCTGTCCCAGTCCAAATGTTTTTTATTACACTGATGATGTTACCTAGGCAGGTAATGAAACGTCTGGATATCAAACCTACAGATCAGCGAGCAAACCTACACCCAAGATGTTTGTTCTATTACAGTAAAACTTGAATTCTTAGAAATCACAATTTTGCAAAAATGAGGGAAGCTGTCTTTATCTGAGTAGACACATTGAATGACTAATTCTTTATTTCCAATTCATATGCGTTATAAAACAGTTTAATTTTCATTTCTGTATATGAATAATTGTTTCAAACATATTGAATTATTTGACTATCATGACATTTTTATTTCCTTGAGAACAATGTCGCTTCATTCCATCATTATTAGAAATTACTAATTATTTTAATTGGTCCATTACACACTGAACTGTCTAATACAATCCTAGTCCAATTATCACAATAAATATTTGAGCAGTTTCCCATTGAGTAACCATAGTAAGTATATGATTATAGTCCTGCACACCCTGCATGGGAACATTATTGAGCGCTCTGGTAATGTCTGTACTAATACACCAGGAGGCATGGGTTCAATTCGCACCTTCAACAGAGATGTGTCAAAGCACCTCTGTGAGTTGGTTAGAACATATCTAGGTGTCTATTGAATTGCTTTTCAATCCAACATTTCCTCAACTTGTATCTGTTGTTCATTGCTATGACCACAATATCTGCAATTTATTGGCTTTAGGTCAATAATTAAAATATAAATGGGATTATGCTGCTTCTAAATACCTCTCAACTTTGCAGTATTAAAGATTCTACAGTGTAAGTAATATTTAAATTGAGAGGGGAAAGATCGAAGAAGGATCAGACGGGCAATTTTATTCGTACAATATGTTTGGCACATATGGGTTGAGCTGTGAGAGGAAGGGGCAGCGGCTGGTACAATTACAACATCTAAAAGACTTTTGGACAGTTACATGGATAGAAACCCAGAGGGGTATGGAACAAACACAGGAAAATGGGACGAGTTTCATTTAGGAAACCTGGCCAGCATGCCAAGTTGGGCTGAATGGGCTTTTTCTGTGCTGTGTCAATCTACCATTCTACAATTAAAGTTGACTGTGATTGGTAAAGGAGAGAACGAGCGGGTGTTAATTCTGTTCTGTGTACAGAAAAAAAAGGAATGAATTTAAATTTTGTCATGTAAAATAGTTCACTCTTATTGTGATTAAAAACACAATGAATGTGAACATTGAAGTGAAATATAATTAAATCAATTCAACTATGTTTCCATGGTTAAAGTAAAAATTGATCTTTACAATGATTGTGAGATTGTACACTGCAATATCTTCACAACAGTTCTTGCACTGAGCCATTATTGCACATTTATACCCCTTACTGAAGTGAACAATTATTAGATATTAGAATTTTGAAAATCTATCTACGCATTTAGAAGAAGGAGCAATTTAATTTTGCTATGTGACTGTGCAATGTGTAGACATGAACAGGAATTATTGCTTTGAAATGCAATTGCAGTTCCCTGAATTTCTAAGGCTGAGATTAATGCGATCATTCAAATCAGTAAAAGTCAGATACTTTCAAAATATGTTGGATGCAAAATCACTGGTTCCATTGTGGGATAGTTGACCTGAAAACAACAATATTGTTACAGTGGATTAAATTAAACAATACATTAAATTAAAATATGGATCACGTTAGAAACACAAACAAATTATTCTGCAATTATTATAAGGCTAATGAATTCAAAATAAATGCTGTAATCTGAACAAATAAATCGATTCAATATTTTAAAAACACTTTGCTCTGATGTTGATTAGACGTTCATTATGTTCAGTAAACTGAAAACTGAAATATAGTCGCGAGATTGATGGACTGGGAACAATAAATGAGACATTCAGTAATTATTGAAAATAATTTATTTTTGATGAAAAATGCAGACAATACAATTCAAAAGTTATTGTGTTTGTTGACCTGAACAAGAGATGTAGGTAACTTCATTTCTCGCAAAAAAAATACAGTAATGCATTTCATTCAATTCAATTAATTGTAGAAACATGTATTTTTAATTTATGTAATTTTATCCTGATCAATGTTCAACCATTAGTATCTGAATTAGGAAGAAAATTATAGGTAAAGAAAGTGAATATCTGAGTGACCACAAGATACAGTCAATGACCTTTGATAGAAAAAGGAATTTGCATGATTTTGTGATGATTGAACATTAATAAGTAATGTTGTAATAAAAATGAAAACAAAATCAACAGTTCCAAAGCAGCTGTTTGTTGTAACAAATTGAACATAAAAACACTTCTGCAGGGCACATGATCTGAAAAAGCAAAAAATCTCTTGACGTGATATATCAGCTAAAAGATACTTTCCTTTTTTTAAAAAAAAAGGGTACAACTTTCAAGAATTCAAAAGTTATTGTGTTTGTTGACCTGAACAAGAGATGTAGGTAACTTCATTTCTCACAAAACAAAGTGGTATGGGAACTTTAAAAAATTTTTTAGCAAGAAACACAATGTAGCTTTTAGTGTGATCATTTAAATTAAAATGCATGTTCGTATGGAATTGAAATATAATCAAAGCAAATGAAACAGGATTAAAATAAACATCAACACGAATTCCATTATTGAACTAAAAATCAGCTAGCATTGCACTATTACAATTAAAATCAGCATTTGCTATGATTGCAAAACTGTACAGTTCAATGTGTTTACACAAGTCAATGGTTGGAAACATGATACTACACTTTGGGATGAATGTACTGGATTGAACTATTATTAAATATTGGATATAAGCAACAATTAGTCTGAAAAACAGTTAATGTCAAACATTAAATTGGTGAGAAATCTGATTTTACTGTGCAACTGTGTAAAGTGTAGACATGAACAGTAATTATTAGGGTAGAATAGCAATCTGACATGACTTAAGGTTTCATATTAATTCCATGATTACTTTGTGTTTTCACATCAAGAAGAGATAACATATTTACTATGAATGCTTGGTTGTTTCATTGGTTGGTTTGTGGATGTTTTAACCTGGATAGAATGACTACATTTTTCATTGTAAGAAATAACATATTAAACTAAAATGGGAATCTCACGATGCTTGTCACAAAGATTTAACTGAATTACCGTCTGGTTAATGGAGTGACAATGAATTTACAATTAATTTTAGTACTCTGGAAAATTAAATGATTCGATATTTTAAAATTATTTTGCTCTAATGTTGATTAGACTTTTTATTGAGATCAGAGACTTGAAGATTAAATTGCTTTTTTGGTGGATTGACAAAAAACATATTAGACATTCAGTGATTATTAATCATCATTGTTTTGTCATTCATAATTCTCAGTTATTCAAGAATTTCTTGCTTTACATTTCTTCCCAAAAAGAAAAATAATTTCATGGAATTTTTCATATCATCAATATTTACAAATTTGAGTCAGAGTTGGGAAGAGAATAAATAGATAAGGAATGTGGGTATCACAGCAAAAAATAGGCAACAGTATTTGTCGCACAATTATTTTCAAAATTTCTCTGAAAAAATGTATAATCGGTTATGCGCAAATGCTTGCAGCTACAAATACAGTGAGCCATAATTACACTTTTGCTGTGACGAATAGTCGAGAAACCTATCACAAACCTTAGTAATATTCAGGAATTTCTTCATCTCAATAAATGTCAGTATTAGCTTGCTCATCTATTAATGATGAAGGGTGATTATTGGTCAGAGAAAGATGTGTGTAAATTATAAGAAGGTGCCTATTGCATATCTTTGGATGGGGTGTTATGGTGATGTTTGTTGTGGTTATTCATCCTGGGAAAAATAAGATTATTACAAAGAGATATTCAGTGAACAGTGATTAGGTGACCTTGAAGACCATCGTTTGGTTTTAGGTGCAGTGATTAAGAGTAATTTGATTTCAGTAGCATTGGGCTATTTTGCATGATTTGGCAAATGATTAATAATCTTGTGACAAAATTTTGAGGATGATCATGAGCTGTATTCGATCCATCCAGTGGGTTGGTACAAACATCCTTCACTGTTTTCCTTCCCATGAGAGGCGTGTTATTATCAGGAACTGGCTGGAAGCCAAGATGCCAGAAAATCTGGTTCAACCTCTCCAATACACAACTCTCAGGCTGGTTGTCACTGGATCCCCGGAACTTTTGTGACCTCTTTTCTGGAGCTGAATGATGCTGGCTCTGTTTGATTTCATTTGAGCAGGTTTCTTTTCGATCAGATTTCTGTAGCTGTCGGTGAATTTCAAACATTCAATTTCGGGCCACAGGTCACTTGACCTCAGTCAATAATTAAAATAGAGTTCACTTATTGTGATAGCGATGTGATAATTAACGGTGGCGTTTTAACAAATGAAATGATTAAACATTTTCCAGCAGTTTACACAGACATTAATTAGATATTCATTAAGATATGTAAACTGAGAAGTATAATCTAGTTGCAGGATTACTGAATTGTAAGAAAGATTTAGTTACTGTGTTTTCTAGAAGGATTTGTTTAATCATTCAAATAGGTCAGCTCTTCCTGAATTCTACGAACCTTCCATTGGTTTATTTGTAGCGAACATTCATCTATGACTCATTTGATTTGTCTTTTAAACTGTGTTTCAAGATTTCAACGGGACATTGACATTGATCTGAGCTGAGAAGTAAGAGATTGAGTTCAACCTGGAAAAGTGTGAAGAGATTCATTTTCGAATTTTGAATTTGAATGCAGACTATTGAGTGAAATGTAGGATTTTTGGCAGTGTGGAGGAACAGAGGGATCTTGGAGTCCATGTCCATAGATCCCTCAAAGTTGCCACCCAAGGTGACAGGGTAGGTAAGAAGGCACATGGTGTTTTGGATTTCATTAGTGGGGGAAGCATTTAAGACCTGCGAGGTTATGATGCAGGTTTATAAAGCCCTGATTCAATCATACTTGGAATATTGTGTTCAGTTCTGGTCACCTCATTGCAAGAAGGGTGTGGAAGCGTTTGAGAGGGTGCAGAGGAGGTTTAACAGGACCCTGCCTGAAGTAGAGGGCACGTCTTCTGATGAAAGGTTGAAGGAGCTAGGGCTTTTCTCATTGGAGCAAAGAAGGATGAGAGGCAACTTGACAGACAGGCTTAGATAGAGTGATGAGAGGCTTAGATAGAGTGAACAACCAGAGACTCTTTTTCCCAGGTGGAAATGACTATCATAAGAGGGCATAATTTCAAGGTGAATGGAGGCATGCTTAGTGGAGATGTCAGAGGTAGGTTCCTATTACAGAGTGATGAGTGTGCGGAATGTACTCCCAGCAGTGGTAGTAGAGTCAGATACAGTAAGTGTATCTAAGTAACTCATGGCTACGTACATGAATGATAGCAAAATGAAGGGAATATAGGTTAGTTTGATCTTAGAAGAGGATAAAAGGTTAGCACATGGACCAAATGTCCTGTACTGTGTTGTACTGTTCGATGTTCTATGTAGTGAACTGAACAGTTATTACATATTAGCAACAAATAGATTTTCAAAGCTCTATTAGCGAACATTAGAATATTGATAAATCTCACCTTGCTATTTGACTGAGCTATGTGTGGACATAAACAGGAATTATTGCAGGGAAAAGTAATTAAGGTTTTCAAAATTAATAAATTTGAAGTTACCGAGGTCATTCAAATGGCGGCCTTTGTGGGGAGCCGCAGAAAATGGGGGAGATACTAAATGAGTATTTTGCACCAGTATTTAATGTGGAAAAGGATATGGAAGGGATATAGACTGTCGGGAAATAGATGGTGATATCTTGCACAATGTCCAGATTACAGAGAAGGAAACCCTGGATGTCTTGAAATGGGTAAAGGTGGATAAATCCCCAGGACCTGATCATGTATACCCAAGAACTCTGCGGGAAACTAGAGAAGTGATTGTTGGGCCTCTTGCTGAGATATTTGTATCATCGATAGTCACAGGTGAGGCGCCGGAAGACTGGACTTTGGCTAATGTGGTGCCAACGTTAGGGCAAGAAGGGCAGTAAGGACAAGCCAGGGAACAATAGACCAGTGAGCCTGACCTCGGTGGTGGGCAAGTTGTTGGAACAAATCCTGAGAGACCGGACGTACATGTGTTTGGAAAGCCAAGCACTGATTATGGATAGTCATCATGGCTTTGTGCGTGGGAAATCATATCTCACAAACTTGCTTGAGTTTTTTGAGGAAGTAACAAAGAGGCTTGATTTTGGCAGAGCAGTAGATGTGATTTATATGGACTTCAGTAAGGCGTTCTTCCCATGGGAGACTGATTAGTAAGGTTAGATCTCACGGAATATGGGGAGAACTAGCCATTTGGATACAGAACTGGCTCAAAGGTAGAAGACAGAGGGTGGTGGTGGAGGGTTGTTTTTCAGACTGGATGTCTGTGACCAGTGGAGTGCCACAAGGATCGGTGATGGGTCCTCTACACTTTGACATTTATATAAATGACTTGGATGCGAGCATAAGAGGTATAGTTAGTAAGTTTGCAGATGACACCAAAATTGGAGGTGTACTGGAGAGCAAGGAAGGCTACCTCACATTACAACAGGATCTGGACCAGATGGACCAATAGGCTGAGAAGTGGCAGATGGAGTTTAATTCAGATAAATGCGAGGTGCTGCATTTTGGGAAAACAAATCTTAGCAGGACTTATACACTTAGTGGTAAGGTCCTTGGGAGTGTTGCTGAACAAAGAGACCTTGGAGTGCAGGTTCATAGCTCCTTGAAAGTGAAGTTGCAGGTAGATAGGATAGTGAAGGCGGCGTTTGGTATGCTTTCCTTTATTGGTCAGAATATTGAGTACAGAAGTCAGAAGGTCATGTTTTGGGCTGTACAGGACAGTGGTTAGGCCACTGTTGGAATATTTCGTGCAATTCTGGCCTCCTACCTACCGGTAAGAAGTTGTGAAACTTGAAAGGGTTCAGAAAAGATTTACAAGGATGTTGCCGGGGTTGGAGGATTTGAACTACAGGGAGAGGATGAACAGTCTGGGGCTGTTTTCCCTGGAGCATTGGAGGCTGAGGCGTGAGCATATAGAGATTTACAAAAGTTTGAGGGGCATGGATAGGGTAAATAGGCAAAGTCTTTTCTCTGGGGTCGGGGAGTCTAGAACTAAAGATGGTAGGTTTAGGTTGAGATGGGAAGATATAAAAGAGACCTACAGGGCAACTTTTTCACACAGAGGGTCGTAAGTGTATAGAATGAGCTGCCAGAGGAAGTGGTGAAGGCTGGTACAATTGTAACATTTAAGAGGCATTTGGATTGGTATATGAATAGGAAGAGTTTGGAGGGATATGGTGGGATTAGATTGTGTTGGGAAATGTGGTCGGCATGGATGGGTTGGAGTGAAGGGTCTGTTTCCATGTTGTATGCCTCTATGACTCGATGACTCTTAATGAGTAAAAAGTCAGATTTTTACAACGAGTGTTGTATCAGAAATCATTGATTCTATTGTATGTGTGATGATCTGAAAGAAAATGGATTTTTATATTACTGTATTAGTACAAGGGAACACTAGATTATTTTCAAATCTGAAATTCACTGTAATTGTTAGCCAGAATAAGTTAAAGCTTTGTGTAATTATTGTAATGCTGATGACTTAATAATTGTTGTTAGAATTCTGAAAAAAGAAAAGGTTATACTATTTGTCCTAAGAGTCAATAAATTAAATTGATATATGAACCACAATATACCTGTTAGCAAAACTAATTTAAATTATTATGCAATTATTGTCAAGGCAATGACTTGTGAGTGTCCGGGTGACACAGTAAAAATTCATCCCGAGGAAAAAGCAGCATGGATCAGGGAGGGTGAGGCAACCATGGCTGACTCGGGAAGTTAGGGAAAGCATACAAGCAACATATCACATGGCAAAGGGCAGTGGGATGTCAGTGAAATGGGAAGCCAAAAAAGAACAATGGAGAACAATGAAGAAAAAACATAAGGAGAAAGAAGATTAAGCATGAGAGAAAGCGAGTGTGTAATATTAAAAACATGATTGCCGGAGTTTCTTTAGTTACATAAAGTTCAAAAGAGAGGCGAAAATGGACATTGTGCTGCTGGAAATTGAGGCTGGAAGAATAGAATTGGGGAACAAAGAAATGGATAAGGAACTAAATAAGTACTTTGCATCAGTCTTCATGGTGGAAGACACAAATACTATCCCAAAATTTCAGGGACAGTCGGGGGGGCGGGGGTGGGGGTGGGGCGTGTGGCGGTGGAACAGAGATGAGTGTGGAATATAAATCACGAACAGATCAGGCTTGGTCTTATTGAATGGTGGAGCAGGCTCGAGGGGTCGAATGGTCACCTTCTTCTTCTTTCTCACATGATCCCAGGACTGACAGCTTTGTTTAAAATTCATTCACTAGATGTAGGTGCCACTGGCTAGGGCAAAATGTATTACCCAGAGAGCATTTAAGAGTCACCAAGGAGAAAATGCTAAAAAAATTGAAAAATTTGAAAATAGATCTATTACCTGGAGAGATGGACCACGCCCCAGAAGGTGATAGCTGAAGGGATAGTGGAGGCTTTAATTGTGAGCTTTCCGGTATCACTGGAGTCAGGGACTGTCCCAGAGGACAGGAACATTGTTAATATATCCCCCAACCACAAGAAGGGAGTAAGGAAAAAGAAGGGAAATAACTGGCTATTAATCCTGGCCTCAGTCATTGGTAAATTGTTGGTACTATTTTGTCAGTAATATTTAACGAACTGGTTATTTCAATTATAATGCAATCTCTACAAAAAGACCAAATTTTTTTTGGCGACAACAAATTTTCAAACAACTTCTCTCAATCTATCTCTCCTTCCTTTTCATTCGACAACGTAGGGAGGCATGGAAACACTACAGTGACGTAAGCTATACGTAATACAGTGAGACAGGAAAGCTAGTATGGCTCATGTTGATTCTTGAAACACACACAGTGAAGCAACACATTCACTGCATAATAAACATAAGACAATATTTCAACCCCACTCATACCGGCATGACAGAAATAAAATGTGGGTCAGTTGGACAGGCTGGTTTTGTTTCAGTTGGAGTGAGGGGTGACATGACTGAAGTATATAAGATCCTGAATGGTTTGATAAGGTGGATGTGGAAGGGATATTTCCTCTTGTGGGTCATTCCTGAACTAGAGGGAACTGCTTTAAAATTGGCTTCACCCTTTCAGGACAGAGATAATGAAATTTGTTTCCTCTCAGAAGGCTGTGCAACTTTGGAACTCTCTGCCCCAGAAGATGGATTCACTGAGTATTTTTAAGACACCGGTTGATAGATTTGTGTTAAGGTGCATTGGGGCAAGATGGAATAAAAATCACGTACAGATCAGGCTTGGTCTTCTTGAATGGTGGAGCTGGCTCGAGGGGCATAATGGTCACCTTCTGCTTCTTTCTCACATGATCCCAGGACTGAGAGCTTTGTTTAAAGTTCATTCACTAGGTATAGGCGCCACTGGCTAGGGCAACATTTATTATCCAGAGAGCAGTTAAGAGTCAACAATATTGCTGTGGATCAGGAGTCACATGTAGGCCAGTCCAGGTAAGGATGGCAGATTCCTTCCCTGAAGGACATCAGTGACACAGATGGGTTTCTCCTGACAATCAATAATAGTTTCATGGTCATCAACAGACCCATAATTTTAGATGATTATTAAATTCAAAGTCCACATTTGCTGTAATGCGATTTGAATCAGGGTCCCCAGAATATTTGCTGGGTCTCTGGATTAACAGTTCAGCAATGATAACACGAGGCTGTTACCGAGCTACAAAGGGACAATTTTACGGGTGGAAACCAAAACCTTGATCAAACTGGATTAAATAAAGGAGTGCTGATAGAATGGAGGAGAGTTGAAGGGATTGGGGGAAGAGAATTACCAAGTTTAGGTTCAAAGCAGCTGAAACTAAAGCCACCAACAGGGAGGAGATGAAAACAAGAAACTCTCATGCAGCTGGAATTGGATAAGGGCAGCTACCTCAGGGAGGTGTGGTACTACACTGGGAGGACAGGGTGAAGGCATGGGTAGGTTTAAAAGCAGTGAACCAAATTTTGAAATCATATTTCTGAACATAATGTAGATGAGGTTAAAATGGAGGTAGATGTCTTACGTGACTTGCTATAAGGATACAGACAGTAGAATCTGAGGTGATCATGAGTATATGGAGGTGAATGTGGGAGACAAGCTGGGACTGTATTGGAGTAGTCACTGTGAGAGGGAACAAATGCTGGATGCAGGGTTTCAGCAGATGATGGACTGACACTGAGGTGAGCCATCAGAAACTGAGCAAGTGACCACCATCTAATAGGACAGAGAAACTGATCCATCAGCCTGAAACTGACTGACCACGTGGCTGTCAGTGACTCCAACACAAGTGAATGGAAACATTGCTCAGAGCCTGTTTCTGTAACATTCAACACAACCAGGAAATGGAAAGTGAATAATTAGCTGAAAACAAGGCGACTGCTCTGTTAGAGTCAAAATCATTCAATGTTCAGTTATTGAATATTACTGACTCTCAGAATATTCTAACCTGCAGAATCACAGTAAAAGGGGAAAGTAAACAACTTTCTTGGCAAAGACAGAATGAACCAACTACTTGTATAAAACTAGCTCAAAACAAAGGTGCTGAATCCTCCACAAACTGACAAACACAGGTATATGACAAACACACCATCAGTTTGTAGATAGATAATGAAATTCTTCAGAAAAACACTTCCCTGCTTATGGTGTGTGGTAGAAATCATTCTCAGTGAGAACTGCCACTTATTTCCTTTGAAAAGAGTCTCTGTTTCCCTTCAGAAAAGCAGGTGTGTCCCGCACTTACAGACTGACTTACAGACAAAGGAAACCTGATCTGAGACTCGCAGGTTAATTAAGCTATTAGTGACAGTCCATTGCACACAACAGGAGTTTAGACCACAACAGATTCTAGGGAAACCAACAATGAAATGAAAAAGGTGAATTAGTCTTAATAATCATGCAGCCTCTCTCGATCAAATAATTCTAGTCAACTTCCAAACATTTTAAAACTATTAATACCAATGCATACATATTTATTTCCTTTCCTAAGTTTCCTCCAAAAAATATATCTGACTATTCTCTTCAAAATATATTTTAAATGGTCAATTCATAATCACAATTCATTTCCAATTATTCTTAGAGCAAAACAACTTGCAAACTAAAATAGTTTTCATGTCAATAATGACACTGGAAACTTTGTTATGTAGTTTAACCATATTTCCAAATATTGTTTTGGTTCATTATTGCAGTGAAGCTAAAATTAAAGTCTATTTATTTTCTCTGATATCCTTCCATTACTTTATTCCCTAATAACAATGCCCACGGTGTAATGGGTGACAAGCATTAAAATAAAATTGAATTTTCAATGCAAGAACTGGTACAAATAATCACATATTATTCAGTTCATTCATTGTCGTTGATTATCAGAGTTATATTCATTGTATGATCATGTTAAATTCACTTAAATAATCACAGTACAATTCTCACCTCTATAGATATGTCAAAGTGAATGTCAAATTATTAATATTCCAAGTCAAACCAAATTTACATTTTTCTCTGTTTTATTCCAGGAATGACAGGATGTGTTACATTATTATGGGAAACAGGAACAAGTGAAGGTGGTGGCTCTCAGACGTGAGGCCTTAAAGCCAAAGGGCCAGGTGGTAGTTACAGTGGGGGAGGTACCTAGTGCCCCGCTCTCCTCAGAAGGCAGAGAGGATGGTGACACTGACTGGAACGGGTTAGATGGTGAAGCAGCCACGTATGGACAGAGGGACGGCAATGGGTGGGATGACCCACCGCCCTATAAGACCCAGAAGGCCCTGTCTATGGCTCCACTGTGCATCAAAGCTCAAACTTGGACAGACAGTTGGGAGCAACAAGGGGAACTGACAGAAACGAAACCTGAACCGTTTATCCAGCTGAACGACAGATGTTGGTGAATGAACACCCAGCCTGATAGAGAATTGGTAATAATGGGCCTTATTGGGACAATATGGATGAATTAGTAGAGGTACACAGTCTCACCGAAAATGATGTACGGACCCTCCCTCGGCCCAAGATGCCCTGACGTGTACAGCAGAATCTGTCCCTGCAATAAGAGGGTGAGGGTGAGAGTCGGTTCCCCCAATGCACAGCCGATCAGTGGCTCCAGGCATTTACAGATATTACAGGGACACACTGGGGAGGGGACAGGCTGAATGGGCTAAAATAACTTTGGTGACTCAGAGACAAAAGGGTGATATCGAGGATCATACAGAAAGGAAGCCTGATGTATGTAAGGACCACGGGGGATTACCAAACCCCAACCTGCGATGATGAAATCGGTTTGATGTATTTAAAAGATGACATGGGACCCTATTTAACTGTAATTATAAACATGGGACTCTCAGTGGGAGATAATTCTAACCACATTCTGAATTGGGCCATGAGAGCTGAGGCAAACACAGAAACACAGGGGAATAGCTGCAGTACAGGGAGGGTAATCAGACCCACAATGTTACAAGGGAAGCAGGAAAGGGCACATAGACAAGGAATGTAGGCAAAGAGTGGGAGATAGGTGTTCATATTGTGAGTGGCCTGTGTTCATGTAGGTATATGCATAGCCCATGAATATTCATTGATGCGCTGTTAAGGGGCCAACACTTTCATGATTCTAACACCGGAGCACCTTTATGCCTCACCCTACAACTCAGATCCTCCAACCCGAACAACATCCTTGTAAGTCTTTTTTGAAACCTTTCAAGTTTCACAGCACCCTTCTGATAGGAGGCAGGCCAGAATTGCACACAATATTCCAAAAGTGGCCTAAAGAATGTCCTGTACAGCAACATGACCTCCCACATCCTATATTCAATGCTCAAACCAATAAAAGAAAATATACTGAACACCTTCTTCATCATCCTATCTGCCTGCAACTTGACTTGCAAGGACTATGAACCTGCAGTCCAAGGTCTCTTTGTTCCATAAACATCTCCAGGGCCTTGTCATTCAGTGTACAAGTCCTGCCCTGATTTGCTTTTCCAAAATGCAGCACATCACATTTACCTCAATTAAACCCCATCTGATCAATATCTTATTGTAATCTGAGGTAACCTTCTTCATTATCCACACCCCTCCAATTTTGTATGACCTGTAAACCCATTTACGATACCAAATTATTTAAATGAATGACGAAAAAAATCCAGAAATAAACATCCATTTCTCGGAGTTTGAATGTGCTCTGTGTAAATCCTGCCCAATGACTCTGTACCAGAGAAAGGCTGCACATGCGCCTGGCTGCACCTTGCCCCCTACAAAGCTGGTGGCTCCACATGTGTCCAGAGAATTCTTGCCCCGAATAAAGATGGCGGCGCGCACTCATGCCTGCAGCCACACTGAGGCAATTCCCCTTTTACTGAAAACACGAGACTGGGACGTTCAAATTTGTGTTTTCCGACGTGCACATTTTGTTTGTAAAACCTCTCCGCTCATACAGAATCGCTCTCACCTCCTGCTGTTCCACAGACAGCCTTGATGATTTTTGTGGGTACCTATTCTCTGCCTGGTTACTCGTTTGTCCTTAGTGTATTTGTACAATCACTCTGGATTCTCCTTAAACCTATTTCCTAAAGCTATCTCATGTCCCCTTTTTGCCCTCCTGGTTTACCTCGAGTATACTCCTACTGCCCCTATACTCCTCTAGGGATTCACACAAACACAGCTCTCTGTACCTGCCATATGCCTCCTTCATTTTCTTGACCAGGCCCACAATATCTTTCGTCAGGCAGCATTCTTTACACCTACCAGCCTTGGCCTTAACAGGAACATACTGTCTGTGTACTCTCATTGTCGCAGGCCTATGGAGGCAATGGCAGATGAGGAGACAGAAGCAATCATTCTCAGTAAAGAGGAAATGATGGGAAAGATAACAGCCTAAAGGTAGATGTGTATCCAGGCTCTGATGGGATGCATCCCAGGGACTAAAGGAGATGGGGGGGGGGGGGGGGGGGGGGAAGAGTAACAAATAGACCTCGTGATAATTCCCTACCATTTGTTGGATTCTGGGATGGTTTTGACAGACTGGAAGCTGCAAATGTGGTGTTACTATTTTTCAAAAAGGACCCGTTAGCTTAACTTCTGTAGTGGGGAAAATGCTTGAATCTCTCAAGGAAGTAGTGGTGAGATATCTGGGTAGAAATTGTCTCATTGAGCAGACACAGCATGGATTCATGAAAGGCAGGTCACGTTTAACGCATTTAATGGAATTATTTGAGGATACGACGAGTACGTTGGACAAGGTGGACTCTGTGGATGTGGTGTACATGGATTTCCAGAAGGTATCCGATACGTTGCTAACAAAAGGCTGCTGAATAAGGTAAAAATGCATGGCATTGTGGGTAATGTATTATCATTGATACTGGATCGGTTAACCAACAAAAAATAAAGAATGGGAATAAACGGGTGTTTGGATTAATGTTGGCACGACAACTGTTTGCAATTTACACAAATGTTTTGGAGTTGAGGACCAAGTGTACGGTGTCAGAGTTCATATTTGATACAAAGATGAGGTAGAGCAATGTCTGCAGAGGCCACTGTCAGTCTGCACAGGAATACAGATCAGTTCAGTGAGTGGGTAAGGATCTGGCAGATGGAGTTCAATGTTGGGATATGTGAGGTCATCCATTTTGGTCAGACTAACAGCAAACTGATGATGAAATGGCGAAAACGTGCACCATGCTGCTGTACAGAGGGAGCTGGGTGTCCTTGTGCATGAATCACAGGAAGTTGGTTTGCAGGTGCAGCAGGTAATTATGGCAGTGAAGGGAATATTGTCCTTCATTGCTAGAGGGATGGTTATGCTGCAGCTGTACAGGGTGCTGGGGAGGCCACACCTGGAGTACTGTGTACAGGTTTGGTCTCCTTACTTCAGGAAGGATGTACTGACACTGGAGGGAGTAAAGAGGTGGTTCACTAGTTTGAGTTGGGAGTTGAGGGTTGGTGTTTGTGGAGAGATTGAGAAAACTGGTTCTATAATCATTGTAATTTAGAAGAATGGGAGGTTGGAGAGGAAACAATAAAATTATGAAGGGAGTAGATAAGACAGAATCAGGGAGGCTATTTCCACTGGGGGCGGGTCAAACTACAGAGCATTAACTCAAAATAAGGGAGAACAGATTTAGGACGGAGTTCAGGAGGAGCTTCTTCAGCTAAAATGTTGTGCATCTGTGGAATTCCCTGCCGAGTGCATCATTTGACGTTATCAACTTGAATGCCTTTAAGGCAAAATGTAGATTTGTGAACAGGAAAGGAATTAAGGGTTATAGTGAGAGATCAGGAATGTGGAGCTGAGGCCATGAAAAGATCAGCCCTGATCTTATTGAATGGCAGAGCAGGCGTGAGGGGCTAGATGAAAGTTCTTGCCTTGTGCCATCAAAATTGGCCTTTGTCCAATTCAGAACCTTAACTTTTAGATCTGGTATATTATTTTCTGTAACTATTTTAAAACTAGTAGAATTATCAGAGACTCCCAACAGTGTGGAAGCAGGTCATTCAGCCCATCACATTGATAGTGACCTCGAGAGCCTCCTAACCTCCCCCTATAACATTGCATTTCCCAGGGCCAGCCAACCTACACATCCCTGAACACTGTGGGCAATTCAACCTGGACAATCCACCCAACCTGTACATCCCTGAACACTGTGGGCAATTCAGCCTGGATAATCAACCCAACCTGCACATCTTTGGACTGTGGGAGAAAACCAGAGCACCCGGACGAAATCCTTGCAGGAAATCCCAATAAGATGAATATCCCTTTCTTATTTCCCAGTTCCACCTAAATAACTTCACTGGGCGTACTCCCAGGAATATCTTCCCTAAGCAAAAACATAATACTATCCCGAATCAAAAATGCCACTCCCCTCCTCTCTTGTCCCCCTTTCTATTCTCCCTATAGTATCTATACCCTGGAACATTAAGCTGCCAGTCCTATCCATCCCTGAGTGATGCCTCTGTAATTGCTAAAATATCCCAGTGCCATGTTCAAAACCATACCCTGAGCTCATCTGCCTTCCCTGTCAGGCCTCTTCTATTGAAGTAAATGCAGTGCAACTGCTCAGTCCGACTTCATTCTGTGCCTTGCCCTTGCCAGCCTTGACTATTTGACTTCTGAACTGTACCAGCCTCAGACATATCTCTTTCCTCACTATCTTCTTGGGTTTACACCCACTCCCTCACTGGTTTAATGCCTCCCGAGTTTCACCAGCAAGTCTCCCTGCCTAGATATTAGACACCTTCCAATTCAGGTACAAACCATTCTTCTTATGCAGGTCAACTCTACTCCGGAGGAGGTCACAATGATCCAAAAAACGTGAATCCTTTTCCCCTGCACCAGCTCCTTAGCCACTCATTGAGCACCTCCTCCTCCTCCTCTGTAATATGGACATTTTTCAAGATGTCACCATTTATTTCCCCACATTCTATATCTCCCATGTACTTCTTCACAGTAAACACTGATGCAAAATACTTGTTTCCCATCTCGCCCATCACCTGCAGCTCCACACAATGGCTGTCTTGCTGATCTTTGAGGGTCTCTATTTTCTCCCTAGTTAGCCTTTTGTTCCTCATGTATTTACAAAAGCCCTTTGGATTATCCTTAACCTTATTTGCCAAAGCTATCTCACGTCCCTTTTTGCCTCCTGATTCCCCTCTTAATTTTACTCCTACTGCCTTTATACTCAAATTTTTTTGGATTGGAATAAATGCAAAATATTACATCCTGACAAAACAAACGAGGGTAGGACTTACACTCAATAAAAGTAGGGCCTTGAGTAGTGATATGGGAACAAAGAGACCGAGGGCTTCAAATCTTTGAAGTGTGTGTTACATGTAGACAGGGTGGTTAAGAAGGTGCTTAGCACACTTACCTTCATCGTTCAGACCTTTGAGTCCAGGAGTTGGGACGATATGTTGAGGATGTACAGGACGTTGGGGAGGCCTCTTCTGGAATACTCTGTCCAGTTCTGGTTGTGCTGTTATCGGAAGGATGTTATTAAATTGGAGCAGGTTCAGAAGAGATTTACCAGCATGTTGCCATAAATGGAGTGAATGTGTTGTAAGGAGAGGCTGGATAGGCTGGGAATTTTTTTCACTGGCATGCACAAGGTTCAGGGGTGACCTTATTAGAGGTTTACAAAATCAGAAAGAGTGTAGATAAGGTGAAGAGCTGGGGGAGAGGGAGATTCAAAACTCGGGTGCATTCATTTTGAGAAGAAGTTAAAAAGATTTGAGAAAAGACATTAGGGTTTTAAAAAAAAAATTATATGTGTGAAATGAACTTCCAGAGGAAGTGGTAGCTGTGAATACAATTACAATATTTAAAAGACATTCAGATAAGTACATAACTAGGAAATATTGGGATGGATGTGGACCAAGCAGAGGCAGGTACAATTAGGTCAGTTTGGAATTATGGTCGGCATGGACTGGTTGGACCACAGGGCCTGTTTCCTTGCTGTATAACATTAGGACTCTAATCCTTACTAACTCTAAATTCCTCCATCCTCAACTCTCCCGATCACTGTCACCTCATCCAGCCTCACAATTCTTCCTTATTTATATAATTCCTCACCAGCCACAGAACGCTCCCTATCTCATGTCCTCCAGTTTCTCAGATCTCTGCGGTATGTGCCTTTCTTTAGTTCCAGCCTTGAGGATGCCCTCATTCACTCCGATTGGTTGGAGGACAAACTGGTACGACCGGGTCCTCTGGTACTGCCCTCTGCCCCCTATTGGCCTGCGCTGACATCAGTCATCGGGGCCCATTGTGAGGTGAGTGGTGGGATCCTCCCTCTCTCTGCCCTGGGATGAGCTTCAACATTCACAGTCAATGGGGCAGTATCACAGAGCACAGGGGCTGGGGCTTTTCAGCCCATTTGGGATGTACCCTCTCCCTATGAAGATGCTGCAAATCTGTCCCAATTCCCTTCCCATTTGCCCATAGCCCCCCACATCTTCCCTTAAACAGATTTAGAATTTTACTTTTTATGAATAACTGCTGAGTCTGTGTCAAGCTGCCATTCAGACTGTTCCAGATACTCAGAACTTACTGAATAAAATAATGTTCACATATTCACATTATTTGCCAATTACCTGAAAATAGTTACTAACATTGTGACATTGTTAACAATTCCCCTCTCTCTGCAGATTAGATATCCTAGAAACAAATTTGCACCTGGTCAAAATGACTGCTTAACCTTCTCAGCTCCAAGGACAATTATCTGTGCTTCTGCGAGCTCTCCACAAAAGAGGAACACATCGTATTTTCATTTATTAGTGTCATAGAGATGTACAGCACAGAAACAGACCTTTGGTCCAATTTGTCCATGACAACTAGGAATCTTCAACAAATGGAGCCCCAATTGCCAGCTATTGGTCCGTATCATTGGAAACTCTTCCTATTCATGTACCCAATCGGATGCCTTTCAAATGTTGTAATTGTATCAGCCTCCACTCCATCTGGCAGCTCATTCCACACATACACCACACACAGCTTGAAAACTTTGCCCCTAAGATCCATTATAAATCCTTGCCCTCTCAACTTTAGCCCATGTGATCTTATTTTGAACCCACCTAACTGGGGGGAAAAGACCCTGGCTGCTCACCTTATCCATGCCCCTTATGATTTTATAAATCTCCATGAAGTCACCTCTCAGTCTTTGACTCTCCAGGGAAATTAACCCTGGCCTATTCAGCCTCTCCCTGTAGCCCAAATCCTCCAACCCTAGCAAAGTCTTTGTAAATCTTGTCTGAACTCTTTTAAGATTCACAACTTCCTTTCCAGAACAGGGAATTTCGAACTCAAAACTTAATTCCTGAAATGGTTTAATCAATGTCCTGTCCAGCCACAATTTGATGTCCCAGCTTCTGTACTCAATGTATTGACCAATAAATATAAGCATACCAAACACCACCTTCACTAGTCTGCCTACCTTCAACTCTACTTTCAAGGAACAATGAACCTGCACTCCATGGTCTCTATGTCCAGCAACATTCCCAAGGACTTTACCATTAAGTGTATAAGTCCTGCTCTGATTTGCCTTTCCAAAAATCCAACAGCTTACATTTGTCTAAATTGAAGCCAGTCTGCCATTCCTCACTCCAGTGACTCATCTGGCATTCTGAACTAACCTTCTTCATTGTCCACTACACCTCCAATTTTGGTGTCTTCTGTAAACCCACTGACCATATCTCATATATTCACATCCAAGTCATTTATTTAAGGGCCCAATATCCATTCCTGCAGCACACTGCTGCTCATAGGCCTCCAGTCTGCAAAGCAAGCCTCCATCACCACCCTCTGCCTCCTACCTTCAAGCCAGTTTTGTACCCAAATGGCTAGTTCTCCCAACATTTCATGTTATCTAACTTTGCTAACCAGTCTGCTTTGTGGAACATCATTCAGTGTCCACATAGACAACGTCCACAATCTGCGTTATCAATCATCTTTGTCACATTTTCAAAAAAAACTCAATCAAGTTAGAGAGAGAGAATTTCCCACACACAAAGCCATGTTAACTAGCCCTAATCAATCATCGTCTTTCCAAATGCCTGTAAATCCTGTCCCTCAGAATCCCTTCCAACAACTTACCTACCACTGACGTTAGGTTGACTGTTCTCTTGTTCCCTGGCCTTTCCTTACCACCTTTTTTAAATAATGGCACCCATCTTCCAGCACCTCACCTTTCACAAACAATAATATAAATACCTCAGGGAGGGGCACTGCCAACACCTTCCTAGCTTTCCACAAATTTCTGGGATACACCTGATCAGGTCCCAGGGATTTATCCACCTTGCTACTGTTTAAGACATCCAGTAGTTCCTCCTCTGTAATATAGACACTTTTCAAGTTATCACTGTTTATTTCTCCAAACTCTCTAGAATAGAATAGCAGAGTATTTCTCCCGCCTCCTGTTGTTCCATAGATGGCCTTGTTGATCTTTAAGGGGTCCTATTCTCTGTCTGGTTATTATTTTATCCTTAATGTATATGTAGAATCTCTTTGGATTCTCCTTAAAATATTTCCTAGAGACATTTCAAGTCCCCTTTTTGCTCTCCTGATTACCCTCAAGTATATTCCTGTCAAAATGTGAACCTGTACTCCCAATTCCTCCGCCTCTGCAATATCTGCTCAACAATGCACTTCAACGCATATCCTCCACTTCCTGTACCTTCACCTTCCCCCCCACCCCTCCAACCACAATAAGAATATAATCTCCCGGTCCTCACCTGCCACCCACTAATCTCCATTAACCTCTGCTATGTCTGCTACCTACAGTCAGACCCCACCACCAGGGATATAGCTCCCTCCCCAACCCTTTCTATCTTCCACAGAGACCATGGGATCTTTGGTGCTGATGTGCTGCCCCACGGATACCTCAGTCACTCACCCTGCCAAATGGCCTAGTGAGATTATCACTAGATGGATAATCCAGACACCCAGATAACGTTCTGGGGCCCAGGGTTTGGGTCCCGTCATGGCAGACAGTGGAATGTAAATTCAATAAAAATGTGGAATTAAGAATCCATTGAAGACCATGAATCCATTGTTGATTATTGCGAAAAGAATCCTCATCAGATTCACGAATATCCTTCAGGGAAGAAATCTGCCATCCTTACCTGGTCTGGCCTACATGTGACTCCAGACCCACAGCAATGTAGTTGACTCTTTACTGCCCTTTGGGCCCAGCCAGTGACACCCTCATCCTGTGAATGAATAACAAAGAAGGTCAAGTCTTGTACATAACCATACTGTTCTTACAGATAAGTGATCTCTCAGTAAATTTGCTTTTCAACTCCCTGCTGACTATTGGGGAAGGGGGTCAACATTACCATCCCAATAAGGAGATCATCCCTTTCTTATTTCTCAGTTCCACCTGTATAACCTGCCTGGATGTACTCCCAGGAATACCCTCTTGAAGCCCAGCTGTAATGTTAGCCCTAATCAAAAATACCACTCCCCCTGCTCTGTTGCCCCCTTTCTATCTTTGCTATAGTATCTATACAGTGGAAAATTGAGCTGCTGGTCCTATCCATCATTAAGTCATGCCTCTATAATTGCTATAATACCCCAGTGCCATGTTCCAGACCATACCCTGAGCTCCTCTGCCCGACCTATCGGGCCTCCTGCATTGAAATAAATGCAGTGTAACTGCTCATTCTGTGCCGTGCCCTTGTCTGCCTTGACTGTTTGACATCTGAACTGTACCAGCGTCAGACTGAGCTTTTGCCTCACTCGCTCTCTGGGTTTACCCACATTCCTTCACTGGTTTAATGCCTCCTGAATAGCACTAGCAACTGTTCCCTTCCAGTGCCAGTACAATCCATCCTTCTGATGGAGGGCAATTCTACCCCACAAGAGATTCCAATGATCCAATAATGTGAACTCTTCTATTCCTATGTCATTGATACCAATAAACAACAGCCTCCCCTCAAAATGGCTATTCTCCCCTTTAAGAATATTCTGCTCCCTCTCTGAGAAATCCTTATACAAAAATTACACATTCGAATAATACACCTTACACTCATCAGGTCATCATAAAAGGATTACATGACACATTGAAGGTTTGGGGAGACCTTTTGAGAGAATGCGATGATTCAAAGGAGAATTTTTAGGCAGCAAATGGGATTGGTCTGGAACACAATACTCACACACACAATGCGAATATCCAGATCCTGATATACTGAGTAATTCAATTAGAGTTTAGCAGAATATTTACTGAGATTACCATCTGAATGTCCACCTGTAATATCCTGTAATACAAGTTTATAAAATCTATCACTGTCAGTTCAAGTTAGAAACTCACACCATCCCCTCCTTGTGGCCCAGAATTACTGTACATATTACCCTTGACGACATCAGCAGTCAAAACAGAGGGAAATCTGTGGGTTTCTAGGAGATTCCAACTTGAGATCTCATGTGACTGAACACAGCAGTTCTTTGACACATTGGAGAAAATGATCCAAGCGTCAGTGAGATATGGGGAACAAGAATTCCTTTCTTTTCTTTCATTCCGCGCTGCCGCTCTGCCTCATCAATAAGACATGGGTGTGAAAGGCTAATGCCTAACGATGGGCAAGTTGTCTCCATCCTGACCAATGGGTAGGAAGATCCTCTCAATCACTCCAAAGTGTATCCCTAAAAAGATAGCAACTCTGCCTGCTTCCCACTGCCCAGTGCTCCCAGTAAATGCTTGGAAGAATGGGAGGGGGGGTGATATCTCCTAGAAAAGGCATAACTGTAAAGGTCTAAGAGGATTATGAAAAGAGAGAGATGCACAGGAGAAGGAGGCAACAAGTTGCCAGATGGGGTGTAACTTGGGAAAAATGGGAAATTGCTCATTTTGGAGGAGAAAATAAAAGAACAAACTACTATTTAAATGGTGGAAACTGTAGAAAGCTGCATCACAAAGGGACCAGGGGTAATTGTTCAGGAAACACAGAAAGCTACCACACAGTTACAACAGGGAATCAGGAAGGGGAATCGAATGTTTTGTTTCAAAGGTTTTCATTATTAGAGTTTGGAGTATATACCTGAGACTAACGTGTGGAAGTGCTGGTGAGACCACCATATCTGCAGTAATGAGAGCAGTTTTGGTCCCTTTAGAGAAGAAAATGTGTCACTTTATTGGAGGCATTTCAGGGAAGATTCAATGAGATGATCCCTGGTTTGGAGGGATTACCTTTTAGATAAAGGCTGAAAAGTTTGGAACTCTACTCACTGGATTTTGGAGAAAGAGAGGTGATCTCATTGAGACAGATGGGATTCTTAAGGGGTTTGACAGGATAAATACTGAGAGGATGTGTCTGAGGGTAAATACTGAGAAGGGAGTCTGAAACCAGATTCTGAGTCACGGAATTAAGGGTTCTGTTTTGGATTCAAGTATAAGGGAACAGACGCGGGTAAGGGGTTTCAGTAGCAATGGAGCTGGGGTGAGGTGGAGAAAAGCAACGTTTAAGAGATTGGATTTCCTGGTGTTGTGATTTTGTGGATGTCTGATCAGAAGGTCACCTTGGGGTCAGATATAACAGCAATATTGTGAAGAGTGTCGTTCTTCTTCAGAGAGTTCCCAGTGGGAGGGAGGGGCTCAGCAGAAAGGTAAAGATAAGGCAATGGGTTTAACCGTGACAATGTTTCATTGGCTGAAATTGCAGCTAATCGAGTAGTGGGAATGTGCTAAGCAGTTTGATAACTGAGTAACAGTGGAGTAATGGAGAGGGATGATGGGGAGGGAGAGCTGGGCATCGTCAGTGTACATGTCAAACCTAACACAGTGTGTTTGGATGATATCACCTCCTGGCACTATGTACGTGAGATACAGGAGAGACCAAGGATAGATCGTTGAGGGACACCAAATGCAAGGAATTCAGAAAGGAAAAGGAGAGTGGAGATGGAGCAAGATTTTCCAACAACCGTGAGGTCAAATAGTAGTTTTTCACAGAATGGGAGAGAAGGACATAACCAAAAAGAGACCAACAGACAGAACAAGGAACAATGTCCATGAATTGGCGAGGGGGAGTGATGAGGCGGCAGTGGAGGAAAGAGAGTTGGAAAGTGAGTTTCGTGAGATTAGAGTAAAGGGTCAAGGTGAGCTCTGATAAGGCTTGATAAGACACTGGAGAAAGATGTAGGTTTAGGACAAAAACACCACGTGAGGCAGTTTGGCTCAGTGGGCTAGTGGGAGGGAGAGAAACAGCAGATCGGATCATCTCAGTCTTAGTGACAGAGAAACTCCATGTGCTCCTCACTCGTTGTTGGAGGGGAGGATGGAGGAGACAGGATGATGGACAGTGTTTTATAAAGAAACAAAACCAGGGTTAGTGATATTTAAAATGAATGAACAAACCTGATGTATTTAGCTTTTACCCAGAATCTGAATTCAAGAAAAAAAAACGTATTAGGAATCTGCTGATCTCCATGAAACCACTGTCAATGGCAAAAAAAATCCTGCCAACCTGACAGCGGCCCAGCCAGCTACTCACTGTACTGATCACTGCAAAGTCTCAACACAGGAATGAAACTGGATGGAACAGTTGGCAACGAACAAGGCACCAGAAATTACAACCACAGAATCAGCCCTCTCGATGGTGCAACGTCCTCCTCAATAACATATGGTTTTTGGTGCCAAAATGTGCAGAGCTGTCTCACAGACTAGTCAAGGAACAGCCTGACATAGTCATACCCACGGAATCATCCCTTACAAACAATGACCAGACACCACCATCACCATCCCTAGATATCGAGAGTGTGGTGCTGGAAAAGCACAACAGTCAGGGAGCATCCGAGGAGAAGGAGAATCGATGTTTCGAGACTAAGCCCTTCATCAGCCTGACCTGCTGTGTTTTTCCAGTCCCAGACTCTTGACTCTGATCTCCAGCATCTGCAGTCTTCACCTTCTCCTGAAATCTCTGGATATGTCCTGTCCCACCAGCAGGACAGACCAGGCAGAGGTGGTGGCACAGTGGTGTACAGACAGGGAGGATTTGCCCTGGGAGTACACAGCATTGGCTCCGGAGACCAGGAAGTCTTATGGCTACTGCTGATTACCACGTCCCGTCCTCCCTTGGCTGATGAATCACTCCTCCTTCATGTTGAATAACATTTGGAGGAAGCACCGAGGCAATAAAATGGTGTCAAATGCACTCTGGGTACAGGATTTCAATGTCCACAATCGAGACTAGCTCTACAATAGAGTTACTGACTGAGCTGGCCAGGTCCTAAAGGGTATAGCTGCTCAACTGAGTCTGCAGCGGGTGGTGAGGGAACCAACAAGCGGGAAAAACATACTTGATCTCATTGTTCTGAATTGACCAGCTGCAGATCCATCTGTCCATGACAGTATCAGTACGAGCGACCATCTCACATTCCTTTTGGAGACAAAGTCTTGTCTTAAAGTTAAGAAAAACCTCCATCGTGTTGAGTGACACTATCACCGTTCTAAATGGGACAGACTTTGAAGAGATGTAGGATCTCAAACTGGGTATCTCTGAGGCACTGTGGGACATCAGCAGCAGCAGAACTGTTCTCCAGCACAATCTGTAATCTCATGGGTTTGTACATCCCGCACTCACCCATCACAATGGACAGTAAAGGAGGGCGTGCCATGAGCAGCACCAGGCAGACGTAAAAATGAAGTGCTAACTGGGTGAAACGACCAAAGAGGACTATCTGCATATCAAACAACATCAGCAGCAAGCAACAGAGCTAAGTGATCCTACATCCAATGGAGCAGATCGGAGCTCTGCAGTTCTGCCACACCCAGTTGTGAACGGTGATGGACAATTAAACAACTCACTGCAGGAAGCATCACAGATATCCCCACCCTTACTGATGAAGGGGCCTCACACACCCATGCACGAGAAAAGATGACAGCATTTGCAGCAATCTGCAGCCAGAAGTGCAAAGTGGGATGATCCATCTCAGCCTTCTCCAGTGGTTTCCAACATCACAGATGTGAGTTTTAAACCAGTTCGGTTGAGTTTGAATAACATCAAGAAACTGTTAAGTCGTGCAAAGGCTATGGGCCCTGCCAATATTCTGGCAATAATACTGATATCTTGTGCTCCAGAACTTGCCACCCACCAAGCCAAGTACCGCTCCATCACTGGCATCGACCGACAATGTGGAACATTGCCCAGGGATGTTCAACACAAAAACACAGGGCAATCCAACCCAGGCAATTTCCATCTATCAGTCCACACTCGATTAGCAGTAAAGTGATGGAAGTATTCATCAACAGGGCTACCAAGCAGCAGATGCTCAGCAACAGTCAGATCAGCGACCCTCATTTTAGGCTCCACCAGGGCCAGTCAGCTCCCGATTGTGTTACCGCCCTGATTCACAATCTGGCAACTAACTGAATCCCAGAGGCGAGGTGAGGTGAGTGTGATAACTCAGTCCCACTCCAAGACCACTATTTCTCGCTGATTCCACCCTTGTCTCAGCTCATACACTTTCATCCACCTTGTGTTATCTCCAGACTTCATTTTCCAAACACACTCAGGGCCAGCTTGCCACATTCATCCTCCCTGTAATCTCAAGAAAGTCTAAATCTCTGCTTGTTGTTTCATCAAAAGGCTCCTAATTATAATCAACATACAGCCATAGAGATGTACAGCAAGGAAACAGATCCTTCGGTCCAACCCGTCCATGCTGACCAGATAACCCAACCCAATCTAGTCTCACCTGCCAGCACCTGGCCAATATCCCTCAATTTAAAGTTCTCTCACTTGATTTAATTCCTGGCTGTGATAATCCCTGGCTCCCTGCACCACACACACTGAGGCCTCGACAACCCATTTTCTTCGAGACTCCCAACCATTTGTTAAGTCATTACTTCACCTGTGTGGCTGTTTCGACAGTTGCTGCAGCAGCTTGGTCTGAAATTCGCAGCCGAAACCTCACAGGTCTGCTTTCCACCTTTAAGACATCCCTCAAAACCTGCTTTTTGGCAATGCTTTTGGTCACCTGACCTAATATCTCCATCTCTGGCCTTATGTCTAAAACTCTCAATAGTATTTTTGAGAAATTATAAGCATGATAATAAAAATACAAACTGTTGTTGATTTGGACATTATTTTCAAATTATCACTGTTGCTGAATGAATAATCTATAATGCCACTTACCCAACCACATTGTAGGAGCACCTTCACCACACAAACTGCAGCTGTACAAGAAAGTCAAACATCACCCTCTCCACAGTCAACAGGGCTTTGGCATTAATCACTGGTATCTGTGGAAGGAGGAACACAGTTGATGTTTCAGGGAGTGCAAAATGGATTACAGGGAATGAAAATGGTACAGAATTTGATCGTCAGAAATGGAAGGAAAATACACTTGCTTGTTGGAAAAAAGAATTCTTGACTGTCATAAATATTCATGAAAAAAGTAATCTGATAATAGAGCAGTACATGGTCAGGGGCTGGGCCGCAGTGAAAAACTCATTTACAAAGGGTCTATAAAAGTAATAATACAGTAGTAAACAGACCAAAAATACACCCATGGTTCGAGACTGAGGAAGCTATATATTGACAAAGTGGTTATGAGGGAGCCCAGAGGTGAATCAGAGCAGCATTGGCTGTTATGATCACAATGACTCTATAATAGAGAAAGGCTGCACATGCGCCTAGCTGCACCTTGCCCCCTACAAAGATGGCGGCCGCGCACGTGTCCAGTGAATCTTTGTCCCGAATAAAGATGGCGGCGCTTACTCAGGCCTGCAGCCGCGCTGAGGCCATTCCTAATTTACTGCAAACACGGGACTGGGACGTTCAAATTTGTGTTTTCCGACGTGCACAATTTGTTTGTATAACCTCTCCGCTCATAGCAACACAGTTTTTCTCCCGTTTCCCTGTTTATTTCTTTCCTTACCGTATCCTTTCTCTCCATAACTTCCCGAGCATTCATTACGGCGACTCGGCGCCGCGCACGAGGGTGATCACATGGTTTAGTTTAGCTCCGCCCTTCATTTACTTTGATTGGCTGGAGGACCAACATCCCGCTCGGTCCTCCAGATCCGCCCACCGTCCTTTCATTGGTCCGGTGCTGACATCAGTCATCCGCGGGTCACTTTGTTGGCTAGAGCATGCGCAGTGCGGCCTGCTTTTGCTGATATGTTGGGTAATGGGATGGGAGAGTTTACTGAGGGTAAGAATTCCCTTTGTGAGAGCTCTGCAGTAGATTTCCTTTATTCATGGAGGGAATTCCCTTCCTACTCATGACTGTATAGCTGTGATTGATGAATCAATCTAAATCAGTACATAAACACACCATTTTGAGATCTTTAGCACATTGTATCACGCTCTTCTTTGGAAACAAAAACAAACATGAAACGGAGCCTCAAGGAATCAGAGCAGGAGTCGGGCATTCATCGCCTTCAGCTTGTCCCCCATTCTATGAGATCATGGCTTGGCCAATCCAGACCTCAACACCTCTTTTATGCTTGATCCGCATAGCCCTCAACTGCTCAATACTTCAAAAATCTATCTGCCCTCTTTTAAAATAATTTGAGACAGAATCACAGATTCCCTACTATGTGGAAACAGGCCCTTCAACCCAACAAGCCAGAACAACCCTCCAAAGAGTAACCCAACTATTCCCCTCCCACATTTAACTTTCACAATTGTTTGGGCGAGAAAATTCGAGCCATTCACTGAGAGAAAAAAATTCTTTACTTCTTCTAAAATGAATGTTCCCTTATGTAATGTCCCCTGGTTTGAGACTTCACTGGTGCGAGAAGATCTAGTCAACATCTACTCTATCAAGCTCCTCAGAATCTTGTTTCCATTAGATCACCCCTGCTTATCTATTCTTGACAGGTCAACCCTTTTACCCTCAAAGCAACTACGTGAATCTTTTTTGAATGGTCTCCGATGTTAGTTTATCCTTTATTAAATATGGGAGCGAACACTGTATACAGTACTCCAAGTGAGGACTCAGCAACAGCCAGTGTAGTTAACCAATCCTCAGTCCATGCTAATACATTTCACCGATACCATGAGCTCCTAAATTGTGCAATTAACTTTTATGTAGCACCTTATCATTTGCATTTTTAAAATCCAAATACAGAACATAATTGGATTGCCCTTTATCACCCTGCTTGTTATCTCCTCAATGAACTGTCATAAATTTGTCAAATATAGTTTCTCTTTCACAAAACCCAGTCTACCATGTTTAATGATAAGCTTTTCTAAATATCCTGCAATTTCTTACTTTAATATTCGACTCTGTAGATTCTTTCAGTAGATTTGCTAAGTATGATTCCCCTCTTAAATCCATGTGGACTCTGTCCAATCCTGTCACTGTTCAGTAAGAAACTTGACTGTGCTCCAATATACTTAGTAAACGTATCTGTATTTATTTTTAAAAATTGATTACTTCTAAATGCTGGACCCATGCAATATCAATGAATTAGTGACTCTGAATTTGGGTTATAATGTTTCTTTCTGTTAATTCCTTTTCGTATTATGTTATGCAGACAGCACCAAGTGATCACTCTTAATGGTGAGTAACTTTGAAAATAATATATTTTAAAAATGGCATCCCAAAATGCTGCCTCATTATTGTGCAAGGAGGATTTTGCATTCAATAGTTTGCAGATAAAATTGAACAGATTTTTGCTGCAATTTGGCCAAAATGCAGGTTACACCAAAGTGGCAACTCTGCTCTCAAATTCTTACTTGGCACTGCCCAGGGCGATACTGATGGGACTTCACTTTGCCATTCTGGGTCACCAGCTTTATTTCCAGGTTCAATCCTATAATCATCCTACAGCTTGTAATTTTAGACAACTTCTCTTTTAGGTACATATGTAAATATCATACTGAAATGTTGCACTGAATGGTACCAAATCTGAAATTAGTCTCTAATCTGACCTTTCTACATATGTATTGGCATAAGTCTATGCCAGTTATTTTTCTGAAGCCTGTGATTCCTGATGAAGAGCTTTAGCCTGAAGCATCAACTCTCCTGCTTCTGGGATGCTGCCTGACTTGCTGTGCTTTTCCAGCATGACACTTTTCGACTCTGACATCCAGCTTCTTTGGTCGTCACTTTCTCCTTTGAGAAGTTTAAACCAAGAATATTTTTTGTTGATCAAAGTGCAATAGGAACCAATTCATGAAATTCAGATATCTCACATTTACCTTAACTATGGGAAGGCGAAGACATTATTGTCAGTCTTTGAAACCATTCTGACAAACTTTTGCAGTATCAGTGCCTCACCTTTAGAGTGGTCCCAGATATTGCACAGCTGCAGTATTTTGTTTTGCACTGAGCTATATGTTGTTCTCACTTTTTTCTTTGTGAAAGATTACAAAATTAACTTGGATGAATGAACTTATAATTTCTTTAACCAATGTTGGGAGAAAAAAAAATGTCAGTATTTCAAGTGCTGATAAAGTAAAATAAACTGAATCAGTAGAAAGGGTTTAAGATGGATATGGAGCAAATGCTGGCAAATGGGACTAGATTAATTTTGGATAAATGGTCAGCATGGGCAAGTTGGACTGAAGGGTCTGATTTTGTGTTGTACAACTGTGACTTCATTCTCTCAATTATTCAAGAAGTTGAATACTTCGAGGAGGAAAAGGAGAATTTATGCAGAGAATGCACGTGAAATGATGATTGAAGTATATCAAACTCACATTATATCATTACCTTTTCCTCTGGGTTCTTCAATGAACAAACTTGTTTTATTATCTGACTAACTATGTATCATGTGATTTGTTTCGCACAAAATATTTCATTAGGATCTAGTGAACTGTTGAGAAGTGTTCATTTTTAAAATTGACGTAGTTTGATTGTTAAGCAAGAAATGGTTAGTGTTTTACTCCCACTAAATCATTGCTCCATAAAAGGTAACAAGCTTTTTATCTTTTCTGGGCACTGAATATATGGAAGTCAATTCTGAAATTAAAAAAATCCTCGTCGGTAATGTTCCCACATATGTGGAGTAATTGCTTCTGGTCAGTCTTCAGGTTATAGAGGCTCGGAAAGAAATGAGTTGGCCAAAGTTAGCAACATCATTTGGATGGACTATGCTCATTGGGGAAACTTGCAGGATCTGCAGAAGGAACACGTGTTTCAGAGTGTATGCAATAAACCTGAACATTGTTATTTTTTCACAGAGCTTGTGACCCGACTGGAGCAGCAATGAAGCTCGAATTGTTTTGTTAAATTTCCGAGCTTGTCAAATTATTGTCGGTAAATGCAGGTTACTTTATCAAAGCACATTTCACACTTCCCAGCCAGGAATTTGATCCCAATTCTGTCAGTCCATCCATTCCTATGGATAACAGGTATTTTAAATGTGAGCACTCCATTTAACTATTTGAATTGAATACTTCAGTGGTTAAGTCCTCTTGGATTCTTAATTTCAAATTACTCCATGTGATTTTTTGTCCCCCCCTGAATTTGCCAAGCCCTGGGCAGTTCTGGAATATTCCAAATATTTACAATAGATGCATTCACACTATTGAAGGCAACCTGGCAGATTTGAATACCATTCCGGGAGTCCACAACAATACATAAGTAACTTTATGAATTGCTTACTGTCCACCAACAACACAAGCCAAGTACTATTGGAACCACAGATTGTCTCCCATAGATTCCTAAATCTAAACAGTGCATTCCAGATATGCTCACTACCACCATCTGGGAGCAGTCTCCCAAAGTGCTCCCAGAAGTTAGAAAGCACACACACTGCCCTCCAAAGCTAAATCTGCTGTCACAGGCTTCACTCTTATTGCATACAATGACATTTATTGTCCAGTTCTTTAACGTGACAAATAATTTTACAAACAATTTATAAAATACTTTAAATCCTGAAGAAATGTGATGTCAGCCCTTTGTAGAAGTGAATGGAAAGTGTGATGTTTGCTTGACCTTTGTCTCTGTGTATCAGACCGAACTGAACCTTTTGCAAGATGTGGGATGTTTCCTACACACTTTGTTTAAAAAAGCAACGATTATGCTCTGAGTTTTAAATGTTCAATCAGGTTTAATAAAAATCCTTCCAAAAATTGAGTTTGACTTCGACTTCAGCTCTTTTGAAGAGACATGCTCTTGGCCTTCAATTTTGTGACATGTGATCATTCTCTGGTAAAGGTGGCTGTGTGCAACACTGCAGGATGTTGTGCTGAAGTGCCTCATTGGGTGGATGAGCTTTATTACTGGTGTAACTTGGTTAATTTTGAGATGGAATATTATTTTGAGTTAAATCGTGTTTTTAAACTGAGACGTGTCTGTGTAACTCAAGTGTGGAAACTATGCTCATGTTTGCAATGAACCTTTCACTTTTGGAGATTAGTATTTTTCCGATCTGTTTTGTAAATAAAGTTCACTATAGAAAGCACAGTACTGGAGAACCGCAGGTCCAGCAGCATCTCTGAGGGGAATTAAACATTGGAAGCTCCAAGTCTCATGACCATTTGTCCGTTCAGACGAAGAGTCACTGAAATTGAAATGTAACATTATTTTTCTCTCCACCAATGCCCTCAGAACTGCTGAGGTTCTCCAGCACTTTGTTTCTGGGGTTCAGATCTCCAGCACCTGCAGTTTATTGTTTTGTTATTGATCCTATGATTTGACTTGGGGAGCGAGAGGCAGCAACTGTGATCAACTAGAATAAAAGTCCCCAACCATGGAAAACAAACCGGTTCTTTATACTTTGCAAAACACGACTGTAAATAAGAAATGAAATTAAGCTAAGTGCAAGAAGGCATACCACCTGCCTTGTCTCAAACTTGCTACTCATCTCTGAGAACTAATCTGTCAGAATTGTGTTTGCTCCATTCCTTTGAGATCACAGTCCACAAATGTCCCAGTTCCAATTCCTGGGCCGGGCCCAGTTACCACATTGCAGTGGGGGAGGGAGATTTGTGTCAGCCTGAAGCTTTTGTTAATAACAACATCGCAGGTTGAAGTTGACGGTTTTGACGAATATTGTGTCATCAAACTTGGAGGAAATCCTTCCAAATGTATTGATTAACTGGACTGAGCCTGTTTACATGCTGACCTGTTAGTAGTGCTGTAATATTCTAAGTTAAGAATCACACAACACCAGGTTATAGTCCAACAGGTTTAACTGGAAGCACACTAGCTTTCGGAGCACCGCTCCTTCATCAGGTGATTGTGGAGGGCACAATTCTAAGGCACAGAATTTATAGCAAACATTTAGTGTGATGTAACTGAAATTATCCATTGAAAAATACCTTGATTGTCTGTTGAGTCTTTTATCTGTTCGAATACCATGATAGTTTCACTTCTTTCATGTGTAAATCACAAAACCTTTTTTTAAAAAGTTGCATTCCTGACAGTGGCCAACCAAATCACTCATTGTATTAATCACTGCACAGTCTCAACAAAGGAATGAAACTGGATGGACCACATTACATCTACTAACGCACTGGAAAATACAACCACACAATCAGCCCTCTTGACCCTTCTGTCTCACTGTGGGCCAACAACAGCAACAGAACTGTACTCCAGCCCAATCTGAAATCTCATGGCCTGGTATATTCCCCACTCAACCATTAACAGCAAGCCAGGGGATCAACCCTAGTTCAATGGAGAGTTCCGCAGGGCATGCCAGGAGCAATACCAGGCATACCTAAAAATGTGGTGCCAACCTGGTGAAGCTACCCAACCTACATGCCAAACAGCGCAAGCAACACCAAATAGAACTATGTGATCCAACAACCAATGGATCAGATCTGAGCTCTGTAGTTCTGCCACACCTAGTCAGGAATGGTGATGGACAATTAAACAACTCACTGCAGGAAGCATCACAGGTATCCCCACCCTTACGGATGGAGGAGTCTCACACATCCATATAACAGACAAGACAACAGCATTTGCAGCAATCTTCAGCCAGCAGTGCCAAGTGGATGAGCCTTCTACATTGGTCCCTGACATCACAGACGTGAATCAACTTGGTTGAAAACTTATTTCAAATCAGATCAAGAAATGGAGAAGTAGTGTAAAGGCTGTCGGCCCTGCCAGCATTGTGGCAATAAGACTGATGGCTGTGCTCCAGAAATTGCTGCCCACCAAGACAATTCCAGCACTGGCACCTACTGACATTGTGGAACATTTCCCAGGGATCTTCAACACAAAAACGCAGGACAGAGCCAACCCAGCCAATTTCCCTCCATCAGTGGACACTCGCTCAGCAGTGAAGTGATGGAAGGTGTCATCAACAGTGCTGTCAAGCAGCTGCTCAGCAATAACCTTCTGTGACACCCAGTTTGGGTTCTGCCAGGGCCACTCAGATCCTAGTCTTGTTACAGACTTGATTCACAAACTGACAAACAGCTGAATTCCAGAGGTGAGGTGAGGGTGATAGCCCAGTTGCACTCCAAGACCACTATTTCGACTTCAATGATATCACCTGACCTCACCACAGTCTCAGCTCATTTGCTGAAACTCTCATTCATTCATTTTGTTGACTCTAGATTTCATTATCTAAACCCACTCCTGGCCAGTGTCCCACAATCATCCTCCTTTTAATCTCCAGAACATTGAAAACTCTACCGCCCAAGTGCTCACTTGTACCAGAACTTGCTGATCCATCAAAAGGTTCCCATTTATCAGCAACAACAATTTACTTTCACACCCTTGACTTAATTCCTGGCTGTAATCATTCCTGTCTTCCTGCACCACACACCCTTTCATATCTGAATAACTCATTTTAGTTTAGTCTCCCAATGATGTGTTTATTTTTGAGTTCAGCAGTGTCACTGTTTCTATAGATTCCAAGGCAACATGGTCTGCAATTCCCACCCTTTAAGATCTGTTTTCTTCCTTTAAGGCATTCCTGAAAAATTGCTGATTTGGCAATGGGTTTGGTCACTGGACATAATATTCTCCAGCTGTGGCCTTATGTCAAAAGTTCTCAATATTTTTGTGAAATTAAAAACATGTGGATTTGTACAGATATCTTCTACGTCTCACTATTGCTGAGTGAATAATCTGTAATGTCTCTTACCCAACCACATTGTGGGAACGCCTTCACCATTCAAACTGCAGCTGTACAAGGAAGTCAAACATCACCCTCTCCACAGGCAACAGGGCTTTGGCAATGATCACTGGTATCTGTGGAAGGTGAAATACACATGATGTTTCAGGGAGTGCAATATGAATTATAGGGAATAAAAATGGTGCAGAATTTGACTGTCAGAAATGGAAGAAAAATCCACTCACTATTGGAAAAAAAGAATTCTTGACTGTCAAAGATATTGTGGAAAAAATAACCTGATAATGGAGCAGCGTATGGTCAGGAGTCGGGCAGCAGTGGACAATTCATTTACAAAAAGGTCTGTGAACGTCGTGGTAAAATACTAAACATGGCAAAAATACACTCATGTGAGACTGAGGAAGCTGGATAACGAACAAGTGGACATCAAGAAGCCCAGAGGTGAATCAGAGCAGTGTTCACTTTTATGATCCCACAGTCAGAGATGTCTAGCACAAAAACAGACTCTTCAGTCCAACCCATCTATGCAAACCAGATATTCTAACCTAAACTATTCCCATTTGCCAGCACTTGACCGTCATCCTTCTGAACCCTTGCTATTCAAATGCCTTTTAAATGTCACAATTTTGGTTGCCCTTTAGGCTCCTTTTGAATTTTCCCCTCTCACCCTAAACCTATATCCTCTCGTTCTGGGTTCCACCACCCCAGGGTAAACACCTAGTCTATTTACACTATCCATGCCCCTCACAATTTTATAATCCTCTTCAACATCACACCTCAGCCTATGACACTCCAGGGAAAATGGCCCCAGCCTATTATCCCTCTCCCTGCAACTCAAATCCTCCAACCCTGGCAACATCCTTAAAAAATAATTCTCAAACCTTCCACGTTTAAGTGCCTCTTTCTGATAAGAGGGAGACCAGAATTGCACACAATGTAACAAGTGATCTAACCAATGCCCTGTACAGCTCCTTTACTCGATGCTCTGACCAACGAAGGAAGAATTCCAAACAATTTCTTCACTATCCTATCTACCTGTGACTCTACTTTCAAGGAACTATGAACATGCACTCCAAGGTCTCTTTGTTCAGCAAGACTCTCCAAGATCTTACAATTCAGTGTGAGTCCTGCTCTGATTTGCTTTTCTAAAGTGCAGCACCTCACATTTATCTAAATTTAACCCTATTCGCCACTCCGCAGCCCATTGGCCCATCTGATCAATATCCCATTGTATTCTGAGACAACCTTTATCACTGTCCACAATACCTCCAATTTTGGTGTCATCTGCAAACTTACAAACCGTACCGGCTCTATTCACATCCAAATCATTTAAATGGATGAAGAAACAAATCCAGAAAAGAAAACATCCATATCTCTGGGTTTGAATGTGCTCTGGGTAAATCCTGCCCTATGAATCTCTACCAGGGAGGGCTGCACATTGTGGGATATCAGTAGGATTAGTGTTACTTTTGCAATTCCATTTTACAAAGGAGGTGAACTCACACCAGTGGGTAATTGTTTTAGCCAAGTGCTGGGTCAACAAGAATGGAAACGATGTGGAGGAAATATATAATTGTTTTTGTATTAGCTAAAACTGTATGTCAGAAGGTAGACATTATGGGCAAGTAGATAAGATGTTGTGAGGGGATGAAGTTAAGCTAGATACGCCTGTACAAACAGTAGGTATAAACATGTGCTTCCCACTTTTACAAAAACACAGGAACAAACCCCAATTAAAAGGGTCATAGGGATCAGAACGGCCTCGGGAAAGGCACAGATGAAGGGGGTAGATAATGATGAAGAAGGGATATGCCTAACAATGACCTATAACAGGGTAAGGTCAAACAGCCTTGTGAGACCAGAAATAAGCATTTTATCACAGACAAGGCCGGATAAGGCAAGAGGTAAACAGGGGTAATGGGGGCCGGTCTTAGGGAAGTGGACGATGTAAGCAGGGGAGGGAGCAGTGTAAAACAATAGACATCAAATCATATAAATGTTATGTATGAATTGAATTTAGTGTGTGTATGTCCCTTGCCTTGAGAAAGGGACATCACACCCACTTGCAAGTGTAAAATAAATGACACTATTGATTCAGATCTTGTCTCGGACTGAAATTATTGAAGTGAGTGGGCTTTGTTTCTCACAAGTGGGGGCTCGTCCGGGATTTTCTTCCATCACCGGGGGGAGTGGCTGGCCTTGGATACTGGGAAGACGCGTCCCGTTCCCCATTGAGGAGCGGTCTCGTGTCCTGGTTTGGTCTGCTCCCTTGGGCGACTGGTACGAATCCCACAAGAGAGACATCTGAATCAGACAGTGATAGGAGCTCGATAGACAATACGGCACAAAGGGGCCAGGCAACTCTGTGCACAGACCAAGGTAAGAAACCTGACTTTTAAGTATTGCCTTGGTGGCCGGGATTGAGTTTTAGTAGTTAATAAGGGACTAACGAAGGAACTCAATATGGGTTGTGCCGTGGGTAAGGAAAAAGCCTCCGGGAAAAACAAAAGGAGGAAAAAGCAATGGAATTGGAGGCGGGGTCCCTTACAACATACCTCCAGAAAGTTCTTTGGGGAGGATGTTGTGGAATTGGCAAAATAATACTTGTACAGGGGAAAAAGATGCATATGGACTAAGGAATCCATTCTTCGTCCCGCCTCTTTTGGCCAAAATTCAGGTCGGACAAAGACTGGGTTTGTAAATATCTGAATTTATTTGTCGATGAGTGAGAGAGAGAGAGAGAGAGAGAGAGAGAGAGAGAATGAAGAGAGCTGTACAGCTGGTAGAAAGTTTAACCCTTCGTGATTTGGTTTGAATGCACATTTGTTTGTTGGTGATTGAATGTTTGCGTTTTATTCCCTGGAGCTTGAGTTCCGGGACTGTTTTGAATCTGATTCTTATTATGGAAACTTAACATGATTTCTTTTAAGGTTAAGGATTCTACAGAGATTGTGAAAAACAAAGAATGTTAACTCCTGTTCTTCTTACAGGTCATGACTGCCTTACTATCAGTTTCTAACTAATCTCTTCTATCTTTACATAAAAGCGATTTATGGAGGACAGTTGAAGTTTCAGTTCAACATTAGATTGTAGTAAAAACAAGATCCTATGGTTAATATCTGTGACCTTGGATTCGGCCATTGTTCATGCATTAGAAGATTTTTTCTTTAAACTGGAATAGACAAATAATTTTAAGGCAGCTCTGATTATTTCAAGACCTATAGTATTGTAATTGAGCAATGATTGGTCAGGACTACTTAAGAAAACTAATTTTGGATTTAAATTAAGGGACTAAAACTGGGTGATTACAGTGGATTTCAAAATTGAGAACTGTATGCATTTGACATTTTGAATATTAAATACTGAATAAATGAACGTAAATATATAAATATATTTACAAGTTTGGAACAGGCTTTAAAGTTAGTCAAGCATGAATTGATGAATTGGTGTTTGAAGTTATGGGGAGCTAGAAATATTGCAATATTTCTTTAAAAAAAAAGAAAAAGGGGAAGAACGTAATGACTTATCCCCTTCGGGAGGTACCAATAGGGGACAAAGATTGGGTTTGTAAGTGTCCCCCTCAGCAGTGGGGAGGTCAGAATATTTAAAAAAGAAATGAAGGTCCTGGTTGAGGATCTGGTAGGGTTGTCTGAACAAACTGATCAATTTTTGGGGCCCAGTCTGTATACCTGGGCTGAGTTAATGTCTATTTTGAATATACTATTTACTGGGGAAGAAAGGGGACTTATATGGGGAGCAGCCATTAAAATATGGGACAGGGAACATCCGATTGGAGATGGAGATGCTGGACAGGGAGAGGTGAAGTTTCCCCTCAGAGACCCCCAGTGGGAAAATTAAAATCCGGAGCATAGAGAAGAAATGAGGGAATTGAAAGACCTGATTCTAAAAGGAATAAAAGAGGCAGTTCCGAAGTCACAGAATTTGACTAAAGCCTTTGAAGTTAGACAGGAGAAAGATGAGACTCCCTCAGCTTTCTTGCAAAGATTAAGAGACTCAATGCGGAAATATTCTGGAATGAACCCTGAGGACCCAGTGGCACAGGGTCTTTTGAAAGTACATTTTGTGACAAAGGCATGGCCAGACATACAGAGAAAGATACAGAAGATAGAAGGGTGGAGTGAAAAGCCATTAGATGAATTGTTAAGAGAGGCACAGAAAGTGTTTGTAAAGAGAGAGGATGAGAGACAAAAACAGAAGGTGAAAATGATGGTAGCTACAGTTGATGAGGTAGTTCAGAAAAGAATGGAACCAATAGTGAGCAACTGGAGCGGTGGGTGGCAGCAGGTAGGGCAGAGAGGACAAGGGGGAGTGTTTGACAGAGGGTTCGAGCGACAGGGGCAGAGCTGGAAGACTCCACAGGCGGGATGTTATTATTGCGGAAAGATAGGGCATTTTAAGCGGGAATGTCCGGCTCTGAAAAGGGAAGAGAGGGCAATTCCGCTTATGAATTTTGATGAAGAATAGGGGTGTCAGGGGTTCCTGCCCTCGGGGGCCCACCAGGAACACTTGATAAACCTGAAGGTGGAACCCTGTAGGGAAGAGGTAGTCTTCCTAGTAGATACGGGGGCAGCACGGTCATCACTGAATTTTAAACCAAAGAAAGTAGAAATGTCGACATGGTCAATTACTGTTTCAGGGGTTAAAGGGGAGGGATTTACTGTTCCAGTATTTGAACCTATGATGATAGAAGGTCCTAAGGATAGGGTCAAAGGGGAATTGTTGTATATCCCTGATATAGGAAGTAACTTACTAGGGAGAGATTTAATTATCCTCTTAGGACTGGAGATTGGAATTCAGGAAAAAGAATTAGTTGTCCAAATGGCAATGTTGACAGAGGATATGGAGAGAGAGATAGACCCTATTGTATGGGCTAGGGAAGGGAATTGTGGAAAACTACAGATCCCCCCCCCCTTGAAATAAATTTAAAAAGGAAAGGGGATGTTGTCTGTGAGCAACAATATCCCATTTCCATTGAAGGTAAACGAGGACTGCAGCCAGTAATTGAAGGATTGATTAGAGATGGATTGTTGGAGCCATGTATGTCTCCTTATAATACCCCAATACTACCAGTGCGGAAATCCGATGGAAATTATCGATTGATGCAGGATTTGAGAACATTAAATCGAACAGTACAGATCAGGCACCCAGGGTGCCAAACCCCTCTACGTTATTAAGTAAGATCCCTCATGACCACAAATGGTTTAGTGTGAGAGATTTAAAGGATGCCTTTTGGGCTTGTCCCTTGGCAGAGGAAGGTAGGAATTTGTTTGCCTTTGAGTGGGAAGACCCTAAGACAGGACAGCAACAGCAATACCGATGGACTGTGCTTCCCCAGGGGTTTACGGAATCCCCGAATTTATTTGGACAGATGTTAGAACAAGTATTGGAGAAATTTAGCAGCCCCAAGGGGACTACCCTGTTGCAGTATGTAGACGACCTCTTAGTAACAGGAAAAAGAAGAGAAAGAGTAGTAGAAGCCACTAACAAATTATTGAATTTCCTGGGCCAGCAGGGACTGCGGGTATCTAAAAACCAACTACAATATGTGGAGCAAGAAGTGAAATACTTGGGACATTTAGTTAGTGAGGGAAAGCGAAAGATAAGCCCGGAACGGATAGAGAAAATAGTGGGAATGCCACTGCCCAGCACTAAAAGGGAGTTACGCAAATTTTTAGGTCTAACGGGTTATTGCAGATTGTGGATTGATTCCTATGCACTGGAGACTAAGAAATTATATCTCAAACTATTAGAGGGGGGAACCCAAATGTCTAAGTTGGGATGATAAGGAAAAAGAACTAGTTGAGAAACTCAAAAGAGATTTGATCCATGCCCCTGTGTTAGCCCTACCTTCCCTAGATAAACCTTTCCACCTCTTTGCTACCGTGGATAAGGGAGTGGTTTTGGGAGTATTAACCCAGAGGTGGGGGAAGGGATTAGTACATGAAGAATTGATTAAACGGGTCTTGGAGTCCCTATTACTTCCCCGAGAAATAGCAGTAGTGCATGTAAATGGTCATCAGAAAGGAAATGAACTAGAAGTTAGGGGGAATAGATTAGCCGATGAGGTGGCTAAGGAAGCAGCCCTGAACCCACAAGAAGTGGTGATTCATTCCCTAATACCTACTGTTCCAGGTCCTCGGGAAGCTCCTATATTTACTGAAAGCGAAGAAAATGAATTGAGAGATTTAGGAGCTGTAAAAACAGCAGACGGGCATTGAGGTTACCTGATGGAAGGGAAATGTTAAACAAAATGATGATGCGAGAGATTATGGCCGTCCTACACCAAGGCAGCCATTGGGGAGTACAAGCAATGTGTGATTTAGTTCTTAGGGAATATGGATGTAAAGGAATATATACAATTGCTAAACAAATATGTGAGGGATGTATCATATGCAAAAAGGTAAACAAGAAAGTCTTGAGAAAACAGACCCCGGGAGGAAGAGACCCAGGACTGAGACCTTTCCAGAGTATACAAGTAGATTATACTGAACTCCCCAGGGTAGGCAGACTAAAATATATGTTGGTCATAGTAGATCATTTATCTGGTTGGGTTGAGGCATACCCCCTAGCTACCGCCACTGCAAGTGGAGTGTCTAAAACAATATTGGAGCACATAATTCCCCGATATGGGCTCGTGAACCATATTGATTCCGACCAAGGAACTGACTTTACTTCTAAAGTGTTACAGGGGGTAATGAAAGGGTTGGGAATTTCCTGGGAGTTCCATACTCAATGGCACCCGCCATTATCGGGAAGGGTTGAGAGAATGAACCAAACACTCAAACGATAGCTCTCTAAATTGATAATAGGAACCAGACTCCCTTGGATCAAATGTTTACCTATAGCTCTCTTGCGAGTACGAACAGCCCCAAGGAAAGATTTGGGACTATCCCCCTATGAAATCTTATTTGGATTACCTTACTTGGGAACGAATGGAGAATTGCCAATTCCCGAAACTAAAGATTTGTTTTTAAAGAAGTACATACTGGGTTTGTCCTCCTCTTTGTCTTTCCTAAGGAAACAGGGTTTATTGGCACAGACTCCACCCCTTGAATTCACCGTTCATCCCATCCAGCCGGGCGATTGGATCTTAGTAAAATCATGGACAGAGACTAAATTACAGCCGGACTGGGAAGGGCCGTACCAGGCTCTTTTGACCCCTGAAACAGCGATAAGGACAGCGGAGAAAGGCTGGACTCACTACACTCGGATCAAAGAGACAGTGGACCCTCCAGTTGAGGAAGAAGTCTGGACAGCCGAATCAACGCAAGATTCGCTGAAACTCAGGCTAAAGAGACTTTGAGTAACTGATTATACAGTGGCGATGTGAGCGCGGGATTATTTCTGTAAGATTGTATATTCAGCATGATGGTTAGAATACTGGGAATGCTGCTAGAGATATGATGCTAGCCCTTTTAGTATTGGGATTTTGTCAAATATCATTTTCATATGTATTATTAACGGTCCCCAAGTCTGATAATCCACAAGTAATAGACGCTGATGTATGTAGCTTAGTAAATTGTGGGGACGTAGATAATCAGAGACAGTATCGCAGCTCTGAGATACATCTTAAGTCCTATGGGGATGGCCTTGGGGACGGTACTTGGTATAATGGTCTCGTCACAGTACACCAGACCCCCTTCCGACCAGCTCGCGATTGCCCTGATAAAAAGTGTAACCCAATATACCTAACAATAAGGAAAACCACATGGCACGAAACAATCCTGGGTGGGGCCACCTATGAGATACAATTAAATGAAACATTTGGGATAGAAATGAAAGCAAATGGGAAGGATTTCTTGGGCTGTTGTTTCCGAATTAGTGTAGGACAGGGAAAACGGGTAGAACTACTGGGTAATAAGATACAATCTTTCACCCCTCCCGATGATCCTAAAGTAGTAAAATTTATAGAGGTAAAGGACTTGAAACAGACCATTGAAATAGAAACTGGGTACGGGGATGCAAATGCCTGGGTTGAATGGGTAAAGTATACTGTAAAAAGTCTGAACAAAAGCAATTGCTATGCATGTGCCTCCGGTCGGCCAGTGGCCCAGGTGGTTTCCTTTCCGCTCGGGTGGAAGGGAGACAGGAAGGGCATGAAATGTATGATAGCCCTGTATCAGGATGAGACTGCATGGAATGATAGGAATTGTACCTCCCTATCTCTGATGTTCCCTCCCTTGGAGAAGAAAGATGTAAAAGTTCCCCCCCTGTTTTCTGCCGCAGTTGGAAATCACACATCGTGTGTGTAGACGAGGTACAAGTCAGTCGAAAGATTTGGGGGAGCTGAAACTATGTACAGAGATTAAGAATGTCACCGAAACGGAGAAGGGAGGGCACTACTCAGCATTAAAGGTTCCCCGAGCGGATCTGTGGAGGCAAAATATTGAGACCCACGCTATCTCCAGATTGGAGAGGGATATGTGCAATTGTACAATTGGCAATTCCATTTACCCTGGCATTTGAGAAGGAAAACAAAGGAGGGAAAAAGGGAAGGGGTAAGAGATTACTGTTAGACACTTCTTTCGATGACAGGATTTATCTTGATTCGGTAGGAGTCCCTAGGGGAGTACCGGATGAATTTAAGGCTCGTAACCAGATTGCAGCAGGCTTTGTGCCAGCTCTCTTTTGGTGGGTAACAATTAATAAAAATGATCATACCCTGTATACGAGGGCTCACCCAAAGGTTGATTGAAACAGCCTTAATGAAACAGATGCCCCTAAAAGGGAATCAGGCTGAAGGACTTTATCGACTAAATAATGAGGGGATGAGTGAGACCAAGATGGATGAAATCTCTGGGATGATGCTTGCGAATTTCGGGAGCGATGCTTAAAAATAAAATATTTGCAGAAGATAACAAATGGTAATTAAAAGAAAGAGGGGGAATTGTGGGATATCAGTAGGATTAGTGTTACTTCTGCAATTCCATTTTACAAAGGAGGTGAACTCACACCAGTGGGTAATTGTTTTAGCCAAGTGCTGGGTCAACAAGAATGGAAACGATGTGGAGGAAATATATAATTGTTTTTGTATTAGCTAAAACTGTATGTCAGAAGGTAGACATTATGGGCAAGTAGATAAGATGTTGTGAGGGGATGAAGTTAAGCTAGATACGCCTGTACAAACAGTAGGTATAAACATGTGCTTCCCACTTTTACAAAAACACAGGAACAAACCCCAATTAAAAGGGTCATAGGGATCAGAACGGCCTCGGGAAAGGCACAGATGAAGGGGGTAGATAATGATGAAGAAAGAATATGCCTAACAATGACCTATAACAGGGTAAGGTCAAACAGCCTTGTGAGACCAGAAATAAGCATTTTATCACAGACAAGGCCGGATAAGGCAAGAGGTAAACAGGGGTAATGGGGGCCGGTCTTAGGGAAGTGGACGATGTAAGCAGGGGAGGGAGCAGTGTAAAACAATAGACATCAAATCATATAAATGTTCTGTATGAATTGAATTTAGTGTGTGTATGTCCCTTGCCTTGAGAAAGGGACATCACACCCACTTGCAAGTGTAAAATAAATGACACTATTGATTCAGATCTTGTCTCGGACTGAAATTATTGAAGTGAGTGGGCTTTGTTTCTCACAACATCCACACCACTGAACTTTGCCCCTGGCAAAGCTGGCGGCCGCGCACGTGTCCAGTGAATCTTTGCCCCGAATAAAGATGGCGGTGATCACACAATTATGTTATTTTCCAGTTTACTGCAAAAACAGGACTGTAAGATTCAAATTTGTATTTTCCGATGTGCACCAAATGTTTGTAAAACCTCTCAGCCCATACCAATACCATTTCCCTCCCACTTCCTGCTGTTTATTTCTTTCCTTACCAACAGCTCTCCATCCACATGTCCCGCACATCCGCGCCCACCGCAAGGATGATCACGTGGTATAGTCTAGTCCCGTCCCTCATTTACTCTGATTGGTCGGAGGACCAAATGCCCCGCCAGGTCCTCCAGCTCTGCCCCTGCCTTTCCATTGGTCTTCTGCTGACATCAACTACCAGGGGCCCATTGTTGCCTGGAGCATGCGCACTGCTTCACGGCTTTTGTTGCTGTTTATCAGTTACAAGAGTGAGACACAAAGTTGAAAATCACACAACCACCTGATGAAGAAGCTGCAAAGCTAGTCCTTCCAAATAAACCTGTTGGACTATAACCTGGTGTTCTGTGAATTTTAATTTTGTCCATCCTAATCTAACACCAGCACCTGAAAGTCAAGAGTGTGGGAGGAATGCAAAATATAACAACAAAAGAACTCGGAACAGGAGAAGGCTATCCTGCCCTTTAAGCTTGCTCTGCCATTCAATAAGATCATGGCTGATCATTTTGTGGACGCAGAACCATTTACCAACGTTCTCACCATATCCCTTAATTAATTAGTTATTTCTTTTTTTAAAAAGTTATCTTAGCTTTAAAAACGTTTAATGAACTAGCATCAACTACTTCCCTGGGCAATGAATTCCATAGAGATCAAGAAGTTCTTCTCAATTCAGTCCTAAATTTGCTGCCTCTAATCTTGCAGTGATGCTCTCTTGTCCTGGCTATGTCTGCCAGTGGAAACACTCTCTCTCCTTCTGTTTTATACATTCCATTTATTATTTTATATGTTTCCCATTCTTCTGATTTCCAATGAATATAATCCCAATCTACTCAGTCTCTGTTAAGCCAAACCCCTCAACTCCGAAATCAACCTAGTTAACCTCATCGGCACCCCCTCTAGTGCTGGTACATCCTTGAGCAAGTAAGGAGACAAGAACTGCATGCAGTACTCCAGATGTGTCCTCACCAGCACCCAATACAGCTGGAACATAACCTCTGCTTTTAAACACGATCCCTTCAGCAATGAAGGCCAAAATTCCATTTGCTTTCTGAATTGATTGTTGTACATGGTAACCAACCTTCATGCACAAGGATACTCAGGTGCCCCTGCGTAGCAAATGATGCAACTTTTTAAAATTCAAGTAATAATCTCTTTTTAATGTTTCTCCAACCAAACAGTAGGACTTTACATTTATGAACATTCTATTCCAAATGCCAGCCCATTGCCCACTCAATCACTGTATCTATGTTCCTCTGCAAAGTTTCACAGTTCTCCACACACTTTGTTCTGCTACTCATCTTAGTCTCATATGCAAACTTTGACACCCTACATGTGGCCGCCAACTCCAAATCATCTGTATCAATTCCATATAGTCGCAGTCCCAACACTGATCCCTGAGGCACACGATGAGTCACTGATTGCCAGCCGGAATAGTACTCATTTATCCCCACACTTTGCTTCCTGTTAGTCAACCAATCTTCTATTCATGCTAATACTCTACTCCTAACGCCATGCACCTTTATATTATGCAACAGCCTCTTGTTGCAGGCCTTTTGGAAATCCGGGTACACCGCATCCACTGGATCCCTGTTGTTCACCTTGCTCGAAATGTCTTCATAGAATTCCAACAGATTTGTGAAGCAAGACCTGCCCTACATGAACCCATGCTCTGTCTGTCTAATGGGACAATTTCTATCAAGATTCCCTGCTATTTCTTCCTTGATAATAGACCCAAGCATCTTTCCCACTACAGAGAATAAGCTAACTTGTGTATAATTCCCCACCTTTTGTCCACCTCCTTTTTAAAATAGTGGCATCACTGTTGCTGCTTTCCAATCTGCTGGGACTGCCACAGAGTCCAGTGAATTTTGGAAAATTACTGCCAGTGTATTTGCTATTTCTCCTGGCATCTCCTTTAGTACCCTGGTTTGCATTCCATCAGGGTCAGAAGACTTTTCTGTCATTAGCTCAATTAACTCTAACAGTCCAACACTAGCTGTTCTGTAATAATGATGGTTTCCAAATCCTTACCTATCTTTAACTCTTTGCTCATTATTGGCAAGATATTAGTTTCCTCCACTGTGATATCCCATAATTAAATGCTCCTTCTCATTTTCCAAAGGACCAACATTTACTTTAGCCACTCTTTTCTCATTCAGTATAAAATTTTGCTATCTGTCTTTATGGTCTGTGCTAGTTTATTTTTCTCATGTTCTATCTTACGTTTCTTTATAGCTCTTCTGTGGCTTTCTGTTGACCTTTAAATTTTTCCCAGTTCTAGTTTCAGGCTGTTTTTGGCCACTTTGCATGCCTTCTCTTTGAATTTGATCGCTTTCCTTAGATACCCATCACAGAGTATGCCTTTTCTTAGAGTCCTTCCTTTTCACTGGAATATGCCATTGTTGAGCACTTTGTAAATTGCCTATGAAAATCTTCCACTGCTCATCAACTGTCCCACCATAACATCTTTGTTTCCAGTCTACTTTATCCAGGTTCTCCCTTATTCTATTGTAGTTCCCTGTGTTGAAGCACAGGACCCAGGTATTAGATTTTATCTTCACATTCTCCATATGTATTCTAAATTCAACCATACAGTGATCACTTCTTTCAAGAGGATCTCTAACTCTGAGGTCATTAATTATTCCTGTCTCTTTGCACAGGGCCAGATGCTGGATAGATTGCTCCCTTGTCAGTTCTATTTCAATCTGTTCAAGACAACTATCATGGATACACTTAATAAACTCAAGGCTACCCTGACTGAGCTGGTTTGACCAAACTACATGTAGATTAAAATCACCCATGATAATAGCTGTACCATTTTTACCGGCAATAGTTATTTCTTTGTTTATTGCCCATCCCAGTGTGATGTTATTATTTGGTGGCCTGCACACTACATCTATCAGTGACCTTCTTGTTGGAATTTTGAATGCATCATTCCAGTTTCTCCTAATGTACAGCATTAACAACAACTACTTGCATTGAATGGAATCTTTTACAATGGCAAATCTCCAAGGTGTTTCATGGATGATCAAAATATTGATTAAAGAGAATGATTTTAAAATACATCTTAAAGGAGGATAGAGAAGGTTAGGGAGGGTATTCCACAGACTTCTGCCCTTGACAGCACCATTCGTGGAGTGATGCAGGTGGGATGGATTGGAAAGGGAACGTGCAAAGGGGAAATGGAGGAGCACAGGCTGTGCATAAGGTCTTAAGGACAGAGGAGGTTCCAGACTGAGTCTGTCTGTCAGAGAATATGGCTGCCTCATGGAGTTTGAAGCACTGCAATGGGTGTATGCATGTCACGTTAGTCGTGGAGAGTATAACGGTGGCTGAGAGAACTTTTGATGAGGACTAGTCTCCTGAGGTAGTGTGGGCTGAGGTTAGAAACAGAAGAGGAGAGGTCACACTGCTTGGAGTTTTTTTTTATATAGGCCTCTGCAGAGTTCCAGGGAGGTGAAAGAGAGGATTAGCAAAATTATTCTGGATAGGAGTGAAAGTAACAGGGTGGTCATTATGGGGGACTTTAACTTCCCCAAAATTGACTGGAAATGCTCTAACTCTAATACGTTGGATGAATCGGTTTTTATCCAATGTGTACAGGAGGGTTTCCTGACACAGTATGTTGAAGGGCCGACAAGAGGGGAGACCACATTGGATCCGGTCCTTGGTAATGAACCATACTAGGTGTTTGATTTAGTTGTAGGTGAGCACTTTGGAAAGAGTGAACATAATTCAGTTAAGTTTAGTTTAGCGATGGAAAGGCATAAATACATGCCACAGTTCAAGAGTTATTGATGGGGCAAGGGCAATTATAATGCTATTAGGCAAGAATTAGATGCACAGAATGGGGTAGCAAAATGCAGGAAATTCAGACAATGGAAATGTGGAGCTGGTTTAAGGAACAGATATTGCGTGTCCTTGATAGGTATGTCCCTATCAGGCAGGAGGAAGTGATAAGGTAAAGGATCCTTGGTTTACTGCAGAAACTGCATCTCTTGTTACGAAGAAGAAGGAGGCTTAGGTGTTGATGAGGCAAGATGGTTCAGATGAGGCGATGGAGAATTACAGATCAGCTGAGAAGGATTTAAAGAGAGAGTTAAAAAGAGCAAAGAGAGGACACGAGCAGTCTTTAACAAATAGAATAAAGGAGAACCCTAAAGCTTTCTATGGGTATGTGAGGAATAAAAAGATTATTAGGGTAGGAATAGGGCCAATCACAGACAGAATGGGAAGATGAGTGTTGACCCTGTGGAGATCGGAGAGATGCTAAATGAACATTTCTCATTGGTTTTCACTCAGGAAAAGGAGAATATTGTAGAGGAGGAGAATGAGGTATGAGATATTAGACTAGAAATTATCAAGGTTAGTTATGAACAGGTGTTATCAATGATGGAAGGAGTGAAAATAGACAAGTCCCCTGGGCTGGATGGGATTTATCCGAGGATTCTCTGGGAAGCTAGGGAGAAGGTAGCATAGCCTTTGGCTTGGATATTTGAGTTGTCATTGTCTGCAGATTTGGTACCAGAGCACTGGAAGATTGCAACTGTTGTGTCCTTGTTCAAGAAGGGCAGTAGAGATGATCCAGGTAATTATAGACCAGTGAGCCTTACTTCTGTTGTAGGAAAGTGTTAGGAAAGGAGTATAAGAGATAAGATTTAAAATCATCTGGCAAACATCAATTTGATTTCAGATAGTCAACTTGGTTTTGTCAAGGGCAGGTCATGTCTCACAAACTTCATTGAGGTTTTTGAGAAGGTCACCAAGCTTGTAGTTGAGGGTAGGACATTTGACGTGGTACACATGGACAAAATTAAAGCCTTTGACAAGGTTCCACATGGTACGCTGTTGGAGAAAATGCAGAGGCATAGAAACAAGCCTCACTACGAGAGCAGATTTGTTCAAGCAAATTCGAAGGCAGGTTTGCAGGTGGGAAAGCAAGCAAGAAAGCTCCATTCTTGTCCATGTAAAAGGCTGCAGTTGACGAACAAAGCAGTTTCTCCCCAGTTTCAAACTGGGACCTTCCGTGTATGAGGCGAACGTGATGAGTCCAGTTACTAGTCATGTGCCACCAGGATCTGTTTTGGGACCACTGCAGGTATAGGTGAATGGATTAGGAAATTTGCAGATGACACTAAAGTCAGTGTCGTAGTGGACAGTGTGGAAGAATGTTACAGGTTGCAAAGGGACTTGGATAAACTGCAGAATTGGGCTGAGAGGTGGCAAATAGAGTTCAATGCAACTAAATGTGAGGTGATGCACTTTGAGAAGAATAACAGGAAGGCTGAATACTGGGTCAATGGAAAAAATCTTGGTACTGTGGTGTGCAGAGGGATCTTTGAGTCCATGTACATAGATCCCTGAAAGTTGCTACTTCGGTTGATAGTGCTGTTAAGGCGGCAAACGGTGTGTTAGGTTTCATTCGTGGAGGGATTGAGTTCCGAAGTTGAAATACCATACTGCAACTATACAAAATGCTGGTGCAGCCACACTTAGAATATTGTGTTCAGTCCTGGTGCCCATATTTCCGGAAAGATCTGGGAACATTGGAAAAGGTGCAGAGGAGATTTACCAGGACATTGCCTGGTCTGCAGAGAAGGTCTTGTGAGGAAAGGCTGAGAGACTTGAAACTCTTCTCATTGGCAAGAATAAGGCTAGAGGGGATTTGATAGAGATATACAAGATGATCAGAGAATTAGAAAGGTAGACAATGGAGGTATTTTTCCTAGGATGATGACGTCAGCGTGGGGGGAATGGGGGTGGAACCCTGCTCATGACTCCATTCCTCCCACTCCAGTTACAGGCTCCGCCCCACTCCCAGCTCCACACCCACACCAGATCCCAGCTCCCAGCCCTGCTGAGTTTTCACCATCCCTCCAGACCTTCCCCTCACTGAGGACGAATGATCAGTTCTCAGCAAAGGCCTCACCTTCATCCCCCGCCGTCCACGCATCAATGAATTTAATACACGCCGTGACGTCGAACAATTCTTCTGTTGCCCAAATCTCCGAGCTTACTTTCACAATCAGGACTCCTGCCCACCTTCCGAGGACCCCTTCGCCCACCTCCAACACACTGCATCCACCTGGACACCCCGTGCTGGCCGATTACCTGCCCTCTACCTCTTCATTTCCAACCGCCGCCGGGACATTAACCGCCTCAACCTGTCTACCTCCCTCCCCCACTCCAACCTCTCACCCTCACAACGTGCAGCACTCCAATCCTTTGGCTCCAATCCCAACTTCACCATTTCGCCAGCAGATAAAGGGGGTGCAGTGTTAGTCTGGCACACTAACCTTTACACCGCTGAAGCCAAACGCCAACTCAAGGACACCTCTTCCTCCTGCCCCCTCGACCATGACCCCACCCCCATCACCAAACCATCATCTCCCAGACCATACAGAACCTTATCACCTCAGGAGATCTCCCACCCACAGCTTCCAACCTCACAGTCTGGGAACCCCGCACTGCCCGGTTCCACCTCTTTCCCAAGATCCACAAGCCTGACCACCCTGGCCGACCCATTGTCTCAACATGCTCCTGCCCCACTGAACTCATCTCTACCTACCATGACACTGTCCTATCCCCCCAGTCCAGGAAGTCCCCACATACATTAGAGACACCACCTACGCCCTCCATCTCCTCCAAGACTTCAGTTTCCCGGCCCCTAACGCCTTATCTTCACCATGGATATTCAATCCCTCTACATCTCCATCCGCCATGACCAGGGCCTCCAAGCCCTCTGTTTTTTCCTCTCCCGACATCCCCACCGACACGCTCATTCCTTTGGCCGAACTGGTCCTCACCCTTAACAATTTCTCCTTTGAATCCTCCCACTTCCTCCAGACCAAAGGGGTAACCATGGGCACACGTATGGGCCCCAGCTATGCCTGTCTCTTTGTTGGCTACGTAGAACGGTTGTTCTTCTGTAATTACACCAGCACCACTCCCCACCTCTTCCTCCACTACATTGATGACCGCATTGGTGCCACCTCATGCTCCCGCGAGGAGGTTGAGCAATTCATCAACTTCACCAACACATTTCACCCTGACCTTAAATTTACCTGGACCATCTTTGACACCATCATCCCCTTCCTGGACCTCTCCATCTCCATTAATGATGATCGACTTGACACTGATATTTTTTACAAACCCACCGACTCCCACAGCTCCCTGGATTACACCTCTTCCCACTCTACCTCTTGCAAAAATGCCATCCCGTATTCCCAATTCCTCCGGCTCTGCCATATCTGCTCCCAGAAGGAAACGTTCCACCACAGAACACACCAGGTGGCCTCCTTCTTTGGAGACCACAATTTCCCTTCCCACGTGATTAAAGATGCCCTCCAATGCATCTCGTCCACAACCCGCACCTCCGCACTCAGACCCCACCCCTCCAAATGTAACAAGGACAGAACGCCCCTGGTGCTCACCTTCCACCCCACTATCCGACGACATTTCTGCCACCTCCAAACAGACTCCACCACCAGGGATATATTTCCCTCCCCACCCCTTTCTGACTTCCGCAAAGACCGTTCCCTTCATGACTACCTGGTCAGGTCCACGCCCCCCCACAACCCACCCTTCCATTCTGGCACCTTCCCCTGCCACCGCAGGAATTGTAAAACCTGCGACCACACCACTTCCCTCACCTCTATAGAAGGCACTAAAGGAGCCTTCCAATTCCATCAAAGTTTTACCTGCACATCCAGTAATATCATTTACTTTATCCGTTGCTCCCAATGCGGTCTCCTCCACATTGGGGAGACTGGACATCTCCGAGCAGAGCGCTTTAGGGAACATTTCCGGAACACCTACACCAATCAACCACACTGCCCTGAGGCCCAACATTTCAACTCTCCCTCCCACTCTGCCGAGGACATGGAGGTCCTGGCCTCCTTCACCGCCACTCCCTCACCACCGGACACCTGGAGGAAGAACGCCTCATCTTCCGCCTCGCAACACTTCAACGAGAGGGCAACTTTCAACTGTTTCCTCATTACCCCTTCCCCCACCTCATCCCAGTTCCAAACTTCCAGCTCAGCACTGTCCCAGTGACTTGTTCTGACTTGTCCTACCTGCCTATCTTCTTTTCCACCTATCCGCTCCATCCTCCGACTGCTCCCGACCTATCACCTTCATCCCCTCCCCCACTAACCTATTGTACTCGATGCTACATTCTCCCCAACCCCACCGTCCTCTAGCTTATCTCTCCACGCTTCAGACTCTCTGCCTTTATTCCTGATGAAGGGCTTGTGCCCCAAACGTCGATTTTACTGCTCCTCGGATGGTGCCTGAACTGCTGTGCTCTTCCAGCACCACTAATCCAGAATCTGTACCCCACCACATCACTTTGGTATCTGGCTGTGCACAAAGAGGAGTGGCACAGTCTGTACTGGGGCCCTGAAACACATGGTAAAGGCTATAATCACCAGAGCATTGAGAGCCCCACCACATTGTTTGCATGTTCTATTGTTTTTACAGTGTTCCTGCCTTCCCTTGTTTTTTCTTAATAAAGTGGTTATTACACACAACTGCACAAGCTGTGAAATGAACTCAGGCATCTCGATCCAAAATTCGGGATATTTTCAGCACATCACAAGGCATCGACTCTAACTTCCCTTGTCCCTTAGCCTGCTGAGTCGCGCCTGAATCAACTCCGCAATTGTGAGGAAGGGGCGGAACAGGAGGACCGAGCAGCGGCCGGTCGTCTAACCACAGTGAGTGAGGAGCGGGGCCAAAGCATTCTCGGGAGTGAACGCTTCAGGATTGATCATTCTCACCACAAAGTGGAGCATTAAGCCTCTCCCGTGAATCAATGTGAGATTTTTAAGAAATAGTTGAGATGTAAATCTGATAACGTGCATTAGGGAGATTTAAACAATCCTTAGATAAACACATGGGTGATTTTGCACTCGTGTAGGGGGACGAGCTGGGAATAATTCATAGGCCGGCGTGAATAATTCACAGGTAGGTTTACACAACTCGAGGAAGAAACTTATTTTCAAACTCCCAGAACGATTGGTAATTTACATACCTGGCTAGTATGGTTAAGTTGGACCAAACAATCTATTTGCATACTAATCATCTCAATGACTGTAACTCGACAGAGCAAATGTTAATGACTAATATTTCACCCACGATCCTGTGCAGATATGAATATTCTCTATAAACTCACTGATCACCTCAGACGCACGCGCGGTTTGGTTTCTATGTGGAGCATGCGCAGTGTCACATTGATCAGGACACGGAGAGCGACATGGAGCTGATTTCTCCGGCAGCGGCTGCGATCGGATTCAGAAAGTCGCGCTTAGAGCCGGTGTGTGGGAGCCCTCGCTGGGAAAAAGGAGCGGAGAAAATTCACAATTCCTGGATACAGGTTAAAAATAACTCGGAAAAGACCCTCCAGGCCCGGGTAAGGAGGTGGCGGTCTCTGATCAGGGAAGGGGCCCAGCGTCACGGCCGCCATTTGTTTGAGGGAAGAGGGAGCGCGGTCCTGAGGGCCGCCATCTTGTGAAGGTCAAGGTGCAGGAGGGCGGGGCTCTGGGGGTCTGTAGAACAATCCGAGGAAAGGGAAGCCCCATTGTTATTGATTAATCCCACGAACACAGCGTCACTGGGCGGTCCTGCAGGAATATCCTCTCTCAGTCCTGCTGGGATGTTTCACCCCATCAGAACCAGCAGCTCTCCTCCTCTCTCAGCTCCCCTTCTGTCCTTCCTGCAGCATCTGTCCCCTGGAACATTGAGCTGCCTGTCCTGTCCCTCCCTCAGCTGTTGTTTCTGTAATACCTGTGATATCCCAGTCGCACCTTCGATTACTTCACTAAAGACAGGAATGTACCTGATGGATTTTTCTTAACATCAGCAATTGTTTAATACTCACTTACAGGTTTTTAATTACATTGTTTTTGAAGCATTTACTTCACATTCAATCATTTGCAATGGTGGGATTTGAACCTGTGTCCAGAGAACATTTGCTGAGTTTCTGGATAAATTGTCACACAATAATGCCACTGGGCCATCAATTCACCTGCTCACAGTTTGTATATCCCAGTGCAACATGAATCAAAATCCTTTCTTACTGCACAATTGTTTGACCCGGCACTCTGTTGATGTGACTCAGTACCTCTGCATGTGGTATCCCTCACTGTGAGTGTCTAATTGCAGCCTCTGTCAGCGTCTCTCACTTTTGAAGCTACTCCAGATCATGAGTCAACAGAATTCTCCACTCCAGAGAGATGAGACAGCACAGGTCAGGAATGGAGACTGGGATTTTCCAGATCTCTGTGGGCTCACTGCCATTCTATATGTGTAACCCTCACAGCATCAGTCTAATTTCCCACTCTGCCTATTTATGTGTCTTCTACAGGTACTCATGGAGTTCCTGACTCAATAGACTTGCCAACTGCTGGTTGGGACGATGGTTGGTCAGCCAGAAAGACAAAGTCAGGGAGGTCGGGAGTCTTCAATAAATCCTGCTGCCAGGTAAGATCATTCCAGTGCACAGAGCAGAAATTAATAATGGGGACCCAAACATCAGCTAACAAGACATGACATAGGGAAAGTGCTGGAGGGGGAGCACAGTACAGACACACCCCAGGCTCAATCACCACGCCTGCTGCAAGTTATGTTGTAATGAGACAGTTCCCAGTTATCAGTCCAGGCCTGTGCTTTCTTAGAGAGCATCAGAACAACTGAGGGGAAAGCAGGCCTCCCAGGAGAGGGTGGTAATGCTGCCTGGGATCTTTCTGTTCCCTATTCCCTCTCCAACACTGTATCTATGGCTTGTATTGAGGACCAGTGTCTTCAATCATTCTAACTCCTATAACAGTTCCTATCTCTGTCATCTCCTCCCCTCTCACCAATTATTTCACATATTTGAAACCTCCAGTCCAGATGACCATCCGTATCGCTGTAACTTGCTTCAGTCTCTCCAACATGCCTTGTCTCGATAGTCTCCTCCTCCAATAACTGGAGACAGAGGGTCTGTTTCTGTGCGTCATGACTCTTCGGCCGATGTTTCCTGAATGGAATGAGTCGGAATTGCCTGTGTTTGGCTCATATCCCTTCAAACCTTCTCCTCTCCATGTACCTGCCCGAGTGTCTTTTCCATGTTGTAATTGTACTTGTTTTTCCCATTTCCTCTGGCAGTCCATTCCGTCTATGCACCATCCTCTGTGGATAATGTTGCCCCTCAGCTCCCTCTTTAAATCCTTGTTCTCTGACCTCACATTTATGCCTCTAGCTTTGGACTCACCTACCCTTGGCAATTCACATTACTTAGACCCTACATGGTTTCATAAACCTTTATAAGGTCACCCCGTGGCCTCCTCTGTCCAGGAGAAATATTGACGACAGTGTTACCCATATCTCCAACTCATGTACTCAATGCTCTGACCAATGAAGACAAGTGTGCCAATTGCCGCTTTCAACACCCTGTCGCCCTGTGATGCCAGTCCAAGGAACAATGCACCTGCACCCCTTGGTCACTCTCTTTTCTACAACACTGTCCAGGGCCCAACCATTACCCGTGTTAGTCCTCCTTGGTTTGTCTGAACTAAATCCAACACCTGAATTAAACTCCATCTTTCATTCCTTGGCCCATTAGATTAACATCCCCTTCAATAACTATAATCTCTGCCCACTGTTCCACTAATCTTGGTATCCATAAACATACAAACATATTTTCACTCAAATTATTTATGTAAATGGTGCACAACAGTGGTCCCAGCACCAATCTTTACAGCACACTGCTGGTCAGAGGTCCCAGTCTGAACAACAACCCTCTCCCACGACCCTCTGTCTCCCACTGTCATCCCATGTTGTATCCAGTTGGCTAGCCCTCCCTGATCCCTTGTGATCTACCCTTACTAACCAGTGTATCATGCTACACCCTGACCAAGGGTTTGCGGAAGTCAGAAACAACGTCTGTTGCTCTGCCTTCGTCTTTCTTTTTGGTCACATCTTGATCAAACTCCAGTCAAGTTTGTGGGACATGTTTTCCCATGAACAAAGCCATGTTGGCTGTCTGTAATCAGGCCTTATCTTTCCAAATGCATGTAAGGCCTACCTCTCAGAATGACCTCCAACAACTGACCCACCCTGATGTCTCGCTCATCAGTCTGTAGTTCCCTGGCTTTCTCTTGCAGCCTTTCTTAATTAATGACACAACATTATAATCATAGTCAGAGAGTCAGACTGCACTGTTCGGTTAACGCTAACCATACTCTAAAACGGATCTCATCGCACCTGCCTGTTTCTGGATCATATCCCTTCAAACCTTTCCTATTCCTGTACTAATCCAAATGTCTTTTAGACATTGTAATTGTCCCCATGTTCACCCCTTCCTTGGGAAGTTCATTTCACTCACAACCCACCCTCTGTGTAATAATGTGCCTCATGTCTTTTTTTAAATATGTCTCTCCTCTAAACTCAAAAATGTTGTGCCTTGTCTTGAAACTCCCCTGTCCATGGGAAAAGACAACTCCCATTAACTCTATCTATCCTTCTCATGATTTTATAAACCTCTATGAGGTCATCTGTCAACATTGGGGTTTCAGTGAAAAATACTAACCTGTTCAGCCTTTCTTTATACTGAAGCCTTTCGTACCCAGCCACATCCCAGTAAATCTCCTTCCAACCCTTTCCAGCTTCATAATATCCTTCCTATAACTGGGCGACCAGAACTGGACACAGTATTCCAGAAGAGGACTCACCAATGGCCTGTATAATCTCAATGCGACTTCCCAACTCCTATATCCAAAGGACTGAGCAATGAAAGCAAGTGAGGCCAGCACCTTTTTTTAAACTATCCTGTCTCTCCATGTTGTAATCTTCAAAGAATTATGTAGCTGAACCCTGAGGTCCCTCTGTTCTACAACACTACTGAAGGTCTTGCCATTATTTGTATAAGTCCTGCCCGTGTTTGTTGTACCAAATGCATTACCTCGCATTTATTCAGATTGAACTCCATCTACAGTTTTTCAGCCATTCACACATTTCATCAGGATCCCTTTGTAATCTCGGAAAACCTTCTTCACGCTCCACAATGCCACCCTCCGGTCTATCAGCCTATCACACATAGCTCTCTATGGTGCAAATATCTCTGCTAGGGGCCCTACAATTTCTTCACCAGCTTCCCACAATGTCCTGAGATCCACTTGATCAGGTCCTGGGGATTTATCTACCTTTGTGTTTTAAAACCTCCAGCGCCTCCTTTTCTATAATGTGGACTCATTTCAAGACATTGAGTCATAGAGATGTACAGCACAGAAACAGGCCCTTCAGACCAAATCCTGCATGACGTTTCTAGTCACATTTGTCACAATTTTGCCAATATCCCCCTAAACCTTTGCTATTCATACACCCATCCACATGCCTTTTAAATGTATTTCTATCAGCCTCCACTATTTGCTTTTACAGCTTATTCCATCCACTCTGCGGGAGCCAGTTGTCCTTTAGACCCCTTTGAAAAGTTTCCCTCGCCTGGGGAAATGACCTTGTCTATTGACCCTGTCGATGACCATCATGATTTTAAACACCTTTTATCGGTTAACTCCTCAGCCTCCCATGTTCAAGTGAAAACAGCCCCAGCCTATTCAGGCTTTTCCCTGAAGCACAAACCCTCCAACCCTGGCACCATCTTTGGTCATTTCTTCTGAACGCTTTCATGTTCCACGACATCCTTCCGATGGCATTGAGACCAGAATTACACACAGTATTCCAATAGTGGTCAGGCCAAACACTGTTTCGTTCCCTGAGCGCCCCAGTCTTTCTCCACAGTAAGTTCCAAAGTGAAATATTTGTTTCGGATCTTGTAGTTTCACACATCGTTGCCTTCATTGATCATTAAGGAGACCGGGTTTGTCCCGAGCTCTTCTTTTGCTCTTAATAGACTTGTAGAGTCTCTTTGGATTCTCCTTAACTTTCTCTGCCAAAGCTATCTCGTGTCCCCTTTTTACATTCCTGATTTCCATCCTAAGTGTATTTCTACAGCCCCGATGCTCCTGAAGGGATTCCCTTGAGTCAGCCAGTTATATCTGACATGTGACCCCTTTTTTTCCTTGACCACAGCCTTGAAACTCAGCCAGTGTTTCCTAATTCAGTCAGCATTGAGCTGCACACTAACAGGAACACGCTGGCGCTGAACGCTCCTTTTATCTCGGTATTAAAATATTCCTACTTGCCAGACTTCCCTTTATCTGCAAATAGCCTCCCCGGATCTACTTTAAAAATTCCTGTCTAATACTATTTTGCTCCATTGAATAACTTTAACTTGTGGACCAGGCCTGTCCTTTTCCATCACTATTTTCAAACTAATATAATTGTGGTAACTTTCCAAAATGCTCCCACACTAACACCTCAGTCCCGTTCCCGACCTTGTTTCCCAAGGGGAGGTCAGGTTTAGCCCCATTCTCCAGTTGGGCCACTTACATAATGACTTGGAGTTTTCGGAACACACTTAACAAATACCTTCCATCTAAATGCTTAACTTAGTAGCAATCCCAGTCCAGGTTTGGAACGGTTAAGGTCCCCTATCATTACAACCCTATTATTCTAATAACTATCTGAAATCTCCTCACATATTTGCTCCTTCATCTCCCTTTGCCTATCGCTGTAGTCCGACCGTAGAAAACTAATGACCAATTTTTATTTCTCAGCTCCACTAATATCGTTTAACTGGGCGATCCTACATGAATCCTCCCTCTAGGTACTGCTGGGATGTTTCCTCCAATCAAATCCACCAGCTCTCCTCCTGTTTTGCCTCCTGTTCTATCCTTCCTGTAGTATCTGTCTCCGGAACATTGAGCTGCTGCTCCTGTTGCTCCCTCAGCTGTGTTTCTGTAATATCTATGGGATCCCAATCCCATGTTCCCATCCATGCTCTGGGTTCATCTGCCTTATCTGTCTGGCCCTTTGCATTGAAATAACTGCAGTTTAATCAACCAGTTTTCCCTAATTGTCTGCTATGTTCTTGCCTGCCTTGTCTACTTATATTCCTCTCTTGAACATTTGTACCAGCCTCAACTTTCTTTCTGGCCTTACGACTCTTTGGGGTCACACAGCCCTGCCAGATGAGTTTAAATTCTCTCGAGCAGCTTCAGCAACATTCCCCACCTGGATGTGGGTCCCCTCCTGCTCCCAGTTCAGGTGTATTCCCCACCCTGTCTTCCTGTGCTGACACCTTCAGACATCCAGGGACTTACCCACCAATGTCCCTGTATTCCTCAGTACTCCAGGAGGACCGACCATTCATTATGTATATCATTCATTTATTAGACTTCCCACAGTGCATTACCTCACAGTGATCAGAAGTAAACTCTGTCTGTCATTACTCTGCTCAGTTTATCATCTGATCGATATCAGACTGCAGCCTGAGTCCATCCCCCTCACTGTTATCTGCAAACCTACCAATGTTACCTTCTGCTTTGATATCCAAGTTATTAATGTATGGAAAAGCCAGCAATGGTTCCTGCACAGATCCCTGTGGTACACCCGCTGGGCAAAGGCTTTCAATCACAAAACCAACCCTCCACCAATTGTGGAGCCAATTTGCCAACTTACCTTAAATCCAATGGGATCTTCCCTTTTGGACTAGCCTTCCATGTGGGACCTTGTCAAAGACCTTAATGAACTCCATATAAACCACATCATCTGCACTGCCCTCATCAATATCAGAGGACAGTCGTCTAGCAAATCCATACAGACAATCCCGAATGAAATTGCGGGGGCATCCGTTTTTAGCGAATACATTGTATAGGTGTTCTTCTTCCTCTTTTTGCTGTTCTGGTGTGCTGCAGTGTGTTGTGGCCCTTTTGAACAGTGTCTTGATGCAACTTTTGTGTGTGTTGGGGTGGTTGCTTTCATAGTTCAGGACTTGGTCTGTGTGTGTGGCTTTCCTGTATACCTTTGTGGTGAATTCTTCATTCGGTGTTCTCTGTACCGTCCCGTCTAGGAATGGGAGTTGGTTGTCCTTTTCTTTCTCTCTAGTGAATCGGATTCCTGTGAGTGTGGCGTTGATGATCTGGTGTGTGTTCTCTATTTCTGTGTTTTTAACGATTACAAAGGTGTCATCTACATATCTGACCCAGAGTTTGGTTTGAATTTGCAGTAAGACTGTTTGTTCTAACCTTTGCATTACCGCTTCTGCTATGAGTCCAGAGATGGGTGAGCCCATAGGTGTGCCGTTGATTTGTTCATATATTTGGTTGTTGAATGTGAAGTGTGTTGTGCGGCACAAGTCCAGTAGTTTGAGTATGCCGTCTTTGTTGATATGTTCACCGTCCTGTTGTCTGTTCTGTTTGTCCAGCAGGTTGGCTATTGTTTCTCTGGCTAGGGTTTTTGTCGATGGAGGTGAACAGTGCCATTACATCGAATGAGAACATGGTTTCTTCCTTGTCTATGTGTATATTTCTGATGATGTCCAAGAATTCCTGTGTTGACTGTACAGAGTGTCTGGATCCGCTGATCAGGTGTTTCAGTTTCTGCTGTAGTTCTTTAGCCAGTTTGTGTGATGGTGTCCCTGGTAGTGATACTATAGGTCTGAGTGGGATGGCTGGATTGTGCACTTTGGGTAGTCCATAGAATCTGGGGGTGTTGTTGCTTTCAGTTTTCATTCTCTCTCGTTCAAACCTGGTTATCTATCTGTTTTCTTTTGTAGTTTTCTCAGTGTGTTATTTATCCTATTGGTGAGCTGTGGGGTGGGGTCAAACTCCACACAATGTCATTCACAGATGCCTCGGGGAAAGACAACGGAATGAAGACATGCCACGACCCAAAGGACTAGTCACACTATCATACATCAAGAACATTTCGGAACTGACAGCCAGACTACTGCGACCACTAGGACTCATAACCGCACACAAACCAACAACCACGCTCAGACAACAACTCACCAGGACGATGGACCTGACACCCAGCATGAGCAAAACCAATGAGTGTACAAAATCCCATGCAAGGACTACACAAAACACTACATAGGACAAACAGGAAGACAGCTAATGATCCGCACCCATGAACACCAAACTGGCCAAGAAACGACACGACCAGCTATCCTGAGTAGCCACGCACGCAGATGACAAGCAACGTGAGTTAGACTGGGACAACACTACTATTATAGGACAAGCCAAACAGAGAACATCCAGGGAATTCCTAGAGGCATGGCACTCATCCACAGATTCAATCAATAAGCACATCGACCTGGACCCAATATACTGGCCATTGCAGCGGACAGCTGGAACTGACAACCGCAAGTGGCAGATACAAACCACTATAAATGCCGGAGGAAACAGCACAGAAGCGCTTCACAGGAGGCTCCCAAGCACTGAGGATGTCACCTAGACAGGGGACGAAACATCTGCAACACAAATTCCCAACTCGGCGAACAGAACCACAACAACGAGCTCCCGAGCTACAAATCTTCTCCCAAACTTTGAAGCCCTTTAGACTCTACAAAGCTCTGTCATGAACAAGCCACCATCTCTCTAGTTCCTTTGCCTTCTTCAGTGTCTGCAACTCTCGCTGTATCTTCCAATAAAGTTGTTTAGATACTGCAGGTCTGCCTAGCTCCCCAGATAACCTGTTCCATCCCCTACAGCTCCCTCAATCACTGTAACACCCTCTGCTCTGTCTAATCCTCCTCTTTCCCACTGTCTTCCAGGCACAACGGCGATCCTGTAAGAGAGCAGTGCGGAGTGGGATATTATAAATCTCAGCTGAGGCTTGAGGCCTACCATTCCCTGGGAGTCACAAGGGGAGAGAAGCTGAGAGAGAGCAGCACAAAGCAGGAGAATATAAATCAGCAGCGAGGGTCAAGGCCGACTGGGACTTGGATTTGGATATAAAGCAGAGCAGGAGGCTCGAAATCAGCACCGAGTCACAGAGGGAGTGACCGTGTGAAGGAGCAACTTGGAGCAGGAGCATGAGGCTGACTCCCACCTGGGAGAATATAAATCAGCCCTGAGGATCGAGGCCTAGTTGTACCTGGGAGTCACAGAGACGGTGACCCTGTGAGGGAGCAGACTGGAGTGAGAGCTGGATAATTACACGTCCGAGGAGACACATCACTGTGTGTGCACGTGTCCCTCCATTGTTCTGTGTTTGCGTGTGTGTCCCCTTCCCGCGCTGTGTGTGTGTAACTCTCCTCACTGTGTGTTTTGTACCTCCCTGGTTGTGTGTGTGCATATCCATTCCTCACTTTGTGTGTGTGTGTGTGTGTATGTATCCCCTCTCGCTTTCTGAGCACATGTCCCACTGTTGCTGTTTGCGTGTCCAACCCTCGCTGTGTGTGTGTGTGTGCGCCACTCTTGCAGTGTGTGATGGTGTCCTCCCCTCACTCTGTATGTGTGTGTATGCATATTACTCACTCACTGTGTGTCTCTCCCTCGCTGTGAGTGTGTGTGTATGTCCTTCTCTCACTGTGTGCGCATTGTTCTTGCTGTGTGTGTGCGCGTGTCCCCCCTCGCAGTGTGTGCGCGTGTCCCTCCCCCGCTGTGTGTGTGTGTCCCTCCCCCGCTGTGCGTGCGCGTCCCCCCTCGCAGTGTGCGTGCGCGTCCCCCCCTCGCAGTGTGCGTGCGCGTCCCCCCTCGCAGTGTGCGTGCGCTTCCCCCCTCGCAGTGTGCGTGCGCGTCCCCCCCTCGCAGTGTGCGTGCGCGTCCCCGCCTCGCAGTGTGCGTGCGCGTCCCCCCTCGCAGTGTGCGTGCGCGTCCCCCCCTCGCAGTGTGCGTGCGCGTCCCCCCCTCGCAGTGTGCGTGCGCGTCCCCCCCTCGCAGTGTGCGTGCGCGTCCCCCCCCTCGCAGTGTGCGTGCGCGTCCCCCAATCGCTGTGTGCGTGTGTCACCCCCCTCGCTGTGTGCGTGCGTGTCCCCCCCTTGCTGTGTGCGTGCGTGTCCCCCCCCTTGCTGTGTGCGTGCGTGTCCCCCCCCTTGCTGTGTGCGTGCGTGTCCCCCCCCTTGCTGTGTGCGTGCGTGTCCCCCCCTCGCTGTGTGCGTGCGTGTCCCCCCCTCGCTGTGTGCGTGCGTGTCCCCCCCTCGCTGTGTGCGTGCGTGTCCCCCCCTCGCTGTGTGCGTGCGTGTCCCCCCCTCGCTGTGTGCGTGCGTGTCCCCCCCTCGCTGTGTGCGTGCGTGTCCCCCCCTCGCTGTGTGCGTGCGTGTCCCCCCCTCGCTGTGTGCGTGCGTGTCCCCCCCTCGCTGTGTGCGTGCGTGTCCCCCCCTCGCTGTGTGCGTGCGTGTCCCCCCCTCGCTGTGTGCGTGCATGTCCCCCCTCGCTGTGTGCGTGCGTGTCCCCCCCTCGCTGTGTGCGTGCGTGTCCCCCCCTCGCTGTGTGCGTGCGTGTCCCCCCCTCGCTGTGTGCGTGCGTGTCCCCCCCTCGCTGTGTGCGTGCGTGTCCCCCCCTCGCTGTGTGCGTGCGTGTCCCCCCCTCGCTGTGTGCGTGTCCCTCATTCGCTCTGTGTGAGCGTGTCCCTCCTTCACTGTGTGCGTGCGTGTCCCCCCCTCGCTGTGTGCGTGTGAACCCCCCTCTCTGTGAGCGTGCGTGTGTCCTCCCCTCGCTGTGTGCGTGTGTCCTCCCCTCGCTGTGTGCGTGTGTCCTCCCCTCGCTGTGTGCGTGTGTCCCCCCCTTGCTGTGTGCGTGCGTGTGTCCCCCCCTCGCTGTGTGCGTGCGTGTGTCCCCCCCTCGCTGTGTGCGTGCATGTGTCCCCCCCTCGCTGTGTGCGTGCATGTGTCCCCCCCTCGCTGTGTGCGTGCGTGTCCCCCCCTCGCTGTGTGCGTGTGTCCCCACCCTCGCTGTGTGCGTGTGTGTCATCTCCTCACTGTGTGGGTGTGTCCCTCGTTCGCTGTCTGTGAGCGTGTCCCTCGTTCGCTGTGTGTGCGCGTGTCCCTACCTCGCTGTCTGTGAGCGTGTCCCTCCTTCGCTGTGTGTGTGTGTCCCTCCCTCGCTGTGTGTGTGTGTACCTCCCTCGCTGTGTGTGTGTGTCCCTCCCTCGCTGTGTGTGTGTGTCCCTCCCTCGCTGTGTGCGTGAGTCCCCCCCTCGCTGTGTGCGTAAGTCCCCCCCTCGCTGTGTGCGTGAGTCCCCCCCTCGCTGTGTGCGTGAGTCCCCCCCTCGCTGTGTGCGTGAGTCCCCCCCTCGCTGTGTGCGTGAGTCCCCCCCTCGCTGTGTGCGTGAGTCCCCCCTCGCTGTGTGCGTGAGTCCCCCCCTCGCTGTGTGCGTGAGTCCCCCCCTCGCTGTGTGCGTGAGTCCCCCCCTCGCTGTGTGCGTGAGTCCCCCCCTCGCTGTGTGCGTGAGTCCCCCCCTCGCTGTGTGCGTGAGTCCCCCCCTCGCTGTGTGCGTGAGTCCCCCCCTCGCTGTGTGCGTGAGTCCCCCCCTCGCTGTGTGCGTGAGTCCCCCCTCGCTGTGTGCGTGAGTCCCCCCCTCGCTGTGTGCGTGAGTCCCCCCCTCGCTGTGTGCGTGAGTCCCCCCCTCGCTGTGTGCGTGAGTCCCCCCCTCGCTGTGTGCGTGAGTCCCCCCCTCGCTGTGTGCGTGAGTCCCCCCCTCGCTGTGTGCGTGAGTCCCCCCCTCGCTGTGTGCGTGAGTCCCCCCCTCGCTGTGTGCGTGAGTCCCCCCCTCGCTGTGTGCGTGAGTCCCCCCCTCGCTGTGTGCGTGAGTCCCCCCCTCGCTGTGTGCGTGCGTGTCCCCCCCTCGCTGTGTGCGTGCGTGTCCCCCCCTCGCTGTGTGCGTGCGTGTCCCCCCCTCGCTGTGTGCGTGCGTGTCCCCCCCTCGCTGTGTGCGTGCGTGTCCCCCCTCGCTGTGTGCGTGCGTGTCCCCCCCTCGCTGTGTGCGTGCGTGTCCCCCCCTCGCTGTGTGCGTGCGTGTCCCCCCCTCGCTGTGTGCGTGCGTGTCCCCCCCTCGCTGTGTGCGTGCGTGTCCCCCCCTCGCTGTGTGCGTGCGTGTCCCCCCCTCGCTGTGTGCGTGCGTGTCCCCCCCTCGCTGTGTGCGTGCGTGTCACCCCCTCGCTGTGTGCGTGCGTGTCCCCCCCTCGCTGTGTGCGTGCGTGTCCCCCCCTCGCTGTGTGCGTGCGTGTCCCCCCTCGCTGTGTGCGTGCGTGTCCCCCCCTCGCTGTGTGCGTGCGTGTCCCCCCCTCGCTGTGTGCGTGCGTGTCCCCCCCTCGCTGTGTGCGTGCGTGTCCCCCCCTCGCTGTGTGCGTGCGTGTCCCCCCCTCGCTGTGTGCGTGCGTGTCCCCCCCTCGCTGTGTGCGTGCGTGTCCCCCCCTCGCTGTGTGCGTGCGTGTCCCCCCCTCGCTGTGTGCGTGCGTGTCCCCCCCTCGCTGTGTGCGTGCGTGTCCCCCCCTCGCTGTGTGCGTGCGTGTCCCCCCCTCGCTGTGTGCGTGCGTGTCCCCCCCTCGCTGTGTGCGTGCGTGTCCCCCCCTCGCTGTGTGCGTGCGTGTCCCCCCCTCGCTGTGTGCGTGCGTGTCGCCCCCTCGCTGTGTGCGTGCGTGTCCCCCCCTCGCTGTGTGCGAGCGTGTCCCCCCCTCGCTGTGTGCGAGCGTGTCCCCCCCTCGCTGTGTGCGAGCGTGTCCCCCCCTCGCTGTGTGCGAGCGTGTCCCCCCCTCGCTGTGTGCGAGCGTGTCCCCCCCTCGCTGTGTGCGTGCGTGTCCCCCCCTCGCTGTGTGCGTGAGTCCCCCCTCGCTGTGTGCGTGCGTGTCCCCCCCTCGCTGTGTGCGAGCGTGTCCCCCCCTCGCTGTGTGCGAGCGTGTCCCCCCCTCGCTGTGTGCGTGCGTGTCCCCCCCTCGCTGTGTGCGTGCGTGTCCCCCCCTCGCTGTGTGCGTGCGTGTCCCCCCCTCGCTGTGTGCGTGCGTGTCCCCCCCTCGTGTGTGCGTGCGTGTCCCCCCCTCGCTGTGTGCGTGCGTGTCCCCCCCTCGCTGTGTGCGTGCGTGTCCCCCCCTCGCTGTGTGCGTGCGTGTCCCCCCCTCGCTGTGTGCGTGCGTGTCCCCCCCTCGCTGTGTGCGTGCGCGTCCCCCCCTCGCTGTGTGCGTGAGTCCCCCCTCGCTGTGTGCGTGTGTCCCCCCCTCGCTGTGTTCATGTGTCCCACCCCTCGCTGTGTGCGTGCGTGTGTCCCCCCCTCGCAGTGTGCGTGCGCGTCCCCCCCCTCGCTGTGTGCGTGCGCGTCCCCCCCTCTCTGTGTGCGTGAGTCCCCCCTCGCTGTGTGCGTGTGTCCCCCCCTCGCTGTGTTCATGTGTCCCACCCCTCGCTATGTGCGTGCGTGTGTCACCCCTTCGCTGTGTGCGTGCGTGTCCCCCCCTCGCAGTGTGCGTGCGCGTCCCCCCCTCGCAGTGTGCGTGCGCGTCCCCCCCTCGCAGTGTGCGTGCGCGTCCCCCCCCCTCGCTGTGTGCGTGCGTGTCCCCCCCCTCGCTGTGTGCGTGTGTCCCCCCCTCGCTGTGTGCGTGCGTGTCCCCCCCTCGCTGTGTGCGTGCGTGTCCCCCCCTCGCTGTGTGCGTGTGAACCCCCCTCTCTGTGAGCGTGCGTGTGTCCCCCCTCGGTGTGCGTGTGTCCTCCCCTCGCTGTGTGCGTGTGTCCCCCCCTCGCTGTGTGCGTGTGTCCCCCCCTCGCTGTGTGCGTGTGTCCCCCCCTCGCTGTGTGCGTGTGTCCCCCCCTCGCTGTGTGCGTGCGTGTGTCACCTCCTCGCTGTGTGGGTGTGTCCCTCGTTCGCTGTGTGTGAGCGTGTCCCTCGTTCGCTGTGTGTGCGTGTGTCCCCCCCTCGCTGTGTGCGTGTGTTCCCCCCTCGCTGTGTGCGTGTGTCCCCCCCTCGCTGTGTGCGTGCGTGTGTCACCTCCTCGCTGTGTGGGTGTGTCCCTCGTTCGCTGTGTGTGAGCGTGTCCCTCGTTCGCTGTGTGTGCGTGTGTCCCTCCCTCGCTGTGTGAATGTGTCCCTCCCTCGCTGTGTGAATGTGTCCCTCCCTCGCTGTGTGAGTGTGTCCCTCCCTCGCTGTGTGAGTGTGTCCCTCCCTCGCTGTGTGAGTGTGTCCCTCCCTCGCTGTGTGAGTGTGTCCCTCCCTCGCTGTGTGTGCGTGTCCCCCCCTCGCTGTGTGCGTGCGTGTCCCCCCCTCGCTGTGTGCGTGCGTGTCCCCCCCTCGCTGTGTGCGTGCGTGTCCCCCCCTCGCTGTGTGCGTGCGTGTCCCCCCCTCGCTGTGTGCGTGCGTGTCCCCCCCTCGCTGTGTGCGTGCGTGTCCCCCCCTCGCTGTGTGCGTGCGTGTCCCCCCCTCGCTGTGTGCGTGCGTGTCCCCCCCTCGCTGTGTGCGTGCGTGTCCCCCCCTCGCTGTGTGCGTGCGTGTCCCCCCCTCGCTGTGTGCGTGCGTGTCCCCCCCTCGCTGTGTGCGTGAGTCCCCCCTCGCTGTGTGCGTGTGTCCCCCCCTCGCTGTGTTCATGTGTCCCACCCCTCGCTATGTGCGTGCGTGTGTCACCCCTTCGCTGTGTGCGTGCGTGTCCCCCCCTCGCAGTGTGCGTGCGCGTCCCCCCCTCGCAGTGTGCGTGCGCGTCCCCCCCTCGCAGTGTGCGTGCGCGTCCCCCCCCCCTCGCTGTGTGCGTGCGCGTCCCCCCCCTCGCTGTGTGCGTGCGTGTCCCCCCTCGCTGTGTGCGTGCGTGTCCCCCCCTCGCTGTGTGCGTGCGTGTCCCCCCCTCGCTGTGTGCGTGCGTGTCCCCCCCTCGCTGTGTGCGTGCGTGTCCCCCCCTCGCTGTGTGCGTGTGAACCCCCCTCTCTGTGAGCGTGCGTGTGTCCCCCCTCGGTGTGCGTGTGTCCTCCCCTCGCTGTGTGCGTGTGTCCCCCCCTCGCTGTGTGCGTGTGTCCCCCCCTCGCTGTGTGCGTGTGTCCCCCCCTCGCTGTGTGCGTGTGTCCCCCCCTCGCTGTGTGCGTGCGTGTGTCACCTCCTCGCTGTGTGGGTGTGTCCCTCGTTCGCTGTGTGTGAGCGTGTCCCTCGTTCGCTGTGTGTGCGTGTGTCCCTCCCTCGCTGTGTGAATGTGTCCCTCCCTCGCTGTGTGAATGTGTCCCTCCCTCGCTGTGTGAGTGTGTCCCTCCCTCGCTGTGTGAGTGTGTCCCTCCCTCGCTGTGTGAGTGTGTCCCTCCCTCGCTGTGTGAGTGTGTCCCTCCCTCGCTGTGTGAGTGTGTCCCTCCCTCGCTGTGTGAGTGTGTCCCTCCCTCGCTGTGTGTGTGTGTCCCTCCCTCGCTGTGTGTGCGTGTCCCTCCCTCGCTGTGTGCTAGCGTGTCCCTCCTTCGCTGTCTGTGAGCGTGTCCCCCCCTCGCTGTGTGCGTGCGTGTCCCCCCCTCGCTGTGTGCGTGCGTGTCCCCCCCTCGCTGTGTGTGTGCGTGTCCCCCCCTCGCTGTGTGCGTGCGTGTGTCACCTCCTCGCTGTGTGGGTGTGTCCCTCGTTCGCTGTGTGTGAGCGTGTCCCTCGTTCGCTGTGTGTGCGTGTGTCCCTCCCTCGCTGTGTGAATGTGTCCCTCCCTCGCTGTGTGAGTGTGTCCCTCCCTCGCTGTGTGAGTGTGTCCCTCCCTCGCTGTGTGAGTGTGTCCCTCCCTCGCTGTGTGAGTGTGTCCCTCCCTCGCTGTGTGAGTGTGTCCCTCCCTCGCTGTGTGAGTGTGTCCCTCCCTCGCTGTGTGTGTGTGTCCCTCCCTCGCTGTGTGTGCGTGTCCCTCCCTCGCTGTGTGCTAGCGTGTCCCTCCTTCGCTGTCTGTGAGCGTGTCCCCCCCTCGCTGTGTGCGTGTGTCCCCCCCCTCGCTGTGTGCGTGTGTCCCCCCCCTCGCTGTGTGCGTGAGTCCCCCCCCTCGCTGTGTGCGTGAGTCCCCCCCTCGCTGTGTGCGTGAGTCCCCCCTCGCTGTGTGCGTGTGTCCCCCCCTCGCTGTGTTCATGTGTCCCACCCCTCGCTATGTGCGTGCGTGTGTCACCCCTTCGCTGTGTGCGTGCGTGTCCCCCCCTCGCAGTGTGCGTGCGCGTCCCCCCCCTCGCAGTGTGCGTGCGCGTCCCCCCCTCGCAGTGTGCGTGCGTGTCCCCCCCCCTCGCTGTGTGCATGCGTGTCCCCCCCCTCGCTGTGTGCGTGTGTCCCCCCCTCGCTGTGTGCGTGCGTGTCCCTCCTTCGCTGTGTGCGTGCGTGTCCCCCCCTCGCTGTGTGCGTGTGAACCCCCCTCTCTGTGAGCGTGCGTGTGTCCCCCCTCGGTGTGCGTGTGTCCTCCCCTCGCTGTGTGCGTGTGTCCCCCCCTCGCTGTGTGCGTGTGTCCCCCCCTCGCTGTGTGCGTGTGTCCCCCCCTCGCTGTGTGCGTGTGTCCCCCCCTCGCTGTGTGCGTGCGTGTGTCACCTCCTCGCTGTGTGGGTGTGTCCCTCGTTCGCTGTGTGTGAGCGTGTCCCTCGTTCGCTGTGTGTGCGTGTGTCCCTCCCTCGCTGTGTGAATGTGTCCCTCCCTCGCTGTGTGAATGTGTCCCTCCCTCGCTGTGTGAGTGTGTCCCTCCCTCGCTGTGTGAGTGTGTCCCTCCCTCGCTGTGTGAGTGTGTCCCTCCCTCGCTGTGTGAGTGTGTCCCTCCCTCGCTGTGTGTGTGTGTCCCTCCCTCGCTGTGTGTGCGTGTCCCTCCCTCGCTGTGTGCTAGCGTGTCCCTCCTTCGCTGTCTGTGAGCGTGTCCCCCCCTCGCTGTGTGCGTGAGTCCCCCCCTCGCTGTGTGCGAGCGTCCCCCCTCGCTGTGTGCGAGCGTCCCCCCTCGCTGTGTGCGTGTCTCCCCCCCTCGCTGTGTGCGTGCGTGTGTCCCCCCCTCGCTGTGTGCGTGCGTGTCCCCCCCTCGCTGTGTGCGTGCGTGTCCCCCCCTCGCTGTGTGCGTGCGTGTCCCCCCCTCGCTGTGTGCGTGCGTGTCCCCCCCTCGCTGTGTGCGTGCGTGTCCCCCCCTCGCTGTGTGCGTGCGTGGCCCCCCCTCGCTGTGTGCGTGCGTGTCTCCCCCTCGCTGTGTGCGTGCGTGTCCCCCCCTCGCTGTGTGCGTGCCTGTCCCCCCCTCGCTGTGTGCGTGCCTGTCCCCCCCTCGCTGTGTGCGTGTCCCTCATTCGCTCTGTGTGAGCGTGTCCCTCCTTCGCTGTGTGCGTGCGTGTCCCCCCCTCGCTGTGTGCGTGTGAACCCCCCTCTCTGTGAGCGTGCGTGTGTGTCCCCTCGGTGTGCGTGTGTCCCCTCGGTGTGCGTGTGTGTCACCTCCTCACTGTGTGCGTGTGTCCCTCCTTGGCTGTGTGTGCGTGTGTCCCTACCTCTCTGTGTGAATGTGTCCCTCCCTCGCTGTGTGTGTGTGTCCCTCCCTCGCTGTGTGTGTGTGTCCCTCCCTCGCTGTGTGTGTGTGTCCCTCCCTCGCTGTGTGTGTGTGTCCCTCCCTCGCTGTGTGTGTGTGTCCCTCCCTCGCTGTGTGTGCGTGTCCCTCCCTCGCTGTGTGTGCGTGTCCCTCCCTCGCTGTGTGTGCGTGTCCCTCCCTCGCTGTGTGCTAGCATGTCCCTCCTTCGCTGTCTGTGAGCGTGTACCCCCTCGCTGTGTGCGTGAGTCCCCCCCCTCGCTGTGTGCGAGCGTCCCCCCTCGCTGTGTGCGTGTCTCCCCCCTCGCTGTGTGCGTGTCTCCCCCCCTCGCTGTGTTCGTGTGTTCCCCCCCTCGCTGTGTGCGTGCGTGTCCCCCCCTTGCTGTGTGCGTGTGTCACCTCCTCGCTGTGTGCGTGTGTCCCCCCCTCGCTGTGTGCGTGTGTCCCCCCCTCGCTGTGTGCGTGTGTACCCCCCTCGCTGTGTGCGTGTGTCCCCCCCTCGCTGTGTGCGTGTGTCCCCCCCTCGCTGTGTGCGTGTGTCCCCCCCTCGCTGTGTGCGTGTGTCCCCCCCTCGCTGTGTGCGTGTGTCCCCCCTCGCTGTGTGCGTGTGTCCCCCCCTCGCTGTGTGCGTGTGTCCCCCCCTCGCTGTGTGCGTGTGTCCCCCCCTCGCTGTGTGCGTGTGTCCCCCCCTCGCTGTGTGCGTGTGTCCCCCCCTCGCTGTGTGCGTGTGTGTCCCCCTCGCTGTGTGCGTGTGTCCCCCCCTCGCTGTGTGCGTGTGTCCCCCCCTCGCTGTGTGCGTGTGTCCCCCCCTCGCTGTGTGCGTGTGTCCCCCCCTCGCTGTGTGCGTGTGTCCCCCCCTCGCTGTGTGCGCGTGTCCCCCCCTCGCTGTGTGCGCGTGTCCCCCCCTCGCTGTGAGCGTGTGTCCCCCCCTCGCTGTGTGCGTGTGTCCCCCCCTCGCTGTGTGCGTGTGTCCCCCCCTCGCTGTGTGCGTGTGTCCCCCCCTCACTGTGTGCGTGTGTCCCCCCCTCGCTGTGTGCGTGTGTCCCTCCCTCGCTGTGTGCGTGTGTCCCTCCCTCGCTGTGTGCGTGTGTCCCTCCCTCGCTGTGTGCGTGTGTCCCTCCCTCGCTGTGTGTGCGTGTCCCTCCCTCGCTGTGTGCTAGCATGTCCCTCCTTCGCTGTCTGTGAGCGTGTACCCCCTCGCTGTGTGCGTGAGTCCCCCCCCTCGCTGTGTGCGTGTGTCCCCCCCTCGCTGTGTGCGTGTGTCCCTCCCTCGCTGTGTGCGTGTGTCCCTCCCTCGCTGTGTGCGTGTGTCCCTCCCTCGCTGTGTGCGTGTGTCCCTCCCTCGCTGTGTGTGCGTGTCCCTCCCTCGCTGTGTGCTAGCATGTCCCTCCTTCGCTGTCTGTGAGCGTGTACCCCCTCGCTGTGTGCGTGAGTCCCCCCCCTCGCTGTGTGCGAGCGTCCCCCCTCGCTGTGTGCGAGCGTCCCCCCTCGCTGTGTGCGTGTCTCCCCCCTCGCTGTGTGCGTGTCTCCCCCCCTCGCTGTGTGCGTGGGTCCCCCCCTCGCTGTGTGCGTGGGTCCCCCCCCCCCTCGCTGTGTGCGTGTGTCCCTCCCTCGCTGTGTGTGAGCGTGTCCCTCCTTCGCTGTCTGTGTGCGAGTCCCCCCCTCGCTGTGTGCGAGTCCCCCCCTCGCTGTGTGCGAGTGTCCCCCCCTCGCTGTGTGCGTGTGTCCCCCACTTGCTGTGTGCGTGGGTCCCCCCCCTCGCTGTGTGCGTGGGTCCCCCCCCTCGCTGTGTGTGAGCGTGTCCCTCCTTCGCTGTCTGTGTGCGAGTCCCCCCCTCGCTGTGTGCGTGAGTCCCCCCTCGCTGTGTGCGTGAGTTCCCCCCTCGCTGTGTGCGTGAGTCCCCCCCTCGCTGTGTGCGTGAGTCCCCCCCTCGCTGTGTGCGTGTGTCCCCCCCTCGCTGTGTGCGTGGGTACCCCCCCTCGCTGTGTGCGTGGGTCCCTCCCTCGCTGTGTGTGAGCGTGTCCCTCCTTCGCTGTCTGTGTGCGAGTCCCCCCCTCGCTGTGTGGGTGAGTCCCCCCCTCGCTGTGTGCGTGTGTCCCCCCCTCGCTGTGTGCGTGGTTCCCCCCCTCGCTGTGTGCGTGAGTCCCCCCCTCGCTGTGTGCGTGAGTCCCCCCCTCGCTGTGTGCGTGAGTCCCCCCCTCGCTGTGTGCGTGAGACCCCCCCTGGCTGTGTGCGTGAGTCCCCCCCTGGCTGTGTGCGTGAGTCCCCCCCTGGCTGTGTGCGTGAGTCCCCCCCTGGCTGTGTGCGTGAGTCCCCCCCTGGCTGTGTGCGTGAGTCCCCCCCTGGCTGTGTGCGTGAGCCCCCCCCTGGCTGTGTGCGTGCATGTCCCCCCCTCGCTGTGTGCGTGTCTCCGAGTCCCCCCTCGCATGGTGTGCGTGTGTCCCCCCCCCGCTGTGTGCGTGTGTCCCCCCCTCGCTGTGTGCGTGCGAGTCCCCCCTCGCTGTGTGCGTTTGTCCCTCCCTCGCTGTGTGTGCGCGTGTCCCTCCCTCGCTGTGTGCGTGTGTCCCTGCCTCGCTGTGTGCGTGTGTCCCCCCCTCGCTGTGTGCGTGTGTCGCCCCCTCGCTGTGTGCGTGTGTCCCCCCCTCGCTGTGTGCGTGTGTCCCACCCTCGCTGTGTGCGTGCGTGTGTCCCCCCCTCGCTGTGTGCGTGTGCCCCCCCGCTGTGTGCGTGCGTGAGTCCGCCCCTCGCTGTGTGCGTGAGTCCCCCCCTCGCTGTGTGCGTGAGTCCCCCCCTCGCTGTGTGCGTGAGTCCCCCCCTCGCTGTGTGCGTGAGTCCCCCCCTCGCTGTGTGCGTGAGTCCCCCCCTCGCTGTGTGCGTGAGTCCCCCCCTCGCTGTGTGCGTGAGTCCCCCCCTCGCTGTGTGCGTGAGTCCCCCCTCGCTGTGTGCGTGAGTCCCCCCCTCGCTGTGTGCGTGAGTCCCCCCCACGCTGTGTGCGTGAGTCCCCCCCTCGCTGTGTGCGTGAGTCCCCCCCTCGCTGTGTGCGTGAGCATGTCCCTCCTTCGCTGTGTGTGCGAGTGTCCCCCCCTCGCTGTATGCGAGTGCCCCCCCTCGCTGTGTGCGTGTGTCCCCTCCCTCTCTGTGTGCACGTGTCCCCCCTCGCTGTGTGCGTGCGTGTGCCCCCCTCGCTGTGTGCGTGCGTGTCCTCCCCCTCGCTGTGTGCGTGCGTGTGTCCCCCCCCTCGCCGTGTGCGTGCGAGTCTCCCCTCCCCGTGTGCGTGCGAGTCCCCCCTCGCCGTGTGCGTGTGTCCCCCCCTCGCCGTGTGCGTGTGTCCCCCCCTCGCCGTGTGCGTGTGTCCCCCCCTCGCCGTGTGCGTGTGTCCCCCCCTCGCCGTGTGCGTGTGTCCCCCCCCTCGCTGTGTGCGTGTCCCCCCCCTTGCTGTGTGCGTGCGTGTGCCTCCCTCGCTGTGTGCGTGTGTCACCTCCTCGCTGTGTGCGTGTGTCCCCCCCTCGCTGTGTGCGTGTGTCCCCCCCTCGCTGTGTGCGTGTGTCCCCCCCTCGCTGTGTTCGTGTGTCCCCCCCTCGCTGTGTGCGTGTGTCCCCCCCTCGCTGTGTGCGTGTGTCCCCCCCTCGCTGTGTGCGTGTGTCCCCCCCTCGCTGTGTGCGTGTGTCCCCCCCTCGCTGTGTGCGTGTGTCCCCCCCTCGCTGTGTGCGTGTGTCCCCCCCTCGCTGTGTGCGTGTGTCCCCCCCTCGCTGTGAGCGTGTGTCCCCCCCTCGCTGTGTGCGTGTGTCCCCCCCTCGCTGTGTGCGTGTGTCCCCCCCTCGCTGTGTGCGTGTGTCCCCCCCTCGCTGTGTGCGTGTGTCCCCCCCTCGCTGTGTGCGTGTGTCCCCCCCTCGCTGTGTGCGTGTGTCCCCCCCTCGCTGTGTGCGCGTGTCCCCCCCTCGCTGTGTGCGCGTGTCCCCCCCTCGCTGTGTGCGTTTGTCCCCCCCTCGCTGTGTGCGCGTGTCCCCCCCTCGCTGTGTGCGTTTGTCCCCCCCTCGCTGTGTGCGTTTGTCCCCCCTCGCTGTGTGCGTGTGTACCCCCCTCGCTGTGTGCGTGTGTCCCCCCCTCGCTGTGTGCGTGTGTCCCCCCCTCGCTGTGTGCGTGTGTCCCCCCCTCGCTGTGTGCGTGTGTCCCCCCCTCGCTGTGTGCGTGTGTCCCCCCTCGCTGTGTGCGAGCGTCCCCCCTCGCTGTGTGCGTGTCTCCCCCCTCGCTGTGTGCGTGTCTCCCCCCCTCGCTGTGTGCGTGGGTCCCCCCCTCGCTGTGTGCGTGGGTCCCCCCCCCCTCGCTGTGTGCATGTGTCCCTCCCTCGCTGTGTGTGAGCGTGTCCCTCCTTCGCTGTCTGTGTGCGAGTCCCCCCCTCGCTGTGTGCGAGTCCCCCCCTCGCTGTGTGCGTGTGTCCCCCCCTCGCTGTGTGCGTGTGTCCCCCACTCGCTGTGTGCGTGGGTCCCCCCCCTCGCTGTGTGCGTGGGTCCCCCCCCTCGCTGTGTGTGAGCGTGTCCCTCCTTCGCTGTCTGTGTGCGAGTCCCCCCCTCGCTGTGTGCGTGAGTCCCCCCTCGCTGTGTGCGTGAGTTCCCCCCTCGCTGTGTGCGTGAGTCCCCCCCTCGCTGTGTGCGTGAGTCCCCCCCTCGCTGTGTGCGTGTGTCCCCCCCTCGCTGTGTGCGTGGGTACCCCCCCTCGCTGTGTGCGTGGGTCCCTCCCTCGCTGTGTGTGAGCGTGTCCCTCCTTCGCTGTCTGTGTGCGAGTCCCCCCCTCGCTGTGTGGGTGAGTCCCCCCCTCGCTGTGTGGGTGAGTCCCCCCCTCGCTGTGTGCGTGTGTCCCCCCCTCGCTGTGTGCGTGGTTCCCCCCCTCGCTGTGTGCGTGAGTCCCCCCCTCGCTGTGTGCGTGAGTCCCCCCCTCGCTGTGTGCGTGAGTCCCCCCCTCGCTGTGTGCGTGAGTCCCCCCCTCGCTGTGTGCGTGAGTCCCCCCCTGGCTGTGTGCGTGAGACCCCCCCTGGCTGTGTGCGTGAGTCCCCCCCTGGCTGTGTGCGTGAGTCCCCCCCTGGCTGTGTGCGTGAGTCCCCCCCTGGCTGTGTGCGTGAGTCCCCCCCTGGCTGTGTGCGTGAGTCCCCCCCTGGCTGTGTGCGTGAGTCCCCCCCTGGCTGTGTGCGTGAGTCCCCCCCTGGCTGTGTGCGTGAGTCCCCCCCTGGCTGTGTGCGTGAGTCCCCCCCTGGCTGTGTGCGTGAGCCCCCCCCTGGCTGTGTGCGTGCATGTCCCCCCCTCGCTGTGTGCGTGTCTCCGAGTCCCCCCTCGCATGGTGTGCGTGTGTCCCCCCCCCGCTGTGTGCGTGTGTCCCCCCCTCGCTGTGTGCGTGCGAGTCCCCCCTCGCTGTGTGCGTTTGTCCCTCCCTCGCTGTGTGTGCGCGTGTCCCTCCCTCGCTGTGTGCGTGTGTCCCTGCCTCGCTGTGTGCGTGTGTCCCCCCCTCGCTGTGTGCGTGTGTCGCCCCCTCGCTGTGTGCGTGTGTCCCCCCCTCGCTGTGTGCGTGTGTCCCACCCTCGCTGTGTGCGTGCGTGTGTCCCCCCCTCGCTGTGTGCGTGTGCCCCCCCGCTGTGTGCGTGCGTGAGTCCCCCCCTCGCTGTGTGCGTGAGTCCCCCCCTCGCTGTGTGCGTGAGTCCCCCCCTCGCTGTGTGCGTGAGTCCCCCCCTCGCTGTGTGCGTGAGTCCCCCCCTCGCTGTGTGCGTGAGTCCCCCCCTCGCTGTGTACGTGAGTCCCCCCTCGCTGTGTGCGTGAGTCCCCCGCACGCTGTGTGCGTGAGTCCCCCCCTCGCTGTGTGCGTGAGTCCCCCCCTCGCTGTGTGCGTGAGCATGTCCCTCCTTCGCTGTGTGTGCGAGTGTCCCCCCCTCGCTGTATGCGAGTGCCCCCCCTCGCTGTGTGCGTGTGTCCCCTCCCTCTCTGTGTGCACGTGTCCCCCCTCGCTGTGTGCGTGCGTGTGCCCCCCTCGCTGTGTGCGTGCGTGTCCTCCCCCTCGCTGTGTGCGTGCGTGTGTCCCCCCCCTCGCCGTGTGCGTGCGAGTCTCCCCTCCCCGTGTGCGTGCGAGTCCCCCCTCGCCGTGTGCGTGTGTCCCCCCCTCGCCGTGTGCGTGTGTCCCCCCCTCGCCGTGTGCGTGTGTCCCCCCCTCGCCGTGTGCGTGTGTCCCCCCCCTCGCTGTGTGCGTGTCCCCCCCCCTCGCTGTGTGCGTGTGTCCCCCCCTCGCTGTGTGCGTGTGTCCCCCCCCTCGCTGTGTGCGTGTGTCCCCCCCTCGCTGTGTGCGTGAGTCCTCCCCTCGCTGTGTGCGTGAGTCCCCCCCCTCGCTGTGTGCGTGTGTCGCCCCCTCGCTGTGTGCGTGTGTCGCCCCCTCGCTGTGTGCGTGTGTCCCCCCCTCGCTGTGTGCGTGTGTCCCCCCTCACTGTGTGCGTGCGTGTGCCCCCCTCGCTGTGTGCGTGCGTGTCCTCCCCCTCGCTGTGTGCGTGCGTGTGTCCCCCGCTCGCTGTGTGCGTGTGTCCCCCCCCTCGCTGTGTGCGTGTGTCCCCCCCCTCGCCGTGTGCGTGTCCCCCCCCTCGCCGTGTGCGTGTGTCCCCCCCCTCGCCGTGTGCGTGTGTCCCCCCCCTCGCCGTGTGCCTGTGTCCCCCCCCTCGCCGTGTGCGTGTGTCCCCCCTTCGCTGTGTGCCTGTGTCCCCCCCCGATGTGTGCGTGTTTCCCCCCCTCGCTGTGTGCGTGTGTCCCCCCCTCGCTGTGTGCGTGTTCCCCCCCTCGCTGTGTGCGTGTGTCCCCCCCTCGCTGTGTGCGTGTGTCCCCCCTTCGCTGTGTGCCTGTGTCCCCCCCCGATGTGTGCGTGTTTCCCCCCCTCGCTGTGTGCGTGTTTCCCCCCCTCGCTGTGTGCGTGTTTCCCCCCCTCGCTGTGTGCGTGTTCCCCCCTCGCTGTGTGCGTGTTTCCCCCCCCTCGCCGTGTGCGTGTGTCCCCCCCCTCGCCGTGTGCGTGTGTCCCCCCCCTCGCCGTGTGCCTGTGTCCCCCCCCTCGCCGTGTGCGTGTGTCCCCCCTTCGCTGTGTGCCTGTGTCCCCCCCCGATGTGTGCGTGTTTCCCCCCCTCGCTGTGTGCGTGTTTCCCCCCCTCGCTGTGTGCGTGTGTCCCCCCCTCGCTGTGTGCGTGTTCCCCCCCTCGCTGTGTGCGTGTGTCCCCCCCTCGCTGTGTGCGTGTGTCCCCCCCTCGCTGTGTGCGTGTGTCCCCCCTTCGCTGTGTGCCTGTGTCCCCCCCCGATGTGTGCGTGTTTCCCCCCCTCGCTGTGTGCGTGTTTCCGCCCCTCGCTGTGTGCGTGTTCCCCCCCTCGCTGTGTGCGTGTTTCCCCCCCTCGCTGTGTGCGTGTGTCCCCCTCGCTGTGTGTGTGCGTGTCCCCCCCTCGCTGTGTGTGTGCGTGTCCCCCCCTCGCTGTGTGTGTGCATGTCCCTCCTTCGCTGTCTGTGAGCGTGTCCCTCCCTCGCTGTGTGTGTGCGTGTCCCCACCCCTCGCTGTGTGTGTGCGTGTCCCCACCCCTCGCTGTGTGTGTGCGTGTCCCCCCTCGCTGTGTGAGTGTGTCCCTCCATCGCTGTGTGTGACCGTGTCCCTCCCTCGCTGTGTGCGTGTGTCACCCCTCTCGCTGTGTGTGCGTGTGTCCCCACCCCTCGCGGTGTGCGTGTGTCCCCACCCTTGCTGTGTTCGTGTGTCCCCCCACTCGCTGTGTGCGTGTGTCCCCCCCTCGCTGTGTGCTTGTGTCCCCCCCCATCGCTGTGTGCATGTGTCCCTCCCTCGCTGAGAGTGCGTGTCCCTCCCTCGCTGTGTGTGCGTGTCCCTCCCTTGCCGTGAGTGCTTGTCTCTCCCTCGCCGTGAGTGCTTGTCCCTCCCTCGCTGTAAGTGCGTGTCCCTCCCTCGCTGTGTGTGTGCGTGTGTCCCTCCCTCGCTGTGAGTGCGTGTGTCCCTCCCTGGCTGTGTGTGAGCGTGTCCCCCCTCGCTGTGTTTGTGCGTGCCCCCCCCCTCGCTGTGTGTGAGCGTGTCCCCCCTCGCTGTGTGCGTGTGTCACCCCCTTCGTTGTGTGCGTGTGCCCCCCTTCGCTGTGTGTGAGCGTGTCCCTCCCTCGCTGTGTGTGAGCGTGTCCCTCCCTCGCCATGTGTGTGCGTGTCCCTCCCTCGCTGTCTGTGAGCGTGTTTCTCCCTCGCTGTCTGTGAGCGTGTTCCCCCTCCCTCGCTGTGTTTGTGCATGTCCCTCCCTAGCTGTGTGTGAGCGTGTCCCGCCCTCGCTGTGTGTGAGCGTATCCCCCCCTCGCTGTGTGTGAGCATGTCCCCCCCCTCGCTGTGTGTGAGCGTGTCCCTCCCTCGCTGTGTGTGAGCGTGTCCCCCCTCGCTGTGTGTGTGCGTGTCCCCCCCTCGCCGTGTGCATGTGTCCCTCCCCTCGCTGTGTTCGTGTGTGTCCCCCCTCGCTGTGTGCGGATGTCCTCCCCTCGCTGTGGTCTTGTTTCCCCACCCTCTGTGTGTGCGCGTGTCCCCCTCGCTGTGTGTGTGCGTGTCCCCCCCTTCGATGTGTGCGTGTGACCCCCTCGCTGTGTGTGTGCGTGTGCCTCCCTCGCTGTATGTGAGCGTGTCCCTCCCTCGCTGTATGTGAGCGTGTCCCCCCCTCGCTGTGTGTGTGCGTGTCCCCCCCTCGCTGTGTGTGTGCGTGTCCCCCCCTCGCTGTGTGTGAGCGTGTCCCCCCTCACTGTGTGTGTGTGTGTCCCTCCCTCGCTGTGTGTGTGCGTGTCCCTCCCTCGCTGTGTGTGTGCGTGTCCCTTCCTCACTGTCTGCGTGTGCCCCCCTCCCTCACTGTCTGCGTGTGCCCCTGCTTCGCTGTGTGTGTGCGTGTGTCCCCCCCTCGCTGTGAGCGTGTGTCCCCCCCTCGCTGTGAGCGTGTGTCCCCCCCTCGCTGTGAGCGTGTGTCCCCCCCTCGCTGTGAGCGTGTGTCCCCCCCTCGCTGTGAGCGTGTGTCCCCCCCTCGCTGTGAGCGTGTGTCCCCCCCTCGCTGTGTGCGTATGTTCCCCCTCGCTGTGTGTGAGCGTGTCCCCCCCTCGCTGTGTGCGTATGTCCCCCCTCGCTGTGTGTGTGTCCCCCCCTCGCTGTGTGCGTATGTCCCCCCTAGCTGTGTGTGTGCGTGTCCCCCCCCTCGCTGTGTGTGCGTGTCCCCCTCGCTGTGTGCGTGTGTCCCCCCCTCGCTGTGTGCGTGTCCACCACCTGCTGTGTGCGTGTGCCCCCCCTCGCTGTGTGCGTGTGTCCCCCCTCGCTGTGTGCGTGTGTCCCCCCCCTCGCTGTGTACGTGTGTCTCTCCCTCGCTGTGTGCGTGTGTCCCCCCTCACTGTGTGCGTGTGTCCCCCCCTCGCTGTGTGCGTGTGTCCCCCCCTCGCTGTGTGCGTATGTCCCCCCTAGCTGTGTGTGTGCGTGTGTCCCCCCTCGCTGTGTGTGCGTGTCCCCCTCGCTGTGTGCGTGTGTCCCCCCCTCGCTGTGTGCGTGTCCACCACCTGCTGTGTGCGTGTCCCCCCCTCGCTGTGTGCGTGTGTCCCCCCCCTCGCTGTGTACGTGTGTCTCTCCCTCGCTGTGTGCGTGTGTCCCCCCTCGCTGTGTGCGTGTGTCCCCCCCTCGCTGTGTGCGTGTGTCCCCCCCTCGCTGTGTGCGTGTGTCCCCCCCTCACTGTGTGCGTGTGTCCCCCCCTCACTGTGTGCGTGTGTCCCCCCCTCGCTGTGTGCGTGTGTCCCTCCCTCGCTGTGTGCGTGTGTCCCCCCCTCGCTGTGTGCGTGTGTCCCCCCCTCGCTGTGTGCGTGTGTCCCCCCCTCGCTGTGTGCGTGTGTCCCCCCCTCGCTGTGTGCGTGTCCCCCCCTCGCTGTGTGCGTGTGTCCCACCCTCGCAGTGTGCGTATGTTCCCCCTCGCTGTGTGTGTGTGTGTCCCCCTCGCTGTGTGCGTATGTCCCCCCTCGCTGTGTGTGTGCGTGTCCCCCCCCCTCGCTGTGAGCGTGTGTCCCCCCTCGCTGTGAGCGTGTGTCCCCCCCTCGCTGTGAGCGTGTGTCCCCCCCTCGCTGTGAGCGTGTGTCCCCCCCTCGCTGTGAGCGTGTGTCCCCCCCTCGCTGTGAGCGTGCGTGTCCCCCCCCCCTCGCTGTGTGTGTGCGTGTCCCCCCCTCGCTGTGAGCGTGTGTTCCCCCCTCGCTGTGAGCGTGTGTCCCCCCCTCGCTGTGAGCGTGTGTCCCCCCCTCGCTGTGAGCGTGTGTCCCCCCCTCGCTGTGAGCGTGTGTCCCCCCCTCGCTGTGTGCGTGTGTCCCCCCCTCGCTGTGTGCGTATGTTCCCCCTCGCTGTGTGTGAGCGTGTCCCCCCCTCGCTGTGTGCGTATGTCCCCCCTCGCTGTGTGTGTTTCCCCCCTCGCTGTGTGCGTATGACCCCCTAGCTGTGTGTGTGCGTGTCCCCCCCCTCGCTGTGTGTGCGTGTCCCCCTCGCTGTGTGCGTGTGTCCCCCCCTCGCTGTGTGCGTGTCCACCACCTGCTGTGTGCGTGTGCACCCCCTCGCTGTGTGCGTGTGTCCCCCCTCGCTGTGTGCGTGTGTCCCCCCCCTCGCTGTGTACGTGTGTCTCTCCCTCGCTGTGTGCGTGTGTCCCCCCTCGCTGTGTGCGTGTGTCCCCCCCTCGCTGTGTGCGTGTGTCCCCCCCTCGCTGTGTGCGTGTGTCCCCCCCTCGCTGTGTGCGTGTGTCCCCCCCTCACTGTGTGCGTGTGTGTCCCCTCGCTGTGTGCGTGTGTCCCCCCCTCGCTGTGTGCGTGTGTCCCCCCCTCGCTGTGTGCGTGTGTCCCCCCCTCGCTGTGTGCGTGTGTCCCCCCCTCGCTGTCTGCGTGTGTCCCCCCCTCGCTGTCTGCGTGTGTCCCCCACTCGCTGTGTGCGTGTGTCCCCCCCTCGCTGTGTGCGTGTGTCCCCCCCTCGCTGTGTGCGTGTGTCCCCCCCTCGCTGTGTGCGTGTGTCCCCCCCTCGCTGTGTGCGTGTCCCCCCTCGCTGTGTGCGTGTGTCCCCCCCTCGCTGTGTGCGTGTGTTCCCCCTCGCTGTGTGTGTGTGTCCCCCCCTCGCTGTGTGCGTATGTCCCCCCTCGCTGTGTGTGTGCGTGTCCCCCCCCCTCGCTGTGTGTGTGTCCCCCCCTCGCTGTGTGCGTATGTCCCCCCTCGCTGTGTGTGTGCGTGTCCACCCCCTCGCTGTGTGTGCATGTCCCCCTCGCTGTGTGCGTGTGTCCCCCCATCGCTGTGTGCGTGTCCACCACCTGCTGTGTGCGTGTGTCCCCCCCTCGCTGTGTGCGTGTGTCCCCCCCTCGCTGTGTGCGTGTGTCTCTCCCTCTCTGTGTACGTGTGTCTCTCCCTCGCTGTGTGCGTGTGTCCCCCCTCGCTGTGTGCGTGTGTCCCCCCCTCGCTGTGTGCGTGTGTCCCCCCCTCACTGTGTGCGTGTGTCCCCCCCTCGCTGTGTGCGTGTGTCCCCCCCTCGCTGTGTGCGTGTGTCCCCCCCTCGCTGTGTGCGTGTGTCCCCCCCTCGCTGTGTGCGTGTGTCCCCCCCTCGCTGTGTGCGTGTGACCCCCCCTCGCTGTGTGCGTGTGTCCCCCCCTCGCTGTGTGCGTGTGTCCCCCCCTCGCTGTGTGCGTGTGTCCCCCCCTCGCTGTGTGCGTGTGTCCCCCCCTCGCTGTGTGCGTGTGTCCCCCCCTCGCTGTGTGCGTGCGTGTCCCCCCCTCGCTGTGTGCGTGTGTCCCTCCCTCGCTGTGTGTGAGCGTGTCCCTCCTTCGCTGTCTGTGTGCGAGTCCCCCCCTCGCTGTGTGCGTGAGTCCCCCCCTCGCTGTGTGCGTGAGTCCCCCCCTCGCTGTGTGCGTGTGTCCCCCCCTCGCTGTGTGCGTGGGTCCCCCCCCCTCGCTGTGTGCGTGTGTCCCTCCCTCGCTGTGTGTGAGCGTGTCCCTCCTTCGCTGTCTGTGTGCGAGTCCCCCCCTCGCTGTGTGCGTGAGTCCCCCCTCGCTGTGTGCGTGTGTCCCCCCTCGCTGTGTGCGTGGGTCCCCCCCCTCGCTGTGTGCGTGTGTCCCTCCCTCGCTGTGTGTGAGCGTGTCCCTCCTTCGCTGTCTGTGTGCGAGTCCCCCCCTCGCTGTGTGCGTGAGTCCCCCCCTCGCTGTGTGCGTGAGTCCCCCCCTCGCTGTGTGCGTGGGTCCCCCCCCTCGCTGTGTGCGTGTGTCCCTCCCTCGCTGAGTGTGAGCGTGTGCCTCCTTCGCTGTCTGTGTGCGAGTCCCCCCCTCGCTGTGTGCGTGAGTCCCCCCCTCGCTGTGTGCGTGTGTCCCCCCCTCGCTGTGTGCGTGGGTCCCCCCCTCGCTGTGTGCGTGGGTCCCCCCCTCGCTGTGTGCGTGGGTCCCCCCCTCGCTGTGTGCGTGGGTCCCCCCCTCGCTGTGTGCGTGTGTCCCCCCCTCGCTGTGTGCGTGTGTCCCCCCCTCGCTGTGTGCGTGCGTGTCCCCCTCTCGCTGTGTGCGTGTGTCCCTCCCTCGCTGTGTGTGAGCGTGTCCCTCCTTCGCTGTCTGTGTGCGAGTCCCCCCCTCGCTGTGTGCGTGAGTCCCCCCCTCGCTGTGTGCGTGAGTCCCCCCCTCGCTGTGTGCGTGAGTCCCCCCCTCGCTGTGTGCGTGTGTCCCCCCCTCGCTGTGTGCGTGGGTCCCCCCCCTCGCTGTGTGCGTGTGTCCCTCCCTCGCTGTGTGTGAGCGTGTCCCTCCTTCGCTGTCTGTGTGCGAGTCCCCCCCTCGCTGTGTGCGTGAGTCCCCCCCTCGCTGTGTGCGTGTGTCCCCCCCTCGCTGTGTGCGTGGGTCCCCCCCCTCGCTGTGTGCGTGTGTCCCTCCCTCGCTGTGTGTGAGCGTGTCCCTCCTTCGCTGTCTGTGTGCGAGTCCCCCACTCGCCGTGTGCGTGAGTCCCCCCCTCGCTGTGTGCGTGTGTCCCCCCCTCGCTGTGTGCGTGGGTCCCCCCCCTCGCTGTGTGCGTGAGTCCCCCCCTGGCTGTGTGCGTGAGTCCCCCCCTGGCTGTGTGCGTGAGTCCCCCCCTGGCTGTGTGCGTGAGTCCCCCCCTGGCTGTGTGCGTGAGTCCCCCCCTGGCTGTGTGCGTGAGCCCCCCCCTGGCTGTGTGCGTGAGCCCCCCCCCTGGCTGTGTGCGTGAGCCCCCCCTCGCTGTGTGCGTGCATGTCCCCCCCTCGCTGTGTGCGTGTCTCCGAGTCCCCCCTCGCATGGTGTGCGTGTGTCCCCCCCCCCGCTGTGTGCGTGTGTCCCCCCCTCGCTGTGTGCGTGCGAGTCCCCCCTCGCTGTGTGCGTGTGTCCCTCCCTCGCTGTGTGTGCGCGTGTCCCTCCTTCGCTGTCTGTGAGCGTGTCCCTTCCTCGCTGTGTGCGTGTGTCCCTGCCTCGCTGTGTGCGTGAATCCCCCCCTCGCTGTGTGCGTGTGTCCCCCCCTCGCTGTGTGCGTGTGTCCCCCCCTCGCTGTGTGCGTGTGTCCCCCCCTCGCTGTGTGCGTGCGTGTCCACCCTCGCTGTGTGCGTGTGTCCCTCCCTCGCTGTGTGTGAGCGTGTCCCTCCTTCGCTGTGTGCGTGAGTCCCCCCCTCGCTGTGTGCGTGAGTCCCCCCCTCGCTGTGTGCGTGTGTCCCCCCCTCGCTGTGTGCGTGGGTCCCCCCCCCTCGCTGTGTGCGTGTGTCCCTCCCTCGCTGTGTGTGAGCGTGTCCCTCCTTCGCTGTCTGTGTGCGAGTCCCCCCCTCGCTGTGTGCGTGTGTCCCCCCCTCGCTGTGTGCTTGGGTCCCCCCCCTCGCTGTGTGCGTGTGTCCCTCCCTCGCTGTGTGTGAGCGTGTCCCTCCTTCGCTGTCTGTGTGCGAGTCCCCCCCTCGCTGTGTGCGTGAGTCCCCCCCTCGCTGTGTGCGTGTGTCCCCCCCTCGCTGTGTGCGTGTGTCCCCCCCTCGCTGTGTGCGTGGGTCCCCCCCCTCGCTGTGTGCGTGTGTCCCTCCCTCGCTGTGTGTGAGCGTGTCCCTCCTTCGCTGTCTGTGTGCGAGTCCCACCCTCGCTGTGTGCGTGAGTCCCCCCCTCGCTGTGTGCGTGTGTCCCCCCCTCGCTGTGTGCGTGGGTCCCCCCCCTCGCTGTGTGCGTGTGTCCCTCCCTCGCTGTGTGTGAGCGTGTCCCTCCTTCGCTGTCTGTGTGCGAGTCCCCCCCTCGCCGTGTGCGTGAGTCCCCCCCTCGCTGTGTGCGTGGGTCCCCCCCCTCGCTGTGTGCGTGAGTCCCCCCCTCGCTGTGTGCGTGAGTCCCCCCCTCGCTGTGTGCGTGAGTCCCCCCCTCGCTGTGTGCGTGAGTCCCCCCCTCGCTGTGTGCGTGAGTCCCCCCCTGGCTGTGTGCGTGAGTCCCCCCCTGGCTGTGTGCGTGAGACCCCCCCTGGCTGTGTGCGTGAGTCCCCCCCTGGCTGTGTGCGTGAGTCCCCCCCTGGCTGTGTGCGTGAGTCCCCCCCTGGCTGTGTGCGTGAGTCCCCCCCTGGCTGTGTGCGTGAGTCCCCCCCTGGCTGTGTGCGTGAGTTCCCCCCTGGCTGTGTGCGTGAGTCCCCCCCTGGCTGTGTGCGTGAGTCCCCCCCGGCTGTGTGCGTGAGTCCCCCCCTGGCTGTGTGCGTGAGCCCCCCCCGTGGCTGTGTGCGTGAGCCCCCCCCTGGCTGTGTGCGTGAGCCCCCCCCTCGCTGTGTGCGTGCATGTCCCCCCCTCGCTGTGTGCGTGTCTCCGAGTCCCCCCTCGCATGGTGTGCGTTTGTCCCCCCCCCCCGCTGTGTGCGTGTGTCCCCCCCTCGCTGTGTGCGTGCGAGTCCCCCCTCGCTGTGTGCGTGTGTCCCTCCCTCGCTGTGTGTGCGCGTGTCCCTCCTTCGCTGTCTGTGAGCGTGTCCCTCCCTCGCTGTGTGCGTGTGTCCCTGCCTCGCTGTGTGCGTGAATCCCCCCTCGCTGTGTGCGTGAGTCCCCCCCTCGCTGTGTGCGTGCATGTCCCCCCCTCGCTGTGTGCGTGCATGTCCCCCCCTCGCTGTGTGCGTGTCTCCCCCCCCTCGCTGAGTGCGTGTCTCCCCCCCTCGCTGTGTGCGTGAGTCCCCCCTCGCATGGTGTGCGTGTGTCCCCCCCCGCTGTGTGCGTGTGTCCCTCCCTCGCTGTGTGTGAGCGTGTCCCTCCTTCGCTGTGTGTGAGCATGTCCCTCCCTCGCTGTGTGCGTGTGTCCCTGCCTCGCTGTGTGCGTGTGTCCCTGCCTCGCTGTGTGCGTGAATCCCCCCCTCGCTGTGTGCGTGCATGTCCCCCCCTCGCTGTGTGCGTGCATGTCCCCCCCTCACTGTGTGCGTGTCTCCCCCCCCTCGCTGTGTGCGTGTCTTGATATTCTATGAATTTACGTCGAATGAAAGGGGAACAAATAAGGAAAGATCGAGTGCAATAGTTTATCCAGTGGGATTGTGAATTTTAATGTAATACTCCACACAAAGTTCTGATAAGTATTTTAAACAGTCAATTGAATTGGAACCGCAGAAAACTTTTCCAATGAAATGAATCTTTCAGTCTTTCACAACCTTTTGCTGTGTGAATCATACCGCGATCCATCATACAGCGTGATCACCAAGTTGGCAACAATATTAGATCCACCAATTTTCTTTAGCCATCACAACATCTGCACATACCCATCTGCGGTGTGCCCAGTGCTATTTGTTGTATCCAGGCCCCAACACATTTCCTGTTCATGAGCTTATGAGCATAGTTCCTGATCTGTCTGATCAGATTGAGAAACCTTTTCTATCATTTCATCCCCTCCCCTCAGAATTCTAAAGGTATCAATAAAATAAGGCGTTAGACCAAATGATGTAGGATTGGAAGTCGGCCATTCAGCACATCGAGTCTGCTCCACCATTCAACGAACTCATGGCTGATCTGATAATCCTCAACTCCATTCTCCAGCATTGCCTCGACAAAGCTTTATCATCTTTCTGGTTAAATATCTGTGTGGCACAGTTTGAAAATACACAACAATTCAGCTTCAACAACAATTTCGGCAAGGAGTTCCATCGATTTACTGGCCCCTGAGCAAAGAAAATACCCTATAGTCGTATGCGGCCCTGTGGCAAAGTGGTTAGCGCTGCTGCCTTATAGCGCCAGAGACCCGCGTTCTATTCCTGCCTCAGGCGACTAGCTGTGTGGAGTTTGCACGTTCTGCGTGGGTTTGCTCCGATTTCCTCCCACAGTCCACAAATGTGCAGTTTAGATGAATTGGCCATACTAAATTGCCTGCAATGCGAGGTGTAGGTGGGTCGGTGCAGACTTGTTGGGCTGAAGGGCCTGTTTCCACACTAATCTAATTTCTGAACTAAACACGCAATATCTAATTCTGCTTTCCTCTTACCAGAGGGTGAACCACCAGCCCGTAACTACCCTGAATATTGAACGTTGATAAATGTTATTATGTGATTATAGAGCTCCCCTCCGTCTTCTTTGTTTCAAGGAGAATAATCCCAGCCTTTCATTCCACGAAGCTCCATTTTCTGCAGTGTTGACAACATGCTCATTAATCTCTGCTGTCCCTGCAGCGTCCTTACATATTTTTACGGCAGGCGGAGACATTTATGTGAAGAAACGGTTGGAATTTCAAGCACAGACGGGAATTGGAACTTGAAATCAAGCATGACTGGAATCAGATTTTCCACACAAGGACGAAATAGAGTAATGAACACTCCGACAAATGAGAATCTAATCATATTTCATTGACATTCAATAACTTTACTGTAAACAAATTACCCCGTGCAGTCGTCCACAGAGCTATTATTTCGGGGGGAAAAAACTTATAGAAACTGGCGACATAAACACTTTGACAACAACAACATGTTCTTTTGACATTTTTTGATTATAAACTCAACTCATTGTTCTGTGAATCCTACATCTTTTGCAAGGCACAATTGAGACGTTAATATAACTCTCTCCATTTGCCTAGATGGGTGTAACTTCAATAACACTTGAGGAACTGGACACCGTCCACGACAATGCAGTCACTTGAGTGTACCCTATTCAACACCTGCAATATTCATTCCCTTCACCACTAAGGCGAAATTGCAGCAGAGTGCACCAACTATAAGATGCACTGGAGTAAGTCATTCGGGCATTTTTGACAACCTTCAAAGCTCAACAGCTGTACTAACGATAAGGACAAGGTTGGAAGATGCAACGAAACGCCACCATTTTCAACTTACCCTCCAAGGCCCATAGCACCCTGAGGTGGAAAGGAATCAGTGAGAAAATCATTGCTTTAACGGTCTTGATGGGCAAAGTTGCATACTTCAGCCTTTCATCTTTTGTCTTACAATTTTAAGAAAAATGTTGATTTATGCCATGACCAGACTTGTGCTCAGTCCTTTAGCTGTTCCCTAAACTGGTGGTTGCGAAAGTTCTGATATCATCCACAGCCTGTGGTCAACAATAGAAAATATCTGAAAATCCTCTCAATCAACTGACTCCCGTCAAGATTAGAGTGGTGTTGGAGAAGCACAGCAGGTCCGGCAGCATCTGAGGAGCAGGAAAAATGGACATTTCAGGCAAAGGTTTCAGGAATGAGACTGGGAGCACATTGGAGGGAGAGAGAAATGGGAAGGGTGTGGGGCTGGGGAGAAGGTAGCTGAGAGTGCTGTAAGTGGATGCGGGTGTGGGGTGAACATGATATGTCAGAGAAGTAGGTGGGAATGAAAATGCACAGGTGGGACAGGTCAGGCAGACGGTGTTGAGCTGGAAGGTGAGAACTGGGGTAAGGTAGGGGGAGGGGAAATGAGGCAACGGGTGAAGTCCAAATTGATGCCATGGGATTGAAGTGTCCCGAGGCAGATGATGAGGCTTTCTTCCTCCAGGTTGTGAGGCAGTGGGAATACAAGAGGCCCAGGACCTGCATGTCCTCGGGAGAGTGGGAGGAGGAGTTGAAATGTTTAGCCAAGGGGCACTGGGGTTGATTCTTGGGGGTATTCTGGAGATATTCTCTGAAGTGTTGTGTGAGAACACATCTCTTCTCTCTAACTTAGAGGAGACCGCATCGGGCGGAACGTATACAAGAACTGGCATGTGTGGAAGTGCAGGAGAAACTTTGATGGACGTGGAAGCCTCCATTGGAGCCTTGGATAGAGGTGAGGAGGTAGATGTGGGTGCAGGTTTTGGAATTCCTGCAGTGACAGGGAAATTTATATTTCCCTCCCCACCCCGATCCACTTTTCAAAAAGACTCTTTCCTCCACGACTACCTAGTCAACTCGACGCCCTCCAAAAACCCACCCTCCCCTCACCGCACCTTACCCTGCCACCACAGGAATTGCAAAACCTGCACCCACATCTTCCCTCTCACATCCTTCCAAGGCTCCAATGAGCCTTCCACATCCATCAAATGTCCGTGTGCACTTCCACACATATCGTTTATTGCATCTGTTGCTTGGGATGTGGTCTCCTCTACATTGGGGCCAACAGACACATTCTCGGAGAGCGCTTCAGAGAACATTTCCAGGGAACCTGCAACATTCAACTCCAATGCCCCATGACCAAAAACATTAATTACCACGTCCCCCGACTCTCTCAAGGACATGCAGTTCCTGGGTCTCCTCCACCGCCATTCCCTCACCACCAGACGCCAGATCTTCCACCTCAGGACCCTCAACCCCAGGGCATCAACGTGGTCTTCACCAGTTTCCTCATCTCTCCACGGTCACCTTATCCAAGTTGCAACTTTCTAACTTGCCACCATCCTACTGACCTGTCCCACTTGTCTATCTTCCTTTCCACCTATCCGCTCCACCCTCTTCTCCGACCTATCACCTTTAACCCCATCTCTATCCACCTCTTGCACTCTCAGCTAAATCCTTCCCAGACCCAGTCCTCCCGTTTATCGCTCCACCCACGAGGCTCCCACCTTTTTTCCTGATGAAGGGCGTTTGCCGAAACGTTAGTTTTTTCCGCAACTCGGATGCTGCCTGACCTGCTGTGCTTCTTCAGCACCACTCTATTCTTGATTCTGATTTCCAGCACCTGCAGTACGCACTTCCGTCCATCTGATTCCCCTGTCCATTGATCTTGAATAGGCCGTTGCTGAAGTTCCAGCATCATTTCCCTGCTCTTTTATTCCCACCTGCTATCAAGAACAGAAAGTATTTCCAACCCATCGAGATCACATGATACCTTGTCCAATCACCTTCAAACATTCGTGAATGTCTACTCCAATTTCTCTTTTATTACTTTAAACCACTCAGTATTCACACTTTACTCATTGTGCGTCCTCAAATTCATTATCACCCACTTCACTGGATTGAATTCCTTTCAGCACATTTTCTTGCCAATTGTTTCCCTGCAGTCTATGGCTTTCTTCCTAATGGTTAACGACATGACTAATTGTTACCTGATTTGCAAACAGCTAAATGATGGCCACGACAAATAATTAAAAATCGTTGACCTATATGAGTAAACAATAGAACTCATAGAAGCCATGGTTCATAAGCTTGCAGAGGACAGCAGAATTGGAGACTGTAAAGAAGGTGATCTAAGATTCCAGAAGGATCTTAATCCATTGCGTCTTTGGGTTGAAAAATGTCACATGAAGTTCAATCTGGATAAATGGAAGGTATTGCATTTTGCTACATCAAATAAGAGTAGGGCTTATACAATTAATGATCGGGCGTCGTAACGTGATATGGAACACACAGGCCAGGAATGCAAGTACATAATTAATTTTAGTTTGCTTCATATATAGACAGAATGGTTAAAAAATGTCATCTCGCCTTCGTTGCTCAGTCCTTTGAGCGTAGGGGTTGGTACGTTATGTTGAAGTAGAATAGGACATTGGGTGATGCGTCTTCTGGAACACTGTGTCCAGTTCTTGCCGCCCAGTAAAAGCAAGGAAATTATTCAGCTGGAGTAGGTTTAGAACAGGTATACCTGCGTATGGCTAGTGGGGAAGGTTTGTGTTATAACGAAAGGTTGGATAGGCTGAGAATATTTTCTCTCTAGCACTGGAGGTTGAATGGCGACGTGATAGAAATGTAAAAATTATTGAGAGTTCGGCTCGAGTTAACTGTAACTGTCTTTTCTCCAAGGAGGGGGGACTTCAATACGAGAGGGAAAATGTTTAAATTGAAATGAGGGATTTAAAATTAGACATGAGAGGCTTTTTTAACAGAGGATGGTTTATGTGTGCAATTCACTTCCTGAGGCAGTGATGAATGAAAGTACATTTGCAATATTTACAGGCTATTTGGATCGATAAATGAATTGGAAAGTATCAGTGGGATTAACAAAAGCTATTCATTCATGCCTAGTACATAATTTATTGCCCAGAGGGAAGATCAGAATCAACCACGATATTATGGATCTGGAGTCACATACCAGCCAGACACAGACGACAAGCAACATGAATTCGACTGGGACAACACTATCATTATAGGGCAAGCCAAACAGAGAACAGCCAGGGAATTCCTAGAGGCATGGCACTCATCCACAGACTCTATCAACAAACACATCGACCTGGACCCAATATACCGGCCACTCCAGCGGACAGCTCGAACTGACAACCGGAAGCAGCAGAGACAGGCCACTACAAATGCCGGAGGAAACAGCACAGAAGCGCTTCACAGGAGGCTCCCAAGCACTGAGAATGTCACCTAGACAGAGGACGAAACGTTTGCAAGACAAATTCCCAGGTCGGCGAACAAAACCACAACAACGAGCACCCGAGCTACAAATCTTCTCCCAAACTTTGAGTTTCCTTCCCTATGAGGCATTAGTGAATCAGATCTACAACAACTGATTCAACATCATCATTAGACTCCAGGAATTTATTGAAATAAAATTCCAGCATCTGCCTTGCCAGGGTTTGAACCCGTGTCCACAGAATTATATCTGTACATTCATATTAACAATGCAGTAATAATATCACAAAGGCGTTGTTAACCCTCAGCAGTTGCAAGAGCCATCAGATGCGACTCGTCTCGTTTGGCATTATGTTCAGTATGAGCTGGTAGGACAGAAAGGCCTGTTTTCATGCTGTGTGAGTCTATGACTTTGACGCTATGAAACTGGCAGCTGGTTGGGATTAACAGCAGCATTGACAGTTTAATTGATCTCCTTCTGGGATATGTAATCTTGTTGGTTACTGTGGAGGTTCTTCTGCTCATTGAGCCCTTCCCACACACGGGACTGTTGAATAGCCTGTCCCCAGTTTGACTGAGTAGTTGAGATTCCACTTCAGCAGGTAATTGAATCCGGCATTGCGCTGGTTTCTCTGTGATATCGTTGTCTTTGTATCTACCCAGGATGAACGATTGGTTCAAATCATGTCCATGCAGACGCAAGTACCGTTGTCCATGTTGTGAATGTGTTTTTATTCTTCCTGATATATCCACAGGGTGTGGATGTCGCTGGTCAGGATAGCATTTGTTGTTCTTCCTGATTCGCTGCTGCCTCTCTGCACAGAAGATATGGATTCGATCCCAGTGTCGTGTGACTGTGTTCAGTTTGCACATTCTCTTCTTGCTTGTGTGAGTTTCCTCCCACAGTCTGAAGGTGTGTAGGTTACTGGGATCAGCCATGGGAAATGAAGGGACTGAACAGGTATGGAGTGTGGGTCTGAAAAGGATGTGCTTCAGAGGGATAGTGTCCCACACGGTCGTCATTCTCGGATTAAGGGTCAGCTATTTGCTTCAGGTCCTGGAGACACAAGTAGGCAGGATTGGGTAAAGATGGTAGCATCCCCTATATAAGTGACATGCATGAATGGGATTGCAAGAAATTAAAGTCATGTTCTCTGTTCCTGAGGTCAGGCTTCCATTCCAGGTTTTATTCATCAAACTTTAACATTACCAGTTCCGTGTGTGAGTCCCCAGGGATGAGTAGTTTATTTTTTACCACAACACCACCTTCTCCTGGTTGCAGTATTTATTGGGAACAAGAAGCTGATTCTGAGCTGATGCGAACAAAAGCAGATGCCAATGTCAAAACCACTGATCCAAATAGGAAAATGAAATTTCGAACCTTGCCACCCTAAAGTTAAAGTCTCCACACTCTTTGGATGCGCCAATCGGCTGTCTCAGCAACATGTGCTGTTTATAGTCATAATATTATAAATGGGGGCAAGTATTCCCTTCCGCCCCGCTTTTGAGCAGGAGCTGTCCCAACCGGAAATACATGCGCCTCTCTCCTGTCATTCCATCCCAGTTTCCAATCGGATCTTCGTGCATGCTTCATACAGTTTCTCTGATTCCGGTTCTGGAACTAGGATTATGTGTGATTTCATGCAGCAATTGGTCCTGCCTTCTGTGGGCAAAGTGATGAAGTAGCCGAAGTTCATATATAATGATATTGAAGCATACGTTTCAACAATATTCTGCAATCTCCCAAGAGTTTGGAGAGTTTCATTAATCCCATTCTCCTGTACGCTCATTCATGGAATCTCCACAGTCTCTGGGGACGCTAAAGTTAAAGATTCGGTTCATTCTGCTTTCCCACATGCCTGTCGCTATGTCCTGATATTGTACATTCTTCCTGACATTTCCTCTGCTACCATACAGGTTGCAGTTTGCAAGCGTGCTATGTGGAATGCTGTAACCGTTTAGTTGTTCGAATTTTATGTTGCGATTGCAGCGACCTCGGCTAGAATCCACATCATGGCAGTCAGTTCTCTCAAAGTTTTACTTTTGGTGAAACACGGTCAGAAATTAATCGTTTTTACAAGATAATATTCTCCGAGGTGATGATCGGTTTTCCATCGAATTTTGTTCTCTGATATTTCTACGTTTCATGTATCAGGATTTTAACCCAAAAGTTCTCGAAGATGTCTCTCCCTCGCACTCTCCCTAACTCTCTTTTCCGTCTCGCGTCCCATTTGACTGAGGCATTGCACAATCTAACATACACTTTCATGTTGATCCCATCCAGTCTGTGCCGTTGCATTCACTGTTGCCCCAATCTCTTCATTGGCACCTTCAAATCATTCGATCCATTGGGATAGCTTGGCTGTGACATCAATTCGCTTTTAGCAGCTTTTACTGACATGGACAAGAGATTATTGGAGTGTGAGGCTCAATAAAAGGGCATAAGGAATAATTGGGGAAAAGAGACTCTATTGGAAAAGATCCCCCGTGAGGGATTTCTGCGATAGCCTAGTGGTATTATCGCTGGATTGTTAACACATCAAAGCCAGGTAATATTCTGGGGAGAAGGGTTGGATTCTCACCACGCCACGAAAATGATAGTTTGTGAATGCAATAAATACCTAGAATTAAGAATACGTTGTATGAAAAACCCATGTGTTTCACTGACGTCCTTGAGGGAAGGAAACTACCGTCCTTATCTGGTCTGGCGTCCTCGTGACTCCAAACCGGAAGGCAATAAATGCTGCAGCGCCACCCCCGATGCTGTTACAGAATAGAAATATGTTCATTCGGCTCATTGCTAGAATTGTCCAGGGATGAGTCGCACTGGGAGAGTTGCAGGAGAGATTCACTCGGATAGTGTCGTAACTGAAATTGTGCATTGAAAAATACCTTGATTGTTTGCTAAGTCTCCGATCTGTTAGAATGACCATGTGAGCTTCACTTCTTTCATATGTAAAGTGCAAAGCTTTTTTATTTTAAAGTTTCATTCTCAGGTGATGTTTAACAACTGGTGTCTGCCCCCCTGTGCTGCTGTCTGTTCCATAATATTTAGACTGATTCTAATTTATAAAAATGAGTTACCAGAGACTTACATGGAGTCATGCAGTTTTTGAGCAACGTACAATGTAACTCTGTAAGTACAAATTCACCCCACAGACGTGTGTGTGTGTGTGTGTGTGTGTGTGTGTGTGTGCGCGCGCGCGCACGCGTGCACACTCGTGTAGGAGGGTCTTTGTTTGTAGATAGGGCAATAGGATCACCTGTACTGTGACATGAACCCAATGACCATGGGTACCAGTCTGCGGGGGCACTTTTAGCTGCTGCCTTTTCCAAAGACCGCCTTGTAGGGTTGTCACCCGAAGATCCGAGTTCGAATGTCCTGGATCACTGAAGTGCTCTCCAACTGGGAAGGTGACACCTGTCTTTTGATTGATGTGCAGCGCCGATTCCGTTGTTGTAGCCTCTGCTCAGCTTCACCAATGTACCATGTCTTAAGGCATTCTTGCCTGTAGAGTGTTGGTTTTTGTTTAGATGAGCGTCAGTCTAAACATTATGGCATGGACGCAGCACACAGGGACTAGCACCTTCAACATATTATCTGTGCTGACCTGGTAAAGCCCACCTGAGAATGTAACTGTGAAAAGAAAGTTTTTCGATTTACATAAGAAAGAAATGAACCTAACATAGTCATTCTAACAAATGGAAGACTTAACAAGCAATCAAGGTATTTTTCCAATGTATAATTTCAGTGACATTACACTGTAACCGTTCGCTATACATTCTGTACCTTACCACTGTGTACTCCACAACCACCTGATGAAGGAGCAGCTCTCCAAACGCTATTGCTTCCATTAAACTTGTTGGACTATGACCTGGTGTTGTGCGATTTTTAACTTTGTATTAGAATGCGGATCTCACAATTAAAATAGAGACGAAGAAGCATTTATTCTCTCAGACAGTTCCGTATCAGTGGACTTTCTTGGAGCAGAAGGCTGTTGAGGAAGTGTCATTAGGTGTAATGAGGCTGAGATCGGTAGATCTTCAAACAGCAAAGACATCAAGCATTATGGCAAAAGGCAAGAAAGTGCAGTTCAAGGTTAACAGATCAGATATGAAACCATTCAATAGTGGAACAGACTTGGTGGTCTGAATGGTGAGTATTTGTTCCTAAAATTGTTGGCCTTAATATGAAGCTGCAAAACAGACCTGAGTAAAACGTGCCAAATTTTAAAAAAGCGTGGTCCCCCGGAGCACTGAACCGAGGTGAAATGTACAAAGAGCAGCACACAAAGGGCAGACAATATTGGGTAATTGATCCGAAGTGATCAGTATACCAAGTTAAACAGGAAAACCGATATTCAGTATCTACATTGAACCTGGCTCCACGAGGCATGTAGTTAACTTTCACAAACCACTATTCCCCTTCCGTTTTCCTGACGCCCCCTCCGTTCTTGTTTTAAACTGATTGAACGTCAGGCAATTGCCAATGACATTGCTGATTTGGAACTGTAGCATATAGAACATAGAACATGAGAGTGCAGTACAGGCCCTTCGGCCATCGATGTTGCGCAGCCATGTCATACTAATCTGAAGCCCATCCCATTACAAAATTCCATGTACGCCCATATGCCTCTCCAATGACGACTTAAATGCACTTAATCTTGGCGAATCGACCACCGTTACAGGCAAAGCATTTCATGTCCTAACTACTCTCTGAGTAAAGAAACTACCTCTGACATCTGTCTTATACCTTTCTCCCCTCACTTTAAAGTTGTGACCCTCGTGTTTGCCGTCCCCAAACTTGGAAAAAAACTCTCCCTGTCCACCCTATCTAAACCTCTGATTATCTTGTATGTCTCTATTAAGTCACCTCTCAGTCATATCTCCAACGAGGACAGTCTCAAGGCCCTCAGTCTTCCCTCATAATACATTCCTTCCATACCAGGCAACAGGCTAGAAAATCCCCTCTGCACTCTTTCCAAAGCGACAACATCCTTCTTATAATGCGGAACCAGAACTGTTGACAATACTTCAAATGTGGCCGTACCAGATCTTTGTACAGCTGCAGCATAACCTTCTGATTCCAGAACTCAATCCCTCTATTAGTAAAGGCCAAAACACTGTTTTCCTTCTTAACAACCCTGTCAATCTGAGTGGCAACTTTCAGGGATGTGTGTACATGGACACCGAGATCTCTCTGCTCATCTGCACTCCCAAGAATCTTACCATTAGCCCAGTACTTTGCATTCCGATTACTCCGTCCAAAGTGTATCACCTCACACTTGTCCACATTAAACTCAATTTGCCACCTCTCAGCCCAGCTCTGCATCCTATCTATGTCTCTCTGCAACCTACTACATCCTTCGTCACGATCCACAACTCCACCAACCATAGTGTTGCCCGCAAATTTACTAACCCAACCTTCTAAGCCCTCATCCAGGTCATTTATAAAAATGACGAATAGCCCTGGACCCAACATCGACCCTTGCGGAATGCCGCTAGTAACTGGACACCAAGATGAACATGTTGCATCAACTACAACACTCTGTTTTCTTTGAGTGAGCCAATTACTGATTCAAACTGCTATGTCTCCCACAATCCCATTCCTCCACATTTTGTATAATAGCCTACTGTGGGAATCTTATCGAACACCTTGCTGAAATCCATATACAGAACATCAACCTGCTTACTCTCATCTACCTGTTTGGTCACTTTGTCAAAAAACTCATAAGATTCGTTAGGCACGACCTTTACAAAACCATGCTGACTGTCCCTGACCAGATTATTCTTTTCTAGATGATTATAAATCCTATCTCTTATAATCTTTTCCAACGCTTTACCAACAACTGAAGTGAGACTCACTGGTCTGTAATTACCAGGGTTGTCTCTAAAACCCTTCTTGAACAAGGGAACCACATTTGCAATCCACCAGTCCTATTCCTGTAGATAATGATGATTTCTGGATCAATGGCACTGCCTCGGCAATCTCTTCCTTTGCTTCCCAGAGGATTCTAGGATAGATCCCATCTGGCCCAGAGGACTTGTCAATTTTTACACTCTACAGTATTTCTAATACCTCTTCCCTGTGAACCTCAATCTCTTCGAGTCGAGATGCAAGTATCTCTGTATCTTCCTCGCCAACATTTTCATTTTATATAGTGAACACTGTGGAAAAATATTTATTTAGTGTTTCCCATGTCTCCTCTGACTCCACACACAACTTTCCACTATTATTCTTGATTGGCCCTAATATAACTCTCGTCATTCTTTTCTTCCTGACATACCAGTGGAAAGCCTTCGGGTTAACCCTGATCCTATCCGCCAACAACTTCTCATGTCTCCTCCTGGCTCTCATGTCTCCTCCTGGCTCTTCTGAGCTCTCTTATTAGGTCATGCAGGGAAACGATTCCTTCTGATGCACAACATCATTCTGCTTCAAAATATCAGGCAGTATTTCATGTTGATTACTGTAAACGTTAACATTTAACAAGTCATGACAGTGAAATCACTGAATCCTCATCACTATACTACCAGGGAAGATTTCTGTTAAAATCACCCTGGACACCAAGAAATTCGCCATTCTATTCTCCCATCCTTCTGTGCGTGATCCCCTCGGCCCAATTCCGGTCTTGTTGGTTGGTTTACAATACTGAGGCTATCCAATCATCTTTGCATTTCAGTTTCTAAAGGATGAGAACTTCTCTCTGAGCTGGCAATGTGCTTGCTCAGTGGTGATAAAACTGTCCTTGTAAACTAGAAAAGTGCTTGAAATAGGCGATTCCTGTTTTGCATTCCAAGAACTTGAGGCAAACCGTTTGGCAGGACAGGAAATAGCGGGCGTGAGCAGTGATCAAGTTTGGCAGCAAGAACGAGGTGAGGCAGTATAAACTACAGAGTAATGGGGAAACAATGGGCAAAGAACACTGGGACGGGAGGGGCTGAATGCTTCCTTTCTTTGCTGTAACCAGACATTGGTGTTGATCTCTGAAACGGGACAACATCAGACCAGTCGATGAAATCTTACTTTCTCCTTGTTTTCTCCCGAGGCCTGTGTCACACTTGGGGAAATGTGTCTGCGTGCTTCAGTCTATGGGTAAAAATGGGGTTCAGTTCCCATCTCAATCTTTAATCCCACTTATTGCGTTTTACGAGATTTAAACGTACCAGAGAAATTAGTATTCAGGTGAAACGTCAGAGCTTACAAGGTTACAGACCAAGTGCTGGGAAATGAGATGAAGGGACCCATTTCTGTGCTGTAAACACTCGATAATTCAATCGTTTTTGAGGGGAAACATATCTGCAGTGACATAATTCCAAAAACTGAGTTATGAAGAAACGGTGCAACTGCTTCTGCCCTCATCCCTGGTGGTCTAGTGGTTAGTATTCAGCGCTTTAACTGAGTGCCCTGGGTTTCATGACCGTTCAGGAAATCAGGACTTCTTGTTCCTGATGCAGAGAGCGCAGCTCTACCAGGAATCTGTTCCATGCCTTAGATCAGTCAATACCCCAGCTCATCAAAGAAGGGAAAAGTGCCTTCCCTCTCTCTGCATAGTCAGACAGTTAATCCTTCATTCTCCTCTGATTCCACTTTCCAAAGAATTTCAAAATAATGTCAAAACTGAGTCTCAGCTATTTCTTTTCTGTGCTTTTCATCCATCGGAGCTGCAGCGACTAAGTGCTTTGGTTTCTGAAAACGAAACGTACCCATGAGCAATGTATTGGGCTATTCCAGGATTGCCTTCTCTGACAACAGTGGGACATGACTGGTGTTGTCTATGATATGGAAGTGCCAGTGTTTGAGTTGAGTAGACAAAGTTAAAAATTACACAATATCAGGGCAGAGTCCAGCAGGTTTATTTGGAAGCACTAGCTTTAGGAGAGCCGCTCCTTCATCAAGTGGGTGTTTTTCTGCAGAAACTTGGTGTGTGTGTCAATATGCGCGAACTTTTGGAAGATCATTTGGACTTTAACCGATCCGTTCGTGGTGTCGACGGTACCCATGACTTGGAGGTGTTGGTGTTGGACTGGGGTGGAAACATTTAATAATCACACAAAGCCATTTTAGATTCCAACAGTTGACAAACACCTGATGACGAAGCAGTGCATGGAACACTGGTGCTTCCAAATAACTCTGTTCGATACAATCTGGTGCTGTGTGATTTTTACTCTGATAGCTCTTGGTAATGTTTAACTGATCGAAGACAGTGAAAGAACTTTCATTCGTGGAGATGAAAATTTCAAATATTATCCACAACAGCATAACAAAAGTGATTAGGTTGGATTTGTGATGAATCTCCACAATGCGCTTGTGCAAAGTAAAAGTCGAACTTACAACTGTCTGATCCGGAGCCAGCTCTTCGAATGGTTGCACCAATGGCCAGATGCACAGCCGAGATTTTACACGCTGCAGAGCTCTGGTGTTAACAAGGACATGAGCAATAACAGTAACAGTCACAAGGTGAACAAAGAGCAAAGATAATCACCATCATGATTCACTTCAATTTGGCCTCAAAACAACGAGCATTCACAATCTGATCAGCCAATCAATGAGGTCACTGCCGATCTTAGAAATTGCAACTGACTTTGATGCGTTTTCACCATAATTTGAGGTAAACTCCAGCCTAATCATAACATCGCATATTCCCATTAATTTTTATATTTAGATATCGTTAATGACCTGTCCGAATTTGCAGGAAATGAGTGAAAACGTCCTTCCGATGATGTAATCCAGCGCAGAGTCGGCCAGAAATGAAAAGACAAAGACATGAAGCATCACTCCCATTTCTCTCTGTACCAATGCGTTTTCCTGAGTTGAATATTTGCAGGACTTGTCTTTACTATCTAAAGAATTAATTATTTTCCCGGGAAAGATTCTTCATAAATCAATTAACATATGAGGTGTCGAAACATATTTTACTTTAGATTAAAATAGTTGAATATCCTTTCCCCCAGCCTAATATCCCAATGCTCCCTCCTCTTCCATGGAAATACAAGCTTCTCCAGGTGATGTTGGAGCTCCCAACATGACGTTACAATGCTCCTTGCTGCTCCATGTCAATAGAAGCTGCTTTACTTGAAGTTGGACCTCCCAGTTTGATGTCCCAATGCTCCCTGTTCCATGTCATTACCAGTGGTGCAGTTGAGTTTAGACCTACCACTCTGATGTCCCAATGCTCCCAGCTGTTACATGTCACTGAAAGCTGGTCCTTGTGTGGTTGGAGCTCCCAGTCTGATGTCCCAATGCTCCTTGCTCCATGTTAGTAGAAGTGGTGCAGCTCAGGCTAGACCTACCACTCTGATGTCCCAATGCTCCCAGCTGCTATATGTCATTAAATGCTGATCCTTGTGAGGTTGGAGCTCCCAGTCTGATGTGCCAATGTTCCCTCCTCCATATCAATAGAAGCAGTCTAGTTGAGGTTGGATGTATCACTCTGATGTCCCAATGCTCCCTGCTGCTACATGTCATTAAAAGCTGCTCCAGGTGAGAGTGGAACTCCCAGACGGATCTCGCAAAGCTCCTTACTCCATGTCAACTGAAGCTGCTCCAAATATGGTTAGATCTTGCATTCGGATGTTCCAATGCTCCCTGCTGCTCCATGTCAACTGAAGCTGCTCCAGGAGTGGTTGGAACTCCCAGACTGATGTCACAACGCTCTCTGGTCCACGTCAAAAGACGCTGCTCCAAATGAAGTGGGAGATCCCATCCCTGGCAGCTCACATACTTCTATACCATCATAGAAATACTGCCCACTGAACATCCCCACCACTGGACCAATGGTGGAATAACCACATCATGAGAACCGAATATTATTTTTAGTCACCACCAAATCATTATTTCCAAAAGTCATTCTTTCTTAAACCTTATTTCGCATGTGCATACTGCAGTCCATCCGAAGTAAGATAATGGTGCTAATTGATGTATGCTTAATAAAAATTACATCCTATTTTTCATGTTGATTAACTGCGAGTTAACAAGAACAATGTTTGTATTCAAAACACACTTTTATTCCAGGTGAGAGAATGTAGTTTGCATTATTTAAAATGAACTTGTTCACTGCGTAAAATGATCAAAAAGATTTTAATTTCAAAACAACATTGGTAACGTTGTCATCCATCTTGAAATGTGGTGTCTTCTTCTTTCAACCAGACGGGTATTATATCAAAAAGTCTATTACTGATATGCGTATAGACACTTTAAATCGCAAGGATTGTGAAGGTTTGTAACTCAGGTTGAGGTTTAAGGTGTAGGTTTGCTCGCTGAGCTGTAGGTATGATATCCAGACGTTTCATTACCTGGCTAGGTAATACCATCAGTGGCGACCTCCATGTGAAGGGAAGCTGTTGTCTCTTGCTTTCTATTTATATCTTTCTCCTGGATGGGGTTCCTGCAGTTTGTGGTGATGTCATTTCCGGTTTGTTTTCTGCGGGGTTGATAGATGGCATGTAGATCTATGTGCTTGTTTATGGCGTTGTGGTTGGAGTGCCAGGCCTTTGGGAATTTTCTGGCATGTCTTTGCTTAGACTGTCCCAGGATCAAGGTGTTTCCCAAGTCGAATCGGACTACCAAGAATCCATAAACCAGGAGGCCCCCCTCAGACCCATAGTCTCATTACCCGGAACACCAACTTACATACGGGCCAAAGGACTACACGCAAGACTGAATGCCTCATAGAAGAGTCACAGCACTCCATCCACTCCACCCAGGAGTTCCGAAAAATCATCAAAAACACCAAAATAGAGGAAGAAGAAGCAACGATCTCATTCGACATAACAGCACTGTTCACCTTCATCAACATCGACCTGGCAAAGGAAACATTTACCACACTTTTAGAAGAGACCATCACAGACGCACCAACAACCATCAATCACATTACCAACGAAAACATCATGAAGCTAGTGGACCTGTGCCTCACCACCCACTTCACTTTCAACAACATATCTACAAACAAACCAACAGCACACCCATGAGATCTCCGCTATCAGGATTCATAGCAGAGGCGGTTATGCAAAGTCTAGAACAAACAGCCCTACCAACAATCAAACCAAAAATCTGGGTCCGCTACGTAGATGACACCTTTGTCATCACAAAACAAAACAAGATAGAAGAGACATTTGACATCATCAACAACACCTTCACAGGCATAAAGTTCACCAAGGAGGAAGAAACCGACAACAAACTCGCATTCCTGAACGTCACAGTAGAAAGAAAGGACAACGGAGAACTACAAACCTATGTATACAGAAAACCAACAAACACTGACCAAATACTTAACTACACCAGCAACCATCCCAACACACACAAACGAAGCTGTATAAGAACACTCTTCCAACGAGCCACCACACACTGCAGCACAGACGAACTTCGGAAAACAGAGGAGAACCACCAATTCAACGTATTCGTGAAGAACAGATACTCAAAAATGCAGTTCGCTGATTCGTCAAGAACAAACCACGACAAGCAGACCAAACACAGCCAGAACCCCTAACCACCTTACCATACATCGAAGAAGTTTCAGAAATTACAGCCAGACTATTCAGACCCCTCGGAATCCTAGTAGTACACAAACCCACCAACACTCTCAAACAAAAACCAACTTAAAAGACCCAGTACAACCCAAGGACAAAACCAACGTCATCTACAAAGTTCCATGCAATGACTGCCACCAACACTATGTAAGACAAACAGGAAGAAAGTTAGCCACCAGGATATACGAACACCAGCTAGCCACAAAAAGCCACAACCTTCTCTCCTTCGTAGCCCTACATACGGATTAAAAATACCACTATTTCGACTGGGACAACACATCTGTCCTGGAACAGGCTAAGCAAAGACATGCCAGAGAATTCCTAGAGGCCTGGCACGTCAACCACAATGCCATAAACAAACACTTAGATCTAGATGCCATCTATCAACCCCTCAGAAAACGAACAGGAAATGACATCACCACAAACCCCAGGAACCCCATCGAGGAGAAAAATATAAATAGAAAGCAGGAGACAACAGCTTTGCTTCAATTGGAGGTCGCCACTGATGATGATGTTACCTAGCCAAGTAATGAAACGTCTGGATATCAAAGTTACAGCTTAGTGAGCAACCCTACACCCTATATTTTAAATCATTTTTCATGTTTATGTTGCATGAATCTTACGGTTATTGATCCACACTTTAGTTTCACTCCCTATAGGTAACATGCTGATTTCTCCTGTTGTTCATAGTTCAATGTGAAGCATCCAGTGTGTGCATAACGAGAAGGAGCTTGCTTCCCACATCTTGTGTTTATCTGTGCCTTATGTCCAGCATTCATCAATGGCGAGAGCAAGGGGCGAGGGCGAGACCAATGTGTAAGTCTCTCCGTGCGCATGCACGGCACCCACAGCGGCAATTCTCCACTGTGCGTTTACAGCTAGTTCTCTGTGCCCCTAAACCCACACCCTGCCCCTTTGAAATATCTCCATTATTTTGTGCTGTTTCGCTGTGCTCTTCTCACCAGGATGAATTACTTCTACTCAACTCCCTCCAGATTTCATCTGACAAAACGTTCATTAAGAATCCCTTTGCATAAACATGCACTTCGCAGCTCTCGGTATTTGATTTTCCTGGATGTCTTTCATACGAAAAAACGTTCACAGCAGCTTGTAATGAAAAAAAAAAATCGCGTTTCGTTTCATTATCCCAAAGAAACCTCCATTTCAATGCAGTTTCGTCAAACGGCACAAACTATTCCTTGCGATTTTGTAATAGCGACAAAGCATATAAACTGACCGTTGGAGCTCCAGTTTTAATGCAACAGCTGAAAACAGCACCATTGAAAGCCGTTAATAACAGCGACGAGAGTGGGGTTCGAACCCACGCCTGCCGAGCGCAATGGATTAGCAGTCCATCGCCTTAACCTCTCGGCCACCTCGTCACAGACGCTCGAAAAGCTATGACCTTATGAATAATTGAATTTCGTCAATTATGCAGAGCAGCAGATGTTTCTCCCTGGTGTTGGTGAAATGAGAAACAACACAGTCCAAGACGATGGTCTGACCCCTGGGTTGTGGGGCAAGTGCACTCCCACTGTCACACTGTGCACACATTTTTCTGAACAAAAATGAGGAAATGACTATGTAACAAGGTCAGTTGAATTCTGTGAAATTTGAAGTCAACGGAATGAAGAACCCGAGACAGCAGGAGGTGTTCTTACAATAAAGAGTTGGATAGAGCTCTTAACGATAGTGGAATCAAGGGTTATGGGGATAAGGCAGGAACAGGATACAGATTGAGGATGTTCAGCCATGATCATAATGAATGGTGGTGCTGGCTCGAAGGGCAGAATGGCCTACTCCTGCACCTGCTGTCTATTGTCTATTCAACTGCCTGTGAGGAATTGTTTTCCAGACTGGAGGAGAGTGCATAGTGCTCAATATCATTATTCCGAAGACCTAACTTCCGCTCAGATGTTTTTGACACGCACTTGTGAACAGAACAGACAATTTCAAAATCCAAAATATGGCTAAACTGACAATTGAACTCAACAATGCAAAAACCTTGATGTGTATCATTTTCCTGGGCGTGCGACACCAAGTCACTGTATGATCACAGGAACACAGTGAGCAAGTGTCAGAAGGAAAATGAGTGCAGTTCCAGAGCGCATGATGGGAGCAGCACGTGACACACGGGGAAGTGCATTTCACACAACAGGAACACTTCCCAAACAGCGGACTGTGGTGGAAGAATTCAGAGGGAGTTTACACTATGAAATTTGCTGCCAGAGACACAATGAAGAACTGTCATTGAGTCTGTTCAAGATGAAGATTTTAAGATTTCTACAGATGCAAAACAAAATAAAAAGCTCATGAGTTAATGAAGGCAAAAGACGAAATTGTACATTTCATCAATCTACCCATCTTTACAATGAGTAACTCACCACTTTCCTCACTCGGGGACAGAACCACTGGTGAAGATGATCATATAATCCCCGTTTACTAGCCATGGAATCAGAGAAACTCGGTTTCCCAAACGTTAAAGTAAAACCAGGAATGTGGAGGTAAGCATTAATGTGTTGCTCCTGTGCTGAAGGTGACCAGTGCACGGTATCTCTGTTCCAGTATAGTGAGCTGTGCTGTGCCGAAGTTTTAATTTTGAGCCTCACATGGAGCAGCTTTAATTTGTCCTCGTGTTGAGGGGTACGGACAGAAGGTGATATTGAGCAAAGCCAAGTTTATGGGAAAATACCCGTGTTTGTAGATTGAGAAACTACCTCTTCTGGATAATGACTCCTTGATCAACAAAGATACTGCAAGTATCTAAAACGTGAAGAAACATATGTGGAGAGAGAGCCGAAGGTGATTTTTCACCAGATGGATAACGTTTCCAATGCGCACTGCTTTAAATTCTGGGAAAATAGATGTTGAACTGATTTCATGTTACACAGTTTGTTACAAACTCACAAAGGTTGTTGCAATAATAAAAAAAGAAATCACATAGGACCGTTTGAATATTGTATTGAACTGAATTTTGGTGTGAGCATATTTTATCTTAACTGGCGTGCTGCAGAGAAGTACAGAGGGATAACAATTCAAAAGGACCCATTCTCCTTGGTGGATTTCTTGGGTGGAGTTAAGAATGTACGAAATGTACATAACATCATGTGAATGTGGTCAAATCTTTAAAGTAGGTGTTGCATCTCCAAGTGACGATTCAATTCCTAGTCATTAGGATATAACTTCTGTATGCAGTTATTTTAGGACATCAGCTCCATTTACCGAGTTTCACCTTGAATAATACGCCACACCTTACCAATCCATGAACTTGTCATACTCAGTCTTATTCAGTTGTACGTGTTCATGAAATATCTTTGTGTCTCAAGTCAACAAATTCGAAATTGTTACGCAACCATACTGACTTTCACTCAATGGTAAATTCTCTCCTTGTTCGTTTGTTCGTGTACCTTTTAAACCACTCTGAAGTCAGCTTCTACGTTTTACTTCTGTAAAGTCGTTCACGATTTAAATAACTCTATTGAGTGGAAGAAACTCTCATCCAAACTTTTCTTAATCATTCCCTAATTGTTTTCAAGCTCAAAGGACAGTTATTGCTTCACTCGAAAGAGGGACTTTCCCCGATTTACTCATTCAAACCTCGTGTTATGTGAAAATCTCATTTGTTGACATCAAACTTGCGTGTTTTTGCTCCAGCATTTCCAAATCTCGTGTATAAACTCCGTCATTCTTTCTATCATCCCGATGAAACCGGTTGTGTCTTTTCTGATATTCTTATGTCTTAGTAAACAACGTCACTTGGCTTTCTAATATCTTGCTATCCAGGAAACAGCGTCTGTGCCCTTTCTCACTTCTTTACATGCTTTTGGTGGAGAATGAGGATAAGGATTACACACAATGCTTCCACTGAGTGTGACCTAAAGATTTTACAGTTACACTATGAACTCTTTGCTTTTTCAATACGACGTCTCTATTTATAAACTCCAATAAGGTTAATTACTATCTATCCAGTTCATGAACATCGTCTTCATGGAGACGAAAATTATCTATCACTTCCTTTATTCTTCCACGGAATGTCTGAAAGGTTTGTAAGGCCAACATCTCCATATCCCCGTGTCCGGAGTCAGTCTCAGCTATTTCTAAAGGTGACTGAAGTTCAAATACTTCATAGTGTGTCTCCCGTCATTCCAGTGCAGACTGGTTCTGGACAGTAAATGCCATCACCAAAGGCCACCGTGGATCTGAAATCAACAGTTTTCATATAGTAATAGTCGTACCTATTGGGTATCGTATGTCCATGTTCTTATTCAATTTGTTCATCATTTCTTCGGTCCCTATACTGAATTCTACTGAATGATTAATTTGTGAATGGAGACATTCCCTTCACCACTCATTCGAAGCTCCATGGAACATTAAAAGATTTTACTCATACGCATCCAGACGACAGTCCTGCCATTATTGGGATGAATCAGTGAACATTCCCCACGAATCCTGGAAGGCAAGGATTTCCTTTTCCATTTTAGGAGATCATTACAGCACTGAATCCCATGTGTGCGTTCATTATAACCGAAACAGTTGCAGCAAGACTTTAAAACTAAGATTTTGCTAAGATCTACTTGCATTGGTTGTCCCAAAAATTACATTCCATATTATGGTATGTTTGTGAATGAAAGCACTTTCTGATTCTTGAGCAATTATATTTCAGTTTTGTCAAAAATTATCATTCGCCGTTCTCTCTTTGCCTTTCATTTTCCCGTTTTATATCCCGTATTTTATCTGTTTATCTTAAGTTTTCAATAATTTCAATCAATCTCGCTCCTGATTACCAATCCGAGAGAATGCCACAATTTTGTCAATTTAAATGCAGTGCAGCTGTAGGGCGCGGTGACCAAGTGGAAAGGCATTGGTCACGTGAACCAAATAAAAGGAGCCGGCTGGTGGATCTGGCCATTCCATCGTAGTCATATTTAAAACATTTAATATAATCCTTAGCCAAATCATATTTGGCAGAAAACAAGAAAACAAAAACGAAAAAATGGCTGATGTTGAAAATCAAACAAAAACAGACGTTGCTGGAATATTTCAGGATGTCTGGCAGCATCTGTGGAGAGATGGACCCAATGGATGTGAAACGTTAACTGTGATTCATCTGCACAGATGCTGCCAGCCCACCTGTGATTTTACAGCAATTTCTGTTTTTGTTTCAGATTGGCAGATTTTGTCGCAGTCCATGAGAACAGTGCTCATTAGAATCAAACAGAGAGCGTGGACCTGGTAGTGAAATGAGACAGTAATAATGAATGAGTGGAGAGTATTGTACTGGAAAAGGACAGCAGGTCAGGCAACATCCGAGGAGCAGGAGAATGGACGATTTAGGTATAAGCCATTCATCAGGAATTAGACTTGTGAGTCGGGCAGAGGAACAAAGCTGAAGCCAGGTGCCAACTCGCAGGCACCTCCTCCTACAGACCACGATCACAAACTCTCCTCCCCTCACCAAACCATCATCTCCCAGACCATCCACAATCTTATCACCTTTGGGCACCTCCCAGCCACAACCTTCAACCTCATTGTCCGGGAACTGCGCACTCCACAATTCTACCTCCTTCCTAAGATTCAAAAACCTGACTGCCCCAGTCGACCTATTGTCTTATCCTGCACCTGTACCATCCGAATCATCTCTTTCTACCTCGACACAATCCTCTCTCCCCAGTTCAGGAAATGCCCACTTACATTCGTGACACCCCTATGCACTTCACCTCCTTCAGGAATTTCATTTCCCTGGCCCTCAACACGCGATATTCACCATGGTCATCCAGTCCCTGTACAAATCCATCTGCAATGACAGAAGTCTGCAAGCCTTCCATTTCTTAATCTCACACCATCCCAACAGGTCCCCTTCCACCAACATCCTCACCCACTTGACTGAACTGGTCCTCACAATCAACAACTTCACTTTCCAAATCTCCCACTTCCTCCATCGACACTGGTAGTCATGGGCACCCACATAGGACCTAGCTATGTCTGCGTGTTTGTCAGATAAGCGGAACTGTCCATCTTTCACAGTTACACAGGCACCATCCTACACCTATTCCTACGTTACATTGATGAATGTATTGGCGCCACTTGGTGCTCCAACGAAGAGGTTCAATAGCTCACCAGCTTTACCAAAACCTTCCACACCAACCTCAAATTTATCCGGATCATCTTGGCAACTTCCTTCGCCTTCCTCGACCTCTCCATCACCGTCTCTGGCGACTGACTAATTAAAGACATATACTGTAAGCCCACCGACTCCCAAAGGTATCTAGACTACATCTCCTCCAACTCTATCTCGTGTAAAAACGACATTCCTTATTCCCAATTCCTCCGCTTACACCACATCTGTTCCCCCGGATGACCAATTGCACCTCAGAAAGACCCAGTTGGTCTCCTTCCTCCACGGTCACAAATTGCCTTTCCACGTTAGTTGACAATGCCCTCCAGTGCATCACCTCCACTTCACGCACCACCATCCTTGAGCCCCATGCCTGTCAACGCAACAAGAAAAGAACTTCCTGGTGCTCACCTTCCACCCCACCAACCTCCGCATAAAACGCATCATATTCTGCCACTGATGCCACCTCCAAACAGACGCCACCACCCGAGATATATTTCGCTACCCAGCTCTGCCAGCACTCCAGAAAGACCACTCCCTCCACGACCCCCTCTTGAGGAAGACACTTCCCCCCACCAGCACATAACCTTCTCCTGGCACCTTTGACTGCCACCAAAGTGAGGGTGAAACTAGCACCCACACAACTCTCATCTCCAACCAACTCCCGAAGGGACCGTTCCACATCCGTTGGAAATTCACCTGTACAAATACCAATGTCATCTACTGCATCCGTTGCACCCAGTGTGTTCTCCTCTACATCAGGGAGACAGGATACCTTCTTGCAGATCATTTCAGAGAACATCTCTGGGACACCCGCACCCACCAACTTCAGCGTCCCGTGGCTGAACACTTCAACTCCCCCTCCTCCCCAATCAAAGGCTCGCAGGTACTGGACCTCCGCCACGGATAAACCGTTACCCACCCAACGCCTGGAGGAGGAATGCCACACATTCCGGCTTGGGACCCTTACACCACGCGGGATAAATGTGAATTCGAACAGTTTCCTCATTTCCCCCAAGCATAAGCCTTCAACTCACCACCGCCCTCTCGACCCATTCCATCACTGCCACTTCTGACCTCTTATATTCTCCGTTCTATTCATCCATCTATTGCTTTCCAGCTATTTCCCCTCAACCACACACCACTTCCATTTATCTCTCAGCCCCGACTCACAAGCCTTATTCCTGATGAAGGGCTTAAGCCTGAAACTTGAATTCTCCTGCTCCTCGGATGCCACCTGATCTGCTGTGCTTTTCCAGCATCACACTGATCTCCAGCATCAACTCTGATCTCCAGCATCTGCAGCCCTAACTTTATCCTTGGAATTATCAATGACCTTGGAATGAGGATATCCTTCGATATCAGTGATCACACTGTAACTGATTTTTCCATTTATTTTGGGTGAGGGCAGGCTGGATCTGGGATGAGCACTTAACACCTAAACAACTGGAATAGTATCAGATAGCGAAGTTAGGGCGGGCTGAAGTGAAGTGGAAAATTCTGCCAGAAAATGGGTCAGTACAATTGCATCACATCACCCAGATTGTAAAAGACTCGCACAAGGAGAAAATCAACTTCAGTGTAGGCACAATGACAGGTAAAGTGGAAAGGAGACAATACAACACACTGAGGTGCAGTGGAATTATTTATGTGAAAGGATTCGATATATAAGCTCCACCTTTACATATGGACAGCCCTCACATTGGAAAAAGGAATTTCCTGCAGTGTAACGGCGTCTTTTGCCTGTGACATCACAATGTTGAGAGACACTGACATAGTTTCTTCTGTAGCAGCATGGCCGAGTAAAAGCATGATCGTCCCATCAACCAGAATTCAATACTTCAAAGCTCTCCACTGCGCTATCCAACTTATTTGCTGCTCCTGTAGTCAGATCTCAATCGCTTCACTGTGTATCTTCTTCTGCTTCCAGCTTCACGGAAACACTTGAAACGTGAACAAATCCACTTTCCACTTTCACCAATCTTTTGCAACTCCCGAGTTGGCACAGGTACGAGTGACCGATTGGCCTTATCGAGCGTTCTCAATCTGGTATGATCTGAATGATAAAGTGGACTGTGTCTGATCTGCAGAATGTCCCCACGCGGGACGGTGCTGTTTATCCCATCCCCGTGGACTGAGCTGTCTCTATTGGCAGAGTATTCAGCCATTCCCCTCCACTTGCAGGCATTATGAGGGGATGTAAAACGGATATGCTCTGAAGCTTCCTCTCACGGGCACAGCCAGGTGCAAGAGGGCCGCTGGAACCTAGCAACTTTGATTGTGAACTTCCTCCAAATATCATTTATTTGAGAGAGAGAGAAACGTGCTGAGTTGGTGGGAAAGAGAGAAATGGGCTGTGGACTCTCTTCCCTCAGTAAAATTCAAATCAGTGCATTTTTGTGCTGCCCATTTGATGTTCAGAATCAATCTTCACAGAACAATCCAGCAGAAAGGCTTTTGTTTCACAGGAGTCGGTTTCTTTGCTGCAATCAGGCATCAGTTAAGATCTGTGTCCAAACTGTCCCAGATGAAGTGACTCCGAATGAAACCCTCACTCACTGAGAACCATCCCCACAGCCAGGAGCTGCGGGGCTGCAGACAGTCCAAAGCGGAAGGGAGGATTAAAAATGAGCCATTATTTCACCCTCAGCCACTCTATCACAGAGACAGGGAGAGGGACGGCAGAGACGGGTGACGTCATTCACGTGCCGACAGAAGCCGTTCAGCCCAACGAGTCCACAGTAAATCTCTATCGCTTGCTTCTCTCTGAGGTTATTCATCATCAGTGCTGCTTGTTCTAATAATAAGGAACTGTATCTGTCTCGAAATGCTGTCTCCAACATACTGAACCACATGTCATTCACGGCTGTTCATCTCACCAGAGCACCCTGCTGTGTGACACAGTGTGGGGAATAACTGCAAGGCGTCAGGGGCACGGTCCACACCACAACTCATTTCTCTCAACTTCGCCAGTGTATTCCCAACTCAGTCAAGTGACTTTGCAAATCAGGTCATAACAGACCGACGGAGAACAGCAAAAAAATCTTTCATAACTTCAAACGTGTGTTTCCTTAAATGTATAAATGTGGCGGGTCTATCTATTTCAGATACCATTCAGTATAAGGACGCAAAAGGCACATCAATATGTAATACGAAGAACGGAGCACTGTTATAGCAAAATACTGGCAGTGGCAGTACACACACTGAAAGCTGGAATTGTAATCGAGCAGAGGATGCTTTTCATTCATTAATTTCTGGATTATGCGCCAACCACGATCCCTCTGGGCCGCTCTGTTATCGCTGACCACAGCAGTTTCACGCAGTCTTCAGGTTTTTGTAGCATGTCCCTTCGAGGATGACGTCAAAAGATCTTCACTGTTATTGTGTGATACGCTGTTTCACAGATGTGTCCCGGCTGCGTCAATATAACTACTGTGTAACTTCCCCAATGCTGCTGTTTTAATTGTAATTTCAATCAGGATCACAAAATGTGCCACACTGCAGACAGAGTCCATGCAGCCCACCTTCGCTCTGCTGGCTCCACGCAATGAGGAAATGACTGTGTTTTGATTGATTGATTGTCACATGGACCTAATTACAGTGGAAAGCGTTGTTTGCGAAAGGTAAAGGCGGATCAGAGTAATCAAGGACATGCAGATCACAGCGTGAGAAAAGCAAAATTTGACCAGACTCGGGAATTCAGGTTACTATGTATAATACGTGCGCTCAGCAAATTGGCAAGATCAGCATTATTTCAAGTTAGACAATTCATTTCTCAGAGCAGCACCGGCCGAGAAGAAACGGTTTTTGAACTTGCTTGTGTATGGTTTCAAGCTTTGGAATCTTTATCTGAACTCGATCTCATCGAAATCATATCTTCTCAGTCAAAAATGAAGTAGTGTGCAAAATTCCAAGGCTCATCTGCAAGGTGAACCCGAGACCTCTCACACGTATGTCACCTGACTGAGGCAAAATCACACCCAAGACAAACAAGCGAGAACGGCGCCAGACGTGGTAATCATAAACCAGGTGATTTTTTTGCTATTTCTGCTGTTTCAGAGTGAAAGAAGCACCGAGTTTTCATACAGCTCCTTTCCATTCTGACTCGCTTCTCCCAGGAGGCTGTGCTAGCTGCTTTCCCGGAACAGGGCGGTCTTCATTGAGAACTGGACGAACTCATCTGCCATTGTCACGTAGTGTTGGTGGAGAGCAGCTTGAACGCGGTCTTCAGCTCCCTCATTAAACACGGGTTTGTTGAGCGGAGTAGCGGTCAGCTGGGAGTGGGAAGTATGGAAATTCTGGAAAGGTGTAGAAAAGTGAGATCGTGCATGCACAAGAAATCATCTTCTTTTGGGAACCCTTGTCCAAATAATGCGATCTGAGACAGATAGAAAATGCAGAAATGTGAGCAAAGAGTGAATCTCTCCCCATTATTCAGGAACAGTGTCTGTGCTTCTCGAAGTCACGGGGAGGCTTCTGCTGTCTGAATTAGCATGGGATATTAATGCACCGAATTCTGTCGCTCACGCAGCTGATGTGATTTCCACATTGCCTCCAGTTCAGATCATAGATTTCACAGCTCACATCATCCCAGAGTGACAGGAAAGAGAAGGAAGCGATTTAGATCATCATCTTAACACAACCTGGGGATAAATTGGATGTGGGAGAGCGGACAGCCTCGACTGATTCCAGCATTTACAATCCCACTGTTCACAAGATCTGACCACATGGAAAGAAATGACACAGTGACAAGATGTATTGAATCCGATTCCAAGCAAAACAGAAGCCGATGGAATGAAAAGAGCCATGACAGCGGGAATGTAACATTATCTGTGAGGAAGTTGTTTTCCAGACTCGAGGAGAGTGCACAGTGCTGTTTCCAGGGGTCAATATTTGGATAAGTAGACTGAATCAGCATCGGAATTAGTGGTGCTGGAAGAGCACAGCAGTTCAGGCAGCATCCAAGTAGCTTCGAAATCGACGTTTCGGGCAAAAGCCCTTCATCCCTTTATTCCTGATGAAGGACGTTTGCCCGAAATGTCGATTTCGAAGCTACTTGGATGTTGCCTGAACTGCTGTGTTCTTCCAGCACCACTAATCCAGAATCTGGTTTCCAGCATCTGCAGTCATTGTTTTTACCTCGTTGAATCAGCATCGGCTATTCTTGTACTGCATCTTTTGTACAATGTTGCAAAAGTACGGGCCTTTTGTATAGACGGGACAACTTCAAAATCCTCAATGATGCAAAACACACAAATGAGGCGAACAACAAAGCAACCGCAGAAACTCGTGTTACGCCATCGGGTAAACACCCGGCTCAACTTTTGCTCAAATTCGCTCTCTGTCAAATTCCTGAGCCTGATATTCGAATGGTCTATGTTAATAAAAACTGTTCGCATCTCACAGCTTCAGTATTTAATAGGCCCCTACATGTATGTCTGACAACAGTAATTGATCCCTCACTGTGTTACTCAGCACACGTAGAGAAGAAATAAATATAAGAACAACAGTCATGTATCTGACTGGGATTTGACCCGATGCTGCTGCAGCCAATCGATTCAGCTGTAACTGAAATTACTTCCACCTTTCCTGTGTCGGTAATAAGATTGCACAGCTTAGTGGTGAGTTTTCATGCTTTGAATTGGACCCAGCATCCTTTCTCAGGTTGAAAATTACTGGGATATAAAGGCATGGTGAAAGACACGGTAGAGTTTACTGGAATATAAAGACGTTAGGAATGACACGGTCAGTGTTCACTTGATACAAAGTCGATAAAAAAGACAGACATGACGGTTTCTTTGAGATACCACCACTAGAAAAGGAAAGAGCAGATTTAATGGGAAGGTGGGACAGATAAAAAACCATGCGGGAGAAATCAGGAAAGACTTCGTTGTGTCTGAAGGGAGGTGATCCAGCTAATGTGACGTTGGTAAGAGTAAATCTGAGGGAACTTCCTTCGTTTAAGTGAGTGGAAACTAAAGGGTGGAGTTTCAAAACCAACGGGGAATGATGAAGATGGTTGGAGCAGATTTTTCTTTTTTATTCTGAGAATTATTGAAATCGGAGATGAATTTTCAGAAATAAAAACATTTTAGGAGCTGATTTCATTATAGTTCAAAGGTCGTGTGCAGACACACAAGGAGTGAATTTAACAACGATAGGGATTCTGGGCTGCCTGGATGGCGAGGCAAAAGGGACATACTCTCGAAGTGGATAACGTTCATCGGAAAGAAATTGCATAATACCTGCACTTGAAAATGCTACGTATGAGAAGAGCTGCTGGCGTTGATAGGTGTTGCAGTTTATTCTACATGAAATATTATATATTGTAAATACACTGAGCTGTTTGGTTTATCTCTGCATTGAATGGAAGTCTGTTAGCTCAGTCCACTGACTAACTAGTTATGTGAAAAGTGAGACCAACAGCATGGGAGTAATTCTCTCACTGTCTCAGGTTTGCATAAGGATCATCATCTACTCCGCTCTCCTGATCTGTAATACTATGGTGCCTCTAGTGAGTAAGATTTGGCCTGTAGATGGAAAACATCATTATCATTGCCATTTGTTGCCTTGAACATTTGGTCACAATCACTCGAAAGGAGAGTGAGTCCATTTAATACTCACTTATCTCCGCTTAAAGACCCCGGTGACAAGACTCGACCTTATTCAAGTTTGCACCCTCTGCTCCTCCCAACAGCAAAACTACTTGTTATGCCTTTGTCAGAGTTACTGACAACATGCAAACTCCCCAAAGAGATAAATCTAATACTTTCGATTGGATAATGAACTGTGCGTGTTTGAAGGAAATGGAATGATATGAAATGAGTTAAATAGACTTTCCCAGAATGTAATCCAGTGCAGGCTGAGCGATTTGAGAAAAGTCATTAAGCTAAAATTTCACCTCTGTTTCCCTATCCACAGATGGATATTCAACTGGGGAATATTTGAAGCTTTGCAGATAATAATTGACAGAAATGTGAAACTGGAGTTTTCAAATAAATGCTACTTTACTCAATATTGATTTCAACTGCGTATGATGCCCTAATAATCCCTTGTCAATGTCAGTAACAGCATCTTTAGATAAGCATTCAACTCACAACCGTTGCATTTTACGCATCTTTAAGTAGCAGGCGCTAAACAATTGCGTGACTGAAGCCGCAGACAAGCAAGCTGGTCACATGTCCTACTCATAACCTTAGGAACTTTAACTCAACTGCCCTACTTTTGCTGTGGTTCTGAAATTAAAGCTAACGCAGACAAGGTGAAACTGACATGGACCTGTGATTATTGAAGCATCAGGCTCAGGAAGGGGACACATAAAAATATGCAAAATAGACTTCATTGAAAAATGGGTTTCCGTTGGTTCCTGCGTTGTTTACAGACAATGTTACATTGCCGCTGTCGCCAGACCTTTCCTTCGATCGGCTTCAATTCGAATCGATAAAACTTCGCAACTTCCTTCTGAAAGTTCATACTGGTCACATGAAACACACTGCATTTAGCAATAATCTCCACCATTCCGACATCCATGAACACGTTTCACGGTTTCCATGAATACCGAGGATGTAGGAGTGTGACGCAAGAATACATTCAATTCCAGTTTAAATTGTAAAGTCGGAACAATGCACAGTAAGACTCAGAATGTCAGAAATTCATGTACGTCTCCGTGTCGGAAGTGCAACAAATCAGAGGGATAATCTGTCCCTGAATCCCCACGTTTGCTTGCTCTATGTGTTCAGTGAGAAACCTGTGTGAAGGAGCATGCAGTCTGACAGAGCGCCTGGGAGAATCTTCGATTGTCTGATCTAAAGCTGCAATAGGAGCTCTCCATTCTGGCTGTGAGAGCGGTGGGGTAAATGGGAGGACCTTGATACTCCGTGGTGTAGATTCACATTTCAATATGTTATTGTTGAAAACCCTCTGTCAGAAACAGCACTGACAGAGAGGAACAGGAGGACGCTATTCCAAACACCGGTCCTACGCCGCCATTTGACATTGTCATGACTGACCAAATACATCAATATCTTTCCCCGGTCCATCCACAACAGCCTGTCGCCCAAAGGGAGAAAGACATTTAAGCAATCGATAATGCCTGTGAAACTATTGGGACTGGAATATGCGTTTAGAGACAGTGGGTTTCTGCACGAATTTTGTAGGTTTCGTGGGTTAGCAGTTGATTCTGGTCTGATCATGCTTCAATTGATATGATTCCGTCGAAACTCACCAACAAGGAGGTCAGGAAATTTCTGTGGTAAACAGCAATTTCAAGAACCCCAGACGACGGGAATTAACGATGAATCAAAAGAATAATAATTGATTCAGCTGATATCTGAACGCCGATTCTGGTGAAACCCAAAACAACAAACTTTGTATAGCAATGTTAACAATGCTGTAGAAATCTAACGCGCTTTTCATTGCACCACCGAGCCGCGCTAGCCATAATTTTACTGTACCCAAAGTTGTGGTTGTCGTGGAGAAAATGTAATAAATCTCCAGGAGATGCGGAGAGTTCTTCAAGGAGTAGATCTTTTATTAGCAGACAAAAAGCCGTGCCACACAGAAAGCAAATTCTTGAACGACCCCGAAACTCAGGATCCGTGGCTCTTTATACCCTTTCTTTAATTATATTTCTATTAGCTTACCAGGATGCCCAACTGTGTTAGTCAGAATTATTTCACTCCAGGTATACAATAAACCATTATCGCTCTACTTCTGCCAATAGGGTTTTTCTATTGTCACGATTATGTATTTTACTGCCACATCTGCTGCAGTGATCTTCCAGCCCAGACTAACCTGTCATGATTAGATTTTTAGCTACCCCATCTGCCACAATGTTTTCCTGTCCCAAGCTGATTAGATATTTAACGTCTTTTTTTCTGCTACAAAGGTTTCAAGCAGGCTGACGCAACTATCAATTAAATATTTAAAGTCAAGTCCTAAATATTTATTGTCACGACTTGTCCCAAACTGCAATGATGATATTTAGCTGGCAAGGTTGACGTTAATAATTGCTATGATCACAGCCTGTCACAGTAACCGTTCAGCCCCAGTCTGACTCTGCTAATTCGTGGAGGAGCATTCCACTCTGCTTATCCCATCCAGCCACAGTGGCCCCATCCTACCACAGTGACCTTTTTACTCGTGAAGCATTCCACAGACCCCTTGTAACAGATCGACAGTAGTATCCATGCTTTTACCCTTCCCATGCTTTCATGCTCCGTACTTTCCTTACGGTGTTCGGACATTTGATCAGATAGCTGTTCGTCTTCGTCCAACTTTCCAGTATCTGGTCCTTATCCATGTGTGCTCTAGCTTCTCAAGTATTCGGCTAAGTACTCCTGAAGTGTTTTGATGACTCATAACTTTACCACTCGTTCAAATAGTGAGTTCCAATGATACAACACTCTCAGAATGAAAATGTTCGTCTTATATCTCCTCTGATTATCCTCCCCCTTGCGTTTAACATAGATCTATGTTTGTAAACACTTCCCATAACAAATTTATTCCTATAACACGTATCTATCCCCTTACTGTACACCCTCCCTCACTCACTCTTCTCCGCTCTCAGATAAAGAGCCTGAGCGAAGCTAATTTATCTTCGCCATGACGAGATTGTCGTGCTACAAAAGTACAGCAGGTCAGGCAGCATCCGAGGAGCAGGAGAACCGACGCTTCTGGCATAAGCCTTTCATCAGGAATGAGACGTGTTGGTGGGGGCGGAGAGATAAATGGGCAGCAGTTGGGGTTGAGTGGAAGGTAGCTGGGAAAGCGATAATTGGATGGAGGCGGGGGAGAAAGTGATAAGTCAGAGCGGGAAAAGATGAATAGTTTCGGAGGGTGGTGCTGAGTTGGATGCTTCGGACTGTGATAATGTGGGGGAAGGGGAATTGAAGATGATTTATCCCGTATTGTTACAGGGTCCCAAGGCAGAATATGAGGCGTTCCTCTTCCAGGCAGCGGGTGGTAACGGTTTGGCGATTGTCCTGTTCTGCAAACCACATTTCAGGGGAGATGTGAAATACCAAAGCCTAAAAAAAGGACAAAACTTATAGAATCAGAGTTGATGGAATTAGACACAACGCAGACAGAAACCATTTGGCCAATTGAGTCTGCTCTGTGCCGCCGAAGAGATTCACACTCCCCTGCCGATCTTTCTAAACCCGCATCATTGATCCAGCTACAAAGATAGAAATATTTTCAAAAGCTCAGCGGGTCAGGCAGCGTCGATGGAGAGAAATCAGAGTTAACATTGCAAATCAAAAACTGTTCCAAGGAATGTTGACCCCAAATGGTCATTCTGTTTTCCCTGAGCTGCAATTCCTACTTTTGACTTTGCCTTTGTCTTTGATTATACAGTCCATTCAGGTTTTGTTTGCCATCTACCTGAAGTGCACACCTTTGGACAGTGAGAAAGAATCGGAGCAATCAGAGGAAACCCACACGGAAGAGAGAGAAAAGGAGCGTGCAAATTCCACACAGTCAGTCACATCAGTCTGGAATCGAATGCGGGTTTCTGGCCTCTTAGCCCTCCCAATCTGTAAGCGCCCGTCCCGGATGCGAATTGAACCCAATCTCACGCAGTGACAGGCAGTGGTATTACCCTTGAGTTCTATGCAAAAAGAAGCCTATGTATCAGTACTGGAAATCAATAATCGATTAACTATCCGAACTCTGTTTTTAAATCACTTGACCGACAGCCTTGTAGGTCTTGTCATCAAAAATTCACATCTAAATACTTCTGAAAGTTATGAGGATTTCTGCCTTTCCAACCTTTGCATGCACTGAGTTCCTTTCAACCACTCGCCGTTTCAAAACGTTTGTCTGCGCATTCACTCAAATCTTCCCTCCTCTGTTCTTAAATCTATTACCCCGTGAGTGATCTCTCCATTATAAGGAAACTTTTATTTCAGTCCAAGCCATCCGTATCCCTGATTATTTTTTATATCTCAATCATGTCTTCTCTCGATCTCTTCTGCTCTCAGTCTATCCAATCTCTCTTCATAACAGGAGCTCTTCTACCCAGACAACGTTCTGGCAAATCATCCCTGCATCATTTCCAGTGCTAATGTGATTGCAGAACTGCACGGAATAGTCTACATAGAGCCGATTGAGCAAGTGAAATAAATGATGTGGAAGTCTGCAGAAAAAGGTCTTTTTGGAAAAAAGTTTCTTTTCCTCAGAGCTGCCCTGTGTTCTTTTCCTGAGCCTGAAGTTCCAATAATATCTGATCCCTGTCATTAAAAACTGTTATTTGACCATTGATCTCAAAACCACAGTATCGAAATGGATTGACTGGTCTGAAGGTCGCAATGGTATGATTGTGGCACGTTCATCCAGCAACAGCGAGCGCAGCAGCACAGACTGAACAGGGTTCAATGTGAAAATGATTGTAAGGGAAATAGGAGGGGGAGCGTAAAGGAGGTCAGTGATTGTGGGAGGGAGAGAAGTCTCCAAGAATGGGTGAGTCTGAATTCTGATATTTACCTCACAGAGATGTATGAGAGAAGGGATTGATGAAAAATCATTAATGTTAGAGAAAGTTTTCATGTAAAATCAATTAATTCATTTCTGTGTTTCGTTGGCATGTACCACACGGAGTTAAAAAGGGGAGAAGGTTACATGCCGTAACTCGGATTCTAACGAGGTTACTGCGGCCACAACGCACAACACTGAACATTATACGATCACTGGGCCATGCAGAGATGCGTGTTTGAAAAGAGCAGTAACGACAGAAACATAGGACATGTTAGGAAGAATGGAGAGACACAACAGGACTATATGGCGAGCAATAATAGACATGTGGGAACTCAGAATTGGCTGTATATTCAAATTGGATGTTTCAAGAGGCTGAGGAAGATCCATCGAGTACTGCATATTGAAGACTGAGGTTGATAGATTTTTACAAAACATCAAATTCTCGAGGGATACTGCAGGATATTGTTGAAATGTATGTTTCATCAGCAATGTGGTTTCACATTTGTTGCCTCACGAGCTTCCCCACAGAAGGAAGTACCCATTTCTGCAGTGGATCACATAATCGCAGTTCCTCCACCCAGAATCAATGGGCTGCAAAGATCAAACTGGAAATTGGCATGGAAATGAACACGTGAAGCTACTCTGTCACACCAGTAATGCGATCGGTGAGCACATTGTCCTTCTATGATGGTACAGAATGGCATGAAATTCCGAGACTGGGAATTCTCCTGGTCAAAGTCGGGGAGGAAGGGCATATTTGTCTCCGGTTATTAGATTATTAAGATACAACAACAGCATTAACCCGCATTGCAGATTGGCTCAGCGGAAGCGTGCTGCAGCCTTAAGCGAGAGGTCGATGTATTGCAAGCATTCAGTGCAATTTTCCTTAACAATGTTGTGTTATTTTGACAGTAAGAACAGTTTTTTTGATCACATCATCCTCTTGCTCCCAGCAAACACTCCAGTACAGCGTACATCAGTTTCATTCCGACACAGCCACATGTCATATTCTCACTCCCTCTGAGATGATTGGAATTTCCAATGTCATTCTCTGAGATGGAGCAACGTAGCATTGAGATGGTAGTGTAGTGAACAAAGAAGAATAAAGAACACATAACATTTGTAGCCCATGAACAGGACCTTTGGACCTCCAAGCCTGAGCTGAACCAAATCAACTGTCTAAACCTATCACCCAATTCCTCAGCATCTGTTTCCGTCTGCTCCCCACTTACTCACGCATCTCTCAAGGCGCACCATGAATGAAACGACCGTGCCTGCCTCTACTACCTCTGCTGGCAGGCACCTACCACCCTCTGTGCAAAATATTTTCTACACCTATCCTCCTTAAACGTTTCACCTCTCAACTTGAAGGCGTGACCTCTCATTATTGAATAACTCACCTGGGGAAAAAAGCATATCTCTATTCACCCGGTCTGTACCCTGCAAGATTTTGTAGACCTCAATCAGGACCCCTCAATCTCGTTTTTTTCTACTGAAAACAATCATAAACTTCTTAATTTCTCTTCACAGCAAGCATCTTCCATACCAGCAACATCCTCGTTAACCTTCTCTGCACCCTCTCTGAAACGTCCACTTCCTTTTGCTAACTTTACCAGAACTGTGCGCAGTATTCTAAACGTGGCCGAACCAAAATCTTGTACAATTTTAGCATTACCTGCCAGCTCTTAGACTCAAAGCCCGGCCCTATGACGACAAGCATGCCATATGCTTTCTTGACCGCTCTATCCACCTGTGCCGCCATCGTCATGGTACAAAGGACCTGAACTCCCAGATCATCAAATTTCTCCAAGGCTGTCCCGTTTACAGTGTAGTTGGTTCTAGAATTAGGCTTCCCAAAATGCATCACTTCACATTTGCCTCGATTGAACTCCATCTGCCACTTCTCCGCTCAACTCTCCTGTCTATCTATATTCTTCATTCTTTGACTGATCCCTATGCTTTCTGCTACTCACCAATCCTCGAGTCAAATGCAAATGTAGTGGCGATATCGTGGGCGAGCAACCCTTGGAGACTGGAACATGGCAGCTGCTGGTATTTACATCGATGAATAAAATCTGGAGTATTAACCCCGATCAGAGGAACAGAGGCAAAAAATTTTGATTTCCGAATACTCATTCATTCTTGTCCCTTTGAAAGGGGAATTTGCCGTCCTTAACGAGACGTGCCAACATATGACTCCAGACTGACAAAAGTGCGGTTCACCCATAGAATCACTCTGACTCAGTTCAAGGTGAATTAAGAATGAACAACAAATAATGTTCAGATCATGATGGCCACACTCCGTGGGAGAATAAAGAAGAATAGAAAAATGGATGACGTGGAAAATTGGGAGTCATCTCTGTTTGGACTCAAATTCAACTGATTATCCAAGCTAAATAGACACATGGATACCCACACCGCCAAGAAGTCAGCTCCATAGGGCGACATCCGGAAAGGATTCAATTACCCGCTGAAGTGTAAACCTACGTGCCCAGGCACAATGTGGATAGGTCATTCACCACTCCCATATGTGAGAAGGGATCACTCAGGAGGCCAACTGGCAGAGTCACCATCAGGTTTACAAATGACATCAGGGGTCCGATTGTGCTGTTATTGCAGGTGTTCATCCCATCCAGCAATGAAGCATGTTTGAACGCCTGTTTCCAGGGGAGTTCCATTGTTTCCTGATGTAGATCAACGATTCAGACTTAGTTGTAGGAGTCATGATTTAGAAGTTTGCAAAGGATGCAACAATTGGTCGTGTATTTGACTATGATGAATAATGTCAGGGCCTGCAGAGATGTATCAATCAGGTGGAAAATGAAAGCGGCGAATGGAATTGAATCCAGACTAGTAAGTGTAATGAATTTGGGGAGTTGTAACAATAACAGTGAGGATTCTGAATGGTGAACGGAACAAACAGGAACAAAGAGATCTTGGAGTGGATATTTACAGATCACTGAAGATTTTTGGACAGGGAGCTCAGTTGGTCGAGAGTATCTTTGGATATTTTCTGTTGTTGATCTCAGACGGTGGATGATATTCGATCTTTAGCAACCACCAGTTTAGGAAACAACTAAAAGAATGAGCACAAGTCTGGTCAATGCAATCATCAACATTTTAAAAGATGTAAGATAAATGATGGAGGGCTGAAGTATACAACTTTAGCCATCAAGACCGCTTCATCACTCAGTGAATTTACCACTGATACATCTCCAAGTCATGCCTTTATGTGCCTTGGAGGGTAACTTGCAAATAGTAGCGCTTCAGTGCATCTTCAGCCTTGTCCTTCTCGTCGGTACAGTTTTTGAGCTTTGAATGTTCTGGAAACACAGCCTAGATGACTTACTCTACCGCATCTTGTAGGTGGTGCACTCTACTGCAATTTTGCCTTAGCGGTGAGGGTAATAAACATTCAGGTATTGAACGTGGTACAGTTAAGTGACTGCGTTGTCGTGGAGGATGTCCAGTTCCTTCAGTAGTATTGAAGCTGCACACATCCAGGCAAATGGAGGGAGTTCTGTTACACATCTAATGTGTGCCTTAAAGATGATGCAGGCTTCACGGAGACATGAGTTGTGTTAATAATCAAACGAAGTCGACTGACGGACATTTTTTTGTCATCAACTTCTTTATATGGGCGGTCAGGTTCCATTTCTCCTAAATATTAGCTCTGAGGGCGATTGCACGGAGGACGTCAGTTACAACGAAACCATTGAATGTCATTAGAATATAATTAGATTCTCATTTGTCAAAGTTATTATTATTGTATTTGTGTGGACTAATCCGATTCCAATCGCAATTTCATTTCAAATTCCAGTTCCCGTGCTGTAAGGGACAGCAGAGATTTACGAGAATGTTGTCAACTTTGGATAAAATGGAGCTTCGGGGAATGATTGGTCAGGCTTGGATTATTCTCCTTGAAACAAAGTCGTGGGATTTTGGGTAGATACAGGCAGGTGCCGTGCACCAGAGGACATAATCTCAGAATGAGATAGCGCTCAGTTAATTGAGAAATGAAGAGTCATTTCCATGCTCAGAGAATATGTGGCTTTTTTTTGGCAACCGAAGTAGAGGCTAAGTTGTTGGTTATTTTCAAACTGTGTCAGGTACTTAATCAGAAAGATGATGAAGTTTGTCGAGGTAAGTGAGCAGAATGGAGTTGAAGATTATCAGATCAACCATGAGTTCGTTGTATGGTGGGACAGACTCGATGGGATGAATGGCATACGTCCACTTTGTTTAACATTTGGTCTAACGCCAAATTTTATTCATAAATTGAGAATTGTGAGTGGATGCGATGAAATGATAGAAAAGGTTTATCAAACAGGAACGAAGCTCATAAGGTCATGAAGAAGAAATGTGCAGTGACCTGGGAACAACAAATGACACTCTGCACAGCACAGGTGGCGGTTTACAGACGCTATGATTGCTGAAGAAAATTGGTCGACCTTGTACAGTTAGCGAGTCAGTCATCACGCTGCATGTGAAAGAATGAAAGGTTCGTTTCATTGGAGCAGTTTGCTGCGGTTCCAATTCCGAGTGTCTGTTTCAAATACTGATCAAATCATTGTGTGGACTGTTAGTTTAAAATAATCATGAATAATCCCATTGGATAAACTTGTGCTCCCGATCACTTGTTAGTTATTTCTCTATCAGTCATTTAAATTAATGGAAGGACAAGATGGAATGAGGGACATAAAGAAAAAAATGTGTACCTTCTCATTACGCCAATTTAATTTACAACTGATTAGAACATCTGCTCTCATTCTTTATTTCAATTTTAATGTGGTGATTATCATTCGTGAATTTCCCGTGCAGTGAAGGGCAAGAACAAAATTCTCGATCCAGTGTAAACCAGAGGTGTGGGATGCAAAATAAAAATGCAGTAGTGTTATGTGGAAAGAGCAACCAAAATGTGACTCAACCCGTGAATGTGGAGCACCGTAGTATAATAACCCATAATCTCCCGGTCTCCTCAGCACGTTTTGGAAAGGGGTGACATGTGACCTCATCAAGGTTACATGTGGTGAAATTCGTGGATGAGAAATGTCTAGAGCTAAATTGATTCCACATCATACTGTTTCTGCTTTCACCAGAATTACAATAACAGCAAAATTCAAGAAATAGCCATGCTCGTCGGAATGAACATCTGTCATTGATTCATTCTGAATCAGAACTGTGTCAGAATGAAACAGCAAACAAGAATTTCCCGTCATATTCACACCCACATTTTGCCTTGACTCATAATTTCTTCAGTGACGTTCTCTCTCACGTGAAGAAGTAGCCATGGAGAGGGATATAAAGACGAGGTTGCGGTTCAATAGCCATTCTCATATGGATTAACTGAATTGGGTTAAATCGCAAGAAACGCTGTTTTGATCGTTTCATTTTATTAATTAAACTGAAAGTCACACTGTTCATTGTAATAATTGGAAGTGAATAAGATTTATCTCATTGGAACGATTAATGATATATGCAAATTTGTTCTGATTTATTTCAGCTGAAAGAAAATACTGCTTAGAAAAAGAGACGATTAAAGTCCAAAAGAAAAACCAACAGTTCTGTTGCTCGTGCTTCGGCAGAGTTCAATGATCACTAAATGGACCAAACATCATGGTGATCACATCTTTTAGCCACGTGATTAAAGCAGGAAGTCGATCACCAAGTAACGGTTCACTTACCGCTCATTATGTAATATCTTTCCTTTACAATAAAAAAATCCACTGAGTTCCATTTGCAATGCTTCAGATGGCATAGTATGCCAAATCTTTCCAAATCCAGGGTATTTGAAACAAAATCTTATTCAGCTGTGCATGTTCACGTAATTTCTAGACTTTTAAAGTCAACCAACTGAGACATTGTTTCCCCGCGGCTTCCAACCGACCACACCCCACCCCTACAACTTTACCTCGCCACAGGCTATTTCTATACTTGTGAAATTTATTCCTTGTATGTCACCAAATGTGCCTTTCCAAATATTTTGAATAACAGATTCTTGGAGTGTCAGCGATTCTGCTCTCATCATTTCTTTGTCCCTCAAAGGTTTTGAAGGTTTGACATTTAAATATTTACTCACTTGAACACAAAAAACACGAGTCACAAAAATACCAGTCACAACTAAAAACAGTCACAAAAAGCATTGGCTCGTTACAATAAGACCCTTATGAAAAATGTTCTACTCAACAGTAATTCGACGACTGTGAACATCTTCATATCGTCCTTGCAAAGAACACTCTTATTATTCCTAAACTTTTATTATCCTAATTTATTTCGACATTTGTATCAGAACTAGGAAGAAAACGAGAAGCAATTCACGAGTATTTGCAGGAGTGAAAGTCAAAATAAATTAATTTTACAGTGTCACCATTCAGTATTTTCTCTGACTAAGCAGATAAAGATGTTTAAAGTGCGAGCTCAAAATGTTTTCACCTACAGTTGTACTAAGTCAAAATTAAGTTACTTTATTGTGCGACACTCCAACTGGAACCCTGATTGGAAAGCGGCTCCGTATGTTGATGTTAGAATCCTCGGTCATTTGTAATAAAGCATGGTTATTGGTTTTAGTGAAATATTTCCTGTGCAATTACTGAAGTCAGATGTAAGAAATCAAGTGCATGTATTGGGTGGAATTGTTCACCAAATATTTACTGTGGTTCTTGTTCTCAGGAACAATAAGATACTTCCTCAGGTTTTTCTCCTGAGCAGTAATTAGATGACCAGGAAGAATTTGTGTGACTGTATGCGCCGTGTCTGTGAGCATTTTTTAAAAATTACATTGAGATATTTTACTAATAACGGAAGGGATTAATAATCGTGTGTTAAAAGTCTTAACTAATGTCATATTTTCTTTATAAAATTACGAGGATTCCTTTGTGCAACAATGATTTGGAGATGCCGGAGTTGGACCGGGGTGGACAAAGTTCAAAATCACACGACACCAGGTTATAGTCCAACAGGTTTGTTTGGAATCACTAGTTTTCAAGGTGCTGCCTCTGTATCGGGTGATCTGATGCACAGACAGCGCCAGGTAAACCAATGCTTCCAAATAAACCTGCTGGACTATAACCAGGTGTTGTGTGATTTTTTTAACTTCGTGAAACAAACTGAAAAACCACATGTGATAAGTGAGATATATGCAAAATCGATTTTCAAAGCATTTCATCTTTACAATCAATTTGACTCGGCCATTGGAAAAATAAGGTAAAAACAATGACTGCAGATGCTGAAAATCAAATACTGGATTAGTGGTGCTGGAAGAGCACAGCAGTTCAGGCAGCATCCAACGAGCAGCGAAATCGACGTTTCGGGAATAAAGGCAGTGAGCCTGAAGCATGGAGAGATAAGCTAGAGGAGGGTGGGGGTGGGGAGAAAGTAGCATAGAGTACAATGGGTGAGTGGGGGAGGAGATGAAGGTGATAGGTCAAAGAGAAGAGGGTGGAGTGGATAGGTGGAAAAGAAGATAGGCAGGTCGGACAAGTCAAGGAGACAGTAAGTGAGCTGGAAGTTTGAAACTAGAATGAGGTGGGGGAAGGGGAAATGAGGAAGCTGTTGAAGTCCACATTGATGCCCTGGGGCTGAAGTGTTCCGAGGCGGAAGATGAGGCGTTCCTCCTCCAGGCGTCTGGTGGTGAGGGAGCGGCGGTGAAGGAGGCCCAGGACCTCCATGTCCTCGGCAGAGTGGGTGGGGAAGTTGAAATGTTGGGCCACGGGGCGGTTTGGTTGATTGGTGCGGGTGTCTCGGAGATGTTCCCTAAAGCGCTCTGCTCGGAGGAAAAATAAACCAAACTCTCAGGCAGTTCATCAATTGAACATTAAGTAGAAATTAAACTTAATAAAAGACATAGCAATAATGAGATGAATTACAACATTGTATTGTATAATAAAGGTAATCTGAAGAACTGAAGGGTAATAGCAAGTGGCATTTGCTTCATTTTACTGAAGAAAAATCGAACTTTTTTTTCATCTTGCTTGGACTAGAAAATAAGGATAAGTACATGTGAGGTGTTCAAATATACAATACTGATGTGCTAAATGCTTATTGAATCTCTTCTGCAGAATTAAGTTCACAGAATAAACAATGTTTGGGCATTCATGATCTGATTGGCATTAAAATCCTCTTGTCCACCATATGCATAATAATTGGATGTAGCAAGGTATTTTGATTTTAAAATCAAATGAATTTCATTTCTTAGATATATTAAATTTTGAAAACTACTAAGTCCTCAAACTTAAAATTTAGAGACAATGCAATGTGATACATCCTTTTATTAATAACCTGCAGATAAAAGATTGCAGATTGTGAGATTATTAGAATGAATGACAGACAGAAGCAGATCCAAAACTGGATTTAAAAACAATGCAAACTCCGCTTAGTTATATTCTAATCACCATTCTAAGCTGCTCTGATGCATCTCTGTTCAAGATGAACTCACACCTCCAACAGTAATTATTGGTGAAATGGCATTAGATATCTCATAATTTATCAGGTTGTGATTACTTTGATTCTCCTAGGAGAGAGACACTAGTAGAGCTCCACAAGTTCCTTTCGTTATCTTCCCACCAAGGAAGGGTGGGATTATAATCGATTGGGATTACTCAAATGCAAACGAACCAGTGTTCATTCCGATAACTGGGCTGGTAATTAATTAGACTGTTTCTGTGTAATCGACTGAGAATGAAATGGCAATTCACAATAATGATGGAACTAATCACATATGCTCTTACTTAAAAATTAAGATTATGATAATTGAGAGAAAGATAAATAGACACATCATGCACTTATTGTAAATTCATAAAAAAATACAACTGCTGTATATGTTTAAAGTGTTTTTTTTCTTATAATAGAAAGATCATTAGAACATTTAGCAGTAGGACGCAATCTGAAGAAAATGTTATTCACAGTGACTATTCAGCTGCAGAGAACTTCCCCTCCTTCCACAAACGTATAACTTCCAACAATTCCATATTCACTCTGATTGATAAAGGAAAGAGCAAACAGCTGTAAAATCCTTTTTTCTTGTTTTCACAAAATGTCACAAATTTGAAATTTATTTTAGCTTTAAAATATTTAAATCTTACTGTGAACAGAAATACAATAAATCTTGGCATTGAAGAACAATATAATCAAACCAAATTAAAATACACATTGATATTCACAATAATTGGGGGAGTGAACACTGCAATTTATTTCCACCAGTTGATGTACTGAGCCATAATTCCAACTTCATACTCCATTTGGATAGGCAATGGTTAGATATTAGCAATAACAAAATTATTATTATACTGTCAGTGAACTGAATATTAATGAGAAATCTCACATTGCTATTTGAATGAGCAATGTGTCGAAATAAACAGTAATTATTGGTGAAATGCCATTAGATATCTCATAATTGATCAGGTTGTGATTACGTTTCTTGTAGAAATGAGTAGCATTCAAATATTTCCAATGAGCATTGGGTGGAAAAGCAATGCTTTTTGGTGTAGACCTGAACGGTTTTTTTTAATTGCAGTATCGGCACTAAGAAATAATGGATTAAACTGATGTGAGAATCTCACCTTACTGAATATTTCCAAGCTTTCTAACATGTTTCTAGTTCAATCTTCAGTATAAAAAGGGTAATTTTGGCTCAGCACATCTGTAACTGTAAACATTTCAATACATCACCAAAGTTATTAATCTGACAATTCAGAACAAATATAAAAAAAATACCTCTGTAAATGTCATTGACTATATCTTTTGATTATAGTTAAGTTCATTCTCTACTTACTTTATTCGTATTTCTGACACCAGTGATTAATATTGATTAGATTAAATGTCATATGAGTGAGACATTAGTTTTCTCTCAATGATCTGTGCAGCACAGGAATAGGTCATTTGGCCCATAACGTTGTGCAGAACATAATGCAAAAGACACTCACCGCTTCGGCCTACCCTTGGTCCATATCCTTCCAAATTATCTAAATGAACAGTAAAGAGCCTTAACCATCGCTGGAAGTTCATTCCAGACACCTACCCCCACTCCCGTGTAAAAAAACAAATTGCCCCTTGAACTGTCTCCCCTAACCTTAAACGCAAGTCACATAGTTTTGACGTTTCAACTCTGGGAAAAACATTCAGAGTGTCAAACCTATCTATGTATCTCATGATTGCATAGACTTACATAAAGTCTTCCCCCAGCCTCTGCCACTCCACAAAAAGGTAGAATGAGTTTTTCTCGCCTCTCCAAATCCAGACAGCATCCGGGTAACTGCTCTCTGTACCTTCTCCAAAGCCTCCATACCCGTCTTGTAATGTGGCAAACAGATATGAATACAATCATTTAAGTATGCCTTAAACAAAGTCTTATAACATGACTTTGGTTACAACATGACTTCCTGACTCTTGTAACCAGTTCCCTGACCAATGAAGACAAGCATGCCATTTGCCTTCCTTACCACCCTATCTAATTGCATGGTCATTTTCAGGGAGCCATGGTCTTGAACGCCAAGATCACTTTGAACAACAAAGCTGTTCAGGGTCCTGTCATTATGCACTTTTCCTGAGTATTAGATCTCCCAAAGTGAAACACCTCACACTTATATGGATTAAACTTCACCTTGAATTTCTCTGCCCATATCTGCAATTTATCTTTTATCCTGCAGCATTCCTTGACAACCTTCTACATTATCCACAACTCCACTGAACTTTGTAATGCCTGCAAACCTATTAACTCACTCAATTCGATTTTAATCCATGTCACTTATATACATTTTTATCACAAACAGAAAAGTTTCAGTACAGATCCCTTTGGAAAAAAAGACAGAAAATGAAAGAAATGCAGAATTCTTGAATAAATGTGGTTTTTCAATGACAGAACAATGCTGATGAATAATCTCTGAAGGTCTATTTTTGTTTTTAAATTAAGCCAATATTTTAATTCTCAGTTTTCTGATCTTAATGAATACCGAGTAAAAAAAGAGCTTTGAAAATATTGAATCATTTTAAGTGTTGAGTTCTAACATTAATTGTTAGTTTATTGCCATTTCAATTACCACACCATAATGTATTTGAATCTTAGTAATGAGCATCAGGCGATTCACATTTCAGTTTAATCCATTATTTCTGATTGCAAGTATCATAATGAAATATTAACTTTCTTTTCAGGTCAACAGACCTGCAATCCACCAATGGTTTCTCATCCAAAATTCATAATAACTATCTCGTTTTCTTTCATTTGAATTCTCATATTAATGGAAGGAATATTAATCAGCCTTGTCAATTAAGAAGTGGCTAACTATTTTTCACATAAATATTTCAGTTCTTTCCAACATATTGCACAATTACATTGCAATAAGGGTTTTCTCATCATTCTTAAATTTGCTATCAGCCATTTTAAAACTAATTATTGCAATTAACAAACCGGTAATCATTGTTGAAATCTAATATCTCCAACTTTTGATGAGGAATTACGGCTCAGTACATCAACTGATGCAAAACGTATTGCACTCTACAATCTCTTAATCTTACCAAAAATAGTTTGAAGTGTGGAAGCTTAGTTGGATTGAACTGACTGTGAGCAAAAATGCATTCTGAAGATGGGTCACTGGACCCAAAGCATTAACTCTGATTTCTCTTCACAAATGCTGCCAGATCTGCTGAACTATTTTCCAGCAATTTCTGATTTTGTTTCTGATTTTCAGTAGCCACCGTTTTTTGCATTCTTGTCCTGATAGTTTTTCATTTCAATGCCAACATTTCTGTTTTCTGATTATTACAATAAGAGCTAACTGTTTTCATGCTAAATATCATTTCAATTTCATGTATTTCTTCCATACGCAAAACAGAATTAACAAATATTTGTTCTCGCAAGGTTTGTGACGGTTTATACCTCAGGTTGAGGTTTATGGTGTAGGTTTGCTCGCTGAGCTGTAGGTTTGATATCCAGACGTTTCATTACCTGCCTAGGTAACATCATCAGTGGCAACCTCCAAGTGAAGCGAAGCTGTTGTCTCCTGCTTTCTATTTATATCTTTCTCCTTGGTGGGATTCCTGGGTTTTGTGGTGATGTCATTTCGTGTTCGTTTTCTGCGGGGTTGACAGATGGCATCTAGATCTCTGTGCTTGTTTATGGCGTTGTGGTTGGTGTGTCAGGCCTCTAGGAATTCTCTGGCATGTCTTTGCTTAGCCTATCCCAGGATAGATGTGTTGTCCCAGTTGAAATGTTTTTTTTTTACACGGATGAAAAAAAAAACACCATTTCGACTGGACCAACACATCTATCCTGGGATAGGCTAAGCAAAGACATGCCAGAGATTTCCTAGAGGCCTGGCACTCCAACCACAATGCCATAAGCACACACATTGATCTATATGCCATCGATCAACCACGCAGAAAACGAACAGGAAATGAAATCACCACAAACCCCAGGAACCCCATCCAGGAGAAAGATATAAATAGAAAGCAGGAGACAACAGCTTCGCTTCACTTGGAGGTCGCCACTGATGATGTTACCTAGCCAGGTAATGAAACGTCTGGATATCAAACCTAAAAATCAGCGAGCAAACCTACACCCGAAATGTTTGTTCTATTACAGTAAAACTTGAATTCTTAGAAATCACAATTTTGTGAAAATGAGGGAAGTTGTCTTTCGCTGAGTAGTCACATTGAATGACTAATTCTTTATTTCCAATTCATATGCATTACAAAGCAGTTTAATTTTAATTTCTGTATATGAATAATTGTTTCAAACATATCGAATTATTTGACTATCGTGACATTTTTATTTCATTGAGATCAATGTTGCTTCGGTCTATCAGTATTAGAAATTACTAATTATTTTAATTGGTCCATTACACACTGAACTGTCTAATACAATCCTAGTCCAATTATCACAATAAATATCTGAGCAGTTTCCCATTGAGTAACCATAGTAAGTATATGATTATAGTCCTGCCCATCCTGCATGGGAACATTATTGAGCGCTCTGGTAATGTCTGTACTAATACACCAGGAGGCATGGGTTCAATTCCCACCTTCAACAGAGATGTGTCAAAGCACCTCTGAGTTGGTTAGAACATATCTAGGTGTCTATTGAATTGCTTTTCAATCCAACATTTCCTCAACTTGTATCTGTTGTTCATTGCTATGACCACAACATCTGCACTTTATTGGCTTTAGGTCACTGATTAAAATATAAAGGGGATCATGCTGCTTCTAAATACCTATCAACTTTGCAGTATTAAAGATTCTACAGTGTCAATAATATTTAAATTGAGAGGGGAAAGATCTAAGAGGGATCTGACGGGCAATTTTATTCGTACAATATGTTTGGCACATATGGGATGAGCTGTGAGAGGAAGGGGCAGCGGCTGGTACAATTACAACATGTAAACGACTTTTGGACAGTTACATGGATAGAAAACATCCAGAGGGGTATGGAAAAAACACAGGAAAATGGGACGAGTTTAGTTTAGGAAACCTGGCCAGCATGCCAAGTTGGGCTGAATGGGCTGTTTCTGTGTTGTGCCAATCTACCATTCGACAATTCAAAGTTGACTGTGATTGGTAAAGGAGAGAACGAGCGTGTGTTAATTCTGTTTTGTGTCCAGAAATAAAGTGGAATGAATTTTAATTTTGTCATGTAAAATAGTTCACTCTTATTGTGATTAAAAACACAATGAATATGAACATTGAAGTGAAATATAATTAAATCAATTCAACTATGTTTCCATGGTTAAAGCAGAAATTGATCTTTACAATGATTGTGAGATTGTACACTGCAATATCTTCACAACAGTTCTTGCACTGAGCCATTATTGCACATTTATACCCCTTACTGAACTGAACAATTATTAGAAATTAGAATTTTGAAAATCTATCTACGCACTTAGAAGAAGGAGCAATTTAATTTTGCTACATGAGTGTGCAATGTGTAGACATGAACAAGAATTATTGCAGTGAAATGTAATTGCAGTTCCCTGAATTTCTACGGCTGAGATTAATGCGATCATTCAAATCAGTAAAAGTCAGATACTTGCAAAGTATGTTGGATGCACACTGGTTTCATTGTGGGATAGTTGACCTGAAAACAACAATATTGTTACAGTGGATTAAATTAAACAATAGATTAATTTAAAATGTGGATCACGTTAGAAATACAAACAAATTATTCTGCAATTATTATAAAGCTAATGAATTCAAAATAAATGCTGTAATCTGAACAAATAAATCTATTCAATATTTTAAAAACACTTTGCTCTGATGTTGATTAGACGTCCATTATGTTCAGTAAACTGAAAACTGAAATATAGTCGCGAGATTGATGGACTGGGAACAATACATGAGTCATTCAGTAATTATTGAAAATAATTTATTTTTGATGAAAAATGCAGACAATACAATTCACAAGTTATTGTGTTTGTTGAACTAAACAAGAGATGTAGGTAACTTCATTTCTCGAAAAAAATACAGTAATGCATTTCATTCAATTCAATTAATTGTAGAAACATGTATTTTTAATTTATGTGATTTTATCCTGATCAATGTTCAAACATTAGTACCTGAATTAGGAAGAAAATTATAGGTAAAGAAAGTGAATATCTGAGTGACCACAAGATACAGTCAATGACCTTTGATAGAAAATCAATTTGCATGATTTTGTGATTATTGAACATTAATAAGTAATGTTGTAATAAAAATGAAAACAAAATCAACAGTTCCAAAGCAGCTGTTTGTTGTAACAAATTGAACATAAAAACACTTCTGCAGGGCACATGATCTGAAAAAGCAAAAAATCTCTTGACGTGATATATCAGCTAAAAGATACTTTCCTTTTTTTTTGAAAAAGGGTACAACTTTCAAGAATTCAAAAGTTATCGTGTTTGTTGACGTGAACAAGAGATGTAGGTAACTTCATTTCTCGCAAAAGAAAAGTGGTATGGGAACTTTAAAAAAATTTTTAGCAAGAAAGACAATGTAGCTTTTAGTGTGATCATTTAAATGAAAGTGCATGTTCGTATGGAATTGAAATATAATCAAAGCAAATGAAACAGGATTAAAATAAACATCAACTCGAATTCCATTATTGAACTAAAAATCAACTAGCATTGCACTATTACAATAAAAATCAGCATTTGCTATGATTGCAAAACTGTACAGTGCAATGTGTTTACACAAGTTGATGTATGGAAACATGATACTACACTTAGGGATGAATGTACTGGATTGAACTATTATTAAATATTGGATATAAGCAACAATTAGTCTGAAAAACATTTAATGTCAAACATTAAATTGGTGAGAAATCTGATTTTACTGTGCAACTGTGTAATGTGTCGACATGAACAGTGAATATTAGGGTAGAATAGCAATCTGACATGACTTAACTGATAAGGTTTCATATTAATTCCATGATTACTTTGTGTTTTCACATCAAGAGGAGATAACATATTTACTATGAATGCTTGATTGTTTCATTAGTTGGTTTGTGGATGTTTTAACTTGGATAGAATGACTAATTATTTCATTGTAAGAAATAACATATTAAACTAAAATGGGAATCTCACGATGGTTGTCACAAAGATTTAACTGAATTACCGTCTGGTTAATGGAGTTACAATGAATTAACAATTAATTTTAGTACTCTGGCAAATTAAATGATTCGATATTTTAAAATTATTTTGCTCTAATGTTGATTAGACTTTTTATTGAGATCAGAGACTTGAAGATTAAATTGCTTTTTTGTTGGATTGACAAAAAAGATATTAGACATTCAGTGATTATTAATCATCATTGTTTTGTCATTCATAATTCTCAGTTATTCAACAATTTCTTGCTTTGCATTTCTTCTCAAAAAGAAAAATAATTTCATGGAATTTTTCATATCATCAATATTTACAAATTTGAGGCAGAGTTGGGAAGAGAATAAATAGAAAAGGAATGTGGGTATCACAGCAAAAATAGGTAACAGTATTTGTCTCACAATTATTTTCAAAATTTCTCTGAAAAAATGTTTAATCGGTTATGCGCAAATGCTTGAAGCTACACATATAGTGAGACATAATTACACTTTTGCTGTGATGAAGAGTTGGGAAACCTATCACAAACCTAAGTAATATTCAGGAATTTCTTCATCTCAATAAATGTCAGTATTAGCTTGCTCATCTATTAATGATGAAGGGTGATTATTGGTCAGAGAAAGATACGTGTAAATTATAAGATGGTGTCTATTGCATATCTTTGGATGGGGTGTTAGCGTGATGTTTGTTGTGGTTATTCATCTTGGGAAAGATAAGATTATTACAACGAGATATTCAGTGAACAGTGATTAGGTGACCTTGAAGACCATCGTTTGGTTTTATGTGCAGTGATTAAGAGTAATTTGATTTCAGTAGCATTGGGCTATTTTGCATGATTTGGCAAATGATTAATAATCTTGTGACAAAATTTTGAGGATGATCATGAGCTGTATTTGATCCATCCAGTGGGTTGGTACAAACATCCTTCACTGTTTTCCTTCCCATGAGAGGCGGGTTATGCTCAGGAACTGGCTGGAAGCCAAGGTGCCAGAAAATTTGGTTCAACCTCTCCAATACACAACTCTCAGGCTGGTTGTCACTGGATCCCCAAACTTTTGTGATCTCTTTTCTGGAGCTGAATGATGCTGGCTCTGTTTGATTTCATTTGAGCAGGTTTCTGTTCGATCAGATTTCTCTGGCTGTCGGTGAATTTCAAACATTCAATTTCGGGCCACAGGTCACTTGACCTCAGTCAATAATTAAAATAGAGTTCACTTATTGTGATAGCGATGTGATAATTAACGGTGGCGTTTTAACTAATGAAATGATTAAACATTTTCAATCAGTTTACACAGACATTAATTAGATATTCATTAAGATATGTAAACTGAGAAGTATAATCTACTTGAAGGATTACTGAATTGTAAGAAAGATTTAGAGTTACTGTGTTTTCTAGAAGGAATTGTTTAATCATTCAAATAGGTCAGCTCTTCCTGAATTCTACGTACCTTCCATTGGTTTATTTGTAGCGAACACTCATCTAGGACTCATTTGATTTGTCTTTTAAACTGTGTTTCAAGATTTTAACGGGACATTGACATTGATCTGAGCTGAGAAGTAGGAGATTGAGTTCAACCTGGAAAAGTGTGAAGAGATTCATTTTCAAATTTTGAATTTGAATGCAGACTATTGAGTTAAATGTAGAATTTTTGGTAGTGTGGAGGAACAGAGGGATCTTGGAGTCCATGTCCATCGATCCCTCAAAGTTGCCACCCAAGGTGAGAGGGTTGGTAAGAAGGCACATGGTGTTTTGGATTTCATTAGTGGGTGCAGCATTTAAGACCTGCGAGGTTATGATGCAGGTTTATAAAGCCCTGATTCAATCATACTTGGAATATTGTGTTCGGTTCTGGTCACCACATTGCAAGAAGGGTGTGGAAGCGTTAGAGAGGGTGCAGAAGAGGTTTACCAGGATGCTGCCCGAACTGGAGGGCACGTCTTCTGAAGAAAGGTTGAAGGAGCTAGGGCTTCTCTCATTGGAGCAAAGCAGGATGAGAGGCAACTTGACCGACAGGCTTAGATAGAGTGATGAGAGGCTCAGATCGAGTGAACAACCAGAGACTCTTTTTCGCAGGTGGAAATGACTATCATCAGGGGGCATAATTTTAAAGTGAATGGAGGCATGCTTCGTGGAGATGTCAGAGGTAGGTTCTTATTACAGAGTGATGAGTGTGCGGAATGTACTCCCAGCGGTCGTAGTAGAGTCAGATACAGTAAGTATATCTAAGTAACTCGTGGCTACGTACATGAATGATAGTAAAATGAAAGGAATGGAGGTTAGTTTGATCTTAGAAGAGGATAAAAGGTTAGCACAACATCATGGACCAAATATCCTGTACTGTGTTGTACTGTTCGATGTTCTATGTACTGAACTGAACAGTTATTACATATTAGCAACAAATAGATTTTCAAACCTCTATTAGCGAACATTAGAATAATGATAAATCTCACCTTGCTAATTGACTGAGCTATGTGTGGACATAAACAGGAATTATTGCAGGGAAAAGTAATTAAGGTTTTCAAAATTAATAAAGTTGAAGTTACCAAGGTCATTCAAATGGCGGCCTTTGCGTGGAGCCGCAGAAAATGGGGGAGATACTAAATGAATATTTTGCATCAGTATTTAATGTGGAAAAGGATATGGAAGATATAGACTGTAGGGAAATAGATGGTGATATCTTGCAAAATGTCCAGATTACAGAGAAGGAAACCCTGGATGTCTTGAAACGAGTGAAGGTGGATAAATCCCCAGGACCAGATCTGGTGTATCCGAGAACTCTGCGGGAAACGAGAGAAGTGATTGTTGGGCCTCTTGCTGAGATATTTGTATCATCGATAGTCACAGGTGAGGCGCCGGAAGACTGGACTTTGGCTAATGTGGTGCCAACGTTAGGGCAAGAAGGGCAGTAAGGACAAGCCAGGGAACAATAGACCAGTGAGCCTGACCTCGGTGGTGGGCAAGTTGTTGAAGCAAATCCTGAGAGACCGAACGTACATGTATTTGGAAAGCCAAGCACTGATCATGGATAGTCATCATGGCTTTGTGCGTGGGAAATCATATCTCACAAACTTGCTGGAGTTTTTTGAGGAAGTAACAAAGAGGCTTGATTTTGGCAGAGCAGTAGATGTGATTTATATGGACTTCAGTAAGGCGTTCTTCCCATGGGAGACTGATTAGTAAGGTTAGATCTCACGGAATATGGGGAGAACTAGCCATTTGGATACAGAACTGGCTCAAAGGTAGAAGACAGAGGGTTGGGGTGGAGGGTTGTTTTTCAGACTGGATGCCTGTGACCAGTGGAGTGCCACAAGGATCAGTGATGGGTCCCCTACATTTTGTCATTTATATAAATGACTTGGATGCGAGCATAAGAGGTACAGTCAGTAAGTTTGCAGATGACACCAAAATTGGAGGTGTACTGGAGAGCAAAGAGGGCTACCTCACATTACAACAGGATCTGGACCAGATGGACCAATAGGCTGAGAAATGGCAGATGGAGTTTAATTCAGATAAATGCGAGGTGCTGCATTTTGGGAAAACAAATCTTAGCAGGACTTATACACTTAGTGGTAAGGACCTCGGGAGCTTTGCTGAACAAAGAGACCTTGGAATGCAGGTTCATAGCTCCTTGAAAGTGGAGTCGCAGGTAGATAGGATAGTGAAGAAGGTGTTTTGTATGCTTTTCTTTATTGGTATTGAGTACAGAAGTCAGGAGGTCATGTTGTGGCTGTACAGGACAGTGGTTAGGCCACTGTTGGAATATTTCGTGCAATTCTGGCCTCCTACCTACCGGAAAGAAGTTGTGAAACTTGAAAGAATTCAGAAAAGACTTACAAGGATGTTGCCAGGGTTGGAGGATTTGAACTGCAGGGAATGACTGAACAGTCTGGGGCTGTTTTCCCTGGAGCATTGGAGGCTGAGGGGTGACCATATAGTGATTAACAAAATTATGAGGGTCATGGATAGGGCAAATAGGCAAAGTCTTTTCCCTGGCATCAGGGAGTCCAGAACTAAAGAGGGTAGGTTTAGGTTGAGAGGGGAAGACATAAAAGAGACCTATAGGGCAAGTTTTTCACACAGAGGGTCGTAAGTGTATAGAATGAGGTGCCAGAGGAAGTGGTGAAGGCTGGTACAATTGCAACATTTAAGAGGCATTTGGATTGGAAAAGGAGTAGGAAGAGTTTGGAGGGATATGGTGGGATTAAATTGTGTTGGGAAATGTGGTCGGCATGGATGGTTTGGAGTGAAGGGTCTGTTTCCATGTTGTATGTCTCTATGACTCGATGACTCTTAATGAGAAAAAAGTCAGATTTTTACAAAGAGTGTTGTATCAGAAATCATTGACTCTTTTGTACGTGTGATGACCTGAAAGAAAATGGATTTTTATATTCGTGTATTGGTACAAGGGAACACTAGATTATTTCAAATATGAAATTCATTGTAATTGTTCGCCAGAATAAGTTAAAGCTTTATGTAATTATTGTAATGTTGATGACTTAATAGTTGCTGTTAGAATTCTGAAAAAAGAAAATGTTATACTATTTGTCCTAAGAGTCAATAAATTAAATTAATATATGAACCACAATATACTTGTTAGCAAATGTAATTTAAATTATTATGCAATTATTGTCATGGCAATGACTTGAAAATTAGTTTTAGAATCTAAACAATAAATTGATTCAATATTTTGAAAGCATTTTGCTCTGAAATTGATTGGATATTTATTAAGATCGGAAAACTGAGGGAATATAATGTAATAGCTCGCTTGATTGGATTGAAGAAGAAAATGAGACAGTTCATGACAGTGTCAGTGACCACTGCACAGTCCTTTTGGAGACAGGTCCCACCTTCAGATAGAGCTGAGCAATGCAGCAACCAACAGATCAGATCTAAAGTCTACATTCATTCCACATCCAGTCGAGAATATTGGTGGACAATTGAACAACTCACCAGAAAAGGAGGTTCTACAAATATTCCCATCATTAATGATGGAAGAGCTGAACACATCAGTGCAAAAGATAAGGCTGAAGCTTTCTGGGAGCTAAATATCCAAGAATGCACATCCAAATGAAAAGGCAGGCAGGTGGGCAGAGAGGCTGGGGTTGCCTGAACAGTAAGAAATGCAATTAAGTCAACAGCAATAAATGACATCGGCTCAGATGATTTAGAATCTGTGTGGGTGGAGATGAGGAACCGCAAAGGTTAAAGAAAACATAATGGGAGTTATCTGCAGAGCTCCAAACAATAGTCAGGATTTGGGCATAAGTTACATGAGGAGATAGGAAAAGTGTGTAAGGAAGGTAAGGTTACAGTGACCGGGGGGATTTCAATATGCAGGGGGACTGGGAAAATCAGGTTGATAGTGGATTGCAAGAAAATGAATTTGTGGAATCTCTAGAAATGGCTTTTTGAAGAAGGTTGCAGTGGAGCAGGGCTGATGCCCGAAACGTCGATTGTCCTGTTCTTTGGATGCTGCCTGACCTGCTGTACTTTTCCAGCAACACATTTTCAGCCCCACTAGGGAACAGGCAATTCTCGATTTAATGTTGTGCAATGAGGCAGACTTGATAAGGTAGGTTAACGTGAATGAACCCTGAGGAGGCAGGGATCATAAAATGATAGAATTTACTCAGCAGTTTGAGAGGGAGAAGATGGAATCAGATATAACTGTATTGCAGCTGAATAAAGGCAGCTACAGAGACATGAGGGAGAAGCTGGAGAGAATTGACTGGGAGAAGAGCCGAGCAGGAAAGACAGTGGAACAGTGATGGCTAGGGTTTCTGGGAGTAATCCGGATGACACAGTAAAAATTCATCCCGAGGCAAAAGCAGCATGGATCAGGGAGGGTGAGGCAACCATGGCTGACTCAGGAAGTCAGGGAAAGTATACAAGCAACGTATCACATGGCAAAGGGCAGTGGGAAGTCAGTGAAATGGGAAGCCAAGAAAGACCAATGAAGAAAGACATAAGGAGAAAGAAGATTAAGCATGAGAGAAAGCGAGTCAGTAAAATTAAAAACATGATTTCAGAGTTTGTTTAGTTATATAAAGTTCAAAAGAGAGGTGAAAATGGACATTGTGCCGCTGGAAATTGAGGCTGGAAGAATAGTAATGGGGAACAAAGAAATGGATAAGGAACTGAATGAGTACTTTGCATCAGTCTTCATGGTGGAAGACACAAATGCTATCCCAAAACTTCAAGAGAGAGTCGGGGTGGTGGTAGTTTTGGGGGGGTTGGGGTGGGGGGTGGAACAGAGATGAGTGTGGAATATAAATCACGAACAGATCAGGCTTGGTCTTATTGAATGGTGGAGCAGGCTCGAGGGGTCGAATGGTCACCTTCTGCTTCTTTCTCACATGATCCCAGGACTGACAGCTTTGTTTAAAAGTCATTCACTAGATGTAGGTGCCACTGGCTAGGGCAAAACACATTACCCAGAGAGCATTTAAGAGTCACCAAGTAGAAAAGGCTAGAAAACTGAACGATTTGAAAATAGATAAATCACATGGACAGATGGACTACACCCCAGAAGGTGATAGCTGAAGGGATAGTGGAGGCTTTAATTGTGAGCTTTCCGGTATCACTGGAATCAGGGACTGTCCCAGAGGACAGGAACATTGCTAATAAAAACCCCAACCACAAGGAAGGAAAAAGAAGGGAAATTACTGGCTAATAACTCTGGCCTCAGTCGTTGGTAAATTGTTGGTAATATTTTATCAGTAATATTTAACTAATTGGTTATTTCAATTATAATGCAATCTCTACAAAAAGACGAAGTTTTTTTTAGGCGACAACAAATTTTCAAACAACTTCTCTCAATCTATCTCTCCTTCCTTTTCATTAGACTACGTAGGGAGGCATGGAAACACTACAGTGATGTAAGCTATATGTAATACAGTGAGACAGGAAAGCTAGTATGGCTCAAGTTGATTCTTGAAACCCACACAGTGAAGCAACACATTCACTGCATAATAAACATAAGACAATATTTCAACCCCACTCATAACGGCATGACAGAAATAAAATGTGGGTTGGTTGGATAGGCTGGTTTTGTTTCAGTTGGAGTGAGGGGTGACATGACTGAAGTATATAAGATCCTGAATGGTTTGATAAGGTGGATGTGGAAAGGATATTTCCTCTTGTGGGTCATTCCTGAACTAGAGGGAACTGCTTTAAAATTGGGTTCACCCTTTCAGGACATAGATAATGAAATTTGTTTCCTCTCAGAAGGCTGTGCAACTTTGGAACTCTCTGCCCCAGAAGGTGGGTTCACTGAGTATTTTTAAGACACCGGTTGATAGATTCGTGTTAAGGGAGGTTGGGGGAAGATGGAATAAAAATCACAAACAGATCAGGCTTGGTCTTCTTGAATGGTGGAGCATTCTCGAGGGGCATAATGGTCACCTTCTGCTTCTTTCTCACATGATCCCAGGACTGAGAGCTTTGTTTAAAATTCATTCACTGGATGTAGGCGCCACTGGCTATGGGCAACATTTATTACCCAGAGAGCAGTTAAGAGTCAACAATATTGCTGTGGGTCAGGAGTCACATGTGGGCCAGACCAGGTAAGGATGGCAGATTCCTTCCCTAAAGGACATCAGTGACACAGATGGGTTTTTCCTGACAATCAATAATAGTTTCATGGTCATCAACAGACCCATAATTTTAGATGATTTTTAAATTCAAAGTCCACATTTGCTGTAATACGATTTGAATCAGGGTCCCCAGAATATTCGCTGGGTATCTGGATTAACAGTTCAGTAATGTTAACACGAGGCTGTTACCGTGCTACAAAGGGACAGTTTTACGAGTGGAAAACAAAACCTTGATCAAACTGGATTAAATAAAGGAGTGCTGATAGAATGGAGGAGAGTTGAAGGGATTGGGGGAAGAGAATTACCAAGTTTAGGTTCAAAGCAGCTGAAACTAAAGCCACCAACAGGGAGGAGATGAAAACAAGAAACTCTCATGCAGCTGGAATTGGATAAGTGCAGCTACCTCAGGGAGGTGTGGTACTACACTGGGAGGACAGGGTGAAGGCATGGGTCGGTTTAAAAGCAGTGAACCAAATTTTGAAATCATATTTCTGAACATAATGTAGATGAGGTTAAAATGGAGGTAGATGTCTTACGTGACTTGCTATAAGGACACAGACAGTAGAATCTGAGGTGACCATGAGTATGGGGAGGTAGAGTGTGGGAGACAAGCTGGGACTGTATTGGATTAGTCACGGTGAGAGGGAACAAAATCTGGATGGAGGGTTTCAGCAGCTGATGGACTGACGCTCAGGTGAGCCATCGGAAACTGAGCAGGAGACCACCATCGAATAGGACAGAGAAACTGATCCATCAGCCTGAAACTGACTGACCACGTGGCTGTCAGTGACTCCAACACAAGTGAATGGAAACATTGCTCAGAGCCTGTTTCTGTAACATTCAACACAACCAGGAAATGGAAAGTGAATAATGAGCTGAAAACAAGGCCACTGCTCTGTCAGAGTCAAAATCATTCAACGTTCAGTTATTGAATATTACTGACTCTCAGAATATTCTAACCTGCAGAATCACAGTAAAAGGAGAAAGTAAATAACATTCTTGGCAAAGACAGAATGAACCAACTGCTTGTATAAAACTAGCTCAAAACAAATGTGCTGAATCCTCCACAAACTGACAAACACAGGTACCATCGGTTTATAGATAGACAATGAAATTCTTCAGAAAAACACGTCCCTGTTATGGTGTGTGGTAGTAACCATTCTCAGTGAGAACTGACACTTATTTTCTTTGAAAAACATCTGTTTCCCCTCAGAAAAGCAGGTATGTCGCGCAATTACAGAGTGAATTACATACAAAGGAAACCTGATCTGAGACTCGCAGGTTAATTAAGCTATTAGTGACAGTCCATTGCACACAACAGGAGTTTAGACCACAACAGATTCTAGTGAAACCAACAATGCAATGAAAAAGGTGAGTTAGTCTTAATAATCATGCAGCCTCTCTCGATCAAATAATTCTAGTCAACTTACAAACATTTTAAAACTATTAATACCAATCCATACATACTTATTTCCTGACCCAAGTTTCCTCCAAAAAATATATCTGACTATTCTCTTCAAAATATATTTTAAATGGTCAATTCATAATCATAATTCATTTCCAATTATTCTTAGAGCAAAACAACTTGCAAACTAAAATAGTTTTCATATCAATAATGACACTGGAAACTTTTTTATTAATTTAACCATATTTCCAAATATTGTTTTGGTTCATTATTGCAGTGAAGCTAAAATTAAAGTCTATTTATTTTCTCTGATATCCTTCCATTACTTTATTCCCTAATAACAATGCCCACGGTGTAATGGGTGACAAGCATTAAAATAAAATTGAATTTTCAATGCAAGAACTGGTACAAATAATTACATATTATTCAGTTCATTCATTGTCGTTGATTATCATAGTTATTTTCATTGTATGATCACGTTAAATTCACTTAAATAATCACAGTACAATTTTCATCTCTATAGATATGTCAAAGTGAATGTCAAATTATTAATATTTCAATAAAACCAAATTCACATTTTGCTCTGTTTTATTTCAGGAAAGACAGGATGTGTTACATTATTATGGGAAACAGGAACAAGTGAAGGTGGTGGCTCTCAGACGTGAGGCCTTAAAGCCAAAGGGCCAGGTGGTAGTTACAGTGGGGGAGGTACCTAGTGCCCCACTCTCCTCAGAAGGCAGAGAGGATGGTGACACTGACTGGAACGGGTAAGATGGTGAAGCACCCACGTATGGATCGAGGGACGACAATGGGTGGGATGACCCACCGCCCTATAAGGCCCAAAAGGCCCTGTCTATGGCTCCACTGTGCATCAAAGCTCAACTTAGACAGTAGGGAGCAACAAGGGGAACTGACAGAAACCAAACCTGAACCGTTTATCCAGCTGAACGACAGATGTTTGTGAATGAACACCAGCCTGATAGAGAAATGGTAATAATGGGCCTTATTGGGACAATATGGATGAATTAGTAGAGGTACACAGTCTCACCGAAGATGATGTACGGACCCTCCCTCGGCCCAAGATGCCCTGACGTGTACAGCAGAATCTGTCCCTGCAATGAGAGGGTGAGGGTGAGAGTCGGTTCCCCCAATGCACAGCCGATCAGTGGCTCCAGGCATTTACAGATATTACAGGGACACACTGGGGAGGGGACAGGCTGAATGGGCTAAAATAACTTTGGTGACTCAGAGACAAAAGGGTGATATCGAGGATCATACAGAAAGGAAGCCTGAGGTGTGTAAGGGCCACGGGGGATAACCAAACCCCAACCTGTGATGATGAAATAGGCTTGATGTATTTAAAAGATGACATGGGACCCTATTTAACTGTAATTATAAACATGGGACTCTCAGTGGGAGATAATTCTAACCACATTCTGAATTGGGCCATGAGAGCTGAGGCAAACGGAGAAACACAGGGGAATAGCTGCAGTACAGGGAGGGTAATCAGACCCACAATGTTACAAGGGAAGCAGAAAAGGGCACATAGACAAGGAACGTAGGCACAGAGAGGGAGATAGGTGTTCATATTGTGAGTGGCCTGTGTTCATGTAGATATATGCATAGCCATGAATATTCATTGATGCGCTGTTAAGGGGCCAACACTTTCATGATTCTAACACCGGAGCATCTTTGCCTTTTATGCCTCACCCTACAACTCAAATCCTCCAACCCTAACAACATCCTTGTAAGTCTTTTTTGAAACCTTTCAAATTTCACAGCACCCTTCTGATAGGAGGCAGGCCGGAATTGCACACAATATTCCAAAAGTGGCCTAACGAATGTCCTGTACAGCAACATGACCTCCCACATCCGATACTCAATGCTCAAACCAATAAAGGAAAACATACTGAACACCTTCATCATCCTATCTACCTGCAACTTGACTTGCAAGGACTATGAACCTGCAGTCCAAGGTCTCTTTGTTGCACAAACGTCTTCAGGGCCTTGCCATTCAGTGTACAAGTCCTGCCCTGATTTGCTTTTCCAAAATGCAGCACATCACATTTATCTAAATTAAACCCCATCTGATCAATATCTTATTGTAATCTGAGGTAACTTTCTTCATTATCCAAACCCCTCCAATTTTGTATGACCTGCAAACTCATTTACGATACCAAATTATTTATATGAATGATGAAACAAATCCAGAAATGAACATCCATTTCTCTGAGTTTGAATGTGCTCTGTGTAAATCCTGCCCAATGACTCTGTACCAGAGAAAGGCTGCACATGCGCCTGGCTGCACCTTGCCCCCTACAAAGCTGGTGGCTCCACAAGTGAACAGAGAATTCTTGCCCCGAATAAAGATGGCGGCGCACACTCATACCTGCAGCCACATTGAGGCAATTCCCCGTTTACTGTAAACACGAGACTGGGACGTTCAAATTTGTGTTTTCCGACGTGCACATTTTGTTTGTAAAACCTCTCCGCTCAAACAGAATTGCTCTCACCCTCTGCGGTTCCACAGACAGCCTTGATGATTTTTGTGGGTACCTATTCTCTGCCTGGTTATTCGTTTGTCCTTAGTGTATTTGTACAATCACTCTGGATTCTCCTTAAGCCTATTTCCTAAAGCTATCTCATGTCCCCTTTTTGCCCTCCTGGTTTACCTCGAGTATACTCCTACTGCCCCTATTCTCCTCTAGGGATTCACACAAACACAGCTCTCTGTACCTGCCATATGCCTCCTTCATTTTCTTGACCAGGCCCACAGTATCTTTCGTCAGGCAGCATTCTTTACACCTACCAGCCTTGGCCTTAACAGGAACATACTGTCTGTGTACTCTCATTGTCGCAGGCCTATGGAGGCAATGGCAGATGAGGACAGAGAAGCAATCATTCTCAGTAAAGAGGAAATGTTGGGAAAGATAACAGCCTAAAGGTAGATGGGTTTCCAGGCTCTGATGGAATGCATCCCAGGGACTAAAGGAGATGGTGGGGGAGGGGGGGGGAGTAACAAATAGACCTCGTGATAATTTACTACCATTTGTTGGATTCTGGGATGGTTTTGACAGACTGGAAGCTGCAAATGTGGTGCCACTATTTTTCAAAAAGGACCCGTTAGCTTAACTTCTGTAGTGGGGAAAATGCTTGAATCTCTCAAGGAAGTAGTGGTGAGATATCTGGGTCAGAATTGTCTCATTGAGCAGACACAACATGGATTCATGAAAGGCAAGTCACGTTTAACGCATTTACTGGAAGTATTGGAGGATACGACGAGTGCGTTGGACAAGGCGGACTCGGGGGATGTGGTGTACATGGATTTCCAGAAGGTATTCGATACGTTGCCACACAAAAGGCTGCTGAATAATGTAAAGATGCATGGCATTATGGGTAATGTATTATCATTGATACTGGATCGGTTAACCAACAAAAAATAAAGAATGGGAATAAACGGGTGTTTGGATTAATGTTGGCACTACGACTGTTTGCAACTTACACAAATGTTTTGGAGTTGAGGACCAAGTGTACGGTGTCAGAGTTCATATTTGATACAAAGATGAGGTAGAGCAATGTCTGCAGAGGCCACTGTCAGTCTGCACAGGGATACAGATCAGTTAAGTGAGTGGGTAAGGGTCTGGCAGATGGAGTTCAATGTTGGGATATGTGAGGTCATCCATTTTGGTCGGACTAACAGCAAACTGGATGATGAAATGGTGAAAACGTGCATCATGCTGCTGTACAGAGGGAGCTGGGTGTCCTTGTGCATGAATCACAGGAAGTTGGTTTGCAGGTGCAGCAGGTAATTAAGGCAGTGAAGGGAATATTGTCCTTCATTGCTAGAGGGATGGTTATGCTGCAGCTCTACAGGGTGCTGGTGAGGCCACACCTGGAGTACTGTGTACAGGTTTGGTCTCCTTACTTCAGGAAGGATGTACTGACACTGGAGGGAGTACAGAGGAGGTTCACTAGTTTGAGTTCGGAGTTGAGGGTTGGTGTATGTGGAGAGATTGAGAAAACTGGTTCTATAATCATTGTAATTTAGAAGAATGGGAGGTTGGAGAGGAAACAATAAAATTATGAAGGGAGTAGATAAGACAGAATCAGGGAGGCTATTTCCACTGGGGGCGGGTCAAACTACAGAGCATTAACTCAAAATAAGGGAGAACAGATTTAGGACTGAGTTCAGGAGGAGCTTCTTCAGCTAAAAGGTTGTGCATCTGTGGAATTCCCTGCCGAGTGCAGCATTTGACGTTATCAACTTGAATGCCTTTAAGGCAAAATGTAGATTTGTGAACAGGAAAAGAATTAAGGGTTATGGTGAGAGAACAGGAATGTGGAGCTGAGGCCATGAAAAGCTCAGACCTGATCTTATTGAATGGCAGAGCAGGCTTGAGGGGCTAGATGAAAGTTCTTGCCTTGTGCCATCAAAATTGGCCTTTGTCCAATTCAGAACCTTAACTTTTAGATCTGGTATATTATTTTCTGTAACTATTTTAAAACTAGTAGAATTATCAGAGACTCCCAACAGTGTGGAAGCAGGTCATTCAGCCAATCACATTGATACTGACCTAGAGAGCCTCCTAACCTCCCCCTATAACATTGCATTTCCCAGGGCCAGCCAACCTACACATCCCTGAACACTGTGGGGCAATTCAACCTGGACAATCCACCCAACCTGTACATCCCTGAACACTGTGGGCAATTCAGCCTGGATAATCAACCCAACCTGCACATCTTTGGACCGTGGGAGAAAACCAGAGCACCCGGACGAAATCCTTGCAGGAAATCCCAATAAGGTGATTATCCCTTTCTTATTTCCCAGTTCCACCTAAATAACTTCACTGGGCGTACTCCCAGGAATATCTTCCCTAAGCAAAAACATAATGCTATCCCGAATCAAAAATGCCACTCCCCCTCCTTCCTTCTCCCCCTTTCTATTTTTCCGATAGTATCTATACCCTGGAACATTAAGCTGCCAGTCCTATCCATCCCTGAGTGATGCCTCTGTAATTGCTAAAGTATCCCAGTGCCATGTTCAAAACCATACACTGAGCTCATCTGCCTTCCCTGTCAGGCCTCTTCTATTGAAGTAAATGCAGTGCAACTGCTCAGTCCGACTTCATTCTGTGCCTTGCCCTTGCCAGCCTTGACTATTTGACTTCTGAACTGTACCAGCCTCAGACATATCTCTTTCCTCACTATCTTCTTGGGTTTACACCCACTCCCTCTCTGGTTTAATGCCTCCCGAGTATCACCAGCAAGTCTCCCTGCCTAGATATTAGACACCTTCCAATTCAGGTACAATCCATCCTTCTTATGTAGGTCAACTCTACTCCGGAGGAGATCACAATGATCCAAAAAACGTGAACCCTTTTCCCCTGCACCAGCTCCTTAGCCACGCATTGAGCACCTCCTCCTCCTCTGTAATAAGGACATTTTTCAAGATGTCACCATTTATTTCCCCACATTCTATATCTCCCATGTACTTCTTCACAGTAAACACTCATGCAAAATACTTGTCTCCGTATCTCGCCCATCGCCTGCAGCTCCACACAATGGCTGCCTTGCTGATCTTTGAGGGTCTGTATTTTCTCCCTAGTTCGCCTTTTGTTCCTCATGTATTTACAAAAGCCCTTTGGATTATCCTTAACCTTATTTGCCAAAGCTATCTCACGCCCCCTTTTTGCCTCCTGACTCCCCTCTTAATGTTACTCCTACTGCCTTTATACTCAAATTTTTTTGGATTGGAATAAATGCAAAATATTACATCCTGACAAAACAAACGAGGGTAGGACTTACACTCAATAAAAGTAGGGCCTTGAGTAGTGATATGGGAACAAAGAGACCGAGGGCTTCAGATCTTTGAAGTGTGTGTTACATGTAGACAGGGTGGTTAAGAAGGTGCTTTGCACACTTACCTTCATTGCTCAGACCTTTGAGTCCAGGAGTTGGGACGTTATTTTGAGGATGTACAGGACGTTGGGGAGGCCTCTCCTGGAATACTCTGTCCAGTTCTGGTTGTGCTGTTATAGGAAGGATATTATTAAATTGGAGCAGGTTCAGAAGAGATTTACCAGCAGGTTGCCATGAATGGAGGGATTGTGTTCGAAGGAGAGGCTGGATATGCTGGGAATTTTTTTCACTGGCATGCACAAGGTTGAGGGGTGACCTTATTAGAGGTTTACAAAATCAGAAAGAGTGTAGATAAGGTGAATAGCTGGGGGAGAGGGAGATTCAAAACTCGGGTGCATTCATTTTGAGAAGAAATTAAAAAGATTTGAGAAAAGACATTAGGGTTTTTAAAAAAAATTATATGTGTGAAATGAACTTCCAGAGGAAGTGGTAGCTGTGAATACAATTACAATATTTAAAAGACATTCAGATAAGTACATAACTAGGAAATATTGGGATGGATGTGGACCAATCAGAGGCAGGTACAATTAGTTCAGTTTGGAATTATGGTCGGCATGGACTGGTTGGACCACAGGGCCTGTTTCCTTGCTGTATAACATTAGGACTCTAATCCTCACTAACTCTAAATTCCTCCATCCTCAACTCTCCCGATCACTGTCACCTCATCCAGCCTCACAACTCTTCCTTATTTATATAATTCCTCACCAGCCACAGAACGCTCCCTATCTCATGTCCTCCAGTTTCTCAGATCTCTGCGGTATGTGCCTTTCTTTAGTTCCAGCCTTGAGGATGCCCTCATTCACTCCGATTGGTTGGAGGACAAACTGGTACGACCGGGTCCTCCAGTACTGCCCTCTGCCCCATATTGGCCTGCGCTGACATCAATCATCGGGGCCCATTGTGAGGTGAGTGGTGGGATCCTCCCCCTCTCTGCCCTGGGATGAGCTTCTACATTCACAGTCAATGGGGCAGTATCACAGAGCACAGGGGCTGGGGCTATTCAGCCAATTTGGGATGTACCCTCTCCCTCTGAAGATGCTGCAAATCTGTCCCAATTCCCTTCCCATTTGCCCATAGCCCCCCACATCTTCCCTTAAACAGATTTAGAATTTTACTTTTTATGAATAACTGCTGAGTCTGTGTCAAGCTGCCATTCAGACTGTTCCAGATACTCAGAACTTACTGAATAAAATAATGTTCACATATTCACATTATTTGCCAATTACCTGAAAATAGTTACTAACATTGTGACATTGTTAACAATTCCCCTCTCACTGCAGATTAGATATCCTAGAAACAAATTTGCACCTGGTAAAAATCACTGCTTAACCTTCTCAGCTCCAAGGACAATTGTCTGTGCTTCTGCGAGCTCTCCACAAAAGAGGAACACATCGTATTTTCATTTATTAGTGTCATAGAGATGTACAGCACAGAAACAGACCTTTGGTCCAATTTGTCCATGACAACTAGGAATCTTCAACAAATGGAGCCCCAATTGCCAGCTATTGGTCCGTATCATTGGAAACTCTTCCTATTCATGCACCCAATCGGATGCCTTTCAAATGTTGTAATTGTATCAGCCTCCACTCCTTCATCTGGCAGCTCATTCCACACATACACCACACACAGCTTGAAAACTTTGCCCCTTAGATCCGTTTTTAATCTTTGCCCTCTCAACTTAAGCCCATGTGATCATGTTTTGAACCCAACTAACTGGGGGGAAAAGACCCTGGCTGCTCACCTTATCCTTGCCCCTTATGATTTTATAAATCTCCATGAAGTCACCTCTCAGTCTTTGACTCTCCAGGGAAATTAACCCTGGCCTATTCAGCCTCTCCCTGTAGCCCAAATCCGCCAACCCTAGCAAAGTCTTTGAAAATCTTGTCTGAACTCTTTCAAGATTCACAACTTCCTTTCCAGAACAGGGAATTTCGAACTCAAAACTTAATTCCTGAAATGGTTTAATCAATGTCCTGTCCAGCCACAATTTGATGTCCCAGCTTCTGTACTCAATGTATTGACCAATAAATATAAGCATACCAAACACCACCTTCACTAGTCTGCCTACCTTCGACTCTATTTTCAAGGAACAATGAACCTGCACTCCATGGTCTCTATGTTCAGCAACATACCCAAGGACTTTACCATTAAGTGTATAAGTCCTGCTCTGATTTGCCTTTCCAAAATCCAACAGCTTACATTTGTCTAAATTGAAGCCAGTCTGCCATTCCTCACTCCAGTGACTCATCTGGCATTCTGAACTAACCTTCTTCATTGTCCACTACACCTCCAATTTTGGTGTCTTCTGTAAACCCACTGACCATATCTCATATATTCACATCCAAGTCATTTATTTAAGGACCCAATATCCATTCCAGCAGGACAATGCTGCTCACAGGCCTCCAGTCCAAAAAGCAACCCTCCATCACCACCCTCTGCCTCCTACCTTCAAGCCAGTTTTGCATCCAAATGGCTAGTTCTCCCAACATTTCATGTTATCTAACTTTGCTAACCAGTCTGCTTTGTGGAACATCATTCAGTGTCCATATAGACAACGTCCACAATCTGCGTTATCAATCATCTTTGTCACATCTTCAAAAAAAAACTCAATCAAGTTAGAGAGAGAGAATTTCCCACACACAAAGCCATGTTAACTAGCCCTAATCAATCCTCGTCTTTCCAAATGCCTGTAAATCCTGTCCCTCAGAATCCCTTCCAACAACTTACCTACCACTGACATTAGGTTGACTGTTCTCTTGTTCCCTGGCCTTTCCTTACCACCTTTTTTAAATAATGGCACCCATCTTCCAGCACCTCACCTGTCACAAACAATAATATAAATACCTCAGGGAGGGGCACTGCCATCACCTTCCTAGCTTTCCTCAAATTTCTGGGATACACCTGATCAGGTCCCAGGGATTTATCCACCTTGCTACTGTTTAAGACATCCAGTAGTTCCTCCTCTGTAATATAGACACTTTTCAAGTTATCACTGTTTATTTCTCCAAACTCTCTAGAATAGAATAGCAGAGTATTTCTCCCACCTCCTGTTGTTCCATAGATGGCCTTGTTGATCTTTAAGGGGTCCTATTCTCTGTCTGGTTATTATTTTATCCTTAATGTATTTGTAGAATCTCTTTGGATTCTCCTCAAAATATTTCCTAGAGACATTTCAAGTCCCCTTTTTGCTCTCCTGATTACCCTCAAGTATATTCCTGTCAAAACGTGAACCTGTACTCCCAATTCCTCCGCCTCTGCCATATGTGCTCAACAATGCACTTCAACGCATATCCTCCACTTCCTATACCTTCACCTTCCCCCCCACCCCTCCAACCACAATAAGAATATAATCTCCCGGTCCACACCTGCCACCCACTAATCTCCATTAACCTCTGCTATGTCTGCTACCTACAGACAGACCACACCACTAGGGATATATCTTCCTCTCCAGCCCTTTCTATCTTCTGCAGAGACCATGGGATCTTTGGTGCTGATGTGCTGCCCCACGGATACCTCAGTCACTCACCCTGCCAAATGGCCTAGTGAGATTATCACTAGATGGATAATCCAGACACCCAGATAACGTTCTGGGGCCCAGGGTTTGGATCCCATTACGGCAGACAGTGGAATGTAAATTCAATAAAAATGTGGAATTAAGAATCTATTGAAGACCATGAATCCATTGTTGATTATTGCGAAAATAATCCTCATCAGATTCGCGAATATCCTTCAGGGAGGAAATCTGCCATCCTTACCTGGTCTGGCCTACATGTGACTCCAGCCCCACAGCAATGTAGTTGACTCTTTACTGCCCTTTGGGCCCAGCCAGTGACACCCTCATCCTGTGAATGAATAACAAAGAAGGTCAAGTCTTGTACATAACCATACTGTTCTTACAGATAAGTGATCTCTTAGTAAATTTGCTTTTCAACTCCCTGCTGACTATTGGAGAAGGGGGTCAACATTACAATCCCAATAAGGAGATCATCCCTTTCTTATTTCTCAGTTCCACCTATATAACCTGCCTGGATGTACTCCCAGGAATACCCTCTTGAAGCCCAGCTGTAATGTTAGCCCTAATCAAAAATACCTCCCCCCCTGCTCTGTTGCCCCCTTTCTATCTTTGCTATAGCATCTATACACTGGAAAATTAAGCTGCTGCTCCTATCCATCATTAAGTCATGCCTCTATAATTGCTATAATATCCAAGTGCGATGTTCAAAACCATACCCTGAGCTCCTCTGCCCGACCTATCGGGCCTCCTGCATTGAAATAAATGCAGTGTAACTGCTCATTCTGTGCCTTGCCCTTGTCTGCCTTGACTGTTTGACATCTGAACTGTACCAGCGTCAGACTGAGCTTTTGCCTCACTCTCTCTCTGGGTTTACCCACATTCCTTCACTGGTTTAATGCCTCCTGAATAGCACTAGCAACTGTTCCCTTCCAGTGCCAGTAAAATTCATCCTTCTGATGGAGGTCAATTCTACCCCACAAGAGATTCCAATAATGTGAACTCTTCTATTCCTATGTCATTGATACCAATAAACAACAGCCTCCCCTCAAAATGGCTATTCTCCCCTTTAAGAATATTCTGCTCCCTCTCTGAGAAATCCTTATACAAAAATTACACATTCGAATAATAAACCTTTCACTCACCAGGTCATCATAAAAGGATTACATGACACATTGAAGGTTTGGGGAGACCTTTTGAGAGAATGCGATGATTCAAAGGAGAATTTTTAGGCAGCAAATGGGATTGGTCTGGAACACAATACTCACACACACAATGCGAATATCCAGATCCTGATATACTGAGTAATTCAATTAGAGTTTAGCAGAATATTTACTGAGATTACCATCTGAATGTCCACCTGTAATATCCTGTAATACAAGTTTATAAAATCTATCACTGTCAGTTCAAGTTAGAAACTCACACCATCCCCTCCTTGTGGCCCAGAATTACTGTACATATTACCCTTGACGACATCAGCAGTCAACTCAGAGGGAAATCTGTGGGTTTCTAGGAGATTCCAACTTGAGATCTCATGTGACTGAACACAGCAGTTCTTTGACACATTGGAGAAAATGATCCAAGCGTCAGAGAGATATGGGGAACAAGAATTCCTTTCTTTTCTTTCATTCCGTGCTGCCGCTCTGCCTCATCAATAAGACATGGGTGTGAAAGGCTAATGCCTAACGATGGGCAAGTTGTCTCCATCCTGACCAATGGGTAGGAAGATCCTCTCAATCACTCCAAAGTGCATCCCGAAAAAGATAGCAACTCTGCCTGCTTCCCACTGCCCAGTGCTCCCAGTAAATGCTTGGAAGAATGGGAAGGGGGGGGGGGTGATATCTCCTAGAAAAGGCATAACTGTAAAGGTCTAAGAGGATTATGAAAAGAGAGAGATGCACAGGAGAAGGGGGCAACAAGTTGCCAGATGGGGTGTAACTTGGGAAAAATGGGAAATTGCTCATTTTGGAGGAGAAAATAAAAGAACAAAGTACTATTTAAATGGTGGAAACTGTAGAAAGCTGCATCACAAAGGGACCAGGGGTAATTGTTCAGGAAACACAGAAAGCTACCACACAGTTACAACAGGGAATCAGGAAGGGGAATCGAATGTTTTGTTTCAAAAGTTTTCAGTATTAGAGTTTGGAGTATATACCTGAGACTAACGTGTGGAAGTGCTGGTCAGACCACCATATCTGCAGTAATGAGAGCAGTTTTGGTCCCTTTAGAGAAGGAAATGTGTCACTTTATTGGAGGCATTTCAGGGAAGATTCAATGAGATGATCCCTGGTTTGGAGGGATTACCTTTTAGATAAAGGCTGAAAAGTTTGGAACTCTACTCACTGGATTTTGGAGAAAGAGAGGTGATCTCATTGAGACAGATGGGATTCTTAAGGGGTTTGACAGGATAAATACTGAGAGGATGTGTCTGAGGGTAAATACTGAGAAGGGAGTCTGAAACCAGATTCTGAGTCACGGAATCAAGGGTTCTGTTTTGGATTCAAGTATAAGGGAACACAGACGCGGGTAAGGGATTTCAGTAGCAATGGAGCTGGGGTGAGGTGGAGAAAAGCAACGTTTAAGAGATTGGATTTCCTGGTGTTGTGATTGTGTGGATGTCTGATCAGAAGGTCACCTTGGGGTCAGATATAACAGCAATATGGTGAAGAGTGTCGTTCTTCTTCAGAGAGTTCCCAGTGGGAGGGAGGGGCTCAGCAGAAAGGTAAAGATAAGGCAATGGGTTTAACCGTGACAATGTTTCATTGGCTGAAATTGCAGCTAATCGAGTAGTGCGAATGTGCTAAGCAGTTTGAATACTGAGTAACAGTGGAGTAATGGAGAGGGATGATGGGGAGGGAGAGCTGGGCATCGTCAGTGTACATGTCAAACCTAACACAGTGTGTTTGGATGATATCACCTCCTGGCACTATGTACGTGAGATACAGGAGAGACCAAGGATAGATCGTTGAGGGACACCAAATGCAAGGAATTCAGAAAGGAAAAGGAGAGTGGAGATGGAGCAAGATTTTCCAACAACCGTGAGGTCAAATAGTAGTTTTTCACAGAATGGGAGAGAAGGACATAAACAAAAAAGACCAACTGACAGAACAAGGAACAATGTCCATGAATTGGCGAGGGGGAGTGATGAGGCGGCAGTGGAGGAAAGAGAGTTGGAAAGTGAGTTTCGCGAGATTAGAGTAAAGGGTCAAGGTGAGCTCTGATAAGGCTTGATAAGACACTGGAGAAAGATGTAGGTTTAGGACAAAAACACCACGTGAGGCAGTTTGGCTCAGTTGGCTAGTGGGAGGGAGAGAAACAGCAGATCGGATCATCTCAGTCTTCGTGACAGAGAAACTCCATGTGCTCCTCACTCGTTGTTGGAGGGGAGGATGGAGGAGACAGGATGATGGACAGTGTTTTATAAAGAAACAAAACCAGGGTTAGTGATATTTAAAATGAATGAACAAACCTGATGTATTTAGCTTTTACCCAGAATCTGAATTCAAGAAAAAAAAAACGTATTAGGAATCTGCTGATCTCCATGAAACCACTGTCAATGGCAAAAAAAATCCTGCCAACCTGACAGCGGCCCAGCCAGCTACTCACTGTACTGATCACTGCAAAGTCTCAACACAGGAATGAAACTGGATGGACCAGTTGGCAATGAACAAGGCACCAGAAATTACAACCACAGAATCAGCCCTCTCGATGGTGCAACGTCCTCCTCACTAACATATGGTTTTTGGTGCCAAAATGTGCAGAGCTGTCTCACAGACTAGTGAAGGAACAGCCTGACATAGTCATACCCACGGAATCATCCCTTACAAACAATGACCAGACACCACCATCACCATCCCTAGATATCGAGAGTGTGGTGCTGGAAAAGCACAACAGTCAGGGAGCATCCGAGGAGAAGGAGAATCGATGTTTCGAGACTAAGCCCTTCATCAGCCTGACCTGCTGTGTTTTTCCAGTCCCAGACTCTTGACTCTGATCTCCAGCATCTGCAGTCTTCACCTTCTCCTGAAATCTCTGGATATGTCCTGTCCCACCAGCAGGACAGACCAGACAGACAGAGGTGGTGGTACAGTGGTGTACAGACAGGGAGGATTTGCCCTGGGAGTACACAGCATTGGCTCCGGAGACCAGGAAGTCTTATGGCTACTGCTGATTACCACGTCCCGTCCTCCCTTGGCTGATGAATCACTTCTCCTTCATGTTGAATAACATTTGGAGGAAGCACCGAGGCAATAAAATGGTGTCAAATGTACTCTGGGTACAGGATTTCAATGTCCACAATCGAGACTAGCTCTACAATAGAGTTACTGACTGAGCTGGCCAGGTCCTAAAGGGTATAGCTGCTCAAATGAGTCTGCAGCGGGTGGTGAGGGAACCAACAAGAGGGAAAAACATACTTGATCTCATTGTTATGAATTGACCAGCTGCAGATACATCTGGCCATGACAGTATCAGTGAGAGCGACCATCAAACATTCCTTTTGGAGACAAAGTCTTGTCTTAAAGTTGAGAAAAACCTCCATCGTGTTGAGTGACACTATCACCGTTCTAAATGGGACAGACTTTGAAGAGATGTAGGATCTCAAACTGGGTATCTCTGAGGCACTGTGGGACATCAACAGCAGCAGAACTGTTCTCCAGCACAATCTGTAATCTCATGGGTTTGTACATCCCGCACTCACCCATCACAATGGACAGTAAAGGAGGGCATGCCATGAGCAGCACCAGGCAGACGTAAAAATGAAGTGCCAACTGGGTGAAACGACCAAAGAGGACTATCTGCATATCAAACAACATCAGCAGCAAGCAACAGAGCTCAGTGATCCTAAATCCAATGGAGCAGATCGGAGCTCTGCAGTTCTGCCACACCCAGTTGTGAATGGTGATGGACAATTAAACAACTCACTGCAGGAAGCATCACAGATATCCCCACCCTTACTGATGGAGGGGCCTCACACACCCATGCACCAGAAAAGATAACAGCATTTGCAGCAATCTGCAGCCAGAAGTGCAAAGTGGGATGATCCATCTCAGCCTTCTCCAGTGGTTTCCAACATCACAGATGTGAGTTTTAAAGCAGTTCAGTTGAGTTTGAATAACATCAAGAAATGGTTAAGTCGTGCAAAGGCTACGGGCCCTGCCAATATTCTGGCAATAATACTGATGGTTTGAGCTCCAGAACTTACCACCCACCAAACCACGTACCGCTCCAGCACTGGCATCTACCGACAATGTGGAACATTGCCCAGGGATGTTCAACACAAAAATACAACGCAATCTAACCCAGCCAATTTCCATCGATCAGTCTACACTCGATCAGCAGTAAAGTGATGGAAGTAGTCATCGACAGGGCTACCAAGCAGCAGCTGCTCAGCAACAGTCAGATCAGCGACCCTCATTTTAGGCTCCACCAGAGCCACTCAGCTCCCGATTGTGTTACCGCCCTGATTCACAATCTGGCAACTAACTGAATCCCAGAGGCGAGGTGAGGTGAGTGTGATAACTCAGTCCCACTCCAAGACCACTATTTCTAGCTGATTCCACCCTTGTCTCAGCTCATACACTTTCATCCACCTTGTGTTATCTCCAGCCTTCATTTTCCAAACACACTCAGGGCCAGCTTGCCACATTCATCCTCCCTGTAATCTCAAGAAAGTCTAAATCTCTGCTTGTTGTTTCATCAAAAGGCTCCTAATTATAATCAACATACAGCCATAGAGATGTACAGCAAGGAAACAGATCCTTCGGTCCAAACCGTCCATGCTGACCAGATAACCCAACCCAATCTAGTCTCACCTGCCAGTACCTGGCCAATATCCCTCAATTTAAAATTCTCACACTTGATTTAATTCCTGGCTGTGATAATCCCTGGCTCCCTGCACCACACACACTGAGACCTCGACAACCCATTTTCTTCGAGACTCCCAACCATTTGTTAATTCATTACTTCACCTGTGTGGCTGTTTCGACAGTTGCTGCAGCAGCTTGGTCTGAAATTCGCAGCCGAAACCTCACAGGTCTGCTTTCCACCTTTAAGACATCCCTCAAAACCTGCTTTTTGGCAATGCTTTTGGTCACCTGACCTAATATCTCCATCTCTGGCCTTATGTCTAAAACTCTCAATAGTATTTTTGAGAAATTATAAGCATGATAATAAAAATACAAACTGTTGTTGATTTGGACATTATTTTCAAATTATCACTGTTGCTGAATGAATAATCTATAATGCCACATACCCAACCACATTGTAGGAGCACCTTCACCACACAAACTGCAGCTGTACAAGAAAGTCAAACATCACCCTCTCCACAGTCAACAGGGCTTTGGCATTAATCACTGGGATCTGTGGAAGGAGGAACACAGTTGATGTTTCAGGGAGTGCAAAATGGATTACAGGGAATGAAAATGGTACAGAATTTGATCGTCAGAAATGGAAGGAAAATACACTTGCTTGTTGGAAAAAAGAATTCTTGACTGTCATAAATATTCATGAGAAAAGTAATCTGATAATAGAGCAATACATGGTCAGGGGCTGGGCCGCAGTGAAAAACTCATTTAAAAAGGGTCTATAAAAGTAATAATACAGTAGTAAACAGACCAAAAATACACCCATAGTTCGAGACTGAGGAAGCTAGATATTGACAAAGTGGTTATGAGGGAGCCCAGAGGTGAATCAGAGCAGTATTGGCTGTTATGATCCCAGTGACTCTATACTAGAGAAAGGCTGCACATGCGCCTGGCTGCACCTTGCCCCCTACAAAGATGGCGGCTCCACACGTGTCCAGTGAATCTTTGTCCCGTATAAAGATGGCGGCGCTCACTCAGGTCTGCAGCCGCGCTGAGGCCATTCCTAATTTACTGCAAACACGGGACTGGGACGTTCAAATTTATGTTTTCCGACATGCACAATTTGTTTGTATAACCTCTCCGCTCATAGCAACACAGGTTTTCTCCCGTTTCCCTGTTTATTTCTTTCCTTTCCGTATCCTTTCTCTCCATAAGTTCCCGAGCATTCATTCCAGCGACTCTAGGCCGCGCGCGAGGGTGATCACATGGTTTAGTTTAGCTCCGCCCTTCATTTACTTTGATTGGTTGGAGGATCAACATTCCGCTGTGTCATCCAGTTCCGCCCACCGTCCTTTCATTGGTCCGGTGCTGACATCAGTCATCCGCGGGTCACTTTGTTGGCTAGAGCATGCGCAGTGCGGCCTGCCTTTGCTGATATGTTGGATAATGGGATGGGAGAGTTTACTGAGGGTAGGAATTCCCTTTGTGTGAGCTCTGCAGTAGATTTCCTGTATTCATGGAGGGAATTGCCTTCCCACTCATGACTGGATAGCTGTGATTGATGAATCAATCTAAATCAGTACATAAACACCCCATTTTGAGATCTTTAGCACATTGTATCACGCTCTTCTTTGGAAACAAAAACAAACATGAAACGGAGCCTCAAGGAATCGGAGCAGGAGTAGGGCATTCATCGCCTTCAGCTTGTTCCCCCATTCTATCAGATCATGGCTTGGCCAATCCAGACGTCAACACCTCTTTTATGCTTGATCCGCATAGCCCTCAACTGCTCAATATTTCAAAAATCTATCTGCCCTCTTTTAAAATAATTTGAGACAGAATCACAGATTCCCTACTATGTGGAAACAGGCCCTTCAACCCAACAAGCCAGAACAACCCTCCAAAGAGTAACCCAACTATTCCCCTCCCACATTTAACTTTGACAAATGTTTGTGCGAGAAAATTCTAGCCATTCACTGAGAGAAAATAATTCTTTCCTTTTTCTAAAATGAATGTTCCCTTATGTAATGTCCCCTGGTTTGAGACTTCACTGGTGCGAGAAGATCTAGTCAACATCTACCCTGTCAAGCTCCTCAGAATCTTGTTTCCATTAGATCACCCCTGCTTATCTATTCTTGACAGGTCAACCCTTTTGCCCTCAAAGCAACTACGTGAATCTTTTTTGAATGGTCTCCGATGTTAGTTTATCCTTTATTAAATTGATTGGTTGTTGGTCCTCCAACCAATCACTGTATACAGTACTCCAAGTGAGGACTCAGCAACAGCCAGTGTGGTTAACCAATCCTCAGTCCATGCTAATACATTTCGCCGATCCCATGAGCTCCTAAATTGTGCAATTAACTTTTATGTAGCACCTTATCATTTGCATTTTTAAAATCCAAATACAGAACATCATTGGATTGCCCTTTATCAGCCCTGCTTGTTATCTCCTCAATGAACTGTCACAAATTTGTCAAATATAGTTTCTCTTTCACAAAACCCAGTCTACCATGTTTAATGATAAGCTTTTCTAAATATCCTGTAATTTCTTACTTTAATATTCGACTCTGTAGATTCTTTCAGTAGATTTGCTAAGTATGATTCCCCTCTTAAATCCATGTGGACTCTGTCCAATCCTGTCACTGTTCAGTAAGAAACTTGACTGTGCTCCAATATACTTAGTAAATGTATCTGTATTTATTTTTAAAAATTGATTACTTCTAAATGCTGGACCCATGCAATATCAATGAATTAGTGACTCTGAATTTGGGTTATAATGTTTTTTCTATTAATTCCTTTTCGTACTGTGTTATGCAGACAGCACCAAGTGATCACTCTTAATTGTGAGTAACTTTGATAATAATATATTTTAAAAATGACATCCCAAAATGCTGCCTCATTATTGTGCAAGGAGGATTTTGCATTCAATAGTTTGCAGATAAAATTGAACAGATTTTTGCTGCATTTTGGCCAGACTGCAGGTTACACCAAAGTGGCAACTCTGCTATCAAATTCTTACGTGACACTGCCCAAGGCGATACTGATGGGACTTCACTTGGCCATTCTGGGTCACCAGCTTTATTTCCAGGTTTAATCCTATAATCATCCTAGAGCTTGTAATTTTAGACAACTTCTCTTTTAGGTACATATGTAAATATCATACTGAAATGTTGCACTGAATGGTACCAAATCTGAAATTAGTCTCTAATCTGACCCTTCTACAAATGTATTGGCATAATTCTATGCCAGTTATTTTTCTGAAGCCTGTGATTCCTGATGAAGGGCTTATGCCTGAAACATCAACCCTCCTGCTTCTTGGATGCTGCCTGACTTGTTGTGCTTTTCCAGCATGACACTTTTCGACTCTGATATCCAGCTTCTTTGGTCGTCACTTTCTCTTTTGAGAAGTTTAAACCAAGAATAATTTTTATTGATCAAAGTGCAATAGGAACCAATTCATGAAATTCAGATATCTCACATTTACCTTAAGTATGGGAAGGCTAAGTCATGACTAAATTATTGTCAGTAATTGAAACCATGCTGACAAACTTGTGCAGTATCAGTGCCTCACCTTTACAGTGTTCCCAGATATCGCACAGCTGCAGTATTTTTTTTTGCACTGAGCGATATGTTGTTCTCACTTTTTTCTTTGTGAAAGATTACAAAATTAACTTGGATGAATGAACTTATAACTTCTTTAATCAATGTCGGGAGAAAGAAAATGTCAGTATTTCAAGTGCTGATAAAGTAAAATAAACTGAATCAGTAGAAAGGGTTTAAGATGGATATGGAACAAATGCTGGCAAATGGGACTAGATCAATTTTGGATATCTGGTCAGCATGGGCAAGTTGGACTGAAGGGTCTGATTTTGTGTTGTACAACTGTGACTTCATTCTCTCAATTATTCAAGAAGTTGAATACTTCGAGGAGGAAAAGGAGAATTTATTCAGAGAATGCACTTGAAATGATGATTGAGGTATGTGAGATGCAATTTCGGTTCAAACAATTGAGATGTGCCTGACCCAACAGGCTGCTATATAATAAAAGACAAGACTTTTGCTTCTTTTCTAAAACATTTTGTATACTCAAAAGTAGGATAATTTAAATTGTGCAAATGCTGACATTTTGTGAGCAGAGTAAAAACAAGTCCTTGATTGATGAAACCATTAACACAGACAGGGAAGAATGAGTCCTTGACTGATAAGACTGCAGGATAGAAAAACAACTCGAGAGACATCTGCTACAGATTGATACAGAGACATCTGCTACAGATTGATAAGACCGCTAGCACAGACAGAGAAGAATAAGTCTTTGATTGATAAGACTACAGGGTCAAAAAAACAACAACTCTGGAGACATTTGTTGCAGACTTTGTGGTAAGGGTGCAAAATGGAGAACAATGACGGTTTAAGAATGTGAAACTCGTGGCTCGTTAGAGCCAAGGAGGGGAGGGACTTGTGCTGTATATAATAAGAAACTTTGTAAGCCTCGGCGCGCCTTTTTCTCAGAAGGGTGCCCAACTCTGCAGACTTGTAAATAAACCTTTGTTTTCCTGAATTTGTCTAGAGCGATTATTAAGAAGCGATTTTCGTTTCTAACAAACGTGGGGGCTCGTCCGATCAACACTCCGGCCGCGAGGGGAGCTGAGGAAGGATATCGGAGAAGGTGCACCCTGCCGAGTTCGGCAGTCCCTGATTCCTTGCTTGTCGCCCCGTGCGGCTTGAGCGAGTGATATCCGGGAGGCTCAGGAAAACAAAGGAGGGGTGTGGCCGAGGCAGTGTGAACAGTTAACGATCGAGTAATTTCGGTGCACCGAACCCAGGTAAGAAAAAAACTTGCGGGGACCGTGTTTCCAGAGGCTTGGGGACCTACGGGGTGCCTGTGGATTTTTCTACAGAGACGTGGGACTCAGGTATCTAGAGACCGGGGCTCGCCTGTGAGGGATTTTGCAGAGACCGTGTTTGAGGAGGAACGTGTACCTACGGGGTGCCTGTGATCTGTGTCACAGAGACGTAGGACACAGGAATCCAAAGACCGGGGGTGCCTGCAAAGGAACCTGGGCGATCACGGGACTGAAGGTCTGGGAATTGGCTAAATTGTGATAGATTATCACGGGATAATACAAGAAATACGAAGTGCTCGGCAATGGGAAATAAGGGATCCAAGGCAAATAAGGGAAGGGTGGGCTTGAACAGGGACAATGACACATACCTCGGGGTACCTGACGATAGTCCGTTAGGAAGAATGTTAAATAATTGGAATCAGGGTAGGAGAAAAGGAAAATCTAGAAGGAAGATGGTAAAATACTGTCAAAAGTGGTCCCAGAAACCTATTCAGGGCGACTCAGTGTGGTGGCCTAGATTCGGTACTGACGAAGACTGGGTCCGGCAAGCTCTCATTTTATATGTCAATTCGAATCCTAATGTTATTCTGGAAGAAAGTGATTATGCCCTTTGTTGGCTACCGGTCACAATATCTTGCAAAATGAAGGTAACTAATGAAGACTCGAAAGGGCAGAAAGAATGGGAACCTTTAGATCACTTACCGCCACCCTACGTGACCCCGTCTGCCCCACAAAATGTTCCTTCGGGTGACGACGAGTCAGGGGAAGGGGAAGAAAATGGGGAGGAATCACAGGCTGCCTCAGGGGTACAGACTAGATCTCAAGCTGGAAGGAGTCACAGACAAAACCCTGTCTCGATTGCAAGAATGAATCCACTCCGGGAAGTGCCCATGGGGGGGGCGAGGAAGGAGGGATGGGATATGTGAACGTTCCCTTGACGAGTACTGAAGTACGGAATTTCAGGAGGGAGATGACGGGTCTACTAGAGGACCCCATGGGCCTAGCTGAACAATTGGATCAGTTCCTGGGTCCGAATACTTACACGTGGGAAGAGATGTGTTCCATCATGAAAACATTGTTCTCTAGCCAGGAGCGACAGATGATACGACAAGCTGCACTCTTGATCTGGGAGAGAGAGGGGAGAGAAGGAGGGGAGCAGAAGTTTCCCCTCACCGACCCCGAGTGGGATAAGAAAACAGAAGAAGGATGGCGCAACATGAGAGACATGCGGGATTATTGGATAAAAGGAATAAGGCAGGCAGCCCCGAAGGGGCACAATTTTACCAAGGCCTTTGGTAATCATCAAAACCCGGAAGAAACCCCTACGGACTTCCTAGACAGAATTAGGAAGAACTTGCAGCAGTTCGCTGGGGTGGACCCTGAGACGGATGTGGGACAATAACTCATACGGGTAGAGTTTGTATCAAAAGCCTGGCCGGACATACGAAAGAAGTTAGAGAAAATGGATGATTGGGATAGTAAACCTCTAAGTGAACTACTACGGGAGGCGCAAAAGGTGTTTGTGAGAAGGGACGATGAGAAGCAAAAGAAGGCGACAAAGATAATGATGCAGACGGTGCAATAAGTGACAGCTGGAAGAAGGGAAAAGGGAGAGCCGTGGCAGCAACAGGAAAGGGGAGAGTCATGGCAAGAGCAGCGGAAAAGAGGACCATGGCCTGAACAAAGGAAGAGTGGAGGAACACGAGACCGCGACAGGGAAACGAGGAGGATACTCAGATGTTACTACTGTAATGAAAAGGGACATTTTAAGCGAGAGTGCCCCCGCTACAAGCGGGAGGTGCGGTCGTACGCCCTGATGGAGGAAGATTAGGGAGGTCGGGGGTTCCTACCCTTGGGGCAAAAGGACTATCGACAGGAACCCCTGGTAAACTTGAAAGTAGGGCCCCAACGGTCGGAGATCACATTTATGGTGGACTCGGGAGCCGAAAGATCAAGTATAATCCAAATACCCCCCGGCGCCCGAGCAGGAGGAACAGTTATGGGAGTATCTGGAATTGGAGAACAGAAATTGCAAGTCCCAGTAGTGGAGGACGTGGAAATTGGGTATGAAAACAGAACTACTAAACGAGACCTCCTTCTACTGCCATCGGCGGGGTTTAATTTGTTAGGAAGAGACTTGCAGGTCAAACTAGGGATTGGAACGGTACCAAGTAACGGGGAAATGGTGGTAAGGTTGTTCACCCTCACCGAAGAAGATGATCAACAAATAGACCCGGACGTATGGTACCGAGAGGGGAACAGAGGGGGTCTAAACATCAAACCTCTCCAAATCACCATGTTACCAGGAAAAGGCCCGGTAAGAAGGAAACAGTACCCGATTGCTATGGAAGGACGGGAAGGGTTACAACCTGTGATAGAAAGATTAATCACAGATGGACTGCTGGAGGAATGTATGTCCCCTTTCAATACTCCAATACTTCCTGTGAGGAAGCCGGATGGGACGTATAGGTTGGTACAAGACTTGCGGGGGTTGAATGAAGTAGTCCAGGCTCGATACCTGGTGGTACCCAATCCCTACACGTTAATGAGTAAAATTCCCCCCGAACATGAATGGTTCAGTGTAATAGATCTGAAGGATGCCTTCTGGAGTTGCCCCCTTGACGAAGAAAGTCGGAACCTTTTCGCATTTGAATGGGAGAATCCCTTCACAGGATGAAAGCGACAGTTAAGATGGACGGTCTTGCCGCAGGGATTCACGGAATCACTCAACTTCTTCAATGAACAAACTTGTTTTATTATCTGACTAACTATGTATCATGTGATTTGTTTCGCACAAAATATTTCATTAGGATCTAGTGAACTGTTGAGAAGTGTTCATTTTTAAAATTGACGTAGTTTGATTGTTAAGCAAGAAATGGTTAGTGTTTTACTCCCACTAAATCATTGCTCCATAAAAGGTAACAAGCTTTTTATCTTTTCTGGGCACTGAATATATGGAAGTCAATTCTGAAATTAAAAAAATCCTCACCGGTAATGTTCCCACATATGTGGAGTAATTGCTTCTGGTCAGTCTTCAGGTTATAGAGGCTCGGAAAGAAATGAGTTGGCCAAAGTTAGCAACATCATTTGGATGGACTATGCTCATTGGGGAAACTTGCAGGATCTGTAGTAGGAACATGTGTTTCAGAGTGTATGCAATAAACCTGAACATTGTTATTTTTTTTTCACAGAGCTTGTGACCCGACTGGAGCAGCAATGAAGCTCGAATTGTTTTGTTAAATTTCCGAGATTGTCAAATTATTGTCGGTAAATGCAGGTGACTTTATCAAAGCACATTTCACACTTCCCAGCCAGGAATTTGATCCCAATTCTGTCAGTCCATCCATTCCTATGGATAACAGGTATTTTAAATGTGAGCACTCCACTTAACTATTTGAATTGAATACTTCAGTGGTTAAGTCCTCTTGGATTCTTAATTTCAAATTACTCCATGTGATTTTTTGTCCCCCCTGAATTTGCCAAGCCCTGGGCAGTTCTGGAATATTCCAAATATTTACAATAGATGCATTCACACTATTGAAGGCAACCTGGCAGATTTGAATACCATTCCGGGAGTCCACAACAATACATAAGTAACTTTATGAATTGCTTACTGTCCACCAACAACACAAGCCAAGTACTATTGGAACCACAGATCGTCTCCCATAGATTCCTAAATCTAAACAGTGCATTCCAGATCTGCTCACTATCACCATCTGGGAGCAGTCTCCCAAAGTGCTCCCAGAAGTTAGAAAGCACACACACTGCCCTCCAAAGCTAAATCTGCTGTCACAGGCTTCACTCTTATTGCATACAATGACATTTATTGTCCAGTTCTTTAACGTGACAAATAATTTTACAAACAATTTATAAAATACTTTAAATCCTGAAGAAATGTGATGTCAGCCCTTTGTAGAAGTGAATGGAAAGTGTGATGTTTGCTTGACCTTTGTCTCTGTGTATCAGACCGAACTGAACCTTTAGCAAGATGTGGGATGTTTCTTACACACTTTGTTTAAAAAAGCAACGATTATGCTCTGAGTTTTAAATGTTCAATCAGGTTTAATAAAAACCCTTCCAAAAATTGAGTTTGACTTCGACTTCAGCTCTTTTGAAGAGACATGCTCTTGGCCTTCAATTTTGTGACATGTGATCATTCTTTTGTAAAGGTGGCTGTGTGAAACACTGCAGGATGTTGTGCTGAAGTGCCTCATTGGGTGGAGGAGCTTTATTACTGGTATAACTTGGTTAATTTTGAGATGGAATATTATTTTGAGTTAAATCGTGTTTTTAAACTGAGACGTGCCTGTGTAACTCAAGTGTGGAAACTATGCTCATGTTTGCAATGAACCTTTCACTTTTGGAGATTAGTATTTTTCCGATCTGTTTTGTAAATAAAGTTCACGATAGAAAGCACAGTACTGGAGAACCGCAGGTCCAGCAGCATCTCTGAGGGTAATTAAACATTGGAAGCTCCAAGTCTCATGACCATTTGTCCGTTCAGACGAAGAGTCACTGAAATTGAAATGTAACATTATTTTTCTCTCCACCAATGCCCTCAGAACTGCTGAGGTTCTCCAGCACTTTGTTTCTGGGGTTCAGATCTCCAGCACCTGCAGTTTATTGTTTTGTTATTGATCCTATGATTTGACTTGGGGAGCGAGAGGCAGCAACTGTGATCAACTAGAATAAAAGTCCCCAACCATGGAAAACAAACCGGTTCTTTATACTTTGCAAAACACGACTGTAAATAAGAAATGAAATTAAGCTAAGTGCAAGAAGGCATACCACCTGCCTTGTCTCAAACTTGCTACTCATCTCTGAGAACTAATCTGTCAGAATTGTGTTTGCTCCATTCCTTTGAGATCACAGTCCACAAATGTCCCAGTTCCAATTCCTGGGCCGGGCCCAGTTACCACATTGCAATGGGGTAGGGAGATTTGTGTCAGCCTGAAGCTTTTGTTAATAACAACATTGCAGGTTGAAGTTGACGGTTTTGACGAATATTGTGTCATCAAACTTGGAGGAAATCCTTCCAAATGTATTGATTAACTGGACTGAGCCTGTTTACATGCTGCCCTGTTAGTAGTGCTGTAATATTCTAAGTTAAGAATCACACAACACCAGGTTATAGTCCAACAGGTTTAACTGGAAGCACACTAGCTTTCGGAGCACCGCTCCTTCATCAGGTGATTGTGGAGGGCACAATTCTAAGGCACAGAATTTATAGCAAACATTTAGTGTGATGTAACTGAAATTATCCATTGAAAAATACCTTGATTGTCTGTTGAGTCTTTCATCTGTTCGAATACCATGATAGTTTCACTTCTTTCATGTGTAAATCACAAAACCTTTTTTTTTAAAAAGTTGCATTCCTGACAGTGGCCAACCAAATCACTCATTGTATTAATCACTGCACAGTCTCAACAAAGGAATGAAACTGGATGGACCACATTACATCTACTAACGCAATGGAAAATACAACCACACAATCAGCCCTCTTGACCCTTCTGTCTCACTGTGGGCCAACAACAGCAACAGAACTGTACTCCAGCCCAATCTGAAATCTCATGGCCTGGTATATTCCCCACTCAACCATTAACAGCAAGCCAGGGGATCAACCCTAGTTCAATGGAGAGTTCCGCAGGGCATGCCAGGAGCAATACCAGGCATACCTAAAAATGTGGTGCCAACCTGGTGAAGCTACCCAACCTACATGCCAAACAGCGCAAGCAACACCAAATAGAACTATGTGATCCAACAACCAATGGATCAGATCTGAGCTCTGTAGTTCTGCCACACCTAGTCAGGAATGGTGATGGACAATTAAACAACTCACTGCAGGAAGCATCACAGATATCCCCACCCTGACGATTGGAGGAGTCTCACACATCCATGCAACAGACAAGACAACAGCATTTGCAGCAATCTTCAGCCAGCAGTGACAAGTGGATGAGCCTTCTACATTGGTCCCTGACATCACAGACGTGAATCAACTTGGTTGAAAACTTATTTCAAATCAGATCAAGAAATGGAGAAGTAGTGTAAAGGATATCGGCCCTACCAATATTGTGGCAATAATACTGATGGCTGTGCTCCAGAAATTGCTGCCCACCAAGACAAATACAGCACTGGCATCTACTGACATTGTGGAACATTTCCCAGGGATGTTCAACACAAAAACGCAGGACAGAGCCAACCCAGCCAATTTCCCTCCATCAGTCGACACTTGCTTAGCAGTGAAGTGATGGAAGGTGTCATCAACAGTGCTGTCAAGCAGCTGCTCAGCAATAACCTTCTGTGACACCCAGTTTGGGTTCTGCCAGGACCACTCAGATCCTGGTCTTGTTACAGACTTGATTCACAAACTGACAAACAGCTGAATTCCAGAGGTGAGGTGAGGGTGATAGCCCAGTTGCACTCCAAGACCACTATTTCGACTTCAATGATATCACCTGACCTCACCACAGTCTCAGCTCATTTGCTGAAACTCTCATTCATTCATTTTGTTGACTCTAGATTTCATTATCTAAACCCACTCCTGGCCAGTATCCCACAATCATCCTCCCTTTAATCTCCAGAACATTGAAAACTCTACCGCCCAAGCGCTCACTTGTGCCAGAACTTGCTGATCCATCAAAAGGTTCCCATTTATAAGCAACAACAATTTACTTTCACACCCTTGACTTAATTCCTGGCTGTAATCATTCCTGTCTTCCTGCACCACACACCCTTTCATATCTCAATAACTTAGTTTAGACTCCCAATGATGTGTTTATTTTTGAGTTCAGCAGTGTCACTGTTTCTATAGATTCCAAGGCAACATGGTCTGCAATTCCCACCCTGTAAGATCTGTTTTCTTCCTTTAAGGCATTCCTGAAAAATTGCTGATTTGGCAATGGTTTTGGTCACTGGACATAATATTCTCCAGCTGTGGCCTTATGTCAAAAGTTCTCAATATTTTTGTGAAATTAAAAACATGTTGATTTGTACAGATATCTTCTACGTCTCACTATTGCTGAGTGAATAATCTGTAATGTCTCTTACCCAACCACATTGTGGGAACGCCTTCACCATTCAAACTGCAGCTGTACAAGGAAGACAAACATCACCCTCTCCACAGGCAGCAGGGCTTTGGCAATGATCACTGGTATCTGTGGAAGGAGAAATACACATGATGTTTCAGGGAGTGCAATATGAATTATAGGGAATGAAAATGGTGCAGAATTTGACTGTCAGAAATGGAAGGAAAATCCACTCACTATTGGAAAAAAGAATTATTGACTGTCAACGATATTGTGGAAAAAATAACCTGATAATGGAGCAGCATACGGTCAGGAGTCGGGCAGCAGTGGACAATCCATTTACAAAAAGGTCTGTGAACGTCGTGGTAAAATACTAAACATGGCAGAAATACACTCATGTGAGACTGAGGAAGCTGGATAACGAACAAGTGGACATCAAGAAGCCCAGAGGTGAATCAGAGCAGTGTTCACTTTTATGATCCCACAGTCAGAGATGTCTAGCACAAAAACAGACTCTTCAGTCCAACCCATCTATGCAAACCAGATATTCTAACCTAAACTATTCCCATTTGCCAGCACTTGACCGACATCCTTCTGAACCCTTGCTATTCAAATGCCTTTTAAATGTTACAATTTTGGTTGCCCTTTAGGCTCCTTTTGAATTTTCCCCTCTCACCCTAAACCTCTCTCCTCTAGTTCTGGGCTCCACCAACCCAGGGTAAACACCTTGTCTATTTACACTATCCATGCCCCTCACAATTTTATAATCCTCTTCAACATCACACCTCAGCCTATGACACTCCAGGGAAAATGGCCCCAGCCTATTATCCCTCTCCCTGCAACTCAAATCCTCCAACCCTGGCAACATCCTTAAAAAATAATTCTCAAACCTTCCACGTTTAAGTGCCTCTTTCTGATAAGAGGGAGACCAGAATTGCACACAATGTAACAAAAGTGACCTAACCAATGCCCTGTACAGCTCCTTTACTCGATGCTCTGACCGACGAAGGAAGAATTCCAAACAATTTCTTCACTATCCTATCTACCTGTGACTCTACTTTCAAGGAACTTTGAACATGCACTCCAAGGTCGCTTTGTTCAGCAAGACTCTCCAAGATCTTACAATTCAGTGTGAGTCCTGCTCTGATTTGCTTTTCTAAAGTGCAGCACCTCACATTTATCTAAATTTAACCCTATCTGCCACTCCGCAGCCCATTGGCCCATCTGATCAATATCCCATTGTATTCTGAGACAACCTTTATCACTGTCCACAATACCTCCAATTTTGGTGTCATCTGCAAACTTACAAACCGTACCGGCTCTATTCACATCCAAATCATTTAAATGGATGAAGAAACAAATCCAGAAAAGAAAACATCCATATCTCTGGGTTTGAATGTGCTCTGGGTAAATCCTGCCCTATGAATCTCTACCAGGGAGGGCTGCACATACACACCACTGAACTTTGCCCCTGACAAAGCTGGCGGCCGCGCACGTGTCCAGTGAATCTTTGCCCCGAATAAAGATGGCAGCGATCACACAATGAGGTTATTTTCCAGTTTACTGCAAAAACGGGACTGTAAGTTTCAAATTTGTATTTTCCGATGTGCACCAAATGTTTGTAAAACCTCTCAGCCCATACCAACACCATTTCCGTCCAACATCCTGATGTTTATTTCTTTCCTTACAAAAAGCTCTCCATCTACACGTACCGCACATCCGCGCACACTGTGAGGATGATCACGTGGTATAGTCTAGTCCCGTCCCTCATTTACTCTGATTGGTCGGAGGACCAAACGCCCCGCCAGGTCCTCCGGCTGTGCCCCTGCCTTTCCATTGGTCTTCTGCTGACATCAACCACCAGGGGCCCATTGTTGCCTGGAGCATGCGCACTGCTTCGTGGCTTTTGTTGCTGTTTATCAGTTACAAGAGTGAGACACAAAGTTGAAAATCACACAACCACCTGATGAAGAAGCTGCAAAGCTAGTCCTTCCAAATAAACCTGTTGGACTATAACCTGGTGTTCTGTGAATTTTAATTTTGTCCATCCTAATCTAACACCAGCACCTGAAAGTCAAGAGTGCGGGAGGAATGCAAAATATAACAACAAAAGAACTCGGAACAGGAGAAGGCTATCCTGCCCTTTAAGCTTGCTCTGCCATTCAATAAGATCATGGCTGATCATTTTGTGGACGCATAACCATTTACCAACGTTCTCACCATATCCCTTAATTAATTAGTTATTTCTTTTTTAAAAAAGTTATCTTAGCTTTAAAAACGTTTAATGAACTAGCATCAACTACTTCCCTGGGCAATGAATTCCATAGAGATCAAGAAGTTCTTCTCAATTCAGTCCTAAATTTGCTGCCTCTAATCTTGCAGTGATGCTCTCTTGCCCTGGCTACATCTGCCAGTGGAAACACTCTCTCTCCTTCTGTTTTAAACATTCCATTTATTATTTTATATGTTTCCCATTCTTCTGATTTCCAATGAATATAATCCCAATCTACTCAGTCTCTGTTAAGCCAAACCCCTCAACTCCGAAATCAACCTAGTTAACCTCATCGGCACCCCCTCTAGTGCTGGTACATCCTTGAGCAAGTAAGGAGACAAGAACTGCATGCAGTACTCCAGGTGTGGCCTCACCAGCACCCAATACAGCTGGAACATAACCTCTGCTTTTAAACACGATCCCTTCAGCAATGAAGGCTAAAATTCCGTTTGCTTTCTGAATTGATTGTTGTACATGGTAACCAACCTTCATGCACAAGGATACTCAGGTGCCCCTGCGTAGCAAATGATGCAACTTTTTAAAATTCAAGTAATAATCTCTTTTTAATGTTTCTCCAACCAAACAGTAGGACTTTACATTTATGAACATTCTATTCCAAATGCCAGCCCATTGCCCACTCAATCACTGTATCTATGTTCCTCTGCAAAGTTTCACAGTTCTCCACACACTTTGTTCTGCTACTCATCTTAGTCTCATATGCAAACTTTGACACCCTACATGTGGTCGCCAACTCCAAATCATCTGTATCAATTCCATATAGTCGCAGTCCCAACACTGATCCCTGAGGCACACTATTAGTCACTGATTGCCAGCCAGAATACTACTAATTTATCCCCACACTTTGCTTCCAATTAGTCAACCAATCTTCTATTCACGCTAATACTCTACTCCTAACGCCATGCACCTTTATATTATGCAACAGCCTCTTGTTGCAGGCCTTTTGGAAATCCGGGTACACCGCATCCACTGGATCCCTGTTGTTCACCTTGCTCGAAATGTCTTCATAGAATTCCAAAAGATTTGTGAAGCAAGACCTGCCCTACATGAACCCATGCTCTGTCTGTCCAATGGGACAATTTCTATCAAGATTCCCTGCTATTTCTTCCTTAATAATCGACTCAAGCATCTTTCCCACTACAGAGAATAAGCTAACTTGTGTATAATTCCCCACCTTTTGTCCACCTCCTTTTTAAAATAGTGGCATCACTGTTGCTGCTTTCCAATCTGCTGGGACTGCCACAGAGTCCAGTGAATTTTGGAAAATTACTGCCAGTGTATTTGTTATTTCTCCTGGCATCTCCTTTAGTACCCTGGTTTGCATTCCATCAGGGTCAGAAGACTTTTCTGTCATTAGCTCAATTAACTCTAACAGTCCAACACTAGCTGTTCTGTAATAATGATGGTTTCCAAATCCTTACCTATCTTTAACTCTTTGCTCATTATTGGCAAGATATTAGTTTCCTCCACTGTGATATCCCATAATTAAATGCTCCTTCTCATTTTCCAAAGGACCAACATTTACTTTAGCCACTCTTTTCTCATTCAGTATAAAATTTTGCTATCTGTCTTTATGGTCTGTGCTAGTTTATTTTTCTCATGTTCTATCTTACGTTTCTTTATAGCTCTTCTGTGGCTTTCTGTTGACCTTTAAATTTTTCCCAGTTCTAGTTTCAGGCTGTTTTTGGCCACTTTGCATGCCTTCTCTTTGAATTTGATCGCTTTCCTTAGATACCCATCACAGAGTATGCCTTTTCTTAGAGTCCTTCCTTTTCACTGGAATATGCCATTGTTGAGCACTTTGTAAATTGCCTATGAAAATCTTCCACTGCTCATCAACTGTCCCACCATAACATCTTTGTTTCCAGTCTACTTTATCCAGGTTCTCCCTTATTCTATTGTAGTTCCCTGTGTTGAAGCACAGGACCCAGGTATTAGATTTTATCTTCACATTCTCCATATGTATTCTAAATTCAACCATACAGTGATCACTTCTTTCAAGAGGATCTCTAACTCTGAGGTCATTAATTATTCCTGTCTCTTTGCACAGGGCCAGATGCTGGATAGATTGCTCCCTTGTCAGTTCTATTTCAAACTGTTCAAGACAACTATCATGGATACACTTAATAAACTCAAGGCTACCCTGACTGAGCTGGTTTGACCAAACTACATGTAGATTAAAATCACCCATGATAATAGCTGTACCATTTTTACCGGCAATAGTTATTTCTTTGTTTATTGCCCATCCCAGTGTGATGTTATTATTTGGTGGCCTGCACACTACATCTATCAGTGACCTTCTTGTTGGAATTTTGAATGCATCATTCCAGTTTCTCCTAATGTACAGCATTAACAACAACTACTTGCATTGAATGGAATCTTTTACAATGGCAAATCTCCAAGGTGTTTCATGGATGATCAAAATATTGATTAAAGAGAATGATTTTAAAATACATCTTAAAGGAGGATAGAGAAGGTTAGGGAGGGTATTCCACAGACTTCTGCCCTTGACAGCACCATTCGTGGAGTGATGCAGGTGGGATGGATTGGAAAGGGAACGTGCAAAGGGGAAATGGAGGAGCACAGGCTGTGCATAAGGTCTTAAGGACAGAGGAGGTTCCAGACTGAGTCTGTCTGTCAGAGAATATGGCTGCCTCATGGAGTTTGAAGCACTGCAATGGGTGTATGCATGTCACGTTAGTCGTGGAGAGTATAACTGTGGCTGAGAGAACTTTTGATGAGGACTAGTCTCCTGAGGTAGTGTGGGTGGAGGTTAGAAACAGAAGAGGAGAGGTCACACTGCTTGGAGTTTTTTTTTATATAGGCCTCTGCAGAGTTCCAGGGAGGTGAAAGAGAGGATTAGCAAAATTATTCTGGATAGGAGTGAAAGTAACAGGGTGGTCATTATGGGGGACTTTAACTTCCCCAAAATTGACTGGAAATGCTCTAACTCTAATACGTTGGATGAATCGGTTTTTATCCAATGTGTACAGGAGGGTTTCCTGACACAGTATGTTGAAGGGCCGACAAGAGGGGAGGCCACATTGGATCCGGTCCTTGGTAATGAACCATACTAGGTGTTTGATTTAGTTGTAGGTGAGCACTTTGGAAAGAGTGAACATAATTCAGTTAAGTTTAGTTTAGCGATGGAAAGGCATAAATACATGCCACAGTTCAAGAGTTATTGATGGGGCAAGGGCAATTATAATGCTATTAGGCAAGAATTAGATGCACAGAATGGGGTAGCAAAATGCAGGAAATTCAGACAATGGAAATGTGGAGCTGGTTTAAGGAACAGATATTGCGTGTCCTTGATAGGTATGTCCCTATCAGGCAGGAGGAAGTGATAAGGTAAAGGATCCTTGGTTTACTGCAGAAACTGCATCTCTTGTTACGAAGAAGAAGGAGGCTTAGGTGTTGATGAGGCAAGATGGTTCAGATGAGGCGATGGAGAATTACAGATCAGCTGAGAAGGATTTAAAGAGAGAGTTAAAAAGAGCAAAGAGAGGACACGAGCAGTCTTTAACAAATAGAATAAAGGAGAACCCTAAAGCTTTCTATGGGTATGTGAGGAATAAAAAGATTATTAGGGTAGGAATAGGGCCAATCACAGACAGAATGGGAAGATGAGTGTTGACCCTGTGGAGATCGGAGAGATGCTAAATGAACATTTCTCATTGGTTTTCACTCAGGAAAAGGAGAATATTGTAGAGGAGGAGAATGAGGTATGAGATATTAGACTAGAAATTATCAAGGTTAGTTATGAACAGGTGTTATCAATGATGGAAGGAGTGAAAATAGACAAGTCCCCTGGGCTGGATGGGATTTATCCGAGGATTCTCTGGGAAGCTAGGGAGAAGGTAGCATAGCCTTTGGCTTGGATATTTGAGTTGTCATTGTCTGCAGATTTGGTACCAGAGCACTGGAAGATTGCAACTGTTGTGTCCTTGTTCAAGAAGGGCAGTAGAGATGATCCAGGTAATTATAGACCAGTGAGCCTTACTTCTGTTGTAGGAAAGTGTTAGGAAAGGAGTATAAGAGATAAGATTTAAAATCATCTGGCAAACATCAATTTGATTTCAGATAGTCAACTTGGTTTTGTCAAGGGCAGGTCATGTCTCACAAACTTCATTGAGGATTTTGAGAAGGTCACCAAGCTTGTAGTTGAGGGTAGGACATTTGACGTGGTACACATGGACAAAATTAAAGCCTTTGACAAGGTTCCACATGGTACGCTGTTGGAGAAAATGCAGAGGCATAGAAACAAGCCTCACTACGAGAGCAGATTTGTTCAAGCAAATTCGAAGGCAGGTTTGCAGGTGGGAAAGCAAGCAAGAAAGCTCCATTCTTGTCCATGTAAAAGGCTGCAGTTGACGAACAAAGCAGTTTCTCCCCAGTTTCAAACTGGGACCTTCCGTGTATGAGGCGAACGTGATGAGTCCAGTTACTAGTCATGTGCCACCAGGATCTGTTTTGGGACCACTGCAGGTATAGGTGAATGGATTAGGAAATTTGCAGATGACACTAAAGTCAGTGTCGTAGTGGACAGTGTGGAAGAATGTTACAGGTTGCAAAGGGACTTGGATAAACTGCAGAATTGGGCTGAGAGGTGGCAAATAGAGTTCAATGCAACTAAATGTGAGGTGATGCACTTTGAGAAGAATAACAGGAAGGCTGAATACTGGGTCAATGGAAAAAATCTTGGTACTGTGGTGTGCAGAGGGATCTTTGAGTCCATGTACATAGATCCCTGAAAGTTGCTACTTCGGTTGATAGTGCTGTTAAGGCGGCAAACGGTGTGTTAGGTTTCATTCGTGGAGGGATTGAGTTCCGAAGTTGAAATACCATACTGCAACTATACAAAATGCTGGTGCAGCCACACTTAGAATATTGTGTTCAGTCCTGGTGCCCATATTTCCGGAAAGATCTGGGAACATTGGAAAAGGTGCAGAGGAGATTTACCAGGACATTGCCTGGTCTGCAGAGAAGGTCTTGTGAGGAAAGGCTGAGAGACTTGAAACTCTTCTCATTGGCAAGAATAAGGCTAGAGGGGATTTGATAGAGATATACAAGATGATCAGAGAATTAGAAAGGTAGACAATGGAGGTATTTTTCCTAGGATGATGACGTCAGCGTGGGGGGAATGGGGGTGGAACCCTGCTCATGACTCCATTCCTCCCACTCCAGTTACAGGCTCCGCCCCACTCCCAGCTCCACACCCACACCAGATCCCAGCTCCCAGCCCTGCTGAGTTTTCACCATCCCTCCAGACCTTCCCCTCACTGAGGACGAATGATCAGTTCTCAGCAAAGGCCTCACCTTCATCCCCCGCCGTCCACGCATCAATGAATTTAATACACGCCGTGACGTCGAACAATTCTTCTGTTGCCCAAATCTCCGAGCTTACTTTCACAATCAGGACTCCTGCCCACCTTCCGAGGACCCCTTCGCCCACCTCCAACACACTGCATCCACCTGGACACCCCGTGCTGGCCGATTACCTGCCCTCTACCTCTTCATTTCCAACCGCCGCCGGGACATTAACCGCCTCAACCTGTCTACCTCCCTCCCCCACTCCAACCTCTCACCCTCACAACGTGCAGCACTCCAATCCTTTGGCTCCAATCCCAACTTCACCATTTCGCCAGCAGATAAAGGGGGTGCAGTGTTAGTCTGGCACACTAACCTTTACACCGCTGAAGCCAAACGCCAACTCAAGGACACCTCTTCCTCCTGCCCCCTCGACCATGACCCCACCCCCATCACCAAACCATCATCTCCCAGACCATACAGAACCTTATCACCTCAGGAGATCTCCCACCCACAGCTTCCAACCTCACAGTCTGGGAACCCCGCACTGCCCGGTTCCACCTCTTTCCCAAGATCCACAAGCCTGACCACCCTGGCCGACCCATTGTCTCAACATGCTCCTGCCCCACTGAACTCATCTCTACCTACCATGACACTGTCCTATCCCCCCAGTCCAGGAAGTCCCCACATACATTAGAGACACCACCTACGCCCTCCATCTCCTCCAAGACTTCAGTTTCCCGGCCCCTAACGCCTTATCTTCACCATGGATATTCAATCCCTCTACATCTCCATCCGCCATGACCAGGGCCTCCAAGCCCTCTGTTTTTACCTCTCCTGACATCCCCACCGACACGCTCATTCCTTTGGCCGAACTGGTCCTCACCCTTAACAATTTCTCCTTTGAATCCTCCCACTTCCTCCAGACCAAAGGGGTAACCATGGGCACACGTATGGGCCCCAGCTATGCCTGTCTCTTTGTTGGCTACGTAGAACGGTTGTTCTTCTGTAATTACACCAGCACCACTCCCCACCTCTTCCTCCACTACATTGATGACCGCATTGGTGCCACCTCATGCTCCCGCGAGGAGGTTGAGCAATTCATCAACTTCACCAACACATTTCACCCTGACCTTAAATTTACCTGGACCATCTTTGACACCATCATCCCCTTCCTGGACCTCTCCATCTCCATTAATGATGATCGACTTGACACTGATATTTTTTACAAACCCACCGACTCCCACAGCTCCCTGGATTACACCTCTTCCCACTCTACCTCTTGCAAAAATGCCATCGCGTATTCCCAATTCCTCCGGCTCTGCCATATCTGCTCCCAGAAGGAAACGTTCCACCACAGAACACACCAGGTGGCCTCCTTCTTTGGAGACCACAATTTCCCTTCCCACGTGATTAAAGATGCCCTCCAATGCATCTCGTCCACAACCCGCACCTCCGCACTCAGACCCCACCCCTCCAAATGTAACAAGGACAGAACGCCCCTGGTGCTCACCTTCCACCCCACTATCCGACGACATTTCTGCCACCTCCAAACAGACTCCACCACCAGGGATATATTTCCCTCCCCACCCCTTTCTGACTTCCGCAAAGACCGTTCCCTTCATGACTACCTGGTCAGGTCCACGCCCCCCCACAACCCACCCTTCCATTCTGGCACCTTCCCCTGCCACCGCAGGAATTGTAAAACCTGCGACCACACCACTTCCCTCACCTCTATAGAAGGCACTAAAGGAGCCTTCCAATTCCATCAAAGTTTTACCTGCACATCCAGTAATATCATTTATTTTATCCGTTGCTCCCAATGCGGTCTCCTCCACATTGGGGAGACTGGACATCTCCGAGCAGAGCGCTTTAGGGAACATTTCCGGAACACCTACACCAATCAACCACACTGCCCTGAGGCCCAACATTTCAACTCTCCCTCCCACTCTGCCGAGGACATGGAGGTCCTGGCCTCCTTCACCGCCACTCCCTCACCACCGGACACCTGGAGGAAGAACGCCTCATCTTCCGCCTCGCAACACTTCAACGAGAGGGCAACTTTCAACTGTTTCCTCATTACCCCTTCCCCCACCTCATCCCAGTTCCAAACTTCCAGCTCAGCACTGTCCCAGTGACTTGTTCTGACTTGTCCTACCTGCCTATCTTCTTTTCCACCTATCCGCTCCATCCTCCGACTGCTCCCGACCTATCACCTTCATCCCCTCCCCCACTAACCTATTGTACTCGATGCTACATTCTCCCCAACCCCACCGTCCTCTAGCTTATCTCTCCACGCTTCAGACTCTCTGCCTTTATTCCTGATGAAGGGCTTGTGCCTGAAACGTCGATTTTACTGCTCCTCGGATGGTGCCTGAACTGCTGTGCTCTTCCAGCACCACTAATCCAGAATCTGTACCCCACCACATCACTTTGGTATCTGGCTGTGCACAAAGAGGAGTGGCACAGTCTGTACTGGGGCCCTGAAACACATGTTAAAGGCTATAATCACCAGAGCATTGAGAGCCCCACCACATTGTTTGCATGTTCTATTGTTTTTACAGTGTTCCTGCCTTCCCTTGTTTTTTCTTAATAAAGTCGTTATTACACACACCTGCACAAGCTGTGAAATGAACTCAGGCCTCTCGATCCAAGATTCGGGATATTTTCACCACATCACAAGGCATCGACTCTAACTTCCCTTGTCCCTTAGCCTGCTGAGTCGCGCCTGAATCAACTCCGTAATTGGAAGGAAGTGGCGGAACAGGACGACCGAGCAGCGGCCGGTCGTCTAACCAGAGTGAGTGAGGAGCGGGGCCAAAGCATTCTCGGAGAGTGAACGCTTCAGGATTGATCATTCTCACTACATAGTGGAGCATTAAGCCTCTCCCATGAATCGATGTGAGATTTTTTAAGAAATAGTTGAGATGTAAATCTGATAACGTGAATTAGGGAGATTTAAACAATCCTTAGATAAACACATGGGTGATTTTGCACTTGTGTAGGGGGACGAGCTGAGAATAATTCATAGGATGGCGTGAATAATTCACAGGTAGGTTTACACAACTTGAGGAAGAAACTTAGTTTCAAACTCCCAGAACGATTGGTAATTTACATACCTGGCTAGTGTGGTTAAGTTGGACCAAACAATCTATCTGCATACTAATGATCTCAATGACTGTAACTCCACAGAGCAATTGTTAATGACTATTATTTCACCCATGATCCTGTGCAGAGATGAATATTCTCTATAATCTCACTGATCACCTCAGACGCACGCGCAGTTTGGTTTCCATACAGGGCATGCGCAGTGTCACATTGAACAGGTCACGGAGAAAAATAGACATGGAGCTACTTTCTCCGGCAGCGGCTGCGATCGGCTTCAGAGAGCGGCGCTTAGAGCCGGTGTGTGGGAGCCTCGCTGGAGAAAGGACCGGAGAGATTTCACAATTCCTGGATACAGGTTAAAAATAACTCGAAAAAGACCCTCCAGGCCCGGGTAAGGAGGCGGCGGTCTCTGATCAGGGAAGGGGCCCAGGGTCACGGCCGCCATTTGTTTGAGGGAAGAGGGAGCGCGGAGTTCAGGGCCGCCATCTTGAGAAGGTCAAGGTGCAGGAGGGCGCGGCTCTCGGGGTCTGTAGAACAACCAGAGGAAAGGGCAGACCCATTGTTATTGATTAATTCCACGAACACAGCTTCACTGGGCGATCCTGCAGGAATATCCTCTCTCAGTCCTGCTGGGATGTTTCACCCAATCAGAACCAGCAGCTCTCCTCCTCTCTCAGCTCCCCTTCTGTCCTTCCTGCAGCATCTGTCCCCTGGAACATTGAGCTGCCTGTCCTGTCCCTCCCTCAGCTGTTGTTTCTGGAATACCTGTGATATCCCAGTCCCATCTTAGTTTTTGTGGCAGCAGACGGGATTTAAGGATGGTGTGTTGCTTTCCTGGTGCTAGAGTGAAAGACATCGCGGACAGAGTGCAGGACATCCTCAAGGACGAGGGTGAAGAGCCCGAGGTGGTGGTACACGTCGGCACAAATGATGTCGGGAAGAAGAGGAGGAACATACTACAGCGAGACTTCGCAGAACTAGGAAGAAGGCTAAAAAGCAGGACGTCCAAGGTGGTTATCTCCAGTTTGCTTCCAGTTCCTCGGGCTAGTGTGGCCAGAAACCGGGAGATAATGGACTTGAACGTGTGGTTGGGGAACTGGTGCAGGAAGCAAGGTTTCAAGTTCTTGGATCACTGGGGTATATTTTATGGTAACCATAAATTCTACAAGAGAGATGGCTTGCACCTTAATAGAACAGGGATCGGCATTCTGGCAGGCAGGTTTTCTGCTGCAACACCGCTACATTTAAACTAAGTAGCGGGGGGGAGGGGACAAGCTGGATGTTTAAAAAGGAAATTGAAGGGGTAGTTAGAACAAGAGAAGTCAAGAAAGACAACTGTATCAAGGAGGCAGAAAACTGGAAAAGGCATCATGCTGTAAAGTTGAGTGAAATAAGGGTTGAGGGGAAGGGTGAGAGCAGTAACAAATTAAAAATTCTATATATGAATGCACGAAGCATTAGACACAAGGTGGATGAGCTTGAGGCTCTTTTGGAAATTGGCAGATACGATATTGTGGGGATAACTGAGACGTGGCTTCATGGGGACAGGGCCTGGGAAATGAATATTCAAGGCTACATGTGTTATCGTAAGGATAGACTGACGGGCAGAGGGGGTGGGGTGGCCTTGTTGGTAAGGGAGGATATTCAGTCCCTTGCGCGGGCGGACCTAGAGTCAGGGGATGTAGAGTCAGTGTGGATAGAGCTTCGAAACACTAAGGGTAAAAAGACCCTCATGGGAGTCATCTACAGGCCCCCAAACAGTAGTCTGGATGTTGGAGGTAAGTTGAATCAGGAGCTGAAATTGGCTTGTCGCAAAGATGTTACTACAGTTGTTATGGGGGATTTTAACATGCAGGTAGACTGGGAGAATCAGGATGGTATCGGGCCTCAAGAAAGAGACTTTGTGGAGTGCCTCAGAGATGGATTTTTAGTGCAGCTGGTGCTGGAGCCGACCAGGGATAAGGCGATTCTGGATCTAGTATTGATTAACGAACCAGAATTGGTCAGTGACCTCGAAGTGAAGGAGCCATTGGGAAGTAGTGACCATAATACAATAAGCTTCAATCTGCAATTTGAGAGGGCGTGGGTACAATCTGAAGTGACAATATTTCAGTTGAATAAAGGGAAATATGGAGCTATGAGGGAGCAACTGGCCAAAGTTCAATGGATTAATACCTTAACAGGGAAGACCGTGGAGGAACAATGGCAGATATTTCTGTGTATAATGCAGAAGATGCAGGATCAGTTCATTCCTAAAAGGAAGAAAGATCCCAGGAGACATGGGCGGCCGTGGCTGACAAGGGAAGTAAAGAAACATATAAGGTTAAAAGAGAAAAAGTATAACTTAGCGAAGATAAGCGGGAAAACGGAGGACTGGGAAGCTTTTAAAGAACAACAGAGGATTAGTAAGAAGGAAATACGCAGAGAAAAAATGAGGTACGAAGGTAAACTGGCCAAGAATATAAAGGAGGATAGTAAAAGCTTTTTTAGGTATGTCCAAGGCAAAAAAATGGTTAGGACAAAAATTGGGCCCTTGAAGACAGAAGCAGGGGAATATATTACTGGGAACGAAGAAATGGCAGAGGAATTAAATGGGTACTTCAGATCTGTGTTCACTGGGGAAGACACAAGCAATCTCCCTGAGGTAACAGTGGCTGAAGGACCTGAACTTAAGGGAATTTCTATTTGCCAGGATTTGGTGTTGGAGAGACTGTTAGGTCTGAAGGTTGATAAGTCTCCGGGACCTGATGGCCTGCATCCCAGGGTACTGAAGGAGGTGGCTCGGGAAATCGTGAATGCGCTGGTGATTATTTTCCAGAGTTCAATAGAATCGGGGTTGGTTCCTGAGGATCGGAGGGCGGCTAATGTTGTGCCACTTTTTAAGAAGGGTGGGCGGGAGAAAGCAGGAAATTATAGACCAGTTAGTCTGACCTCAGTGGTGGGAAAGATGCTGGAGTCTATTATAAAGGATGAAATTACGGCACATCTGGATAATAGTAACAGGATAGGACAGAGTCAGCATGGATTTATGAAGGGGAAATCATGCTTGACTAATCTTCTTGAATTTTTTGAGGATGTAACTCGGAAGATGGACGAGGGAGATCCAGTGGATGTAGTGTACCTGGACTTTCAGAAAGCTTTTGATAAAGTCCCACACAAGAGGTTAGTGAGTAAAATTAGGGCGCACGGGATTGGGGGCAAAGTACTAGATTGGATAGAGAATTGGTTGGCTAATAGGAAACAAAGGGTAGTGATTAACGGCTCCATTTCGAAATGGCAGGCAGTGACCAGTGGGGTACCGCAGGGATCCGTGCTGGGACCGCAGCTTTTTACAATATATGTAAATGATATTGAAGATGGTATCAGCAATAACATTAGCAAATTTGCTGATGACACAAAGCTAGGTGGTAGGGTGAAATGTGATGAGGATGTTAGGGGATTACAGGGTGACCTGGACAAGTTAGGTGAGTGGGCAGATGCATGGCACATGCAGTTTAATGTGGATAAATGTCTGGTTATCCACTTTGGTGGCAAGAACAGGAAGGCACATTACTACCTCAATGGTATCAAATTAGGTAAAGGGGCTGTTCAGAGAGATCTGGGTGTTCTTGTCCACCAGTCAATGAAGGCAAGCATGCAGGTACAGCAGGTCGTGAAGAAGGCTAATAGCATGCTGGCCTTCATAACAAGAGGGATTGAGTATAGAAGCAAAGAGGTGCTTCTGCAGCTGTACAGGGCCCTGGTGAGACCACACCTGGAGTACTGTGTACAGTTCTGGTCTCCAAATTTGAGGAAAGACATTCTGGCTATTGAGGGAGTGCAGCGTAGGTTCACGAGGTCAATTCCTGGAATGGCAGGATTGCCTTACACGGAAAGACTGAAGCGACTGGGCTTGTATACCCTTGAGTTTAGAAGACTGAGAGGGGATCTGATTGAAACGTATAGGCTTATGAAAGGACTGGACACTCTGGCAGGAGGGAACATATTTCCGTTGATGGGGGAGTGCCGAACCAGAGGACACAACTTAAAAATACGGGGTAGACCATTTAGGACAGAGATGAGGAGAAACTACTTCACCCAGAGAGTGGTGGCTGTGTGGAATGCTCTGCCCCAGAGGGCAGTGGAGGCCCAGTCTCTGGATTCTTTTAAGAAAGAATTGGATAGAGCTCTTAAAGATAGTGGAGTCAAGGGGTATGGAGATAAGGCTGGAACAGGATACTAATTAGGAATGATCAGCCATGATCATATTGAATGGCGGTGCAGGCTCGAAGGGCAGAATGGCCTACTCCTGCATCTATTGTCTATTGTCTATTACTTCACTAAAGACAGGAACGCACCCGATGGATTTTTCGTAACATCAGCAATTGTTTAATACTCACTTATATGTTTTTAATGACATCGTTTTGAAGCATTGACTTCACATTCAATCATTTGCAATGGTGGGATTTGAACCTGTGTCCAGAGAACACTTGCTGAGTTTCTGGATAAATTATCACACAATAATGCCACTTGGCCATCACTTCGCCTGCTCACAGTTTGTATATCGCAGTGCAACATGAATCAAAACTCTTTCTTCCTGCACAATTGTTTGAGCCGGCACTCTGGTGATGTGACTCAGTACCTCTCCATGTGGTATCCCTCACTGTCTGGGTCTAATTGCTGCTTCTGTCAGCGTCTCTCCCTCTTGAAGCTACTCCAGATCATGAGCCAACAGAATTCTCCACTCCAGAGAGATGAGGCAGCACAGGTCAGGAATGGAGACTGCGATTTTCCAAATCTCTGTGGGCTCAGTGCCATTCTATATGTGTAACACTTAAAGCATTGATCTAATTTCCCATTTTGCCTTTTCTGTGTCCTCTACAGGTACTCATGGAGTTCCTGACTCAAAAGACTTGCCAACTGCTGGTTGGGACGATGGTTGGTCAGCCAGAAAGACAAAGTCAGGGAGGTCAGGAGTCTTCAATAAACCCTGCTACCAGGTAAGATCATTCCAGTGCACCGAGCAGAAAGTAATAAGGGGGATCCAAACATCAGCTAACAAGACGTGACAGAGAGAAAGTGCTGGAGGGGGAGCACAGTACAGACCCACCCCAGGCTCAATCACCACGTCTGCTGCAAGTTTTGTTGTAATGAGACAGCATCGGGAGTTCCCAGTTATCAGTCCAGGCCTGTGCTTTCTTAGGGAGCGTCAGAACAACTGAGGGGAAAGCAGGCCTCCCACGAGAGAGTGGTAATGCTGCCTGGGATCTTTCTGTTCCCTATTCCCTCTCCAACACTGTATCTATGGCTTGTATTGAGGACCAGTGTCTTCAATCATTCTAACTCCTATAACAGTTCCTATCTCTGTCATCTCCTCCCCTCTCTCCAATTATTTCACATATTTGAAACCTCCAGTCCAGACGACCATCCGTATCGCTATAACTTTCTTCAGTCTCTACAACATGCCTTGTCTCGATAGTCTCCTCCTCCAATAACTTGAGACATCGGGTCTGTTTCTGTACAGCATGACTCTTCGGCCAAGGTTCCCTAAATGGAATGAGTCGCATTTGCCCGTGTTTGGCTCATATCCCTTCAAACCTTCTCCTCTCCATGTACCTACCCGAGTGTCTTTTCCATGTTGTAATTGTACTTGTTTTCACCATTTCCTCTGGCAGTCCATTCTGTCTATGCACCATTCTCTGTGGATAACGTTGCCCCTCAGCTCCCTCTTTAAATCCTTGCTCTCACACCTCACGTTTATGCCTCCTGCTATGGACTCACCTACCCTTGGCAATTCACCTTACTTAGACCATACATGGTTTCATAAACCTTTATAAGGTCACCTCGTGGCCTCCTCTGCCCAGGAGAAATATAGACGACAGTGTTACCAATATCTCCAACTCATGTACTCAATGCTCTGACCAATGAAGACAAGTGTGCCAATTGCCGCTTTCAACACCCTGTCGCCCTGTGATGCCAGTCCAAGGAAAAATGTAACTGCACCCCTTGGTCTCTCCCTTTTCTACAACACTGCCCAGGGCCCAACCATTAACTGTGTTAGTCCTCTCTGGTTTGTCTGAACAAAATCCAACACCTGAATTAAACTCCATCTTTCATTCCTTGGCCCAGTTGATTACCATCCCCTTCGATAACTATATTCCCTGCCCACTCTTCCACTAATCTTGGTATCCATAAACATACTAACAGGGATTCCTATATTTTCACTCAGATTGTTTATGTAAATGCTGCACAACAGTGGTCCCAGCACCAATCCTTACAGCACACTGCTGGTCAGAGGCCTCCAGTCTGAACAACAACCCTCTCCCACCACCCTGTGTCTCCCACTGTCATCCCATTTTGTATCCAGTTGGCTAGCTCTCTCTGATCACTTGCGATCTAACCTTACTAACCAATGTATCATGCTACATCCTGAACAAGGGTTTGTGGAAGCCAGAAACAACGTCTGTTGCTCTCCCTTCGTCTATCTTTTTGGTCACATCTTGAGCAAACTCCAGTCAAGTTTGTGAGACATGTTTTCCCATGCATAAAGCCATGCTGGCTGTCCGTAATCAGGCCTTATCTTTCCAAATGCATGGACGGCCTACCTCTCAGAATGACCGCCAACAACTGACCCGCCCTGATGTCTCGCTCATCATTCTGTAGTTCACTGGCTTTCTCTTGCAGCCTTTCTTAATTAATGATACAACATTATAATCATAGTCAGAGAGTCAGACTGCAGTGTTTGGTTAAACCTAACCAAATGTACTAATCCAAATGTCTTTTAAACATTGTAATTGTCCCCATGTTCACCCCTTCCTTGGGAAGTTCATTTCACACACAACCCACCCCCTGTGTAACAATGTGCCTCTCGTGTCTTTTTTTTATATATGTCTCTCCTTTAAACTTAAAAATGTAGTGCCTTGTCTTGAAACTCCCCTGTCCATGGGAAAAGACAACTCCCATTAACTCTATCTATCCTCCCCATGATTTTATAAACTTCTATGAGGTCATCTGTCAACATTCAGGTTTCAGTGAAAAATACCAACCTATTCAGCCTTTCTTTATACTGAAGCCTTTCGTACCCAGCCACATCCCAGTAAACCTCCTCCCAACCCTTTCCAACTTAATAATATCCTTCCTATAACTGGGCGACCAGAACTGGACACAGTATTCCAGAAGAGGACTCAGCAATGGCCTGTATAATCTCAATGCGACTTCCCAACTCCTATATCCAAAGGACTGAGCAATGAAAGCAAGTGAGGCCAGCACCTTTTTTAAAACTATCCTGTCTCTCCATGTTGCAAACTTCAAAGAATTATGTCGCTGAACCCTGAGGTCCCTCTGTTCTACAACACTACCGAAGGTCTTGCCATTAATTGTATAAGCCCTGCCCGTGTTTGTTGATCCAAATGCATTACCTCACATTTATTCAGATTGAGATCTATCTACCGTTTTTCAGCCTTTCACACATTTCATCAGGATCCTTTTGTAATCTCAGAAAACCTTCTTCACTGTCCACAATGCCACCCTCCAGTCTATCAGACTATCACATGCAGCTCTCTATGGGACAAATATCTCTGTTGGAGGCCCTACAATTTCTTCACCAGCTTCACACAATGTCCTGAGATCCATTTGATCAGGTCCTGGGGATTTATCTACCTGTGTGTTTTAAAACCTCCAGCACCTCCTTTTCTATAATGTGGACTCATTTCAAGACATTGAGTCATAGAGATGTACAGCACAGAAACAGGCCCTTCGGACCAACTCCTGCATGACGTTTCTAGTCACATTTGCCACAATTTTGCCAATATCCCTCTGAACCCTTTGCTATTCATACACCCATCCACATGCCTTTTAAATGTATTTCTATCAGCCTCCACTATTTGCTCTGGCAGCTTATTCCATCCACTCTGCGGGAGCCAGTTGTCCTTTAGACCCCTTTGAAAAGTTTCCCTCGCCTGGGGAAATGACCTTGTCTATTGACCCTGTCGATGACCATCATGATTTTAAACACCTTTTATCGGTTAACTCCTCAGCCTCCCATGTTCAACTGAAAACAGCCCCAGCCTATTCAGGCTTTTCCCTGTTGCGCAAACTCTCCAACCCTGGCACCATCTTTGGTCATTTCTTCTGAACCCATTCATGTTCCACGACATCCTTCCGATGGCATTGAGACCAGAATTACACACAGTATTCCAATAGTGGTCAGGCCAAACACTGTTTAGTTCCCTGAGCGCCCCAGTCTTTATCCACAGTAAGTTCCAAAGTGAAATATTTGTTTTGGATCTTGTAGTTTCACACATCGTTGCCTTCATTGATCATTAAGGAGACCGGGTTTGTCCCGAGCTCTTCTTTTGCTCTTTATACACTTGTAGAGTCTCTTTGGATTCTCCTTAACTTTCTCTGCCAAAGCTATCTCGTGTCCTCTTTTTACATTCCTGATTTCCATCCTAAGTGTATTCCAACAGACCGGATGCTCCTGAAGGGATTCCCTTGAGTCAGTCAGTTATATCTGACATGTGACCCCTTTTTTCTTGACCACAGCCTCGAAACTCAGCCAGTGTTTCCTAATTCAGTCAGCATTGAGCTGCACACTAACAGGAACACGCTGGCGCTGAACGCTCCTTTTATCTCGGTTTTAAAATATTCCTACTTGCCAGACTTCCCTTTATCTGCAAATAGCCTCCCCAGATCTACTTTAAAAATTCATGTCTAATAATATCTTGCTCCATTGAATAACTTTAACTTGTGGACCAGGCCTGTCCTTTTCCATCGCTATTTTCATACTAATACAATTGTGGTAACTTTCCAAAGTGCTCCCCCACAAACACCTCAGTCCCGTTCCCGACCTTGTTTCCGAGGGGGAGGTCAGGTTTAGCCCCATTCTCCAGTTGGGCCACTTACATAATGACTGGGTGTTTTCAGAACACACTTAACAAATCCCTTCTCTCCAAATGCTTAACTTAGTAGCAATCCCAGTCCAGGTTTGGAACGGTTAAGATCCCCTATCATTACAACCCTATTATTCTAAGAGATATCTGAAATCTCCTGACATATTTGCTCCTCCATCTCCCTTTGCCTATCACTGTAGTCCGACCGGAGAAAACTAATGACCAATTTTTATTTCTCAGTTCCACTAATATCGTTTAACTGGGCGATCCGACATGAATCCTCCCTCTAGGTACTGCTGGGATGTTTCCCCCAATCAAACCCACCAGCTCTCCTCCTGTTTTCCCTCCTGTTCTATCCTTCCTGTAGTATCTGTCTCCGGAACATTGAGCTGCTGCTCCTGTTGCTCCCTCAGCTGTGTTTCTGTAATATCTATGGGATCCCAATCCCATGTTCCCATCCATGCTCTGGGTTCATCTGCCTTATCTGTCTGGCCTTTTGCATTGAAATAACTGCAGTTTAATCCACCAGTTTTCCCTAATTGTCTGCTATGTTCTTGCCTGCCTTGTCTACTTATATTGCTCTCTTGAACATTTGTACCAGCCTCAACTTTCTTTCTGACCTTACGACTCTTTGGAGTCACGCAGCCCTGCCAGACGAGTTTAAATCCTCTCGAGCAGCTCCAGCAACGTTCCCCACCAGGATGTGGGCCCCTCCTGCTCCCAGTTCAAGTGTATTCCCCACCCTGTCTACCTGTGCTGACACCTTCAGACATCCAGGGACTTACCCACCAAGGTCCCTGTATTCCTCAGTATTCCAGGAGGACCTACCGTTCATGATGTATATCACTTGTTTATTAGACTTCTCTCAGTGCATTACCTCACTGTGATCAGAAGTAAACTCTGTCTGCCATTACTCTGCTCAGTTTATCATCTGATCGATATCAGACTGCAGCCTGAGTCCATCCCCCTCACTGTGGACAGCACCCTCACCTTTCATGTTATCGGCAAACCTACTAATGTTAACTTCTGCTTTTACATCCGAGTGATTAATGTCCATAATGAACAGCAATGGCTCCTGCACAGATCCCTGTGGTACACCCGCTGGGCAAAGGCTTTCAATCACAAAACCAACCCTCCACCAATTGTGGACCCAATTTACCAACTTACCTTGGATCCCATGGGATCTTCCCTTTTGGACCAGCCTTCCATGTGGGACCTTGTCAAAGACCTTAATGAACTCCATATAAACCACATCATCTGCACTGCCCTCATCAATATCAGAGGACAGTTGTCTAGCAAATCCATACAGACAATCCCTAATGAAATTGCGGGGGTATCCGTTTTTGGCGAATATATTGTATAGGTGTTCTTCTTCCTCTTTTTGCAGTTCTGGTGTACTGCAGTGTGTTGTGGCCCTTTTGAACAGTGTCTTGATGCAACTTCTTTTGTGTGTGTTGAGGTGGTTGTTTTCGGAGTTCAGGACTTGATCTGTGTGTGTGGCTTTCCTGGATACGTTTGTGGTCAATTCTCCATTCGGTGTTCTCTGTACCATCACATCTAGGAATGGGAGTTGGTTGTCCTTTTCTTCCTCTTTCCTGAATCGGATTCCTGTGAGTGTGGCATTGATGATCTGGTGTGTGTTCTCTATTTCTGTGTTTTTAATGATTACAAAGGTATCATCTACATATCTGACCCAGAGTTTGGGTTGAATTTACGGTAAGACTGTTTGTTCTAATCTTTGCATTACCGCTTCTGCTATGAGTCCAGAGATTGGTGAGCCCATGGGTGTGCTGTTGATTTGTTCGTATATTTGGTTGTTGAATGTGAAGTATGTTGTAAGGCACAGGTCCAGGAGTTTGAGTATGCCGTCTTTGTTGATAGGATACTATGTTGGTCGTGATACTATGGGTCTGAGTGGGATATCTGGATTGTGCACATTAGGTAGTCCATAGAATCTGAGGATGTTGTTGCTTTCAGTTTTCATTCTTTGTAGGTCAAACCTGGTTATCTGTCCGTTTTTCTTTTGTAGGTTTCTCAGTGTGTTGTTTATCCAATTGGTGAGCTGCAGGGTGGGGTCAAACTCCACACAATTTCATCCACAGATGCCTCAGGGAAAGACAATGGAATGAAGGCATGCCACGACCCAAAGGACTATCCACACTACCATACATCAGGAACATTTCTGAACTGACAGCCAGACTACTGCGACCACTAGGACTCATAACAGCACACAAACCAACAGCCACTCTCAGACAACAACTCACCAGGATGAAGGACCCGATACCCAGCATGAGCAAAACCAATGTAGTGTACAAAATCCCATGCAAGGACTGCACAAAACACGACATAGGACAAACAGGAAGACAGCTAACGAACCGCTTCTACAAACACCAACTAGCCACGAAACGACACGACCAGCTATCCTTAGTAGCCACACACGCAGATGACAAGCAACATGAATTCGACTGGGACAACGCTACTATTATAGTACAAGCCAAACAGAGAACAGCCTGGGAATTCCTGGAGGCGTGGCACTCATCCACAGTTTCAATCAATAAACACATCGCCCTGGACCCAATATACCGGCCACTACAGCGGACAGCTGGAACTGACAATCGGAAGCGGCAGATACAAATCACTATAAATGCCGGAGGAAACAGCACAGAAGCGCTTCACAGGAGGCTCCCTGAGGATGTCACCTAGACAGAGGACGAAACGTCTGCAACACAAATTCCCAACTCGGTGAACAGAACCACAACAATGAGCACCCGAGCTACAAATCTTCTCACAAACTTTGAAGCCCTTTAGACTCTACAAAGCTCCATCATGAACAATCCACCATCTCTCTATTTCTTTGCCTTCTTCAGTGTCTGCAACACTCTCTGTATCTTCCAGTAACGTTCTTTAGTTCCTGCAGGTCTGCCTCGCTCCCCAGATAACCTGTTCCATCCCCTCCAGCTCCCTCAATCACTGTAACACCTTCTGCTCTGTCTAATCCTCCTCTTCCCCACTGTCTTCCAGACACAACGGCGATCCTGTAAGAGAGCAGTGGCGAATGGGATGTTATAAATCTCAGCTGAGGCTTGAGGCCGACCATTACCTGGGAGTCACAAGGGGAGAGAACCTGAGAGAGAGCAGCACAAAGTGGGAGAATATCAATCAGCAGCGAGGGTCAAGGCCGACTGGGACTTGGATTTGGATGAAAAGCAGAGCAGGAGGCTCGAAATCAGCACCGAGTCACAGAGGGAGTGACCGTGTGAGGGAGCAACTTGGAGCAGGAGCATGAGGCTGACTGACACCTGGGAGAATATAAATCCGCACTGAGGATCGAGGCCTAGTTGTACCTGGGAGTCACAGAGATGGTGACCCTGTGAGGGAGCAGACTGGAGTGAGAGCTGGACGATTACACGTCCGAGGAAACACATCACTGTGTGTGCATGTGTCCCTCCACTGTTCTGTGTTTGTGTGTGTGTGTATGCTTGTGTGTCCCCTTCCCTCGCTGTGTGTGTGTGTGTAACTCTCCTCACTGTGTGTGTTTGTCCCTCCCTCACTGTGTGTGTGAGCATGTCCCTCCCTCACTGTGTGTGTGTGTGTTTGTGCGTATGTCTGCGTGTCTCCCTCCCTCACTTTGTGTGTGTCCCCTCTCGCTTTTTGAGCACATGTCCCACCCTCGCTGTGTCTGCGTGTCTCAACCTCGCTGTGTGTGTGCGTGTCCCATCCTCGCTGTGTGTGTGTGTGTGTGTGTGTGTGTGTGTGCCCCTCTTGCTGTGTGTGAGGGTGTCCTCCCCTCGCTTTTTATGTGTGTGTATGCGTATCACTCACTCAGTATGCGTCTGTGTGTCCCTCCCTTGCTGTGTGAGTGTGTGTGTGCGCATGTGTCTCTTGCTGTGTGTGTCCCTCCCTCGTGTGTGTCCCTCCCTCGTGTGTGTCCCTCCCTCGCTGTGAGTGAGTGAGTGTGTGTGTGTGTGTGGGTGTGTGTCCCTCCCTCGCTGCGAGTGTGTGTGGGTGTGTGTCCCTCCCTCGCTGCGAGTGTGTGTGGGTGTGTGTCCCTCCCTCGCTGCGAGTGTGTGTGCGTGTGTGTGTCCCTCCCTCGCTGCGAGTGCGTGTGTGTGTGTGTGTCCCTCCCTCGCTGCGAGTGTGTGTGTGTGTTTGTGTGTGTCCTTCCCTCGCTGCGAGTGTGTGTGTGTGTGTCCCTCCCTCGCTGTGTGTGTGTGTGTCCCTCCCTCGCTGTGTGTGTGCATGTCCCTCTCTTGCTGTGTCTGTCTGTGTTTTTGTGCTTTCTCATGCACGTGTCGCTCCCTCGCTGTCGGTGTGTGTGTGTGTGTGTGTGTGTGTGTGTGTGTGTGTGTGTCCCTCCCTCGCTCTGTGTGTGTGTGTCCCGCTTGCTGTTCTTGTGTGCATGTCCCTCCCTCACTGTGTGTGTGTGAGGTTCCACCCATGCTCTGTGTGTGTGTCCCCCTCTTGCTGTGTGTGTGTGTCCCTCCTTCGCTGTGTGTGCTCGCATCCCTCCCTCGCTGTGTGTCTCAGCAAGTCCCTCACTCGCTGTGTGTGTGTGTGTGTGTCCCTTCCTTGCTGTTTGTTTGTGTGTCCCCCCTTCACTGCGTGTCCCTCACTCGCTGTTTGAGTGTGTGTCACTCCATCGCATTGTGTGTATGTTTCTCTCTCTCGCTCGCTGTGTGTGTGTGTGTGTGTGTGTGTGTGTGTGTGTGTGTGTGTGTGTGTGTGTGTGTCCCTCCCTCGTTGTGCGTGTGCATGTCCCTCTCTTGCTCTGTGTTTGTGTGTATGTATCTGTGCGTGTCCCTCCTTCGCTCTGTGTGTGTGTGTGTGTGTGTGTGTGTGTGTGCGCCTGCGGGTAACCCCCTCACTGTGTGTGTTTGCGTGTTGCTCACTCGCTGTGTGTATCCCACGCTCGCTGTGTGTGCACGTGTCACTCCCTTGCTCTGTGTTTGTGTGTGTGTGTATGTGTGCGTGTTACTTCCTCACTTTGCTTGTGTCCGTCCCTTGTGTGTGTGTGCTTGTGCATGTCCCTCCCTTGCTGTGTTTGTTTATGTGTGCGTGTCCCTCCTTCGCTTTGCGTGTGTGTATCCGTCCATTGTGTTTGTGTTTGCGTGTGTGCATGTCCCTCTCTTGCTCTGTGTTTCTGTGTGGGCATGTATGTATGCGTGACCCTCCCTCGCTTTGTGTGTCCGTGTGACCATCCCTTGTGTGTGTGAGTCCGTGACCACCTTGCTTTGTGCGTGTGTCCCACCCTTGCCGTGTCTGTGTGTGTCCTCTCCTGCTGTGTGTGTGTGTGCCCCCTCTCAATTTCTGTGCACATGCCCTCCCCCTCGACATGTGTGTGTGTGTCCCTCCCTCGCTGTGTGTATGTGTCGCTCCCTCGCTGTGTGTCCCTCCCACGCTGTGTGTGTCCATGCTCCCTCCCTCGCTGCGTGTCTCAGCGTGTCCTTCCCTCACTGTGTGTGCATGTCCTTCCCTTGCTGTGTCTGTGTGTGTGTCCCTTCGCTGCGTGTCCCTCCCTCTCTGTGGGTGTGTCCCTTCCTTGCTGTGCATGTGTGTGTGTCTCCCTCACTGTGTGTGTGTGTTCCCCCCTTGGTGGGTGTGTACGCATCCCCCCTTGCTGTGTGTATGCGTGCCCCTCCCTTGCTCTGTGTGTGTGTGTGTGTGTGTGTGTGTGTGTGTGTGTGTGCGTGTCCCTCCTCACTGTGTGTGTGGGTGTGTGTTTGTGTGGGTGTGTCCCTCCCTCGCTGTGTTTGTGAGAGTTTCCCCCTTGCTCTGTGTGTGTGTGTGTGTGTGTGTGTGTGTGTCTCCCCCCCCCCCCCCCGTCTTGGTGTGTGTGCTTGTCCCTCCCTCGTTGTGTGAGCATGTGTCTCCCCACTGGCTTTGTGTGCGAATGTCCCTCTCTTGCTTTCTGTGTGTGTTCCTTCCTCGCTGTGTATGCATGCCCCTCCCTGACTGTGTGTGTGTGTATGCGTGTCCCTCTCTCGCTGTGTGTGTCTGTGTTTGTTTGCTTCCTCATGCGCGTGCCGCTCCCTCGCTGTGTGTGTGTGTGTGTGTGTGTGTGTGTGTGTGTGTCCCTCCCTCCCTCGCTGTGTGTTGTGAGCTACTCTCTTGCTCTGTGTGTGTGTGTGTGTGTGTGTGTGTGTGTGTGTGTGTGTGTGTGTGTGTGTGGCCCTCCCTCGCTGTGTGTGCATGTGTGTGCACGTGTCCCTCTCTTGCTCTGTGTGCGCGTGTCCCTCTCTCACTGTGTGTCTGTGTTTGTGTGCTTGAGCATGAGCGTGTCCATCCCTCGCTGTGTGTACGTGTCCCCTCTTGCTGTAAGTATGTGTGACCCTTTCACAGTGTATGTGAGTGTCCTTCCCTCACTGTATGTGTGTGTATGTGTGCGTGTCCCTCCCTTGCTTTGTGCATGTGTGTGTGCGCCTCTTGCTGTGTGTGCACGTGTCACTCCCTTGCTCTGTGAGTGTGTGTGTGTGTGTGTGTGTGTGTGTGTGTGTGTGTGCGCCTGTCCCCCCTTGCTGTGTGCATGTGTCCCTCCCTCGCCATGTCTGTGCGTGTCCCCTCTCGCTGTGTTTGTGTGCCCCCTCTCAATTTCTCTTGCTCTGTGTGTTTGTGTTCATCCCTCCCTCACTGTGTGTGTGCATGTCCTTCCCTCCGTGTGTGTGTGTGTGTGTGTGTGTGTGGGTGTGGGTGTGTCCCTCCCTCGCTGTGTGTGAGTGTGTGACCAGCTTGCTGTGTGCGTGTGTCCCACCCTTGCCGTGTCTGTGTGTGTCCTCTCTCGCTGTGTGTGCGTGCCCCTTCTCAATTTCTGTGCACATGCCCTCCCCCTCGACATGTGTGTGCTTGTCCCTCCCTTGCAGTGTATGTGCGTGTCCCTCCCTCACTGTGTGTCTGCGTGTATTCCCCTCACCATAAGTGTGTGTGTTTGTCCCTTCCTCGTTGTGTGTGTGCATCTCTCCCTTGCTCTGTGTTTGTGTGTGTGTGTGTGTGTCCCTCCTTTGCTTTGAGTGTGTGTGTCCCCGTCCCTTGCTGTGTGTGTGTGTGTGTGTGTGTGTGTGTGTGTGTGTGTGTGTGTGTGTGTGTGTCCCTCCCTTGCTGAGTGTCTGCCTGTACTCCCCTCACTGTGTGTTTGCATGTCCCTCCTTCGCTTTGCGTGTGTATCCCTCCCTCGCTGTGTGTATTTGTGTGTGTCCCTCCCTCGCTTTGCATTTGTGTGCCCCCTCTCAATTTGTGTGTACATGCCCTCCCTCTCACTGTGTGTACATGTCCCTCCCTCGCTGTGTGTGTCCCTTCGCTGCGTGTCTGTGCGTGTCCCTCCCTTGCTCTGTGTGTGTGTGTGTGTGTGTGTGTGTGTGTGTGCGTGTGTGTGTGTGTCTTCCTCGCTGTGTGTGTTTACGTGTCCCTCCCTCGCTGTGTGTGTCCCTTCGCTGCGTGTCTGTGCGTGTCACTCCCTCGCTGTGTGTGTATGTGTGTCTTCCTCACTCTGTGTGTCCCTTCCTCGCTGTGTGAGTCCTCTCTCTCGATTTGCGTGTGTGTGTCCCTCCCTCACTGTGTGTCTGCATGTATCCCCCTCACTGTGTGTGTGTGTGTGTGTGTGTGTGTGTGTGTGTGTGTGTGTGTGTGTGTGTTTGCATGTCCTTCCCTCGCTGTGTGTCTGCATGTGGGTCCTCTGCTCCAGATCAGACCATTGCTGTCTCTGGAAACACCTCCACTCTTGACAACTCTTCCCATTTGTGTAACCTCGTTCAGACCCCATACTCTCCAGCTTCCTGAATCCTCTTCCTGCCACTCCAACAAAAATCACATGTTTATGTAATAACCACCAGTGCTTACACCCTCCCCAACTCAGTAACCACTTGCAGCCCTAATAAAACACCTAAACTGTGAAATCTCTCATTTCCCTACAATCCTCCCTCCGTCCCGCCTCAAATGTCTTCATCACCATGAAACCTCGCAATTACTGAAGCCTCCTTTTGGCATTGCAACCCTCCTAATGTCTGCAAAATCCTCCTGTCCTGATATTCCTCTCTATCTCTGTAACCCCCACCACCCTCCAGTGCCCTTCTGGGGAACATGGCAGAGGAGGGAAGATTTGTAAAGTCCGAGCCATGTTATGGAGGTAGAATTCTGGGAATTACAGATTTGGTCGAATGTCTGTGGTGTGCAGATTATTGGCGAGGACTCTAAACAAAGGATTTATGACTACTTGGAAAGCCATAGTTAAATTAGAGACAGTCAGTATGGGTTTGTGAGGGGTCAGGTCATGCCTCACAAACCTTATTGAATTCTTTGAGGATATGGCAGAATATGTTGATGGCTCATTCAGAAAAGAAGGAAAATTGGGATACAGGGAAATCTGTCTTTCTGGACACAGGATTGGATGGCCCAGAGAAGACAGAGGGTGGCAGCAGATGGATAGTATTGAGCCTGGAGCTCAGTGACCAGTGGGGTTCTGTAACAATCGGCTCTGGGACTCTGCTCTCTGTGATTTTTGTAAATGACTTGGATGTGGATGTTGGAGAGTGGGTCAGTAAGTTTGCCAATAACGTGAAGGTTGGTGGAGTGGTGGGGAATGTGGAGGGCTGTTGTAGGTTGCAATGGGACATTGACAGGACGCAGAGCTGGGCTGGAAGTGGCAGATCGAGTCCAATCTGGAAAAGTGTGAAGTGATTCATTCGGGAAGGTTGAACTTGAAAACAGAATACAGGGTGAAAGGCAGAATACTTGGCAGTGCGGAGGAACAGAGAGATCATGGGGTCCGTGTCCATAGATCTCTCAAAATCTCCACGCACGTTGGTAGGGTTGTTAAAAAGGCATATGTTGTGTTGGCTTTCCTTAGAAGGGGATTGATTGTAAGACCCGTGAGGTTTTATCACATCTTTATAGCGTCCTGGTGAGACCACACTTGGAATATTGTGTTCAGTTCTGGTCCCCTGTTTACAGGAAGGATGTGCAAGTTTTAGAGAGTGTACACAGGAGATTTACCAGGATGCTGCCTGGAATGGAGGGCATTTCTTATGGAGAAAGGTTGAGGGAGCTGAGGATTTTTTCATTGGAGTGAAGAAGGGGTGACTTTGTGGAGGTGAACAAGATGATAAGAGGCACAGAGTGAGTGAATAGTCAGAGACTTTTCCTCCTATGGAATAAATGCCTATTACAAGGCGGCATAATTTTAAGGTGAATGGAGGATGGATAAGAGGATAGAGAATTAGACACATCTGGGACATTCAATAGACTCTTGGACAGACACATGGATAATAGTAAAATGAAGGGTATGTAATTTACTTTGATCTTACAGTCGGATAAAAGGTTTGCATGAAATCATGGCCGAAGAGTCTTGGACTGAACTGTTCTGTGTTCTGTGTTCTGTGTTCTGTCTGGTACTGGGTAATAGGCTCAGATCAGTGTAAAAGGATATGGCATTCAGGTGGAGCTCGTGAACTGGATACAAAACTTGCTTGATGGTTGTCGACAGAGGGTGATGGGAGACATGTTGTTTTTCTGACTAGAGGCATGTGACCAGCGGTGAAGTGGGTCCCCTGTTGTTTGCCATTTGGATAAATGGTTTAGATGGGAGTATTGGTTTCCTGGTAAGTAATTGTTTTGTGTGTCACTGAAATTGGTGGTAAAGTGGACAGTGGAGAAGGTTATCTTTGATACAACAGGATGAACAGTACTGCTGGGATAGTGGGTTGAAGAATAGCAGATGGAGTTTAATTAGATAAATGTGAGGTGTTCCATTTTGGTGATACAAACCAGGGTGGGACTTGTACAGTTAATGTTCGGGCCCTGGGTAGTGTTATCAGTCAGTGACCCAGGGATGCAGGCACACAGTTCTTTTGTAAGTGGTGTCACAGGTGGACAGGCTGGTGAAGCAGGCGTTTGGGATGGTTATCTTCATTCGGGAGAGCATTAAGAGTAAGAGTTGGGATGTCATGTTGTATCTGTAAAAGACATTGATGGGACCACCATGAAAACATTGTTGATCAGGAGGAAGAACTCATCTGGTTCACAAACCTCCTTTAGGGAAGGACATCAAATATTCTAACCTGGTCTGGCCGACATGTGACTCCAGACCCACAGCAATATGGCTGACTCTGAGCTACCCTCTGGGTAATTAGCAGAGGGGTCAAAGAACGTTGTTCCAGGCAGTGACACCCACATCCCATGAACGAATATATAAAAATACCGATGTCCCTCCGTACCTCTGCAAACCCCTCCAGCTGCAGCAATCCGTCCTGGCTTTGTAACACCCTGACCACTCTCTGTAACAATCTCACCACCTCCAGCACCTTCACCTCTCCCTGTTCCTATTGTGTCAATGAACCCTGACCGTGGCTCCCCTTCCCACAGCCCTCCTCCTGCGGGCAGACCCATTGCAATCCATTAACATTTACTCCTAAAACACTCACTCACTTCAGGATTGTAAGTACTTTTTGATGATCTTCTCAGCCTCATAATCTAGTATGATTCTTTTTGTTATGAGTGAGGGATCAGTGGGAATTTCTTGCTGAGGTTTTTACTATTTCAATCGAATGTCCTTTTGTTGAGTATTATGCATTGTCCCTTCAAATGTTTTCCACTGTTCATTTACAGCACATATTTCAGTCTGTTTAGCCTGTTTACCTTGGTCAGTTCTCCTCTCAACCTCATGTCATTGGCTATTTTTGTTTCTAAAGTAGCTTGTCCTTTCTGTGATTCACTTTAAAACTTTATATTTCTTTAAACTGCACTTTATCACAATTTCCCGAAGGATCTCTGCAGGTGACATTACTCATTCACTAAGTTTCATTACACGATCACTTTGCGATAGTTATGTCCCTCGCCAGTTGCACAATGTGTTTTTCAAAGAAACACTGAAAACAAAATTAACCGAACTCTTCTTCCAATATCAATATTGACCGTGTGATTGTCCCAGATTATACGAATATTGAGGTTTTCCAAAATTATCACAATGCCTTTGTTAAAAAATTCCAATGAGTTCCTGTTTAATGCAATGATGAGCAATGAAATGCTCTTCGGTGGTTAAAACTGTTCTGCTGCTTGTGTCCTTGGCAAGTAGTAGCCAGAATTTACATTCAGACTGACTCTACTTCATGATCTGCAGCCAAATGCTTTCTCTGTAATGCCTTTGGTATCCATTATTGTTAGCGTTGCCCATTTTGCCTGAGTTTGCGCAAGATTACGAACCACTGAATATTTTTGTTCACCCTGTATTCATGTCACCCTGGTGTCTAAATCTCTTTTACCTCTGTGTCACAAATCCATCAACCTTATTGCAGCAACGTTGTCCATTCAAAAAAAAACATAATATTCTCTCTTCTACAATTTTCTGTCACAAATCTATTTGCTGATGTATAATTTTAGTTAAACTCTGTCCCTTCCTGTTCCTTTCTGCTTGTCTTCAGCCACATTCCCATGCTGTTCCGATGCGTCACCTTTTCTCTTTGGATTTGGAATGTTCTTTCACCTGAACCCTGTCCCTGCATCCTCTCTGTCAGTTTAAAGCCCTGTCCATAAACCTCCCGACATGATTGGCCAGGACACTGGTCAGAGCACAGTTCCAGGGGGACCATCCTATTGGATTTTTTTAAAATCAGGTTTAGGATGTGTGAGTCTCTGGCTGTCCAGCCTTTCTTGCCCAGTCCCAGACGCCCTTGAACTGAGTAACTTGCTCGGCCATTTCAGAGGGTCATTGAGAGGCAAACCCTTTGCTGTGGGGATGTCGTGCAGACCACGTGAGAATGGGCAGATGTCCTTCTCTAAAGGACAAGTGTTTGGATTTGTTGTACATCAGTAATGGTTTCATACTTATTTGTGGATTGTTAATTATTATTTTTAAAATTATTGATTTCAAATGTCTCCTTTTCAGATGGTGGGATTCAATCCTGCCTCCCCTGAATATTAGCTGAGGTTTTGGATACATTCTCTCGCAATAATACCACGAGGCCATTACTTCACCTGCTCACTGGGTGCTCATCCCTGAGCACTGATACCAGGGCATCATGAAGCTAAACCCATTCTTCCGACACGACTGTGTGATCCTGACATCTTCCAACTATCTGGGACTATTACTTAATATCGCTCCATTTTCCAGATCTCTGTGGGACTCAGTGCCATCCTCGATATGTAACGTCACTGCATCTGTTTAATTTCCCATTCTGTCTATTTTTCTGTCTCCTGTAGGTACTCAGGAAAGTCCTGACTCAATAGCCTTCCCAGCTGCTGGGTGGATCGTCCAATACCTCATTGAATGCAGTTGGTCTGCCAGAGAGAGACAAAGGGAAAGGAGATCTGGAGCCTTCAATAAATCCTGTAGTGAGGTAAGGTCACCCACAGTGCACAGAGCAAAGAACAATGAGAGGGCTCCAAACATCTGTTAACACAACATGACATAGATACAGTGCTGGAGGGGATCACAGTACACACACACACACCCCAGGCTCAATCACCACCCCAATGTAAGTTATGTTATATTAACACTCACTACTCTGCAACAGTGTATCTATGGCATGTCTTGTGGTCCAGTGTCTTCAATAATCTTTAATTCCAATAACAGATCCTATCGCTGTAACCTCCTTGCTTTCCAATAGCCCCTCCACATATTTGAAATGTACTGCATTCCAGACTACCATCCCTATCCCTGTAACTTGGTTCAGTGTCTACAACATGCCTTATCTCGGTAGTCTCCTCCTCCAACAAGATAAAAACAAGGACTGCAGATGCTGGAAACCAGAGTCTAGATTAGAGTCGTGCTGGAAAAGCACGGCAGGTCAGGCAGCATCCGAGGAACAGGAAATCGACGTTTTGGGCAAAAGCCCTTCACCAGGAACAGAGGCCGGGAGCCTGCAAAGTGGGGAGATAAATGAGATGGGGGTGGGGATGGGGACAAAGTAACATAGAGTACAATAGGTGAATGGGGTGGGGAAGAAGGTGATTGGTCAGAGTGGAGGATGGGGGAAGGTAGCAAAGAGTACAATGGGTGAATGGGGGTGGGGACGGGGGTGATATGTCAGAGAGGAGGGTGGATTGGATCGGTGGGAAGGGAGATAGGCCATTAGGACAGGTCATGAGGGCGGGGCTGAGCTGGAAGGATGGAGGTGGGGTGAGATGGGGGAAGGGGAAATGAGGAAACTGGTGAAGTCCACATTGATGCCCTGGGGTTGAAGTGTTCCGAGGCGAAAGGTGAGGCGTTCTTCCTCCAGGCGTCGGGTGGTGAGGAAGTGGTGGTGGAGGAAGCCCAGGACCTGCATGTCCTCGGCAGAGTGGGAGGGGGAGTTGAAATGAAGGGTCACTGGGCGGTGGGGTTGATTGGTGCGGGTGTACCAGAGATGTTCCCTAATGTGCTCTGCTAGGAGGTGTCCAGTCACCCCAATGTAGAGGAGATCGCATCGGGAGCAACGGATACAATAAATGATATTGGTGGATGTGCAGGTAAAACTTTGGATGTGGAAGGATTCTTTGGGGCCTTGGATGGTGGTGAGGGGAGAGGTGTGGGCGCAGGTTTTGCAATTTCTGCAGTGGCAGGAGAAGGTGCCAGGAAGGGAGGGTGGGATTTTCGGGGACGTGGAAGTGACCAGGTAGTCACGGAGGGAATGGTCTTTGCGGAAAGTGGAGAGGGGTGGGGAGGGAAATATATCCTGGTGGTGGGGTCGGTTTGGAGGTGGCGGAAATGGCGGCGGATGATTTGGTTTATGCGGAGGTTGGTAGGGTGGAGGGTGAGCACCAGGGGCGTTCTGTCCTTGTTATGGTTGGAGGGATGGGGTCTGAGGGCGGAGGTGCGGGATGTGGACGAGATGCGTTGGAGGGCATCTTTTACCACGTGGGAAGGGAAATTCCAATCTCGATAGAAGGAGGCCATCTGGTGTGTTCTGTGGTGGAAGTGGCCCTCCTGGGAGCAGGTACGGCACAGGCAGAGGAATTGGGAATAGGGGTTGGGAATTTTGCAGGAGGTTGGGTGGGAAGATGTGTAATCCAGGTAGCTGTGGGAGTCAGTAGGTTCGTAAAAAATGTCGGTGTCAAGTCGGTTGTCATTAATGGGGATTGAGAGGTCCAGGAAGGGGAGGGAGGTGTCTGAGATGGTCCAGGTAAATTTAAGGTCAGGGTGGAATGTGTTGGTGAAATTGATGAATTGCTCAAACTCCTCGAGGGAGCATGAGGTGGTGCCAATGCAGTCATCAATGTTGCGGAGGAAGAGGTGGGGAGTGGTGCCATTGTAACTACGGAAGATGGACTGTTCTACGTAGCCAACAAAGAGACAGGCAGAGCTGGGACACTTACGGGTGCCCATGGCTACCCCTTTGGTCTGGAGGAAGTGGGAGGATTTGAAGGAAAAATTGTTAAGGGTGAGGACAAGTTGACCCAAATGAATGAGACTGTCGGTGGAAGGGTACTGTTGGGGACATCTGGAGAGGAAACAACGGAGGGCTTGGCGGTCCTGGTCGTGGTGGATGGTGGTGTAGAGGGATTGGATATCCATTGTGAAGATGAGGTGTTGGGGGCCAGGGAAACTGAAGTCTTGGAGGAGTGGAGGGTGTGAGTGGTGACTCGAATGAATGTGGGTAATTCCTGAACTGGGGGATAAGACAATGTCGAGGTATGTAGACATGAGTTCGGTGGGGTAGGAGCATGCTGAGACAATGGGTCGGCCAGGGTGGTCAGGCTTGTGGATCTTGGGTAGGAGGTAGAACCAGGCAGTGGGGGATTCCGGACAATGAGGTTGGAAGCTGTGGTTGGGAGGTCTCCTCCTGAGGTGATGAGGTTCTGTATGATCTGGGAGATGACGGTTTGGTGATGGGAGGTGGGTCATGGTAGAGGGGTGGTAGGAGGAGGTGTCTTCGAGTTGGCATCATGGCTTCAGCAGTGTCGAGGCCGGTGCACCAGACTACCACTGCACCCCCTTTATCTGCTGGTTTGATGGTGAGGTCGGTATTGGAGCAGAGGAAGTGGAGGGCTGCACATTGTGAGGGTGAGAGGATGGAGTGGGGGAGGGGGGAAGATAGGTTTAGGCGGTTAATGTCTCGGTGGAAGTTGGGAATGAAGAAATCGTGGGGTGCCCAGGTGGATGGAGTGTATTGGAGGCTGGCAAAGGGGTCCTCAGAAAATAGGCGGGAGTCTTCATTGTAAAAGTAAGCTCTGAGGCGGAGGTGGTGGAAGAAGTGTTCGATGTCACGGTGTGTATTAAATTCATTGATGTGTGGACGGAGGGGGATAAAGGTGAGGCCTTTGCTGAGGACTGATCATTCGTCCTCAGTGAGGGGGAGGTCAGGGGGAATGGTGAAAACTCGGCAGGACTGGGAGCTGGGACCAAGCGTTGGTGTGGAGCTGGGGGAGGTGACGGAGCCTGTAACTGGAGTGGGTGTGGTGTTAGGGGGAATGGGGATGGAGTCATGAGCAGGGGTGGTGTTCCCCTCAGGGTTCTGGGGGCAGGGATGGTGACGGTGGGACTTGGGGGTGGTGTCAGCAGAATGCAGATGAGTGGCGTTGGTGAGGGCGGAAGTTGTGGCAAACACAGTCGTTGGGGGGCGTGGAAGTCACTGAGTGTGTGACATCAGTGATGATGTGAGGGGCGGAAGTGATGTCACTTGTGGTGTATGAGGAATTGTGAGGGGCGGAAATGGCATTTACTTTATTTTAACCAATGATTTCCTGTCACAAATCTGTTTGACAATGTCATATTTTAATTAAACTCAGTCACTTACTGTTTCTTTCTTTTGGTCTTCATTCACATCTCCATGGTGTTCCAATATTTCAACCTTTCTCATTGGACTTGGGAATTTCCATTCACCTCAGACCTGTCCCCCTCCTCATCTGTGTCCATTTATATCACACTGCATAATCCTGGTACCAGAGGTCCCTATCCCAATAAAATAGCTCAGTCCTCCCTGAGTACTGGTAGCAGTGCTCACTGGTCAGAACCACTTCTGATGATACCATTGTCTGATCCTGACACCTTCCTGCACTCTGCTGATATCACTCTCTCTCTCCATGTGGTATCCCTCACTGTGTGGGTCTAATTGCTGCCTCTGTCAGTGTCTCTCGCTCTTGCAGCTACTCCAGATCCTGAGCCAACAGCATTCTCCACTCCAGAGGGAAGCAACTGCACAGGCCATGGATGGAGACTGGGATTTTCCATATCTCTGTGGGACTCCGTGCCATTCTCCATGTGTAACCTTCATTGCATTAGTCTAATTTCCCATTCTGTCTACTTTTCTGCCTCCTGTAGGTATTCCTGATGTCCCTGACTCAGCAGAATTCCCAATTCCTGTCTCGTCCATCACCACATTGAAGACAGTTGGTCAGCCAGAGAGAGATGGAGAGTGAGATCTGGAGCCTTCAGTAAATCCTGCAGCCCGTAAGATCACTCACAGTAAACAGCACAGGGAGGAGTTAGTGGACTTTAATTCAGACCCTGAGGGCATGTAGGAACAATGCTGGGCAAGGAACATGAGAAAATTCTTAGGCTTCATTATCACCATCTTGTCTGTAAATTCATCTGTTCCACAGAACCCTCCCTATGTCTGTCAGTTTCTCCATCGTCTGTTTCATCGATGCCACTTCCCCTATCTCTGTCAGCCCCTACAATCCTGCTTATCCCTGTAAGCTCCTCATATCAGTACAACTCTCCAAGTTTCTGCCTTTGCCTTTAGTGCCGGGTTCTGTCACATCTCTCCTTAACTGAAGAAAAACAACTCTTCAGTTCCTTAAGCCATCCTGGTCAGTGTAGTCCTTTCCAGACCTGAAAAACCTCCCTGTCTTTGTGACTTTTTTGAACTCCTACTACCTTCATGATCTCTGTAACCTTCCTGTCACGACAACAAAAAAGCTCTGTATCTTAGTAACCTCCTCCTTGTCTCTGGGCACAGTGCAGAGTGGCCCTGCTTGTCTCATAAATTAGTTTCTGCATTTCTGATGATGAATATGAACTCTTCCTGTCTCTAAAACACACTCAGTCTCTGTAAACTCTACAGGTCCCGATTGATGGAATTTCCTTCGGTAACTACAGAAGGAATACCTTTAACCTCCTCCAGACGCAACTACACAGTTTATTTCTAAAACCTCTATGAGTGATAAAGATGTACAATTTGGAAACTGACCCTTCGGTCCAACCCGTCCATGCCGACCAGATGTCCAAATTCAGTCTCGTCCCACCTGCCAGCACCTGTCCCATATCCCTCCAAACCCTTCCTATTCATATACCCATCCAAATGCCTCTTAAATGTTGCAATTGTACCATCCTCCACCACATCCTCTGGCAGCTCACTCCATACAGGAACCACCCTCTGTGTAAAAGTTGCCCCTTGGGTATCTTTTATATCTTTCCCCTCTCACCATAAACCTATGCCCTCTATTTCTGGACTCCCCGACCCCAAGGGAAAAGACTTTGTCTATTTACCCTATCCATACCCCTCATAATTTTGTAAACCTCTGTAAGGTCACCCCTCAGCCTCCGACGCTCCAGTGAAAAGAGCCCCGGCCTGTTCAGCCTCTCCCTGTAGCTCATATCCTCAAACCCTGGCAACATCCTTGTAAATCTTTTCTGAACCATTTCAAGTTTTACAAACCTTTCCGATAGGAAGTCTACCAAAATTGCATGCAATATTCCAACAGTGGCCGAATCAATGTCCTGTTCAGCGCAACATGACCTCCCAACTCCTGTACTCAACACTCTGACCAATAAAGGAAAGCATACCAAATGCCGCCTTCACTATCCTGACTACCTGTGACTCCTCATTCAAGGAACTATGAACCTGCACTCCAAGGTCTCTTTGTTCAGCCACACACCCTAGGACCTTACCATTAAATGTATAAGTCCTGCTAAGATTTGCTTTCCCAAAATGCAGCACCTCGCATTTATCTGAACTTAACTCCATCTGCGAGCTCTCAGCCCATTGTCTCAGCTGGTTCAGATCCTGTTGTAATCTGAGGGAACATTCTTCGCTGTCCACTCCACCTCCTCCAATTTTGGTGTCATCTGCAAACTTACTAACTGTACCTCTTCTGCTTACATCCAAATCATTTATGTAAACGACAAAAAATAGAGGACCCAGCAACGATCCTTGTGGCACTCCACTGGTCACAGGCCTCCAGTCTGAAAAACAACCCTCCACCACCACCATCTGTCTTTTACCTTTGAGCCAGCTCTGTCTCCAAATGGCTAGTTCTCCCTGTATTCCATGAGATCTAACCTGGCTAATCAGTCTCCCATGGGGAACCTTGTGGAACGCCTTACTGAAGTCCATATAGATCACATCTATCACTCTGCCCTCCTGATATCGAAGTATGTTACGAATCCACAGTATCGAATCCACATCATAGCGGTCAGTTCTATCAAAGTTTATCTTTTGATGAGACACGGTAAGAAATAACACGTTTTTCCATGATACTGTTCTCCGAGGTGATGATTTGTTTTCCATCGAATTTCGTTCTCTGATATTTCAGCGTTTCATGTATCAGGATTTAAACCCAAAAGTTCTCGAAGATGTCCCTCCCTCCCACTCGCCCTCACTCTCTTTTCCGTCCCTCGTCCCATTTGACTGAGGCATTGCACAATCTAACATACACTTTCACGTTGATACCGTCCAGTCTATGCCATTGCACTTACTGTTGCTGGGAGACCATGACCCAATCTCTTCATTGGCACCTTCAAATCATTCGATCCCTTTGGATATCGTGGCTGTGAGATCAATTCTCTTTTAGCAGCTTTTACTGACATGGACCAGAGATTATTGGAGCATGAGGTTCAATAAATGAGCACAGAGAATAATTGGGGAAAAGAGACTCTATTGGAAAAGATCAGCCATGACGGCTTTCTGCAATAGCCTACTGTTATTATCGCTGGATTATTAACACAAAAGGCCAGGTCACATTCTGGTGAGACAGGTTTGATTCTCATCACACCACGCCGGTGGCAGAATATACAATACAAGAAATACCTCCAATTAAGAATACGCTAAACCCGTTTTCTGAAAAGCCCATCTGTTTCACTAAAGGCCTTGAGGGATGGAATCGGCTGTCCAGAACTGGTCGGGCCTCCATTTGACTCCAGACCGCTCGGCAATATATGCTGCAGAGCCACACTGCATGCTGGCACAGAATGTAAAAAAAGGTTCAATTTGACTCCACCTCGACAATTGTCTGCAATTCACATGAGTCCAGGGATGCGATCACACTGGGAAAGGTGCAGGAGAGATTCACTCGGATAGCGTCTAGGCTGAAGAGATTTCGACATGAAGAGAGACAGGACAGACTGTGGTTGTTTGTCACGGTGCAGAGGCATTTGTGAGAAGGCATGGTTCAGATGTACAAAATAATGAGGGGTATGCATAAGGTAGACTGAAAGTAACGTTTCCCATCGACGGAGAGATCGATCACAGGGGGGCAGAAATTTAATGAGAAAGACAGAAAGGTTTAAGTAGATGTGTGGAAAAGCCGCATAGGCCGGCGGGTTTTGGAATTTGCAACACTGTGTCTGTAAGGGACAGAGAGACAGGAAACCTTAGAACCTGAAGAAATATTCAGATGTGAATATGTTCTGCCAATAACTACAAAGCTATGGGCTAAACGATTCGAGTCGTTTAGCAGTTGTTTTTTGACAAATAAAGTCACAACGAGCTGAGGGGTCTCCTTTGAAACTGTTGTCCTCTATAGTATCGTGGTTCGTGTCGCCGCATGTTATGCGGGAGATAGGAGATCAATTCCTCGATGGGGCAGTGCAAATGTTTTAAAACTGTCGCTAATATCTAAAGTGCGGGTTATTAATGCCTGTCCTTCCATTCTCCATGGGACATGTCACAGGAAGGACAGTGCTGTCTGAATCAGTGTGGGGAAGGACTGCAGCTCCTGGCGAGACAGTGTCAGTGAAAGTGCAAACACGTGATTTCTGCAACCTGATGCTTCACTGAACTAAACTCCAATTCTGATGCGGTTCAAACCCACAAACCGTGAATAGTAAAGTTACCAAATTTGTAGAAATCTAACACACTTTTCATTGCACCACAGAGCTGCAGTCGCCACAATTTTACTGCACCCAAAGTTGTGGTTGTCGTGGAGAAAATGTCAACAATCACCAGGAGATTACAGAGAGTTTTTAAAGGAGAAGATCTTTTATTTGCAAACAAAAACCGTGACACTCAGAAAACAAATTCTTGAATCCCCCCCGAACCTCAGGGTCCATGGCATAGAGTCGTAGAGTAATTGAGATATGCAGCATGGAAATAGAACCTGCTGTCCAATTTGTCAATGCCGACCAGATATCCCAACCCAATCTAATTCCATCTGCCAGCAACTGGTCCATATTCCTCTAAACCCTTCCTATTCACATGCCTCTTAAACGTTGAAATTGTACCAGCCTCCACAACATCATCTGGCAACTCATTCCATACACGTCCCACCCACTGTGTGAAAAAAAGTTGCCCGTTAGGTCTCTTTTTTTATCTTTCCACTCTCAAACTAAAAGTATGCCCTCTAGTTCTGGAATCCCCGCCCCAGGAAAAAGACTTTGTCTCTTTATAATGTCCATGCTCCTCATAATTTTGTAAACCTCTATCAGGTCATCCCTCAGCCTTCGACGCTCCAGGGAAAAGAGACCCAGCTTGTTCAGCCTCTTCCTTTAGCTCAAATCTTCCAACCCTGGAAACATTCTTGTAAATCTTTCTGAACCCTTCCAAGTTTCACAACGTCTTTCCGGTAGGAAGGAGACCAGAACAGCACGCAATATTCCAACAGTGGCCTAACCAATGTCCTGTACACCTGCAACATGACCTCCCAACTCCTGTACACAATACTCTGACCAAAAAAGGAAAGCATACGCCTTCTTCACGATCTTATCTACCTGCGACTCCGCTTTCAAGGAGCTATGAACCTGCACTCCAAGGTCTCTTTGTTCAGCAACACTTCCTCGGACCTTACCATTAAGTGTCCAAGTCCTGCTAAGATTTGCTTTCCCAAAGTGCAGCACCTCGCATGTATCTGAATTAAACTCCATCACTTCTTCCCTTTTCTTGAATCATGTTTTTTTAGCTTATCAAAATGGCCAACTGTGTTAGTCAGAATTACCTCTTTTCAACTATACAATAAACCAATCTTGTTAGTTCCCATTATCGTTCTACTTCTCCCACTATGCTTTTTCATAATTCTACTTAATATTATTCTACTGTGACCATAAGGTATTCTACTGCCACCTGTGCTGCAATGATCTTCCATCCCAGACTAACCTGTCATGATTAGATATTTAGCTACCCTGTCTAACACAATGTTTTCCTGTCCCAAGCTGACTCGACAAACTACTGATTAGATATTTAATGTCATGTCCTGCTACAAGCGTCTCAAGCAGGCTGACTCTACTATCAATTTATTATTTAAAGTCATGTCCTAAGTATTTATTGTCACGACTTGTCCCAGCCTGCCATGATGATATTTAGTAGGCGAGTCGGACGTTATTAATTGTTATTATCTCAGCCTGCCATAGTAACCTTTCAGCCCAGTCTGACTCTGCTAATTGGTGTAGCAGCATTCCACTATTCTTATCCCTTCCTGCCACACTGGCCGCATCCTGCCCCAGTGATCTTTTGACGCGTGTAGCGTTCCGCAGACCCCTTGTAACAGATCATCAGTAGTTTCCATGTCTTTACCCTTTCCATGTTTTCATGCTCTGTATTTTCTGTACAGTGTTTGGATTTTTCATCAGACTTCTATTTATCTTCACCCCACTTTCTCGTACCTGGTCCTTATCCATGTGTGCTCTAACTTCTCAAGTATTCGGCTAAATACCCCTGACGAATAGCTTTACCACACGTTCAAACAGTGAATTCCAACTAAACAACACTCTCAGAGTGAAAACGTTCTTCCTATCTCTCCTCTGAACATCCTCTTACTGGGGTTTGACGGAGATCCCTGGTTGTTAACGCTTCTCATAAGAAGTTTCTTCCTATCACACATATCTATCCCTTTAATGTGCAGCTTAATCACTTCTTCACTCAGCCCTCCCTGCTCTCAGAGAAGGCGCCTGAGCTGAGCTCGTCTGTATTCGCCATGGCGATAGTGTCGTGCTGGAAAAGTATAGTAACTCAGGCAGTATCCGAGGAGCTGGAGAATCGACGTTTTCTGGCATAAGTCTTTCATCAGAAATGAGTCTTGTGGGTGGGGACTGAGAGGTAAATGGGAGGGGGTTGGGGTTGGGTGTAAGATGGCTGGAAAAGCGAATGGTGAATGGAGGCGGGGAGAAGGTGATCAGTCAGAGGGCAGGGAGATGAATGGGTCCGGAGGGTGGTTCTGAGTTTGAATGTTTCAGACTGTGATAATGTCGGGGGAGGGGAAATGAGGAAGCCGCTGAAATTTACATTTATCCCGTGTGGTTGCAGGGTCCCACGGCAGAACATGAAGCGTTCATCTTCGAGGCGTCAGGTGGTAACGGTTTGATGGTGGTTTCTGCCCGAAACGACGATTGTCCTGCTCTGCAATTCTCATGACAGGAGAGATGTGAAAACCAAGGACTGAAAAAAAAGGAGAAAAACGTATAGATTTAGAATTTATGGAAGTCGACACACTGCAGACAGAAACCGTTTGGCCAGTTGAATCTGCACTGGGCCGTGGAAGAGATCCACACTCCCCCACTCTATCTTTCTAAACCCGCATTTGTGATCCCGCTACAAAAATAGAAATTACTCCAAAAGCTTAGCAAGTCAGGCAGCATCAGTGGAGGGAAATTAGAGTTATCATTGAGAATTCAAAACATTTCCGAGGAAGGGTCTGTTGTCCCGAAATGGTCATTCTGTGTTCCCCGAGCTGCAATTCTGACTTTTGTCTCTTATTTACAGCACTTACAGTCCATTCAGATTTTGTTTGCCATGTACCAGAATTGCACACCTTTGCACTGTGGGAAGGAATCGGAGCAGCCAGAGGAAACTCACACGGGAGAGAGAGAGAGCAGGAGTGTGCAAATCCACTCAGTAAGTCACACAAGACTTGAATGAAGCCGGGGTTCTGACGCTGAATGGTACAGTTTCACTCACTGAGCCCTCCCAATATACCAGCTCACGTCCTGGAAGCGAATTGAACCCGACCTCACGCAGTGACAGGCGGTGGTACTACCCAGGAATTCTGTGCAAAAAAAAGCCTATTTGTTAATACTGGAAATTAACATTGGCTTAACTATCCGAACTCTTTTTTAAAAATTACTTGGCCTATAGCCTTGTATGTGTTGGCATCACAAATTCACATCTGAAAACTTCTGAAAGTTATGAACATTTCTGCCTCTGCAAACTTTGCATGCACTGAGTTCCAGATTTTATTCAATGGCTGTTTCAAAACATTTGCCTGCACATTCACTCAAATCTTTCCTCTTCTATTTTTATATCTATGCCACCCTACCCCTCCCCCGTGATCGATCTCACCATCTTAGAGAAAAGTTTATTGCAATCGACGCCGTCCATATTCTTTATTATTTTGTACATCTCAATCATGTTTCCTCTCAATTTCTTCTGCTCAAAGCAAAACGCCTCCAGTTCATACAATTTCTCTTCATAACTGAAACTCTTCTACCAGACAATATTCTGGTAAATCTCTGCTGCATCATTTCCAGTGCTATCATATCCGTGCTATCATGCGAATTGCAGAACTGCACACAATAGACAAGATAGAGCTAACTGAGCAAGTGAAATAAATGACGTAGAAGTCCACAGAAAGAGGTAGTTTCGAATAAAGTTTCTTTTCCTCAGTGCTGCCCTGTGTCCTTTTCCAGAGCCGGATGTTCCAATAATCTCTGGTCTATGTGGTAAAAGCTGCTACATGTGAATTGATGTCACAAGCATTGTATCGAAATCGATTGACTGATTTGAACACGGACACGTGTTTCTTCTATGACGGCACAGAGGCGCAAGAAATGCCAAAGCTGGGAGTGCTCCTGGTCAAAGGCGGGGAGGAGGATCATATTTGTCTCTGTTTATTAGATTATTAAAATACAACAGCAGCATTAACCGCACTGCAGAGTAGCTCACTTGAAGCGTGCTGGAGCCTTAAGCAAGAGGTCAATTAATTGAAAGCATTCTCTGAAAATTTCCTTAACAATGCGCTGTTTTGTTACTTTGACAGTAATACCTGTTTTTGATCACATCGTCTCCACATCAGCCGCTTGCTCCCAGTAAACACTCCAATCCAGCGTACATCACTTACATTCCGACACAGCCACATATTATGTTCTCATTCCCTCTGTGATAATTAGAATTGACAATGTCATTCTCTGAGATGCAGCAATGTAACATGAAGTTGGCAGAGTATTAACAAAGAAGAACAAAGAACACAGAGAAAATTCACAGCCCAGGAACAGACACTTGGGGAGTTGGGGAGTTGAAACAATAGCAGTGAGGATTCTGAGTAGTGTACAGGAAAAAAAGAGATCTTGGAGTAAACATTCAGAGATCCCTGAAGATTGTTGGACAGGGAGATCAGATGTTTGTGAGGCTTTTTGGATATTTTCTATTGGTGACCACAGGCTCAGGATGATATTCGATCTTTATCAAACGCCAGTTTAGGGAACAACTGAAGGAATGGGCACAAGTCTGGTCCATGCAATAATCAACATTGTTAAAAATTGTAAAATAAAAGGTGGATGGCTGAAGTATAAGTCTTTGCCCATCAAGACCGCTTCACCACTCAATGAATTTACCACTGATTCCTCTCCAAGTCATGCTGGTATGTGCCTTGGAGGGTAATTTGTAAATGGTGACGTTTCAGTGCATCTTCAACCTTGTCGTTATAGTCGGTACAGTTTTTGAGCTTTGACGGTTGTGTCAACAAAACCTGGATGACTTACTTCAGGGAATCTTCTTGGAGGTGCTCTCTGCTGCAATTGCGCCTTAGCATTTCAGGGAATAAATATTCCGGTGTTGAACAATGTACACTTCTGTGACTGTATTGTCATGGAGTGTGTCCAGTTCCTTCAATGGTATTGAAGCGACACCGACCTCGGCAAATGGAGAGGGTTCTGTTAAACGTCTAATTTGTGCGTTGCAGACGATGTAGTATTCACGGCGAGGAGAGTTGAATTAATAATCAAACAAAGTCGACCGACGGACATTATTTTGTAGTCAACTTCTTTATACAGGCGATCAGGTTCCATTTCTCCTAAATACGAGCTCCCAGGACGATTACACGGAGGAATTCAGCTACAATGAAGCCTTTAAAGGCCAATCGAATATGATAAGATTCACATTGGTCAGAGTAATCATTGCTGTATTTGGTCCTTCTATACATCAATCCGATTCCAATCACTTTCTGACTTCAAGTTCCAATTCCATCTGCGCCTGAAATTTCAACCCATTTCCTCGCCGAAATTTCTTCAGCTTTTTTAATAAATGTAAGGACGCTGCAGGGGACAGCAGATATTTACAAGTATGTTGCCAACTCTGTATCAAATGGAGCTCGTGAACTGATTGTTTAGGCTGGGCTTTTTTCTCCTCGAAACAAAGGAGGTGGAGGGGAGAATTATAAACGTTCAATATTCGTGGAATCTTGACTGAGGAGAAACGGGCATGTGGTTTTCCCCATACTGTGAGGAGAGCACCAGAGGACATATCACAGAATTAGATATTGCCCATTTAATTCAGAAATGAGGAGTAATTTCACGGGACCAAAAAATCTGTGGCATTTTTCAGCAATCGCTGTTGAGACTGTGTTGGTGGGCATTTTCAAACTGTGCCAGATAGTTAATCGGAAAGATGATAAAACTTTGTCAAGGTAAGTGAACAGAAAGTACTTAAAGATTATCAGATCAACCATGATTTTTTTTGAATGGTGGTGCAGACTCCATGGGCTGAATGGCAAACTTCCACTTGCTTAACATTTGCTCTAACGTCTTATTTTATTCATAAATTCAGAATTGTGAGGGAATGGGATGAAGTGATATTTTGAGTGCGAGCAGCAGCTAAGGTAAGACTGTTTGTTTTAAAAGTACTTACTGGTAGCGGGCAGCGGTGGTTTTTTTCACTCTCTCTTCACAGAAAGAGCGGGAGCAGTAGGGGGAAGTGACGACGACCAGAGAGGCAGCCGGGAAGGAAAGCAGTGAGTATAAATACTCACCCTTCGACGCTAACGGTCATTTTGAGTGCGAGCAGCAGCTAAGGTAAGACTGTTTGTTTTAAAAGTACTTACCGGTAGCGGGCAGCGGTGGTTTTTTTTCACTCTCTCTTCACAGAAAGAGCGGGAGCAGTAGGGGGAAGTGACGACGACCAGAGAGGCAGCCGGGAAGGAAAGCAGTGAGTATAAATACTCACCCTTCGACGCTAACGGTCATTTTGAGTGCGAGCAGCAGCTAAGGTAAGACTGTTTGTTTTAAAAGTACTTACCGGTAGCGGGCAGCGGTGGTTTTTTTCACTCTCTCTTCACAGAAAGAGCGGGAGCAGTAGGGGGAAGTGACGACGACCAGAGAGGCAGCCGAGACCCGGAAGCAGGTAGAGCGTAAGCTTACCTGGGTAGGTTTGTTTCCCCTTTAAAAGCGTGCAGCTGAAGAACCCGAGGCACTACGGAGGTAGTGCCTCCCTCCCGCCCTCCTCCTCTAACCTAATAACAAGATCCGTTGTGGTAAGGAGGTAAGTGCCGAATTTTGCTTGTTGTATTCTTTAGACCCAGTTTTTTTTAAATAAAGGTTAGCTTTAGAGGGATGGCAGTGAAGGCAGTGCAATGTTCCTCCTGCAACATGTATGAGGTGAGGGATGCCATGGACATCCCTGCTGATTACACTTGCAGGAAGTGCACCCATCTCCAGCTCCTCCAAGACCGTGTTAGGGAACTGGAGCTGGAGTTGGATGAACTTCGGATCATTCGGGAGGCAGAGGGGGTCATAGATCGGAGCTATAGGGAAGTAGTAACTCCAAAGATGGCAGATAGATGGGTGACAGTGAGGGGGACTGGGAGGAAGCAGCCAGTGCAGGGACCCCCTGTGGTCGTTCCCCTCAAGAACAAGTATACCGTTTTGGATACTTGTGGGGGGGACGACTTACCAGGGGTAAGTAACGGGGCTCAGGCCTCTGGCACGGAGCCTGTCCCCGCTACTCAGAAGGGAAGGGTGGAGAAGAGCAGAGCAATAATAATTGGGGACTCGATAGTTCGGGGCACAGATAGGCGGTTTTGTGGGAACGAGAGAGACTCACGTTTGGTATGTTGCCTCCCAGGTGCAAGGGTACGTGATGTCTCTGATCGTGTTTTCCGGGTCCTTAAGGGGGAGGGGGAGCAGCCTGAAGTCGTGGTCCATATTGGCACCAATGACATAGGTAGGAGTGCTGAGGATGTTAGACAGGCTTTTAGGGAGCTAGGTTGGAAGCTCAGAGTTAGAACGAACAGAGTTGTTGTCTCTGGTTTGTTACCCGTGCCACGTGATAGAGAGTCGAGGAATAGGGAGAGAGAAGAGTTAAATGCGTGGCTACAGGGATGGTGCAGGAGGGAGGGATTTCGGTATTTGGATAACTGGGGTTCTTTCTGGGGAAGGTGGGACCTCTATAGACAGGATGGTCTGCACCTGAACCTGAGGGGCACCAGTATCCTTGGGGGGAGGTTTGCTAGTGCTCTTGGGGGGGGGGTTTAAACTAACTCTGCAGGGGCATGGGAACCCAGACTGTAACTTTAGGGTGCAGGACCTGGAGTGTAGGGAGGGTAGGAATATGGTATCAATCTTAAAGGATCGTGCCTGTAAACAGAAGGGTGGCTTGAAGTGTGCATACTTTAATGCCAGAAGTATACGAAATAAGGTAGGTGAACTCGCAGCGTGGGTTGGTACCTGGGACTTCGATGTTGTGGCTATTACGGAGACATGGCTAGATCAGGGACAAGATTGGCTGTTGCAGGTTCCAGGGTTTAAATGTTTTAGTAGGGTCAGAGGTGGGGGTAAAAGAGGGGGGGGTGTGGCTTTGCTTGTCAAAGATAGTATTACAGCGGTGGAAAGGAAGATGGATGAAGATTTGCCATCTGAGGTAGTTTGGGTTGAGGTTAGGAATAGGAGAGGTGAGGTCACCCTGTTAGGAGTCTTTTACAGGCCTCCTAATAGTCCTAGAATCGTTGAAGAAAGGATTGCGAAGATGATTCAGGAGAAGAGTGACAGTAATAGGGTGATTGTTATGGGAGACTTTAACTTTCCTGATATTGATTGGGAAAGCTATAGCTCAAGTTCGTTAGATGGGTCAGTGTTTGTGCAATGTGTGCAGGAGAGTTTCCTGACACAATATGTAGATAAGCCAACAAGAGGTGAGGCCATACTGGATTTGGTTCTGGGTAACGAACCAGGCCAGGTATTAGAACTAGAGGTAGGTGAGCACTTTGGGGACAGTGACCACAATTCGGTGATTTTTACTCTAGTGATGGAGAGGGATAAGTGTGTACTACAGGGCAAGAGTTATAGCTGGGGGCAGGGAAATTATGATGCGTTGAGGCATGACTTAGGATGTGTGGATTGGAAAAGTAGATTCCAAGGCAAGAGCGTAATTGATATGTGGAACTTGTTCAAGGAGCAACTATTGAGTGTCCTTGATAAGTACGTACCTATCAGGCAGGGAGGAAAGGGTCGTGTGAAGGAGCCGTGGTTTAATAAGGAGTTGGAATCCCTTGTTAAATGGAAGAGGGCGGCCTTTGTAAAGATGAGGCGTGAAGGTTCAATAGGGGCGATTGAGAGTTATAAGGTAGCCCGGAAGGACCTGAAGAGAGAGCTAAGAGCAGCAAGGAGGGGACATGAAAGGTCCTTAGTTGGTAGGATTAGGGAAAACCCTAAGGCTTTCTATAGGTATGTTAGGAATAAAAGAATGACTAGGGAAGGAATAGGTCCAATCAAGGATAGTAATGGGAAGTTGCGTGTGGAGGCTGAAGAGATTGGGGAGGCGCTGAATGAATACTTTTCGTCAGTATTCACTCAGGAACAGGACATTGTTGTCGATATGAATACTGAGGCACGAATAAGTAGAATGGATGGCTTTGAGATATGTAGAGAAGAGGTGTTGGAAATTCTGGCAAGGGTGAAAATAGATAAGTCCCCTGGGCCTGATTGCATTTATCCTAGGATTCTCTGGGAAGCAAGGGAGGAGATTGCAGAGCCATTGGCCTTGATTTTTGTGTCCTCTTTGTCTACAGGAGTAGTGCCAGAGGACTGGAGGCTAGCAAACGTGGTTCCCTTGTTCAAGAAGGGGAGTAGGGATAATCCTAGTAACTATAGGCCAGTGAGTCTCACTTCTGTTGTGGGCAAAGACTTAGAGAGAATTATAAGGGATAGGATTTATGCACATCTGGATAAGAATAATGTGATCAAGGATAGTCAGCATGGTTTTGTGAAGGGCAGGTCGTGCCTCACAAACCTTATTGAATTCTTTGAGAAGGTGACGAAGGAGGTAGATGAGGGGAAAGCGGTAGATGTAGTATATATGGATTTTAGTAAGGCGTTTGATAAGGTCCCCCATGGTAGGCTACTGCAGAAAATACAGAGATATGGCATTGAGGGTGAGTTGGAGGTTTGGATTAGGAATTGGCTCTCTGGAAGAAGACAGAGGGTAGTAGTTGATGGCAAAGATTCATCTTGGAGTGCCGTCACTAGTGGTGTTCCGCAAGGATCTGTTTTGGGACCATTGCTGTTTGTCATTTTTATAAATGACCTGGAGGAAGGGTTAGAAGGTTGGGTGAGCAAGTTTGCGGATGATACGAAAGTTGGAGGAGTTGTAGACAGTGAGGAAGGATATGGCAGGTTACAGCGGGATATAGAGAAGCTGCAGAGCTGGGCAGAAAGGTGGCAAATGGAGTTCAATGTAGCTAAGTGTGAAGTGATTCACTTTGGTAAGAGTAATAAAAAGATGGATTACTGGGCTAATGGTAGACTACTTGGTAGTGTGGAAGAGCAGAGGGATCTTGGTGTCCATGTACACAGATCTCTGAAAGTTGCCACCCAGGTAAATAGTGCAGTGAAGAAGGCATATGGCGTACTGGCTTTTATTGGTAGAGGAATTGAGTTCCGGAGTCCTGAGGTCATGCTGCAGTTGTATAAGACTCTGGTGCGGCCGCTTCTGGAATATTGTGTGCAGTTTTGGTCGCCATACTATAGGAAGGATGTGGAGGCACTGGAACGGGTGCAGAGGAAGTTTACCAGGATGTTGCCTGGTATGGTAGGAAGATCCTATGAGGAAAGGCTGAGGCACTTGGGGTTGTTTTCTTTGGAGAAAAGAAGGTTTAGGGGTGATTTGATAGAGGTGTACAAGATGATTAGGGGGTTAGATAGGGTTGACAGTGAGAACCTTTTTCCGCGTATGGAGTCAGCTATTACAAGGGGGCATAGCTTTAAATTAAGGGGGGGTAGATATAGGACTGATGTTAGGGGTAGGTTCTTCACTCAGCGAGTCGTAAGATCATGGAATGCCCTGCCAGTAGCAGTAGTGGACTCTTCCTCTTTATGGGTATTTAAGCGGGCATTGGATAGGTATATGGAGGATAGTGGGTTAGTGTAGGTTAGGTGGGCTTTGATCGGCGCAACATCGAGGGCCGAAGGGCCTGTACTGCGCTGTATTGTTCTATGTTCTATGTTCTATGATAGAAAAGGTTTAATAAACAGATCAGACAGATCAGGAACAACGCTCATAAACTCAGGAGGAAAAAATGTGCTATGACCTGAGGGCAACAAATGACACTGGGCCCAGCACACGTGGTTGTGTACTGAAGCTGTGATTGCTGAAGAAAGTTGGTAGACCTTATACAGTTGGCAAGTCAGTGATCACGCTGGATGATGGATCATTGTATGATTCACACACAGCAGACATTTGTGAAAGAATGAAAAGTTCATTTCATTGGAGAGGTTTTCTGCGGTTCCAATGCCGAGTGACTGTTTGAATAACTGATCAGATCATTGTGTGAAGTTTTAGTTTAAAATACTCATGAACGACCCCACTGGATAAACTTGCGTCCGGTCTCTTGTTATTTGTTTCTCTTTCTTTCGACGAAAATTCATAGAAAGACAAGATGGAATGTGGGGCAGAAAGAAAAATGCGTTCAATTTCATTACACCAATTTAATCGAAAATTGAATGGAATGACTGCTCTCACTCATCATTGCGACTTTAATGTGGTGTCGATTATTCCTGAATCACCTCTGCAGTGAACAGCAAGAACAAGATCCTCGAACCAGTGTATACGAGAGGTGCAAAGAAAAACTGCTGGACCGGTTTGTGAAGTTAGCAACCAGAGTGTGACTCTAACCCGTGAATGTGGAGCACAGTGGTATAACAACCCACCACCATAAATCGCTCAGTCTCCTCAGCACGATTTGTAGAGGTGTGACTTGTAACCTCATCAGGTTACATGTGGTGAAAGTCATGGAAATTTCCAGAGAGGAATCGAATCCACACCATTGTGTTTCTGCTTTCACCAGAATTGTAATAACAACAAATATCAATAAATACCCATGTTCGCAGAATGAATAGCTGTTATTGATACATTCTGAGTCAGAACTGTGTCAGAGTGAAACATAGAACAAGAATTTTCCGTCATCTTTTCACCTACGTTTGACTCTTAATTTCTTCAGTCACTTTCTCTCTCACGTGAAGAAGAAGCCATGGAGGAGGAAATAAAGGAGATGTTTTGGCTCAATGACCTTTCTCATATTGCTGAACCTGAATTGGATTGAATTCCAAGAAACACTGTTTTGTTCATTTCATTTTACTTTTGCTGCAACCTCACAATGTTCATTGTAATAATGGGAAGTGAATTAGACTTATCTCATTGGAATGATAAATGATGTATTCAAATGTGCTCCGACTTTATTTCAACTTAAGGAAAATACTGCTTAGAGAAACAAAGGGTTAAAGTGCAAAAGAAAACCCAGCAGTTTTATTGCTCGTTGCTTTGGCAGATTTCCCCGAGTATTAAATAGACCTATCATCATGGTGTTTGCCCTCACATCCTTAACGCATTTGATTAAAGCTGGAGGTATATCTCCAAGCAACTGATCACTTCCTTTTCATTATGTAATATTTTCTCTTCACAATAAGAAAATCTACTCAGTTCCATTTACAATGGTTTAGGTGGAATATTCTGCCAAATCCTTCAAAATACAGGGTTTTTGGAACCGAATCTTATTCAGCTGCATGCGTTCACGAAATGTCTTTATATTTAATGTCAACCAAATTAGGCATTTTTTCCCTGCCACTTCTGACCAACTACATCCCACCCCAACACCTTTATCTAGCCACACGCTTCTCTCTCTCCTTGTGACATTTATTCCTGGTGTGTCACCAAATGTGCCTTTCCAAATATTTTGAAAAACAGATTATCAGAGTGGGAGCGATTCTGCTCTCATCATTTCTTTGTCCTTCAAAGGTTTTATCAAAGGCTTTGAATGCCTGACGTCGAGATGTTTACTTAATTGAAAGAGGGGATTTTCCACCGATCTACTCTGTTCAAATATTTCATAAGCCCCATTAAGTCTTCCTTCGTACAGGGATAACTGTTGTAAATTTTCCAAGGCAACAAGTGATTAAAATGTTATCCTCAGTACACCCCGTCAGCATCGTCTCTCATGGTGTTAGCCCCATTATTTACCGTCATTACCCACTCCGATAGAATCACAGAATCCTACAGAGCAGAAAGGGCATTTAAGTTAATCGAGTCGGTGTCGACACCCTGAAGAGCATCTCACCCAGACCTAGTTCTCCTCCCTATTCCCGTGTATTTCACCTGAAGAAGGGGCAGCCGTCTCCCTTACGATTTCAAATAAATCTGTTGGACTATAACCTGGCGTTCTGTGACTTTTGACCTTGCCCCCGCGTAACCCATGGTTAATTCACTCTTAACATGCTTTATTAAATCCCTGGACACGAGAAGGAAATTTAATTTTGCCAATCAACCTAACCCTCCGAGCGAACAGCAGTGCGAATTACTGACACAATGTTCCATCACCGTGAGCAAATGGTGGATCATTTTTATTAGCTATATACCCTGGTAACTCAGCCTCATCAATGCAAATCAACCCAACTTCAATGTATCGAAACATTACCCTCTACTCTACAATTTCATTCGTGCTGCGGGAAGTGTTGACATTAAATATAAAGACATTTCGTGAACGCATGCAGCTGAATAAGATTCGGTTCCAAAAACCCTGTATTTTGAAGGATTTGGCAGAATATTCCACCTAAACCATTGTAAATTTTCTTATATTTGAATGCTTTTATCTGTTTATTCCTCACCTTCGTGCTTCCGGTAAACATTTCAATCCGGAACAAGTCTGTCAAATGGTTTTCATTCCATCACAGTCACAAGATGCAGCTTGCAAAAGTCACATGTTTGCACGTTCACTGACACTCTGCCTCCCTGAGAGCTGTGGCCTTTCCCCACCATGAATCAGGCAGCAGTGTCCTACCTGTGAGATGCCACATCGAGAATAGAAGGACAGGTATCGATACCCGCACTTGGAAATGGAGTGACAGTTTTAAAATATTTCCACTATCCCCAGCGGAGAACTGAGCCCTCTGGCAGGCGGGGACACAAACCATTATACTACCAAGGACAAGAGTGTCAAAGAAGGCCCTTCAGCTAATTGTGGCCACACTAGTCAAAAACAACTGCTTAATGAACCGAATCCCATTTCAATATATTTATCCCACAGCCTTATCTGTTTTGGCATCCCACATTCACATCTGAATATTTATTCAGGTCATTAGGGTTTCTGCCTTACTGAACAATACAGACAACGTATTCCAAATTCCAACCCCCCCTCCACTCCCCTCCCCCCGCGCTGGCTGATAAAGCTTTTCCGCACATCTTCTCAAACTACTCAGCCTTTTTCCTTAAATCTCTGGCCCCTGCTGATCGATGCCTCCATCAATGAGAAACTCGTTCAGTCAACCCTGTCCATGCCCTAACTCAGTCATGTCTTGTTTCCATCTCCTTTACACTGCGACAAACACTCCACTCTGTCCTGTCTTTCTTCACAACTGAAACTCCTCAGCCCAAACAATATCCCAGTAAATAACTCCTGCAATTTTCTCAGTGTGATCACATCCATGCTATAATGTGACTTGCAAAACTGCACAACAACACTCTTGTGTGAGCCTAATGAGCAGTTGTTTTAAAATTTCTGAATTAGTATGAGGGCGATTCTGGCTAAGCAGAATTTATTACCCATTCCTAATTTCCCAGAAGGCAGTTGAGACTCAACCATATTGCTATGAGTCTGAAGTCACATGCAGCTCAGACCAAGTAAGGATAGCAAATTCCATCCCGGAATGACATCAGTGAAACAGATTTTTTTTCAACAATTGTCAATGGATATATAGTAGTCATTAGATTCTTCATTGCAGATATCTATTGAATCCAAATTTGACGATTATGGTACGGTGGGATTCAAGCCCGAGTACCCAGACTATTACCTCAGTCTCTGGATTATCAGTCCGATGAAATTATCACCAGACCAACACAGAAAGCCACAAAGCTGATCTTTTCCAATAAAGTGTCTTTTCACCTAAACTGCCCTGGGTCTTTTCCATGAGCCTGACGCTCCAATTGTCTCTGGTCAGTAACAGCTGCGACATGGGGATTGATTTCACAACCCCGGTATCCAAATGGATCGATTTGTTTGAAGGCCCCGATGGTGGGATTGGGGCACGTTCACCCAACAACAGTGACCGCAGCAGCAGCACAGACAGAACAGTCTGAATGTGAAAGAGAGTGATGGATTGGGCATTGCCTCAGAGAAATGGGAGGAGGGACGGAAAGGAGGTTTAATGATCGTGGGAAGGAGAGAAATCACTGACAACGGGTGTGTTTGAATCCTGATATATGAAACGCAGAGATGTGAGCGAGCGGTATTTGAAGGTAAAACAATTAATTTCTTCGCATTTATCACAAAAAAAAGACAACGGAGGGAACACTTAGTGCCATGATTTGGTTTCAAATCGAGGTTGCTGTGGTCCCAATGCAAAATACCGACAACCACGATCACAGTAACAACAGAACAGGATGCCTGCAATCAGCAATAAGTATACTAGCAGAGGAAATGTTCGGAAGAACAGCAAGTGTACAATATCAGTACTCAGCTAACAGTCACAGATATGTGGGAGCTGAGAATGAGCTGAATCTTTCAGTTCGATGTCTTCAGAGGCTGTGGAGATCCCTTGAATGAGAATGTTGAAAATTCAGATTGATAGCTTTTGACAAAACATCAAAGACTCAGGGGACAGTACAGGATATTGTTGAAACGTATGCTTCAATAGCATTTTAGGTAACATCGGCAACTTCACCAGCTTCCTAAAGTTGTAATCAGTGTTGCAGATAATCACACACAATCCTAGTTCCCAGCCTCGGAATCAGAGAAACTGCAGCACAGCAGCCCAGATCCAAACGGAAATGGGATGGGAATGAGTCGCGGAGTTACTCTCTGGCTCCAGTGATGCAACAGTTGAGAGTGCAGTCCTTTTATGATGGTATGGAGACGCAAGAAATTCCTAGATTGAGTGTGCTACTGATCAAGGAAATGGTTGTCCCCGTTTATACTCTCATGGCGATCTACAGTGCATCTTGCTAAGACAGCTGAGTGGCACAACTGGAACGTGAAATTTGCAGTGGTGGGTTTAAAAGATGATTTTGCTGTTTGGATCTGTGTTTCTGACACTGGCGGTGGCAGCTACATTTGCTTGCATCAGCTCAGTGTCAGTTTCTTCCACACAAGTCAAGACTTCAACCTGGAGAAGGTGGTGTTTGGGTGATATTTTAAACTGGTCATCCTTGGAGACTGGGACACGGAAACGGTGATGTTTAAGTTCGACAAATAAAACCTGGAATGCAAGCCTGACCTCAGGAACAGAGATAAAAAATTTAATTTCCTGCAATCCCATTCATTCATGTCCCTTATGCAGGGGATTCTACCATGTTCACCCAGTTCTGCCTACGAGGGACTCCAGGAGCAGAAAAACATGAGCTTACCCTTAATTCAGGAATCCCCGTCATGTGTGGAAGCAGGCAAGTCGGCCCTTCCAGTCCACACGGTCCATCCGAAGCGCATCCCACCAGACCCCACGGTATTCCCTATCCCATAAGCCTGTATATCCCATTGTTGATCCCTGTAACTGGCACATTTTTGGTCAGAGGGAGAAATAAAAACGCAAACACACAGAGAATGTGCAGTCTGCGCAGACAGATACCCGAGGCTGGGATCACACCCGGGTGTGTGGTGTAGCCAGACAGAAATGAACAAGGGGCAAAGAATAAATGTTGTCCTGACCACTGATACTCACACCCTGTGGGTGAATGAGGAAGAATGAAAACACATTCACAACTTGGAAAACGGAATTTATATCTGTGTGGACACGATTTGAAAGGATCGTTCACCCTGGGTTGTAAAAAGGACACTGATACGACAGAGAAAGCAGGGCAATGTGGGAACTGCAGGAAGAGATTCAATTACGCACAGAAGTTGAAATTTATTTAATCAGTAACACTGGGGAGAGACGGTTCACCAGTCCCGTGTGTGGGAAGGGATCACTGAGCAAAACAACCTCCGGAGACTCCAGCAGGATTACATATCCCATCAGGTGTTCGATTATGCTGTCAGTGCGGTTATTAATCCCAACCAGCTATTTGTTCCGTAGCGTCAATCATAGAGTCATACAGCATGAAAACAGGCCCGTCAGTCCAACCAATCCATGCTGAACGTGCTGCCAAACTAATCTTGTCCCATCTGTCTCCTGTTGAACCAGCTGAGTGGTTATAATGCCCTTGTAGTTTTATTATTGTGTTGCTCATCCAAAAACCCATGTAATATTTTGGGGACAAAAGGTTTAGGTCCTGGCATGACAGATGGTGGAGTTTGAATTCAATAAGCACCTGCAATTGAAGTGTCTCGTGGTGACCTGAATCAGTTGTGTGGAAAATCCCATCCGATTTCGAGAAGCAAACTGTCATATTCAGCTGCTCTGTCCCACATGAGACTCCAGATGGATAATATCGTGATTGCCTCTTTACTGTCCTCTGGGAAATAACTGATGTGCTAGGCATGAATAAATTTCTTTTAAAAATCCCACTTTCCCATTCATTTTTGGATCCAATTGTCCTTTAAATGTTGCAAATGTACCCTCATCCATCACTTCCTCAGCAAGTTAATTGCGCACGTAAAACACCTACTCTCGAAAAATGCCTCACATGTCTTTTTTAAAAAAAATCTCTCTCCATCTTGAACATATGCCCTCTCGTCTTGAAATTACCCTGCTGGGAAAAGGCAGCTATGGTGAACTCTAAGTTACCTCTCATAAACTTCCATCAGGTCGCCGCTCAAACCCCTAACCTAGAGTAAAAACAGTCGCAACGAGGGGACCGTGAGAACTGCAGATGAGAGATCAGAATCGAGTTTGTTGTGCTGGGAAAGCACAGCAGGTCAGGTAATATTTGAGGAGCTTGAGAATCGATAATTCGGGCAAGAGCCTGATGAGCGACACTTGTGCGAAAATTTGATTCTCCTGCTCCTCGGATGCTGCCTAACTCGTTGTGGTTTTCCAGCCCCCAAATCTCGAATCTGAAAATAGTCTCAGCCTATCCAGCTTTTCATTAGAACTCAAACATTCCGTACACAGCAATATGCGTGTATACCTTTTCTGAACCTGCTCCAGCTGAATAATATCATTCCTACAACTGGGCTACCAGAACTGGACATAATATTCCAGAAGTGGCCTCACCAATGTCCTGAAAAGTTTAAACTTAACGTCCCAACTTGGGTATCCAAAAGACTAAGTAATGAAGGGAAGTAAGTTAAATGCCTTTGAACCATCCTGTCTGTAGGTGATGCAAACTACAAGGAATTATGTACCTGCATCACTAGCTTCCGTGTTCTCCAACGCGACGTAAAGCCCTGCTCCTTTTGCTGTATCAAAATGGAATACCTTCCACTTATCCAGATTGACCTCCATGTTACATTTTTTCTGTCCAACGACTCATTGGATTAAGATCCTTTTGAATCTTAGGTAATCTTCTTCATTGTCTACAATACTGATGTCGCCTGCAAACTTACGAAGCACGCCTGCTGTGAGATCCAAGGCTTTCTCATATAGATCACTGATTCATATTTACTTGTAGTGGCCGTGATTTAGCAGTATGCAGATCATACAACAGTTAATCATGCAATTAACCATGAGAAAGAAAGCCGCAGACTGCAGGGAGATATCAAACAATTGGAAATAAAAATGGTGAAAGCAAATCATTCTAGGGAAGTGGGTGATAGTGAAGTAAAATCAAACTTCAAACCAGCCGCCCTCGCTCCAGTTGTGGCACTCAGTTATCTCAGCAAATGCACTGTCGATTGCTATTTTATAATAACGGGAACAAATTTTCCCTTCTGCCCCGCCTTTGACCAGGAGCACTTCCAACTTCGGAATTGCTTGCACCTCTAAACCGTCATAGAAATGACGTGCATTCACCGGTCATATCACTTGAGCCATTGAGTATCTCATTCCCATCCCGATTTCAAGTTGGACCTTCTCAACTGCGCCACTCAATTCCTCTGATTCTGGGGCTGGGAATTGGGACTCTGTGGCAGCAGGGGTTACTGACTTCTGTGGGGAGCTGGTGAAAGAGCCGATGTTAAACTGCATTGCTATTGCAGCATACATTTCAACAAAAGCTACACTGTTTCCGGAGTCTTTGATTTTTTAGAGAAATCTATTTGTCTCAGCCTTCAGCATATTAATGATGGAATCACCACAGCCACTTAGTGCACTGAAGTTAAAGGGCCAGCCCATTTTGAGTTCCCACATATCTGACACTGTTCGCTAAGCACTGATATTGTGCATTTGGTGTTTTACTAACATTTCTTATGATACTGTACTTATTGCTGCCGCATGGTATGCTCCTCTGTGGGGTGCTGTGATCCCATAGTGGTTAGTGCTCTGCGTTGTGGCCACAGCAACCTCGATTCGAATCCGATTTACGGCAGCAATCGCTCTATTTGTCCCAGTCTTTTGTGAAACACAAAGGAATCAGTTATTTTAACATAGTAATTTTCTCCAAAGTGATGACTTTTTCCTTCAAGTTCTGCTCGCTCACATTTCTGAGTTTCAGAATTCAACTCCACCCGTTCTCAGAGATTTCTTCCCTCCTTTGAACTAACCGAACTTTCCATCCCATACCCCCATTTCCTTAATTTAGGGATGCCGGTGTTGGACTATGGAGTACAAAGTTAAAAATCACCCAACACCAGGTTATGATCTTATATGTTTAATTGAAGCACTAGCTTTCGGAGCACTGCTCTTTCATCATGTGTTTGTGGAGTCATTTCCTATTTCACTAAGGCATTGCAGAATCTAACACTGACTCTCACGTTGATGCCTATCAGTCTGTGTGGCTGGGGCCACTGTTGCTGGGTGAACGTGCCCCAACCCCACCATCGGGACCTGCAGACCATTTGATCCATTTGGTTACACTGTTGTGAGATCAATACTCATGTAACAGCTTTTACCGACATGGACCAGAGATTATTGTGGGGTGATGGGGTGATGTGGTGTGGTGTGGTGTGGTGTGATGTGGTGGTGGCGGGGGGGGGGCAGCCAAGCTCAGGAAAATGGCACAGGACAGTATTGGGGAAAAGCGACTTAATTGGATATGATCAGTTTCACTGCTTTTCTGCAATGGCCGAGCGCTATTACCACTGAACACTGAACTGTTAATTGAGACACCAGAGACCTGGGTTTGACTCCGACCATGCTAGGTGGCAGAATTTGGATTCAATAAATATCTGGAAATACGAATCTAATAACTCCTGTCAATCCATAGCCAATTGTTGAAATAAACAAAACCATCTGACGTCATTTAAGGAATGAAACTGCCATTCTTACATGTTCGGGCCTCCATGTGACTCCAGACTCACTACAATATGATTGAATCTCAACTACCGCTGTGCAATTAGGGACAGCAATAAATACTGTCGAGCCAGCGACGCCCTCATACTGTAATAGAATCGTGATAAAAAGTTCATTCGGCTCCAGCTAGATTACTGTGTGCAGTCCTGCCACTCACAGAAGAGCATGGATGTTATCGCACTGGGAATATTGCAGGAGTGATTTACTGGGATATTATCTGGGCTGAAGAGTTGCAGTTGTGAGGAGAGATTGGACAAACTGGGGTTGTTTCTCGCCGAGCCGAGAAGATTGGAGAAGACATGACTGAGATGTACAAAATAATGAGGGATAGGGTGAGGATAGACTGAAAGAAGCGTTTGTTATTGTTGGAGGGATCGAACACTGAGGCCAAGAGATTTCGGGAAAAGGCAGAAAAGTTTGAGTAGATTTGTGGAAAGGGTCAGAGAGGCTGGAATCGTTCTAACCTGAAAAAAAAATGTGAATTTGTGATTGCAACACATACAAGACTATGTGCTAAATCATGGAAAACTTGACTCAGGTCGTTAAGCAGTTGTGTAGGACAATTTCGGCCACAACAGGCTGAAGGGTCTCCTTCGATGTTGTTGTCCTCCACAGTATCGTGGTTCGTGTCCTGGCCTGTCACTGGGCTCAATTCTCCGCTGGGGGCATCGTAAATGTTTTAAACTTGTCATTCTGCTCCCCAGTGACGGTTGTTCATGCTTGGCCTTCCATTCTCGATGGGACATGTCACAGGAAGGACAGTGCTGTCTGAATCAGCTGGGGAAGGACTGCAGCTCCTGGGGGGAGAGAGTATCAGTGAAAGTGCAAACACGTAACTTCAGCCAACTGCACTGCCCCCTCGCCCAACCCCGTCAAACACCGCCCACATTCCCAACACCAACCAACACCGCCCACTCCCCCAACCCCGACCAAAACCGCCACCTCCCCCCACCCCGTCCAAAACCGCCCCTCCAACACCCTGTCTAACACTGACCCCTCCCCTAACCCTGTCCAATACTGCCCCCTCGCCCAACCCCGTCAAACAGCGCCCCCATTTCCAACACCAACCAACACCGCCCCCTCCCCAACCCCGTCCAACACAACCCCCTCCCCCAACCCTGTCCAACACCGCCCCCTCCATCAACTCGTTCCAATACCGCCCCCTCCACCAACCCCATCAAACACCGCCCCATTCACAACACCGTCCAACATCGCCACTCCCACACCCCGTCCAACACCGACCCCTCCCCCAACCCCGCCGAACAGCACCCCCTCCACCAACACCATCCAACACCGCCCACTCCCCCAGCCCCGTTCACAACCGCCCACTCCCCAACACCATCCAACTCTGCCCCTCCACCAACACCGCCCACTCCCCAAGCCCTGTTCACAACCGCCGCCTCCCCAACACCGTCGAACTCCGCCCACTCTCACAGCCCAGTTCAAAATCGCCCCCTCCTCAAGACTGTACAACACTGCCCTCTCCACCAACACCATTCAACACTCCCCATTCCCCCAGCTCCGTTCAAAACCACCCCCTCCCCAACACGGTCCAACACCATCCCCACCCCAAACCTGTCAAACACTGCTCCCTCACCCCTACCCTGTTCAACAGCACCCCCACCCGAACACCGTCCAACACCACCCACTCCACAACCCCATACCACACCACTCCTTCCTCCAAACCCGTACCACACCTCCCCCTCCCCAAACCCATCCAACACTGCCGCGTCCCTAACAACGTCCGACACCGCCCCCTCCCCAACCATGTATCACAACACGCCCTCCCCAACCCAGTTCCACACCACACCGTCCTCCAACACTGTCCAACACCGTCGCCTCATAAACCCTGTCCGACACCTCCCCCCAATCCCGTCCGACACCGCCCCCTCCCACAAAGCCACCCCACACCACGCCCTCCCCAAACCATGTCCAAGACCAACCACTCCACTAACACCGTCCAACATCGACGCTTCACCAACACAGTCCAACACCAACCCCTCCCCAAACCCGTCCAAAACCATCCCCTCCCCAAACCCGTCCAACACCGCACCCTCCCACAGCCCCGTCCATCACTGCCCCCTCCCCAACCCCGTCCAACATTGTCCCCTCCCGTGAAGCCCTTCAAATACCACCCCCTCCCAAACCTGTCCATCACTGCCCCGTCCCCAACCCCGTCCAACACCGCCGCATCCCCCAACCCCGTCCAACACCGTCCCCTACCCAACCGATCCAAAACCACCCCCGCCCCCAACCCTCTCCAACACTGCCCCCTCCCAAACCGCGTCTAACACTGCCCCCTCCCCCCAACCGGGTTCAACACTGTTCCCTCCCCCCAACCCCATCAAACACCACCCCTATTACCAAAACCGTCCAACACCGCACCCTCCTCAACCCCGGCCAACACTGCCCCCTCCCCCAACACCAACCAACACCGCCCACTCCCCCAACCCCAACCAACACCGCCACCTCCCCCCACCCCGTCCAAAACCGCCCCTCCAAAACCCTGTCTAACACTGACCCCTCCCCTAACCCTGTCCAACATTGCTCCCTCCTCCAACACGTCCAACTCCGCCCCCTCAACCAACAACGTCCAACCCCGCCCACTCCCCCAGCCCCGTTCAAATCCGCCGCCACCCCAAAATGGTCCAACACCGTCCCATCCCAAAATGCTGTCCCACACTGCCCCCTCCCCCAACCATATCCAACACCGACCCCGCCACCACCACCATCCATCACCGCCGCTTCACCAACCCCGTCCAACACTGCCCCCTCCAAAAACCGGCCTCACACTGCCCCCTCCCCAACTCCATTCAACACTGTCCCCTTGCCCAACCACGTCAAACACTGCCCCCATTCCCAACACCATCCAACACTGCCCCCTCCCCAACCCCGTCCAGCACCGCCCCCTCCCACAACCCCATCCAACACTGCCCCCTACCACAACCCCATCCAACACCACCCCCTCCACAACCCCATCCAACACCGCCTCCTCCAAAACACGGTCTAACACTGCCCCCTCCGCCCAACGCCGTCCAACAATGCCCCCTCGCCCAAACACGTCAAACACTGCCCCCATTCCCAACACCATCCAACACCGCACCCTCACCAACCCCTTCCAACACCGCCCCCTTCTCCAACCCCGTCCAACGCTGCCCCCATTCACAACAACGTCTAACACTGCCCCGTCCCCCCAAACTGATCAAACACTGCCCCCTCCCTCAACCTGATCAAACACCGCCCCAACCCCAAAACCGTCCAACACCGCCCCCTCCCCAGCCCCATCCAACACCACCCCCTCCCTCAACCAGGTCCAACACTGCCACCTCCCCAGCCCCATCCAACACCATGCCCTCCCCCAACCCGCTCCAACACTGCCCTCTCCCAAACTCCGTCTAACACTGACCCTCCACCCAACCTCCTCCATCACTGCCCGCTCCCCAGCCCCATCCAACAACACCCCCTCCCCCAAAACCGTCAAACACCTCCGCCTCCCAAACCTCGTCCGACACCGCCCCTGCCACAACTCCGTTCAACGCAACCCCCTCCACCAACCCCATCCAACACCGCCCACTCCCCCAGTCCCGTTCAAAACCGTACCCTCGCCAACCCCGTCCAACACTGTCCCCTCCCGAAACCCGTCAAACACGGCCTACTCCCCCAACTCCGTCCAAAACCTCCTCCTCCACTAACCCCATCCAGCACTGCCCCCTCCCCAGCCCCATCCAACACCAAACCCTCCCCCAACCCAGTCCAACACTGCCCCCTCCCAAACCCCGTCTAACACTGCCACACACCCAACACCCTCCATCACTGCTCCCTTCCCCCAACCCCATCAAACACCACCCCCTCCCCAATCCCATCCAACACCGCTCCCTCACACAAAGCTGTCCAAAACCGCCCCCTCCCCGAACCCTGGCCAACACCGCACCCTCCCCCAACACAGTCCAACACTTACCCCTCCCCAAACCCTGCCCAACACCGCCTCCTCTATCAACACGGTACAAACCTGCCCCCTCCTGAACCCAGTCCAACACCGCCCCCTCCCCATTCCCGTCCAACACCGCCCCCTCCCCGATCCAGATCAAACAGAACCCCCTCCCCCAAAACCATCCAACACCGCTGCCTCCCCAAACCCATCTGATACGGCCCCCTCCCCAATCCCGTCCAACACCAATCCCTCCCCAATCCCGTCCAACACCGCTCCCTCCCCCAAAGCTGTCCAAAACCGCCCCGTCCCACAACCCTGTCTAAAACCGCCCGCTCCCCCAACCCTGTCCAACACCGCCCCCTCCCCCAACACCATCCAACACTGCCCACTCCCCCAGCCCCGTTCAAAACCGCCCCCTCCCCAACACGGTCTAACACCACCCCCACCCCAACCGTGTCAAACACTGCCCCCTCCCCAGCCCCATCCAACACCACCCCCTCCCCCAACCCGGTCCACCACCTCCCCCTCCCCAACCCCGTCCAACCCTGCCCCGATTCCCAAAACCATCCAACACCACCCCCTCCCCAACACCATCCAAATCTGTCCCCTCCACCAATACCACCCAACACTGCCCACTCCCCCAGACCCATTCAAAACCGCACACTCCCTCAACCCCGTCCAACACTCCCCCTCCGCCAACACCGCCCAACACCACCCACCCCCCAGCCCCGTTCACAACCGCCCCCTTCGCCAACATGGTCCAACACCGCCCCCACCCCAACCCTGTCAAACACTGATTCCTCATCCCAACCCTGTCCAACACCGCCCCCACCCCATCACCGTCCAACACCGCCCCAACGCCCAACACCGTCCAACACCGCCCCTTCTACCAACCCCATCTAACACTGTCCACTTCCCCAGCCCCGTTCAAAACTGAACCCTCCCCAACCCAGTCCAACACTGCCCCCTCCCCTAACCCGTCAAACACGGCCCCCTCCCCCAACCCCGTCCAACACTGCCCCCTTCCCCAACACCATTGAACACCAACCCCTCCCCCAAACCGTCCCACACCGCCGCTTCCCCAACCCCGTCTGATACCGCCCACTCCCCAACCCCGTCCAACATCGATCCCTCACCCAAAGCTGCCCAAAACCGCCCCCTCGCCCAACCCTGTCCAACACCGCACCCTCCCTCAAAACAGTCCAACACCGCCCCCTGCCCAAACCCGTCTGACACCGCCCCCTCCACAATCCCGTCCAACACCGCGACCTCCCCAATTCCGTCCAACACTGATCCCTCCCCCAAAGCTGTCTAAAACCACCCCCTCCCCAACCCTGTCCAACACCGCCCCCTCTCTCAACATGGTACAAAAACGCGCCCTCCCCAACCCTGTATGACACCGCCCCCTCCCCAATCCAGTCCAACACCTCCCCTCTCCCACAACCAGGTCAAACAGCACGCGCTCCCACAAAACTGTCCAACACCGCCGCCTCCTCAACCCGATCCAACACTGCTCACTCCCCCAAAGTAGTCCAAAACCTCCCCCTCCCACAACCCTGCCCAAAACCGGCCACTACCCCATGCCCGTTAAAGACCGCCCCCTCCCCAACACGGTCCAACACCGCCCCCACCCCAAACCTGTCAAACACTGCTCCCTCACCCCAACCCTGTGCAACACGGCTCCCACCCCAACACCATCCAAAACCACCCCATCCCCAACCCCGTCCAACACCACCCGCTCTCCCAACCCCATCCAACACCGCCCCCTGCCACAACTCCGTCCATCACCGCCCCCTCCACCAACCCCATCCAACACCGCCCATTACCACAGCCCCGTTCAAAACCGAACCCTTCCCAACCCCGTCCAACATTGCCCCTCCCCAAATCCGTCAAACACGGCCCCCTCCACCAACCCCGTCCAACACCTCCCCCAACCCCCAATCCCATCCAACAACGCCCACTCCCCCAACTCCGACCAACACCGCCCCCTCCACCAACCACATCCAACACCGCCCACTCGCCCAGACCCATTCAAAACCGAACCCTCCCCAATCCTGTCCAACACCGTCCGCTCCCCCAACCCCGTCCAACACTGCCTCCTTCCCCCAACACCATTGAACACCACCCCCTCCCCAAACCGTCCCACCCGGCGCCTCCCCAACCCCGTCTGATACCGTCCACTCCCCAACCCCGTCCAACATCGATCCCTCACCCAAAGCTGCCCAAAACCGCCCCCTCGCCCAACCCTGTCCAACACCGCACCCTCCCTCAACACAGTCCAACACCGCCCCCTCCCCAAACCCGTCTGACACCGCCCCCTCCACAATCCCGTCCAACACCACGCCCTGCCCAATTCGTCCAACACTGATCCCTCCCCCAAAGCTGTCCAAAACCACCACCTCCCCAACCCTGTCCAACACCGCCCCCTCTCTCAACATGGTACAAAAACGCGCCCTCCCCAACCCTGTATGAAACCGCCCCCTCCCCAATCCCGTCCAACACCTCCCCTCTCCCACAACCAGGTCAAACAGCACGCGCTCCCACAAAACTGTCCAACACCGCCGCCTCCTCAACCCGATCCAACACTGCTCCCTCCCCCAAAGTAGTCCAAAACCGCCCCCTCCCACAACCCTGCCCAAAACCGCCCACTTCCCCAGCCCCGTTCAAAACCGCCCCCTCCCCAACACGGTCCAACACCGCCCCCACCCCAAGCCTGTCAAACACTGCTCCCTCACCCCAACCCTGTGCAACACGGCTCCCACCCCAACACCATCCAAAACCACCCCATCCCCAACCCCATCCAACACCGCCCGCTCTCCCAACCCTATCCAACACCGCCCCCTGCCACAACTCCGTCCATCACCGCCCCCTCCACCAACCCCATCCAACACCGCCCATTGCCCCAGCCCCGTTCACAACCGAACCCTCCCCAACCCCGTCCAACACTGCCCCTCCCCAAATCCGTCAAACACTGCCCCCTCCCATAACCCCGTCCAACACCTCCCCGAACCCCCAATCCCATCCAACAACGCCCACTCCCCCAACTCCGCCCAACACCGCCCCCTCCACCAACCCCATCCAACACCGCCCACTCCCCCAGACCCATTCAAAACCGAACCCTCCCCAATCCTGTCGAACACTGCCCCCTCCCCAACCCCGTCCAACACTGCCCCCCAAACCCCGTCTAACACTGCTCCTCCCCCCAAACCCGTCCATCACCGCCCCTTCCCCCAAACCCCATCAAACACCAACTCTCCACCAAAACCGTCCAACACTGCCACCTCCACAACCCCGTCCGACACCGCCCTCCCAAGTCCATCCATCACCGCTCCTCCCCAACCATGCCCAACACCGCCCCCTCCCCCAACACCGTCCAACACCGCCGCCTCCCCAACTCTGTCTAACACCATCCCCTCCCCAAACCACTCCCAAACCACCCGCTGCTCAACCCCATACAACACTGCCCACTCCCCACCCCATCCAACACTGCCCCCTCCCAATCCCGTCCAACACTGCCCCCTCCCCAACCCCACACAACATTGCTCCCTCCAGCTAACCCCTTCAAACACCGCCCCCTCCCCAAACCCGTCCTACACTGCTCCCTCCCCAACCACATCCAACACCGCCCCGTCCCCAACCCCATCCAAAACCACCCCCTCCCCTAACCCCGTCCAACACCGCCCCATACCAAACACCGTCCAACACCGCCCCCTCCCCAAACCCGTCCAACACCGCCCCCTCCACAAACCCCGTCCAACACCGCCTACTCCCCCAGTCCTGTTCACAACCGATCCCTCCCCAACTGGAAACATCTCCCCCCACTCCACCAACACCAAAACACAACGCCCACTCCCCCAACCACGTTCAAAACTGCCCCTTCCCCAACACTGTCCAAAACTGCCCCCTCCCCTCAACCCAATGCAACACTACAGCCTCCCCCAAAACCAACAAACACCACCCCCTTCCTCAACACCGTCCAATACCACCCTGTCCCCAACCCTGTCCAACACCGGCCCCTGCCCCAACCCGGTGCAACCTACCCCCTCCACCCAACGCCATCAAACACAGTTTTGGGGAGGGTGCGGTATTGTACGGGGATGGGGGAGGGGGCGGTGTTGGACGGGGTTGTTGGAGTCAGCCGTGTTGGACGTAGTTGGGGAGGGAGCGGTGTTGGACAGTGTTGGGGAGGGGTTGGAATTGGACGGGGATGGGGAAGGGGCGGTGTAAGAGGGGTTGGCAGAGGTGCGGTGTTGGACGGGGTTTGGGGAGGTTGTGGTTTTGGACGAGTATGGGGAGGGGGCGGTGTTGGACGGGGTTGGGGAGGGGGTGTTGTTGGATGGTGTTGGAGTGGGGTTGGTATTGGACGCGGATGTGGAGGGTATGGTGTTGGCCGGGGAATGGGGAACGGGCGGTGTTGGATGGGGTTGGGTGAGGAACAGTGTTGGACGGGTTTGGCGACGGGGTGGTGCTGGACGTGTTTGTGGGAGGGGGCGGTGTTGGATGGGTTTGGGGAGGGAGCGGTGTTGGACGGGGTTGTGGAGGGGGCGATGTTGGACAGTGTTGGGGTGGGGGCGGTATTGGACAGGGATTGGGAGGGGGCGGTGTTGGCTGGGGAATGGGGAGCAGGTGCTGCTGGACAGGCTTGGTGGAGTGGAAGTGTTGGACAGGGTTGGGGGAGGTGTCAGTGTTTGACGGGGTTGGGGATCGGGCGGTGCTGGACGAGTTTGGGTGAGGAGGCGGTGTTGGATGGGGTTGGCGATGGGGCAGTGTTGGACAGGGTTGTGAGAGGGGTGGTTTTGGAGAGTGTTGGGGAGCGGGTGGTATTGGATGGGGATTGTCGAGGGGGAGCTCTTGGACGGGATTGGGGAGGGGGCGGTGTTAGACGATTTTGGGGGAGGTGGCGGTTTTGGATGGGGTTGGGGAGGGGGCGGTGTTGGACGAGTTTGGGAGAAGGGGCGGTGTTGGATGGGTTTGGGGAGGGGTGGTGTTTGACAGTGTTGGGAAGGGGACGCTATTGGACAGGGATGGGGAGGGGTCGGTGTTAGACGGGATTGGGGGAGGGGTGTGTTGGACGGGATTAGGGGAGGTGGCGGTGTTGGATGGGGTTGGGTAGGGCGTGCTGTTTAATGCGGTTATGGAGGGGGCGGTGTTGGAGAGTGTTGGGGAAGGGGTGGCGTTGGACTGGGTCTTGGGGAACGGGATGTGTTGGACGGGGTTGGAGGGAGGGTGCAGTGAAGAACGGCGTGGCGGGAGGGGGCGTTTTTGGACGGGGTTGGGAGAGGGGACAGTGTTGGACGGGGTTGGGAAAGGGGTGGTGTCGGTCGTGGTTGGTGAAGGGGCAGTATTGGACGGGGTTGGGGAGGGGGTGTTTTTGGACAGTGTTGGGGTGGGGACGGTGGGGACCCCGTCCAACACCGCCCTCTCCCCATACTCGTCCAAAACCACAACCTCCCCAAACCCCGGCCAACACCGCACCTCTGCCAACCCCGTCTAACACCACCCCTTCCCCATCCCCGTCCAATACCAACCCCTCCCCAACACTGTCCAACACCGCGTCCTCCCCAACACCATCCAACACAGCCCCCTCCCCCAAACCCGAACAACCCCGCCCCCCCAACCCATCCAACACCGCCCCCTCCCCAACTACGTCCAACACCGCCAACTCCCACAACCCCGTCCAACACCGCCCCTCCCCCATCCCCGTCCAATATCCCCCTCCCCAAAACTGTCCAACACTGCCCCCTACACAACCACGCCTAACACTGCCCCTCCGCCATACTCATCCAACACTGCCCCCTTCCCGAACCCCATCCAAACCCGCCCCCTCCTCAACCCTGTACAACAGTGCCCTCTCCAATCCCTTCCAAAACCGCCCACTCCCCAACCCCGTCCAACACCACCCCCTCCCAACCCCGTCCAACACTGACCCCTCCCCCAAATCCCGTTAAACACTGCCCCCTCCCCCAACTTCAGCCAACACTGCCCGTCTCCCAAACCCCGTCCAACACTGCCCCCAACCACAACCCCGTCCAACATCGCGCCCCAAAACCATCCAACAAAGCCACCTCCCAACCCCGTCCACCACCGCCACCTCCCCCATCCCCGTCCAACACCGCCACCTCCCCAACCCCGTTCAACACCGCCCCCTTCCCGAACCCCGTCCAACACCGACCCCCCACCAACTCCGTCAAACACCGCCCCCTCCCCTCAACCCCGTCCAACACCACCCCCTCCCCAACCCCGTCCAACACCATCCACTCCCCCAACCTCGTCCAACACCGCCCCCAACCTCAACCAGTTCCAACATCACCCCCTCCCCCAACCCAGTCCAACACCATCTCCTCCCAACCCATTCCAACACCGCCCCCTGCCCAACCCAGTCCAACATCGGCCCCTCCCAACTCCGTCCAACACCGCCCCTGCCCCAAACCCATCCAACACCGCCCCCTCCCCCAACCCCATCCAACACCGCCCGCTCCCCAAACTCATCCAACACCATCCCTTCCCCACATCACCATCCAACACCGCCCTCTCCCCATTACCATACAACACCGCCGCCTCCCCAACCCCTTTCAACACCGCCCCCTCCCCCAACACCGTCCTTCACCGCCCATAGCAACCCCATCCAACAGCGCCCCCTCCCCCCACCCTGTCCAACAACCGCCCGCTCCCCATGCCCATCCAACACCGCTCTCTCCCCCAACCCCTTCCAACACCGTACCCTCCCCAATTTCTGTCCAATACCGCCCCCGCTCCCCAACTTCGTCCATCACCGCCCCCTCCCCAACCCCATTCAAAACTGCCCCCCTCCCTTTGTACCACTCTCTCTGTCCGCCGCTCGCTCTGTCACCCTCTCTCTCTGCCACCCACACTCTTTACCCCCTCTCTGTCCCACATTCTCTGTCCCCACTCTTGGTCACGCCTCTCTGTACCCCTATCTCTGCCCCCTCTCTCTGACCCCCACTCTGTCCCCTTCCGTGTCCCCCTCTCTATCCCCCCTCTTTCTCTCCTTCTCTCTGTCCCCCTCTCTCTGTCCCTCCGTCCCCTCTCTCTCTCTGAGCCTGTCTCTCTGTTCACTGTCTTTCTGTCCCCCTCTCTCTGCTCCCCCTTTCTCTGTCCTTCCTGTCTCTGTCCCCTTCTCTCTGTCCCCTGTCTCTCTCTGTCGCCCCTCTCTCTCTGCCCCACTCGCCCCCCTCTCTGTCGCCCATCTCTCTGCCCCACTCGCCCCCTCTGTGTCGTCCCCTCTGTTCCCCACTCTCTGTCTCCATCTCTCTGTCCCCCTCTCTCTGTCCTCCACTCTCTGTCCCCTATCATTCCCCCTCTATCTCTGTCACCCCCTCTCTGTCCTGCCTTTCTCTGACCCCTCGCTCTCAGACCCCCTCTCTGTCACCCCCTCTTTCGCCCTCTCTCTATCCCGCCCCTCTGACCCCCTCTCTGTCCCCTCTCTGTCTGCCACCTCTCTGTGTCCTCCACTTTCTGTCTCCCCTCTCTTTCTGTGCCCCCTCTCTCTGTCCCCACGTTCTATCTGTTCCCCCCTCTCTGTCTCTCCTCTCTCTGTCCTCTCTGTCTCTCTCCCCCATCCCCACCTCTGTTGACCTTTTTCTCCTCCCCACCACTATCTATCCTCCCACTGTCTGCCCCCCCCCCCCACTCTCCGACCCCCTCTTTGTCCCCCTCTCTCTGACCACCTCTCTCTGACACTGTCTATCTCCACCACTCTTGGTCCCCCTCTCTCGGTCCCCTCTCTCTGTCCCCCTCTCTTCCCCCTTTTCTCTGTCCACCACTATCTGTTCCCCGCTCACTCTACCACCTCTCTGTCCCCTCTCTCTGTTCCCTCTCTCTCTTACCCCCTTTCTCTGTCCCCCTCTCACTGTCCCACGCTCTCTGTTGTCCTCTGTCATTGACTCCTCTCTTTGTTCCCACTCTCTGTCCCCCATCTCTCTGTCCCCCTCTCCCTGTCTCCCTCCCTCTGTCCACCTCTCTCTTTGATCCCCCTCTTTCTGTCCTACTCTCTCTGTCCCCCCTCTCGCTGTCCCCCTCTATCTGTCCCCCGCTCTCTGTTCCACCCTCTCTCTGACCCCCATCTCTCGGTCCTCCTCTTTCTCTCCCCCGCTATCTGGCCCGCTATCTCTGTCTTCCACTCTCTGGCCCTCTCTCTCTGTCCCCCTCTCTCTTTCGCCCTCTATCTCTGTTGCCCCTCCTTTTGTTCCACTCTCTCTGTCCCCTCCTCTCTGTCTCCCTCTCTCTGTCTACCGCTCTCTGTTCCTCTCTCTCTGTCCCACTCTTTCTGACCCCTCTCTCATTATGTCCTCCCCTATTTCCCTATCTCTCCCTCCCTCGCCGTATCTCTGCCTTGTCTCTGTCTCTCTCTCTCTCTCTCTCCATCTCTCTCTCTCTCTCACTCTTGCCCTGCTTCTTCACTCTCTCTCCACCTTCTCTCACTCTCGATTCCCCTATCTTGGACTCTCTTTCTCCCCACCTTGCTCTGTATCTCTCTGACTACATCTCTCTCCCTTCTGCCCCTCCCTCTCTCTCTGACACAGTCTGTCTCTCTGACGTCTCCCTCTTCCTCTAATCCAGACGGGGTTTGGGGAAGGTTGGTGCTTTGGCTGCATGTGGTTGGAAGGGTGGTCGTGAGATGATAGAGAGATATTGGAGGTGGGAGGAGGGGGAAAATGGAGTAGAGACGGAATTGCGGGAGGGAGGCAGATTGCAGGAGAGCGTGAGTGCAGGGGAGGGGGAGAGGAGAGTGGAGGCAGGTGGAGAAATCAGGGTAAGGGGTGTGTGAGAGAGAGAGGGTGGACGAGGGAGAGTGAAAGGGAGAGGTGGGGAGAAAGAGTGTGCAGTGAGAGAGAGAGAGAGAAATGAGGAGAAAGAGTAGGGGAGAGGAAATATGGAGGTCAGGTTGGAGTGGGGGGGGGAAAAGAGGGAGTGAAACCCAGCTCCTGAGCTCAGGGCGCGGTGCCCTCCCCTTACCTGAGGACCAGGACTTGGGGCTGAGTCTGTCTCTCTCCAGCTCAGCTTCTCCAACACAAAGACACACAACAACATCGGTCACTCTGCTGCTCGGCACGATTTAATCAACATTTTTATTGGTTACAAATGGAAGTGATGGATACAGTGAGTGGGATGGTGCCTTTCCTCACTGGCCCCTGAGTAGTGAGAAACATTGAAATGTTTCCCTGTAACCCCCTGTGCGATAAGGATGGACAAACCAGCGCTACCCTCAGTCTGTTACCATAGCAACAGGCTGCTCCATCACTGAAACACTGAACTGAAATGAGAAAATCCCGGATGGATTGATTAATGAGGGAATTTGATGGATGGATGGATTTGGGTGAAGGGATATTTCAGCACATTCTTCAGCTGCTGCCTGAACTTAGTCTGGGTCACGGCATAAATCGCGGTGTTTGTGCAGCAACTGAGGAGCTGCAGCATGAAGCCCAATTCCTGCACGTAGGCATCGAGATACACAGACCGATACCCAATCCACCACATCCGGCTCCATATAGAATACAGCATTAACATTGACCATAACAGGATGAAATTGGCCGAGATCACAAACAGTAAAATGATGGATTTTTTTCGGTTTCTCATTTCAGTGTCAGACTGAGCGTCCCCATTGGTGTGAGCGCGGAGTCTCCTGCGGGCTCTGCTGGTCACTAAAATGTGTCTGACGGTGAGAACATTGAGCAGCAGAACCAGGAGAAATGGGACACACGGGGTTAGAAGGTTGTGGAGAAATTCGATTGTGACCCAGACACTGGAGGATAAAGCAGCGTTTGTTACAGAACAAAACCAGGGGAGGTTCCACAGCCGATACCGAGCCGTAAGCATAAAATACCAGGAAATGTTCTTTAAACAGCTCAGCACAGTCACTGCTCCCAGAACCACAGCCGCCGTTTTCTCACTGCAATATTTACGTTTCAGCTTCTGGGAACAAATGGCCACAAACCGATCAAAGGTGAAAGTGACGGTGAACCAGACAGAGCAGTCAGTGGCCGCATAAAGCAGGACGGCGTGGATATTACACACGGGGACGGAGTACACCAGGAAATAAAACTGTTCCTCATAAACAATGGGAATGTGTCTCAGTATCAGGTCGAGGATAATGACCAGGAGATCCGCCGCTGCCATGGCCCCCAGGTAACGTCTGACACATGGAGACAATCCACAATCTTTATAAAGCAGGACGTAGATGGTCACTACGTTAACTGTGAGGAAGGAAAACAAACCCATTATCCATCAGCCTGGAGGCAAAGGTAACCCTTTGATTTGGGATCCAGTGAGATTTTCAAATGTTTCCCTGTATTCAGGATTTATTAAAATAATTGGAGCTGGAATAACAAATGGGAAGTTCTGAAATACTGAAAAAAATGTCAGTTTTGGAATGTTGGGGACAGAACGTTCCGGGGAATGTCAGTTATAGATTGTCGGGGGCAGAACGTTCCAGAATCTCTTTCAACTGTCCATCACCTTTCCCCTATACCCACCCCACCAACATGATGTACTGTGCACAGGCTACATATCTTTCCAGCACTGGGAGCTACACTGACCACATCATTGCATTATCTATAAACGTCAACCAGAAAGTCTGTTCAGCACAGCGACCTGAATTAATCTGTTAACCAGGAGCAGTTACCCTCCCGGCATGTAGAGCTCTGTACACCAACCCATTGCATTCCTCAGTAACACTGTGTTAGATCCCTGCGCAGTGTGGGGAAACTTACAGCCCATGCTGGAAATGATAGGATGTACAGCTCCCACCCATTTACAGCTCCATCTCTCCATTGTACCATGACAAGGGGGTGTTGTGGGTGTGAACATCACTGCCAGAGAGAGATGGCGGGGGAATCAATTTAAATTTCACCACATGGGAGGGGTTTGGGGTATAGACAGAGAGGGGGAGACTGTGAGACAGTGTCATGGAAGGATGTGTTCCCAGATTTCGGAATGCTGAAATGTAGACACTTCAATCGCATCCTGTAACATGAGCCTGTCTTCCCAGGAATGATGGGAAAAAAAGGTGTGAGGCCAGATGAGCATTTGTTCTCCATCTTTGTTCGTGGAAATGCTTTCAACCGAATCTATGACTCATTGGGCACATTATAACGATAATTTATCTTTGTTTTGTTTTTCCTTGAGTGTGACAGAGGGATCGTCCGCACGAGGCTGAGCTAATTTCCTGGTGCTATCGTATCGGACTCATCTCATTAACTACCCAGCCCACCCCATGGTATTCCTCTCATTCAATACCAGCCCGATTCTCCCACCCATCATGGCGGGTGGTATTCACCATCGCCCGGATGCCCCTGGATATTCCGTGATCCCTGGCACTGGTGCCACCTTGAAAAGGCCAATGGGCACCCGGTTGAGCTTTCTCAGTTCGAAGCTGCCCTACACAGTTTACCTCGAGCATGGCAGATCATGGGCAATTGCACAGCGGTTTGTTGACAGGGCCACGGAGGTCCTGGTGGATGGGCCAGTACAGAATGAGACCATTTTCTTCCCAGAGGAGGCCACACCACCAGACCCACCGAGCATGGACTGAGCTCACCACCCAGCTCAGTGCAGTATCTGTGGTCTGAAGGAATGCCCAGCAACACAGGACAAGCATCAATAACCTTCCCCACTCTGTCAGGATAACAGTCACCGTATTCTCTCTGCTCCCTCACACTCACTGTATATCTGTTATAGCATCGACCCCCGAACAAGGCTCATGCTCCACCACGCTCACTGCTGCATGCAGCACCTTCGCCCCCCCTTCCCTCCACATTACCCCACTCCCCGACACTAATAATGCTGCATGCATACAACACTGTTGACTGACTCCCTCCGGACACCTCACCATGACACCGTCCCACACCTACACCAGCACTAACAGCAGGGCCACCCACTCCCACCCTCCCTCCTCCCTTTCTCCCATTCCAGGAGAAACAGCCTGGAATAGGACAGAAAGGGCCAAGCCGGGTGGTGGGGTGCCCAATATCCGTTCCCTCACCAACACCCCCAGACATGTGGGGAGGACCCTGGTAGGAGCCGGAGAGGACATGGACGCCTCGTGTGGAGATTCTGAAACATCCACGTCCCACCGACCGAGTAAGGAGCAATGTTCAGTGAAGGGCAATTCTCACTTTCAACCCACTGGCAGCTCCGTTTCCCCCTGGCACAACTTAGAAGCCGTGGCCCTGATGCCATCTCCGTTTTGTATTGAGCTGGTACAAATGGAATCCCCACAGTCTCGTTGGCAGGAGGGTAGGCTCACAACACATTGTCACCACCACCTCCCAGGAAGGGAGCACCGACACTCCCTCCTACACCTCCCCCTGTAAACAGCTCAGATACTGAAACTAATCTGTGATAGTAACTGCTCTCCCCACTCGTCCTGACATCTTCAACAATCTGTGCTCATATACACCCAGCGCCCTCTGCTCCTGCATCCCCTATTTAACGGTATGGCCTGTTTTATATGGTCTTTTGTTGTCTTTCCTACCAAAGTGCATCACTTCACACTGCTCTGCATTGATCCCCAGCTGCCATACACCTGAACACTACACCAACGTGTGATTGTACTGTTAGAGTTCTACACTGTTAGACTTTACAATTCTTCCTGGTATGGTGCCATCAACAAGCATTGAGATTGTTATAGCGTCACAGTTCCCATGCAATAACTGAAATTCTGCGACTCCCCCTAGTGTGAGCAAGTGTAATAACGCTATATTCCCACAGACAGAGTCGAATAATGACATGCTGTCAATGGAGCAACAAAATTCCTGATACAAACCAGACGGAGTGCATGAAATATTGACAAACCATAGAGAAGAGAATTCCAGATTGGCTCCAAGATTCTGTATTGACATCAGGATATTAATGTCATGAAGTCAAAAGTGTGTATGTTCCTTTAAGAGAGAGGGAAAGCTGTTCTGAACTGAGAGCTTCCAAGCACCGGTGATATGAGAGGATGGCAGACCTAGAGTGTGAAGGACAACTGAAAATATGTCATATTTGGCTGTGAAATAGATCCCTGAGGTGGTTGCACCTTGGACAACATTTCGAATATTACCAATCAGTTTAAATTATGCCACAGGATACTAAAACCAAATTAAGTTTGAATGTATTGGTTTTCGGAAGTTGAACCAATGAGATGATCCGACGTTGTGCATATTTAAAATGCAGGCATTTTAAAAATTGCAGACACAGTAAATGCCATCCACACAGATCCAAGAGATTAGGAAACACTCTCTATCAAAGATATCTTTTCATTTGGAACATATTCGCAGTAAAAAGAAAGAAGATGACCCAGGGAGATCTTTGGCCACAAGAAGACACACAAACAACAGCTGCTGTGTGATTTTAAAATTAAACGAGTGCAATTTTAATCAGTGTCTTATTGAAACAGTATATTAGAGTTGGAGTGGGGTAATAAACAATTAAGAGAAAGGGGGTCTCAGATTTCAGAATGCTTGATGTAAAATGTTCACTATCAGAGTTAAAAAATAAATTGATGTTTTTATGTAAACAGTGGAATTTGAGAGTTTTCTGTCACTCGTATTTTAACAGTTCACGAGGCAAATTGCGCATTCCTTTATGTTTAGTTTAATTTACCAGATGAGCTTCACGCCGCGCCCTGACAATTCCTGTGTGTGTGTATCTGTGTGGGGCAAGTCTGGCAGTCTCTGTGGTGCTTAAAGTAATGCAATGCCACCCTCTGCTGGGTTCCCCACGCCACTGCACCGGGATTGGTAGAGGGTGAAAACGAACAGAGATTCATTCAGAGAGGGGGTGGGAGAGGGCAGCTGCTCCCAGCACCATCCAAACTGATGTCTTATCCATGTACTGTTCTAAATGTCTTTCAAACATTGTAACTTTCCCTGCTTTCACCACTTGCTCTGGGAGTTCATTCCACACATAAGGCCGATTCTGACGAAAATAATTATCTCTCAGGACTTCTGTAAATCTTTTTCCTCACACCGTAAAATTTCCCTCAGTTTTTAATCCCCAACTCACGGGAAATGACACCAGCCCTTCAGCTTATTTGCACCCATCTTTATTTTCAAAACCTCTGTAAAGTTACCCCTTAATCTCATACTCTCCATTGAAAAGAGTCCCAGTCTACCCAGCCTCTCCTTATAGCTCACTCCCTCTATTTCCAACAACATCCAGGTTCATGTCTGCTCAATCCTCTCCAGCTTAATAATATCAAGGTCAGTAATATCAAAGTGAATAATCAAGGTATTTTCTATGGGTGGGGAGACCAAAACTAGACGGTACAGGTTTAAGGTGAGAGGGGAACATTTAAAAGTGACCTAAGGGGCAGCTTTTTCACCCAGAGGATGGTGTGGCTATGGAATGAGCGGGAAGGATGACCAGACTGGACACAGTATTCCAGAAGAGGCCTCACCAATATCCCGTATAACCTCAACATAATGTCCCAATTCCAATACTCAAAGGTCTGACCAATGAAGACAAGTGTGTTAAACACCTTCTTAACCACACTATCTATCTGAAATGCAAATTTTAAAGAATTATACCTGATGGCTTTGGTCTCTGTACTACAACACTGACAAAGCCCTGCTTTTAATTGTATAGGTCCTGCTCTGGTTTGATTTACCAAATCTAATACCTCACATTAATCCGAACTAAACTCCATCTGCCACCCCTCAGCCCCGTATGTGATATTACCACCTCCTCACTCTCCCCCTTTAAAATATCCTCCCCGTCTCCAGGATACCTGCACACTCCGGCCTTTAGTTTCGCAAAGACCCTGAGCTTGTGTTGCCTTGTGTGGTTTGGGGGAGGAGGGACAGATTGCAGACACTGTCAATGGGGAGGAGAGGCTGGACAGTAATCAGCGGCCTAATGTCTTTTCATTGTTTTAGGAAGAGGGCAGTTGCACATTAGAGGTGGGTAATACTGATCGATTTTTGGGAACAGAAATTATGCTTTTTCGTTGTCTGTGGTGTTCAGTGATAAAAATCTATTCGAAACCCTTCATTGGGCAGACTGTGATTGCAGGTTGTCTTTCCTTAATATTGTAGATTACAGATAATAGCGATTGAAGACGTTCATAGTTAATTTCAGTACCACAACATGTACACTCAATATCCTACAGTTGAGACAAATATCTTGCATTTATTTAACAATACAAAGTGTTTTGTGTAGTTCAGTAATGGGAACCTGATTATAATAAATCCACACCGAGCAGAAAGCTGGCCTTAAAATATGACCCAAGTCTGGGTATGGTAGTGTAGAGGGTAGTGTCCCTGGCTCTGAACCAGAACTCTGGATTTGATCTTAATTCCTGAACTTGTGTGGTAGTGTTCCTAGCTCTGGACTAGTAGGACTGGATTCAAGTCCTGCCTGTTGCAGAACAGGCTGATGAACAAACACACAGGAGAATACTGTTACAGCTTTATGGGTAATGCTCAGTGATGCTAGTGTCCCTACCTCCGAGCACAAAGGTCTCGGTGTAAATCCCACAAGTGTTTCATGATACATCTGAACAAACTGATAAAACTGGTTGTAGAATTGTGATCTGATGGAGAAAGAAGTGTCAGAATTGAATTTCAGAATTTAGGCTCAGAATGACTGAAAGCACAGCTATTCGTGTTGATTGGAGTCACATCTTGCAACAGTAGAGGTTTATAAAATCAGAATGGTCATGGATAGAGTGAGTAGCTAGGGTTTTCCCCCAGGTTAGGGGGCGTTCAAAACTAGAGGGCATTGGATGAAAGTGAGAGGGGAAAGGTTTTGAAGAGGCCTAAGAGGAACCTTTTCACGCAGAGGGTGGTGTGCATATGGAATAAGCTGCCAGAGGAGGTGGTGGAGGCTGGTACAACTGCAGCATGTAAAAGGCATCTGGGTACTGACAGGCGTGCCGAGCTTTTCCAGCAATTTCTGTATTTCTTAAAATGAATGCATTTTTTAAACACAGGTATTCTAAATACATTAAATATTTTATTTTTTTAATGACGCAGGGGCATATAAACATATTTTCAAATTGACCAAGACCATTTTCTGCTCAGCGTATGGCTCTGTACGAGATGGCAACAATGATGCATCGACACGGAAAAGGGAATGTGATGGAAACATAGTTTGGACATTATACAAGGAGACCTCACATGATCCAGTTTGGGAGAGGATGACATTATTGTGTGATTCAACTCAGACAGGGAGACAATGTAATCTTCCTGAGAAGGAATGGCCTATTACACGCGCTCTCTCTCCCTCATTATTCCTCAACACAGCAATGTGTGTGAGCTAAAAAGAAACACCTATACAGTCATCATTACCATTCTCATTTTTAAAGAAGTCGTGCAGTGTGGAAACAGGCCCTTCGGCCAAACATGTCCATACCAAACTGTAACCTTGCCAGGCCCGTTCCCTGAGATTTAATTCTGACTAATGCACCTAACCTAGAAATTACTGAATACGACAGACAACGTAGCATGACCAATCCACCTAATGTACACAGTTTGAGCTGTGGGAGGGAATTGGAGCACATATTAGAAGCTCACGCAGTCAAAGGGGGAATGTACAAACCCCACACAGATAGTCGCCCGAGGCTGGAATAGAACCTCTGTTCCTAGTGCTGTGAAGTAGCAGTGCTAACCACTGAGCCACTATGCTACCCTTTGGGTGATTACTGATCAGAATTCATTGGACTCTTCTCACTGCCTAATGCAAAGGGAATTCAGCTGAATCCAACTGTCCCAGGATGAAATCCCATTGCTAGCAGCTTGTGTGAGTAGAATATCTTCAGAAGCAGAATCACATTTTGGACAATCTCTCAATTTTTCCTTTTGTCATAAGTTAAACAAATATTTGGACAAAGTTCTTTCAACATAAAATTGCAGAGATTGTGTGTGTGTCTCTCAGCATTTTAAACAGGGAAGTATTGATTATATATTTGCAATACCCAAAAGGTTTGCCATTCATCTTTCCATCATAGTTTGAGTAACATTGCTCTGGATCATAAACGTTCTATTTGAGCAGATTGAAGAAACTAGCCTGACTTGTTCCTAAAACTGACCCTGACCCAGTCTAAGACCTTTATCATCGGCCATATCACCAACCTGGTCACATTTAACATTTGTTGTGAGCAGTGGGGGAGTGGGACTAGAAAATGAAACAGTGACCCCAAAAAGTCGGGGAACTATAGACCCGTGAGCCTGATGTCAGTGGTGGGTAAGTTGTTGGAGGGGATTCTGAAGGATAGGATTTAAATACATTTTGGAAGGCAAGGGCTGATTGGGGTAGACAACGTGGCTTTCTACACGGGAAATCATGTCTCATTAATTTGGTTGAGTTTTATAAAGAGGGAAAAAAGAAGATTAATGAAGGCAATTTGGTAGACATTGTCTATATGGACTTCAGCAAGGTGTTCATAACATTCCAATTGGTAGACAGATTAAAGGTTCGGTCACATGGGAAACAGAAGAAGCGAGTCACAATTGGCTTGAAGGAAGAGGGATATTTTTCAGACTGGAGGCTTGTAACCAGCAGTGAGCTGCAAGAATCAGTGCTCAGTTCACTGCATTTCATCATTTATGAAAAGAACTCAGATGTGGATATCGGGGCCATAGTTAGTAAGTTTACAGATGACATCAGAAATGTGGTGTAGTAGATTATGTCACAGTACAGCGAGACCACAATTAGATGGGGCTAAGGGGCAAGGAGTGACAAATGAAGTTTATTTAGACAAATATAAGGTTTTGCATTTTAGGAAGAAATTAAACACTTAATGGCAAGGTGCTAGGGTGTGTTGTGGAACAAAGGGACCGAGGGCTGCAGGTACATTGTTCCTTGAAAGTGGAGTCACAGGTAGACAGAGTGGTTCTGAACATATTTGGCACATTTGCCTTAATCAGTCATAGCATTGAGTATAGGGTTTGTGGTGGCATGTTGCATCTGTACACCGTGTTGGGAAGGCCATTTTAAGACAACTGCATACAACGCGGTTGTCTGCTGAAAAGATTTACACTGATGTCGCAGGGAGAGGTTGATTAGGTTGAGGTGTTTCTCCCTGGAGTGTCAGAGGCTGAAGGGTGACATTATAGATGTTTATAAAATCATCAGGAGAATGGATATTCTGAACAGCCACGTTCTGCTCTTCAGGGTAGGGGAGATCACATTCAGAGGCATACATTAAAGGGGATAGGGCGAATGATTTAGATGGGACCTGAAGATCAATGTTTCACACAGAGAGTGGTGTCTGTACAGAAAGTGCTGTCAGAGGAAGTGCTGAAGGTGGTTACGATCACACATTTAAAAAGTATCTGAAAGAGGAAGGAGATTGGCCAAATGCTGTCAAATGGGACTGGATCAGATTTGATATCTGATCGGAGTGAAAAAGGTTGGACTAACGGGTCTGTTTCTGTTTTGCATGACTCTCTGATTCTCTAAGAGAAACAACGAAAAATCTAAAATTACCTTTCAAGTGGGAATTCTCTTCACTGGAAGTTTATCATGCCTCTATGTTCACATTGATTGAAAGCTGCATTACTAAATATTTGACAGGGAAGTAAGTCACGGATATTGGGATACAGACAGGAAGGTAGGGCTGAGTCCACAACTTGATCAGCCACAATCGTAGTTCCTGGTGGAGAAGGCTCAAAGTATCTAATGACCCACTCCTGCTCCTCAGTCCCATGTTTTTGTGTTCCATTCAGCCCCTCATACCTGCTAGAAAGTTGGAGGCCACTTACTCCTATAATCTGGTGCACAGAAACAGCGGAGACCATTCAGCCTCTCAAGACTGTCACACACGCTTTGAAGTGATTTGGGAAATATAAATGGAAAATCCAGGCACAGGTATGAAAGAGGCCCCTCATCTCTCTTCACAGAGCTTCCCCTCTCTGCAGCTTGGGCTTCATTTGTTGGTCATGCTGTCGACGCAGATTGACTCTGAAACAGACCAGAGATGGCTCACAAAATCATCTGGTCTCCCTGACCGCAATATTCAGTAATTGCATATTTATGACAATAACACCCACTAACCCTCCAATAACAGAATGTGAGAAAATCAGAAACTGGGACAGGTCGTTCACTCCCCAAGCCTGCCTTGCCCTTCACTAAGATCATGACTGGTCTGCTGTTGGTCTCAAATCCTCTTTCATACCCAATTCTTCATCGCCTTCAACTCCCTGTCAGGTCCATACCCATCTACGTCTTCTTCTAATACTTTCAGTCGTCTTGCTCCCTAACATTCTTGAGAAGAGAAACCCTGACATTCAGTACCATTTGTTTGTAGAAAACACGTGTTGTTCCTATACCATGGCCTATTGATATGGACAAAAGAGGTTGGCTCAAGAGTTCAAGTAAAAATGACTGGCCCCAATATCAAGGCAGTGGTTTCCTTTTGTTGACATCAAGGAGCTTAACAAAACTGGACTTAATGGGAATCAGAGTAACCTCTCCAGTGTTTGGGGTCAAACATGGCACAAAGGAAGATGTTCATCATCTCAGTCCTGGGTCACCTCTGGGAGATCCTCAGGGTAGCTTCCTCTTCACAAACAGCTTCAGCTACTTCATCAATGTCTCCACACCCCCACCCTCCCCACCATAAGATCAGAAGTGGGGATGGTCACTGAAGATTCCACAATGTTCAGAACATTTGTCGCCCGTCAGCTCCTGAACCGGTCTCTGTCCATGTGCAGGAAGACCCAGACACCAGTCAGGTTTGTGCTGTTAAATGGTCTGTAACATTCATGAAACAGCACTGCCTGGCACTGCATATTGCCACAATGAAATAGATTTCATTCAGCAGCTCACGCTGGTTTCACAGGAATATGTGGAAGTCATTCAGCCCATTGACAGTATTAGAGTAGAACAGGGACAGCACATTCAGTGCCTCCAGCCTATTACTCAGGAAGGGAAGGAGTCTAGTGTGATGGACCACATCAGAGCCCCTTGAAAATATTTGAAGGCGGTAGATGAGACTCTAATGTTTTCGTATTTTAAAGGATACATAAACTGTCTTTTCCAGATACAATGTGACAGGTCAAACTACTCCGTTTGAAGCAAACACCATTTATTTAAACACGGAAGATAAAATGAATCCAAAGAAAGAGGCATCTAGAATAACTGTCTACTCTGATCTCCAGCATGGGCAGTCCTCACTGTCTCCTAATTGATGCTCTAACATGATGAACAATTGGAGCAGAGGCTGCACAGACAGATTGTTCCACGTTGCAACTCGTGGCGCCATCGCTCATGATACACACGTGGGACTTTAATGTGGTTTACTCGTGGTGAGGAGGGAAGCCATATGTCTTGTGTGAAGTCTCAAGAAGGCATCTATCCCTCTCTGAGGCGACAGCCTGGTGTTCTCTCTGCAGGGCGGAAGCTGGTGAGAATGGCTACCTGTTTCAGATGGAAGGTATTGGGGATTGTGAACAGTATAACGTTCAGTAGAGGGTTCACACGCCGATAAGATTAGATCACTTACGGTGTGGAAACAGGCCCTTCGGCGCAACAACGCCACACCGAAGTGCAACCCACACAGACCCATTCCCCTACACCTACCACTGCGGGCAATTTAACTTGGCCAGTTCATCTAACCTGTAGATGTTTGGACTGTGGGAGGAAAGCGGAGCACCAGGAGGAAACCCACGCAGACACGGGGCGAATGCGCTAACTTCACACAGAGAGTCGCCTGAGGCGAGAATTGAACCTGGGTCTCTGGCGTTGTGAGGCAGCAGTGCTACCCACTGTGCCACCGTGCCGACTTCGCTTGGGGAGAGTTAATTAAGGCATATAAACTATTAGGAAAGTCACGTTCGTCTGATGAATGGACTCTCTAAGTTCAAAAAATGCTGATCTTATTCATGTTGATCTTGTCCAGTGCTTGTCCTGTTCAGTGTATCTTGTGTGCCTTACTCTGTCCAAGTCTATTTCCACCCTATGATACTGTCTGGTCATGCTTACTATGATCTGCCTCCACTGCTCATAAATAAAGTGTTTCCCTGTACTGAGGTACACGTGACAATAAATCAAACCAATCAATCCTGGCTTAAGTATGGAATTTCTCTCCCTGTCAATGTCTCTTTTGCAAATAAGAGATTGCTGCCACTCCTCGTGTTTCAGCATCACCATTTCTTCGACCGATTAAGCACTCAGCCAATGTGCCAAAAGCCTTTTTCACTGCCCTGTCTACCTGCGACTCCACTCTTAGAGAACTGTGCACTGAACACCAAGGTCTCTCTGCCCACTACACCCCTTAAGACCCTTCCATTCACCATGAAACTCCTACCTTGATTTGAGTTTCCAACATGCAAGACCTCACACGTCTATATTAAACTCCATTTGCCATTTCTCAACCTACATCCCCACCTGATAAAGGTCAAGCGGCAATTTCTGATAAACGACCTTCAGCTGGCATCTGTGGCTGTCCTTTCTATTCAGCAAAACCTGTTCTGTCTTAAAGTGACCGGATATGATTTCGGATTCATAACACCTCCCCCATTCAGGAATAAAAACATGAAACAGCAGAATGAAAAGATGGCTTCATTTCTTTTCCTCTAATTCTTAATCCCATTATTATGAATTACAAAAGTATTAATCTCGGCTATACCATACATATTAACTCTGCACACAAAACTAACATTGCAATAAGTCAAATCTTATCTAAACTTCTTCCTTTAAATCTGCGATGACATCACTGCTATCACATTTTAGGACACACAACATGTACATTTTTTTAAGTTCAAAGTCGGTAAAATAAGACTCCAATGAAATACTCTCATGTTCTGATTTTTAAATATTCAAAAAATGCGAGAGGTTTGTCGTTGTCCACAATCATCTCTGACAATTTGTTTATCATATAAACATTAAAATATTGTCAGTCCAGTGCGAAACTTAATCATTCTTTTTCAATAATGGAGATGTTGCATTTTTTATGGTGGATATTGAGTTTTTTCGGCAAGTAGCTAATTGGCCATTCAATTCCATCATCATCTAACTGTATCAATACATCTCCCAGCCCTATATCCCGAGCATCAAATGCAATTTTGAAAGGGTTTCAAAATATTTGGTTCAGCTAAAACTGATGCGGTGATTAATCCTGCTTTAAAATTCTCAAATGCCTCCTGGCATTTTTCTGTCCACCACAATTCTGTGTTCTTCTTTAATAAATCCAGCAGTGGTGCCAATACGCTGCTGAAGTTTGGAACAAACTTTCGATAGAATCCACACAGTTCCAAAAATCGAAGCACCTCTTTCTTCAAGGATGGTCGTGGAAATTCCTCAAAGCTTTGTGGGTGGCACGGTGGCACAGTGGTTAGCACTGCTGCCTCACAGCCCCAGAGCTGCGGGTTCAATTCCCGCCTCAGGTGACTAACTGTGTGGAGTTTGCACGTTCTCCCCGTGTCTGCGTGCGTTTCCTCCGGGTGCTCCGGTTTCCTCCCACAGTCACAAAGATGTGCAGGTCAGGTGAATTGGCCATGCTAAATTGCCTGTAGTGTTAGGTAAGGGGTCGATGTCGATGTATGGGTGGGTTACGCTTCGACGGGGCGGTGTGGACTTGTTGGCCGAAGGGCCTGTTTCCACACTGTAAGTAATCTTATCTATATTTCAAGGCCTTCGTCTTTGTGTTCCATGGGGTCAACCTTCCATGTCCAATGTAATGTCCCAAGAACGTCACCTCTGCCTTCAAGAATTCTGTTTTATTTAAGTTTATTACCAAGTTTCCTTCTTGTAATCGTTCAACATGGTCAACATGTGAGCTTTCAATCACTTGCTAAAGAACGCTACATCATACAGATAAACTATACAATTTGTACATCTGGCCACAACTCTGTCCCTGAGTCTTAAATGTGTCTGGAGCATTATTCATTCACATGACGTACTCTAACTTTTTTTGTCATCTCCGGTATCTTTACCAAATAGTTGAACTGACTCAACACTTTTTTTATTTGAAAGGGGCCTCTAAACCTGGCTTTGAAGGGATTTCCTACCACTGGTGGCAATGCTAACACGTCATCCCCACGGGAAATCGTCAAAGTCTCAGAGTTTTTATCTGCCACCTGCTTCGTTCCATGCTATGTCCTCTTCAAGTGCTGTTTAGCTAACTCACCTAGTCCATCTAATCTCTCCCCCACCTCAGATACATAATCCCGGTCTGAGATTTCCGATTTCGGTCCTATCAGTTTATAGTTAATTAATTTCAAAGGACCTCTCACTTCATGTACGATTATTAACTCTAAGGAAGTAAAGTGAGTAGATTTATCTGGGGCATCTCTTTTTTTACAGACATTTTTATTAGAGATTTAACGTTTTTACAAGTTTACAAAAATAAACAAAACTCTCAAATACAAACATTGATATACAATTAAATCAAGTATATAATAGCCAAAATTTAACAAAAGAAAAAATACCCAAAAAGGAAAAAAAAAACAAAACTCAACTATCTACTAATCTAACCTACAACTAACCAGAGTGTATATTTAAGTCTCTTACATGCTCGGAATGTGATAACATCAAATGTAACAAAATCCGTATTCGTGCGTGATTCCTCTTCTAAGAGACCCCGGACCAGCCAGGTTTGTAATCTTGATTAAATAAAAGCCCTTGTTAGGATAGCCGAAATATCTGTATTTATGTAATTCAGGAAGGGCTGCCATATTTTATAAAATAATTCCGTCTTTCGGTGTACTATATTTGTAAGGATGTCAAGGGGAATATATTCTATAATTAATCTGTGCCAATTTGAAAGTCCAGGGGGGCCCTCAGCCACCCAGTTCACCAAAATGTTTTTCCTTGCACAGAAAGAGAGAAGAGAAAATATTCTCTTCCCGTACATGTCCAGGGAGGGAAAGTTGGAAAAGCCCAAAAGGAGAGATACAGGGTCCACTTTAATTTCCGTTCCCAACATTTCTGTCAGGGTACTTGCTACTTTAGTCCAATATCTCCGCATCTTATGACAAGTCCATAGGCAATGTACAAGAGTGTCCACCTCTATTTTACATTTGGGACACGTTGGAGATGCTCCTGCCTTAAATTTTGCCAATTGAAACTGTGCTATATGGGCCCTATGAAGTATCTTCAACTGGATAGCCGGGGTTCTGTTACAAATAGTAATTCTTCTAGCGTTTTCCCAAATAACATTTCATATTTCAATAGAGATTTCTAGTCCCAAATCCTGATCCCATGTTTTAAGCAGATTATCCTTATCTCCCGATACTTCATCATGTAGTAAATGATAAATAGTACTGACGGAAGATATCCCCACTGTTCGTAGGACACTACATTCTCTATCTGATTTATAAAGACTATCTAATAACGTAGTCTTATTCTGTGTACAGTCTCGAATTTGGAAGTATCGAAAGAGGTCTCCATTAGGTAATCCGAATTTCTGACACAGCTGTTCAAAAGACATCAGGGCCCCATCTTTAAATAGGTCCCCTAGACATGAGATACCCCTGGATCTCCAGAGTTTAAAAGTGGCATCTGTAAACCCCGGTTGGAATCCCCATGTTCCCACTATCGGTGCAAAGGGGGAAGTTTTATGTGAATTACCCTCATTTTGCCGCATTATATTCCAAGCCTTAGTTGTGTTTAGTATTATAGGGTTTTTACAGTGATCTGTAATGATTTTCCTCTTGTCTGAAAATAAAAGGTTAATAAGTGGGTATTTTACTTGAGAAGCCTCGATGTCCAACCAGATTGATTGTGGATCAGACAAGACCCAATCAGCTATGTAACTTAACAGGGAACTTAACTGATATTTCCTCAAATCTGGGAAGTCCAGTCCACCCTTGCCTGTGGAAGCTGTAGCTTCTTCAGCTTAATGAGGGGCCGTCTATGATTCCAGATAAAGGAACCCAGCCAGCTATATAATATACATAGAGCCAGCCTCGGCAGCATCACCAGAAGCATTCTCATAGGATATAGGAGACGGGGCAGGACATTCATTTTAATTAGTGCTATTCTAACCAACCAGGAAATCGGAATGTCTCCCCATCGCTGGAGGTCATGCCTTATCCTTTCCAGTAAATGCACAAAATTAGCCTTATACAACTGACCAAATACTGGGGTAATAAAAGTGCCTAAATATAAGAAGCCCTCCAGGGACCAGCGAAAGGGAAAAAGGGATCCATCCACGAAGTGGGGTATGATAGCAAGGCCACCTACTGGCATAGCCTCCAATTTTGAAAAATTAATTTTATAGCCTGAGAATGCGCTAAATGTATTAATAACTTAGATTAGGCGACGTACGGACATCAGAGGATTATTGAGGAATAGAAGAACATCATCCGCTTAAAGGGTAATTTTATGTTTACCTGTACCAATCCTCGGGACTGTTATATTCGGATCAGCTCGTATAGCTTCTGTTAGTGATTCAATTATTAACATAAATAACAGTGGCGAGAGAGGACATCCCTGACGGCAGCCCCTACCCACATTGAAGCTATCCAAAACTAATCCATTGGTAACCACTCTGCTTTGGGATCACTATACAATGTTGAGACCCATTTGGTAAACACCTGTCCAACGCCAAACCTTTCCAATGTGCAAAACAAATATGACCATTCAACCCTATCAAATGCATTTTCCCCGTCGAATGAAACTACGACTCCTGGTATCTTTCCCTGATGACAGGCTTGAATTATATTCAAAACCCTTCTAATATTATTGGATGATCTACGGCCCTTAATAAACCCCATCTGATCCTCCTTTATAATATGTGGCAGTACCCTTTCTAGTCTTAATACTAACGTTTTAGAAAGGATTTTAAAATCTACAATTAGCAAGGATATTGGTCTGTATGACGTGCAATCTTCTGGATCCTTTCCTTTTTTAAGGATAAGAGAGATACTTGCCTCTTTCAGCGAAGGCGGGAGACAACCCTGACAATGTGCATAGTTATACATGTCCATTAGTGGGCCAGCCAATATTTCTGTGAATTCTTTATAGAATTCAGCTTGAAAACCATCTGGGCCCGGTGTCTTACTGCTCTGAAGTTGCCTAATTGCATCAAGTATTTCTTGGACTGTTAGAGGAGCATTTAGGACCGATACCTGTTCCGGAGTTAGGCCCGGAAAGGTCAAATTTTTAAAAATTGACTAAAGCCTCCTAGTCCTGTCTTCACAATCCTGGGATTTATATAACTCAGGATAAAATTCTCTAAAGATCGCATCAATCTTTTTTATGATCATGAGTCAAGATACCCGTACTTTCCTTGATAGATGTAATAGTCTGTGGGGCCTTTTCTCTTTGCAAGAAATGTTAAGTATCTACCTGGTTTGTCACCATATTCATATAACCTTTGTTTTGCAAATAATATTTCTCTCTTATCCGTTTGAGTAAGCGTAGTGTTTAGAGCTGTCCTAAGAGCTGTAATCCTTTGCAATTTAATAACAGAAGGTCTATCAGTGTATGCTGTTTCAGCTGCTTTTAAGCAAGCGTCAAGCAGACGCTGTTGTTCTCCCTTCAATTCTTTCTGGTTTGCTGAATAGGAGATGATCAAACCTCGCATGTAAGCTTTTATGGTCTCCCACATCATTGATGAGTTGCTAGCCACACTTGAATTAATTTCTAAAAAAGTTTTAAATCCTTGAGAGAAGTACTTTGCAGATTTACTATCTTTAATTAGGAAGGGGTCCATACGCCAATGCCAAGGGGATGTCCCATTGTTCCTCGCCCTAGTTTCCATATATACAGCAGTGTGGTCGGAAATTGCTATACTACCTATTTTACAGGATAATACGGAATTTTTAAAAAATGAGGGGGAAAAACATATCAATTCTGGTATGACATTAATGTGGATTGGAGTAGAAAGAAAAATCTCTGCCCTGTGGATGAAGACATCTCCATACATCTACTAATCATAATTCTTTGTTCAGATAGACCAGTTGTCTAGATCTGGGAGATACTCCTGCAGTACTGTTGGGAATGCTATCTATTTCTGGATTCATAATACAATTAAAGTCTCCCCCTATAATTGTATGACGGACACCAAAAGCCATCAATTTTGAAAAGGCTTCCGTTATAAATTTAAAGGGATATGCCGGGGGGCAGTACAAATGTAAAATCCCATATTCCTCTCCATTTATAAGGGCTTTAATCAAAATATATCGTCCAAATTCATCTTTTATCTGATTTAGAATTTTGAAAGGGAAATTCTTCCAAACTAGAATAACAACTCCCCTGCATTTTGAGCTAAAAGAAGAAAAGAAAGGTTTGATCAAATCCACCCTGTCGTAATTTCAAGTGTTCTTTATCCGACAGGGTATGTCTCCTGTAGGAGAGCTATATCATTTCTCTCCTTCTTAAGATTTGATAATATTTTCTTCCTTTTGGCTGGCGAATTACTCCCCTTGACATTCCAGGGGCACCACTTAACCGACTGATCAGCCATAATCATCCGGGCAAATCCGAGACCCCTCGGGAGGGGAAACCCTATCCAGAACATCCCGAGCATAGGGCATATAAAATTTACAAAAATAAAGGCTCTCTAATACACTAACAACAGTATAATAAAAAAACTATTTCTAAATAATTAAAAAAATATAAATCTTATTTAAGTGGAGATTTTCTCCCTTGTTCCCAGGGGGTGTCACTTCCTTTCCAAAGGTCCATCATATCCTCTCCCAACCAATGCCACACCCTTGACCCAGGCACTCCTCAATAGGATGAGGAGAAAAAAGAAAAAAGGTGGGTGTGGGTATATAAACCAAAGCGGGGGGAAAGGCAAACCAACATCCATTATCTCTTACAATTTATCAAGAGAGTCCAAGAATTCCTTAGCCTTTTCTGGCGATCCGAAGTTATACACGAATCCTTCATGGTTAAAGCATAGCGTCGCTGTGAAGCTTAAGGAGTATTGATTATTTAAGTCCCTTAAACGATTCTTCGCCTCGTCGAACGCCTTCCTCTTTCGGACCAGAGCTGGGGAAAAGTCCTGAAATTACATGACCTTGGATCCTTTATAGGTCATACCTTGGGGGTCTTTTCCAAGATTTCTAGAAGCTTCTACGAGTATCTGCCTCTCCCTATAGCTCTGCAGCCAGAACATGACCAAGCGTGGGCGCTGGTTCGAGCCGGGCCCACGTATTGCGACCCGGTAGGCCCATTCTACCCTTACCTGGCCTGATCCAGCTTCCACATTTAAAAGCTGGGGCAGCCACTGCTCGAGGAATGCTGCAAGCTGGTCTTCCTCTTCCCGTTCGGGAAGGCCCAGCAAATGAATATTTTTTCGACGACCTCGATTGTCAAGGTCGTCAATGTAATTCTGTAATGTCTGGACTCGCTTTTCGAGAGTCTGGACCTGATCCACGGCCGATTGCGCTGTAGTTTCGGAGGTCGCGGCCTTTAGCTCTGCCCCTCCTTTCGACTCGGCGCTCGATTTCCACAATGTCTTGGTCGTGCTTCTGCAGCGCGGCCGAGAGTGAGTCCCATCGGTTTCGGGACTCCTCGATAAAAGCGTCGATCTTCGCATCCAGCTTGGAGATCATCTCCGCAAGGCTTGTCATTGTAGGTAAGTCCCCCAGGGCGGCTGTGGACGCCTCAGCTGCAGCTGGGGAGGTTAGGGGAGGGGTTCCTGCTTGCTGAGAGCTGCGTGTCCCTTCCCTTTGGTCATTTTTAATAAATATTTGTCTGTTTAAATGTAATACTAAGCAACTAATTAAATTAAACAGCTATTATGAATGATTTGGTGAGTGTGGTGGGGGTGGGTGACCCACTTTACCCAAGTCTTGGGAAGAGCACTATAGCCTCAGACTTGCTGGGTCGCCGCCATCTTGGTTCCACCATTTGGGGCATCTCTAATGGCAAACAATATAATGAGACACCTTTATTCCAATCATTCAGGTAATTCTGACAGTACGCCGTTAATATTGTTTTCAGTATCTGATGCCAACTTTCCAAGACTCCCTGGGATTCGGGATGCGATGCACTTGATATAAACTGCTGTGTGCCGAAGCCATCCAAGATGTCCTTAAACAGCTGATCGGTAAAATGAGAACTTTGGTCTGACCGAATCACACTGCGTAGCCCACAGTGAGTAAAGAAAGCTACCAACTCCTCCACCTCCCCTTTTGCCTTAACACTCCGTAATGGAAATGGCTCTGGAAATCTGGAGGACACATCCATTATGATCAGCAGATATTGGTTTCCACTTTAATTTGGAAAGGGGAGCTACACAACTAATCATAACCCACGTGAAAGGTTCTTCGAATACAGGAATTGGCAACAACGGTGCTGTTTTTATTACTGCCTGTGACGTACCTACCATTTGGCATGTATGACATGTTCAACAAAAATTAACCACTTCCTTGTGCATTCCAGCCACTATAAATGCTTTAGCCTGAATCTTCCGTGCATCAACTCCTTTGGCTTTTTCTTTCAGTTTTCCTTCCTGTTGTAACTTATGACAGTGGGATCTTGTTACTACACTATCTGAAAAAATCCCTGGGTATTTTTCTTTTAATTCCCCTGTTCCCTGGTCTTACTTTAGCTTCACCACTCCAAGGGATGCCTCTCCTACCTTGGATCCTGCTAAATCATTCCCAAGAACAAACTGCATTCCTGGAACTGACACCCTGTCACTCAATCTCACTGTTACTTCCCCAACCTTGACTTGGTACTCCAACCTAATGTTAAACAGTAAATGCTTTATTTCTGTCCCCATTCCACAAATTATCACGCTGTTGAGTAACATGTCAGAAAGAGTGAAAATATTTCCATCTCTTATTATTGGAGGCCGAGAGAAAGTGAGGCTTGCAGATGCTGGAGATCAGAGTTGAAAAGTGTAGGGCTGGAAAAGTACAGCAGGTCGGCAGCATCCGAGGGGCTGGAGAATTGATGTTTCAGGCATAAGTCCTTCATCAGGAAAGTGGGGGGTAAGGGAGGGGGAAGGGGGTTGAGAAATAAATAGAAAGGGTGGGGATGGAGCTCGGTGGGAGGTAGCTTGAAAGGCAATAGGTAGATGCAGGTAGGGGGTGTTGGTGACAGGTCAGAGACGAGGGTGAAGTGGATAGGTGGTAGGACATTTAGACCACTCAAACTATACAGCATCAACATTGACTTCACCAATTTCCAAATCTCCCCTCCCCAACCTCATCCCAGATCCAACCGTTCAACTTAGCACTGCCCTTTTGAACTGTTTAGATTAGATTTTTTAGATTAGATTCCTTACAGTGTGGAAACAGGCCCTTCGGCCCAACAAGTCCACACCGCCCCGCCGAAGCGTAACCCACCCATACCCCTACATCTACATCTACATCTACCCCTTACCTAACACTATGGGCAATTTAGTATGGCTAATTCACCTGACCTGCACATCTTTGGACTGTGGGAGGAAACCGGAGCACCCGGAGGAAACCCACGCAGACACGGGGAGAATGTGCAAACTCCACAGTCAGTCGCCTGAGGCGGGAATTGAACCCGGATCTCTGGCGCTGTGAGGCAGCAGTGCTAACCACTGTGCCACCGTGCCGCCCACTAACTGACCATCTTCCTTCCCATCTATTCACTCCACCTTCCCCTCCGACATATCACTATCAGTCCCACCTACGTTTTCCTATCACCCTCCCAGTGACCCTCCAGCTCGCCCAGCTCCTACCCTCGTATTTTTCTTTAAGCCCACTTGTCCCCCGGCACATTCCTGACGATGGTTTTATGCCTGATATGTCGATTGTCCTGCTCTTCGGCTGCTGCCTGATCGGTTGTGCCTTTCCGGCTCCTTGCTTCTCAACTATTCGATACTGAACAATCCCCTATCTTGCAAAATTATAACTTCTTGTCCTCCCCCAACACCCAATTTTTTCTTAGTAAGGTTTATCCACGGAGGCAAATTCTTTATAGGGATCAGGCACTCACTCAATACACAGCCCCTGCAAAGGCTGTGCACTCTCCTGCAGCTCCTCGGCTCTACTTGGGGTCTCCTTTACCAGGTTCACAAATACCACTGGCTTAAACTCTTTTACCATGTCTTTTCCCAAAGTGCCTTCCTTCAACCCCCAGCACTGTGTGTTCCAGCTTACTGCAGTGAAAACACCTTTTCCCAGTGCCCTTCTTGAACCATCGGTACTGTATTTTTATGTGTTCCACTCCATTATAGTGAGAAAACCTGAGGCCTTTCACCACCTTTCAACCCCCTTGGGTTTCTTTTTCACCGGTGCTAAACTATTGCCAGTGTGCCTTTCTCGATGTTTTGTAGTGTAGGACCTCCCCTTCTCCCAATTTCTATCCCTCAACAGGATGAAAATCCTCCCAGAAGCTAAATTTCATCTCATGCACCAATGCATACTTAACTGTCATTTCTGTTGCACTTCTCACTTCTTGAACTTTCTGTTCATTCACATGAATTCTTACCGTCTCTGGAAGTAAGTCGTTAAACTCGTCCAGCAGAATAATCTCCCATCGGGCCTCACAGGTCTAATCCATTTTTAAGGCCTGCACACATTTATCAAAATGACTGTGGTTATTTCTTTGAAACCCAACATAACACTGACCTGGTTCCGTCTCGATCATTCTGAACTGCTGTCTATATTCATTGAGTACCAATTCATAAGCACTCAAAGTAGCCTGTTTGACATCTGCATAATCTCTTGCTCCCTCATGTGACAGCACTGCACATACCTCCCAAACTGTGCCAACCTTCTTAGTCTGAACGAGCATTACCCACATGTTCACTGGACACGCCATCTGCCGAGCCAATTTTGCAAATGAAATAAAAAGGTTTTTGGCATTTTTCTCATCGAAATGTTGCAGTGTATTAACACACTTGTATACATCCCTACGTTCTCCCTTCATCTTCATTCCGCTAATTTAACTTTCTTATCTAATTCCAAACTTCTGAATTTCAAATTCTCCCCTAATTCCTTTTTCCCCACTTTCTCTTTCGCTATCTTCTCTCTCTCTTTCTGTCTCTCTCTTTATCTTCTGACTCCAATTGCTCCACTTGCAATTTTTTTTTTCTAAATCGAATGCAGTTGCCTGCTTCTCTGATCCACCAAAGTGCTTGACCAACTCCATTATGGTGACAGCTTTCCTTTTGTCCCTGGTGAAACCCAATTCTAATCTACATGTTAATTCAAAAAGTATGCCCTTCCTTTGTATTTCTAAACTTTGTCGGCAAATTTGTGAATCATCTTCAAACCTCAGAAGATCTTTTCTAATGTTAAAAGCCATTTTTAAAAATTTAACCAACCACAAGGAAATAAAATTAAATGAATTTTGTCACCTGTTTTATTTGAAGATCTAGGTCTCTAACTGGCAAGTGGTGGAATCTGCTGGGACCTTTTGTACCCCAAATCTGTTCAAATCTGTCCAAATCCTGTATGACAAGCCCTCAAACCGTTACGATGACGATATCGAACTCCCCTGTCAATTAAACCACACACCCAGAAAAGCTCACCTCGCCTCTTACTCTGTTAAAACATGAGTGACAGAGAAGTCCCAAATTCAACTATTAAGAGAAAAATAACCGTTTATAAGTATGCAAGTTAGCTCGCTGAGCTTTAAGGTTTCATTTCAGATGTTTGGTCATTATGACTAGGTAACATCATCAGTGAGAGTCTCTGGTGACGCACTGGTGGTATGTATCGTCTTTCTATTTATACGTCTTGGTTTCGTAAGTTGCGTGATGTCATTTCCAGTTTTTTTTTGTTCAAGGGAAGGTATATAGGATCTAAATTGATGTGTTTATTGATGTACTTCTGGCTAGAATGTAATTCTTCTAAGAACTTTCGTCCGTGGCTTTGTCCTAGGAAGTGTGTGTTGTCACAGTCAACGTGGTGTCCTTCTATGTCTGTATGTATGGAAACTAGTGATCATGGGTCATGTCTTTTGGTGGCCATTTGGTGTTCATATCTCCTGCTAGCACGACAACAAAACAGTTCAGCAGAACGAGAGTATGAAAATGGAAGTATTTACACATCAGATACCAGTTTAGGTCACTGAGTGCAGGGCTGATGGGTGAATGGGTCTCAGTGAGAATTGGGGAACAGACTGCAGAATTGCATTGCAGGTATTGCAGCTCAAAACTGCATATTCACATAGTGTTGTAGACCATAGCATCAGGAGAAGCAGGCCTGCATTCAACCACAACCTGTATTTTTTGCCAGGATGACACCTCAGTCTGCCATTACCATCAATACCATCTATGGCTCAATGACGTGTGTGGGTGAACATATCAGAGTCAGAATCAATTGGACCGTAACCTGATTCTAACTCATGTAAGCTAGCTGACTTGACCAACAGATCTGAACGAAGCCCTGCAGTTCTGCCACAGTCAGTCATAAATTGTAATGGACGATTACACAATGACAAAGGAAAGGGCTCCACAAACATCCCCATCCTAAATAATGGAACAGACCTGCACGCCAGTGTAAAAGAGAAGGGTGTTTTATCTGCACCATCCTCTGCCAGAAGTATTGAGTTGATGATACACCTCACCCTCATCATGATGCCCACAACATCACAGAGGCCAGTCTTCAACAGATTCGATTCACTGCCCGTGACTTGAAGAAACAGCTGAACACAATAGATACGACAAAGGCAATGGGCCCTGGCCCCATTCCTGAAATGGGACTGAAGACTTGTGCTGCACAACAAAGCGTGTCCCTGGGGAAGCTGTTTCATTCCAGGTACAACTCTGACATCTCCCTGGCAATGTGGAAAATTACTCAGTTATGTCCCATTCCCTAAGAGGGGAATAATTACAATCTGACCAATTACTATCCCCTCAGTCCCATCACGACAGTCAAATTGGTGGGAGTTATTTTTGACAGAGCTGTCAAGCAGCACAGAAATAACCTGCTCAGTATGATTTCAGATAGGTCCCCATGTGGAGATGGTGCTGCTGTGGAAATGTCACTGGATTACTAATCCAGACCAGGCTAATGCTCTGGCAGTGGGTGGAAGTTAAAAACAATTAATTAAATTTCGAGATGTAAAGTCTGGTGCCAGTAATAATGACCTTGAAGCCAATATCGATTGTAAACAGAATTTCCTTCTCCAATGTACTTTTAGGAAGGGAATCTCCCGTGCTTTCCTGGGCTGGCCGAAAACTAACTCCAAAGACCCTGACATGTGATAAACATTTCAATGATCTCTGAAACGGCCAATCAAGGCAATCATTTGTATCAAACTACTCCGAGGTCTTTTAGGATGAAACCGAACAGAACATCCGGCCTCAGCATCAGTGTCGGAAAAGGAAATGGGTATAGAGTCCTGTCGACCCTGCAAAGACCCCTTTCCTAACATCTGAGAGCTTGTGACAATATTTACAGAGCTTTCCCACAGACTGCACAGAAACAGCGGGAAAGGAGTAGATCATAAAACATTTTGAGCCTCCCCATTCTAGTTCATAGAAAAAATCTCCTCAATGCACTTACCCCACACGTTATATATATCTGGTAATGTGAGTAACCTTGGGAAGCTATAAAATAGGAAGTGTAGCAGTACGTTTGATCCATCGAGTTTGCTCCCCAACTCAATGTAATGATGGTTGGCCCTTCATTTCCACACCGTACTCTTGCTCTCCCACCATCCCTTTACTGTCTCTAAATCCTTATTTATAATCAGTGTCTTGGTTTCCAGGTGCGAGAGAATTTCCCATGTTCACCAGTCAGTGAGTGCAGACATTTATTCTCATCTCAATGCAGAGTGGCCTGCCTGTACCGAATACTGTGGCTCCTTGTTTTAGACGTCTCAGCCTGGGGAATTATCATCCCTGCTTCCAAACTGACTCACCCTGTCAGAATTTTAAATACTTCACTGAGATCTCCACTCATTTTCCTAAACCCCATGGAATACTGGCCCAGTCACCCTAAACTCTGCTCCCACAACAAGCCCGTCATCCGAGAGATCAGTCTGGTCATCCTTCGCTGCTCTCTCTCAATGTCAGGTTTGTCCTTTATTAGGTACGGAGATCAAAACTGCCCACAATACTGCAAAATATTTGCGATGATGTCTCACCAAGTGCCTGTACAGCTACAGTAAGACATCCTTTCTCCTGGACCTGAAATGAAGGTCAGCACACCATTTTTCTTCTTAACTGCTTTCTTTCCTGCAATATTGCTTTCAGTGACTGGTGTACAAGGAGATCCAGATCCTTTTCAATGGTATAGCTCCCCACTTGCTGGTTCTATATACACTGGTCAACATGGCAATGTCAATCCTAGTATTGACTTCTGGTTACAGAACTCACTGCGCTGCAGGGACCTCAGAGGTTTATGCAGAAGGAAACAACAAACAGGAGCATACGTCCCTTTGTAGATCAACATGTTTCAATCAATCCCTTTCAAATGGTAGGCTGCCAATTTATCGTTTCCACCAAAGGGCACACCGTCACCTCTATACACATTGTTCTCCATCTGTCACGTATTTACCCATTCACTCCACTTGTCTTAGTCTTCTCGGTGCTTTTTTACATCCTCCTCACCCACTCACAATCCCACATCCGTTAGTGCTCTCCAGTAACCAAATGTTTAAAGGGCATTGTGGACAGCTGGGCCCCAAGCATCGATCCCTGTGACATCTCAGCAACCGTCCTCTGTTGATTTCTATTTATTTATTTCGTGAATCGAGGAATCACTGGCTGGGCCAGCATTTATTGCCTGTCCCTAACTGCCCTTGAGAAGGTGGTGGTGAGCTGCCTTGTTGAACGCTGCAGTCCACCTGCTGCTGTTGACCTCCAATGCCATTAGGGAGGGAATCCCAGGATTCTGACCCAGTGACTGCGAAGGATCAGTGATATATTTCCAAGTCAGAATGGTGAATGGCTTGGAGGGAACCTGAGGATGATGGTATTTCCATACATCTGCAGCCCTTGTCCTTCTAGTTCGAAGTGGTCATGATTTGGAAAGGTGGTCTCTGAGGATCTTTGGTGAATCATTTCATTGCAGCATGTAGATAGTAAAATACTGCTGCTGCTGCTGAGCGTTGATGGTGGAGCACTGTGGATGAATGGACGGTCAAACTGGTTGCTTTGCTCTGGATGGTATAAAGCTTCTTGAGTGTTGTTGGCGCTGCACTCAAGCAGGCAAATTAGGAGACTCCTATTACACTTCTGACTAATGCATTGTAGAAGATGGACAGCATTTTGGAAGTCAGGATGTGAGTTACTCGCCGCAGTATTCCTAGCTTCTGACCTACTCTTATAGTTACTGTGTTGATGTGGCGAGACCATTGTGTTTCTGAGCAAGGATTACGCACCAGGAATTTGATACTGGGGGATTCAGTGATAGTAACACCATTGAATACCAAGAGGCAGGTTTGATTGTATTTTATTGGTGATGGTCACGGTCTGGCATTCCTGTGGGCTGAATATTACTTGCCACTTGTCAGCCTGGATACTCTCCAGATCTTGTCGAGTTTGAACATGGACTGTTTCAGTATCTAAGGATCCACAAATGTTGCAGAACATTGTACAATCATCGGCGAACATCCCCACTGCTGACCTTAAAATGGAGGGAAGGTAATTGATGAAGCAGCCTGAAGACGTTTTCGGTCACTTCTCGAGGGACTCCTACAGATTTGGAGCTGAGTTTACTGACCTTCATCAACCATGACCACCTTCCTACGTATCAGGTATGAATCTAACCAGCAGGTAGTTTGCCCCTGATTCCCATTGATTCCAGTGTTGCTAAGGCCCCTTGATACCACACAAGGTCGAATGCAGCCTTGACGTAAAGGGCTGTCACTCTCACCCTACCTCTGGAATTCAGCTCTTTTCTCCATGTTTGAACCACTGTAATGAGGTCAGGAGCTGAGTGACCCTGGTGGAGCCCAAACTGGGCGTCATTGACCAGGGTATTGCTGAGCAGGTACTGCTTAAAAGCACTGAGACCTTCCACCACTTTACTGATGTTCGAGAGTAGACTGATGCGGTGGTAATTGGCCGGATTGGATTTGTTCTGCTTTTTATATCCAGGAGGTACTTGGGGTAATTTTCCACATAATGAGGAAAAGCCATTGTTGTAACTGTATTGAAACAGTTTGGCTAAGGGAGTGGCAAGATATGGAGCACAATTTTTCAGTACTATTGCCAGAATATTGTCAGATTATGGACCCTATGGAGTATCCAGTATCTCCAATCGTTTCTGGATAGCGTGTGGACTGAACCAAATTGGTTGATGACTGGTAACTGAGTTGCTGAGGACCACTGGAGGAGGCTGAAATGGATCATCCACTCAGCATTTCTGACTGAAGATTGTTGCGAATGCATCAGCCTTATCTGAAACACTGAAGTGCTGGGCTCTTCCATCATGGAGGAAGGGGTTATTTGTGGAATCTCTTCCTCCAGTGAATTGTTTAATTGTCCCCAACGTTTCTCGACAAGATGTGGAAGGACTGCAGAGCTTAGATCTGAACCGTTGCTTGTGGGATCACTTAGCTCTGTCTGTCACTTACTGCTTATGCTGGTTGGCGCACAAGTTGTCCTGTTTGGTGGCATCACCAGACTGACACCCCATTGTCAGGTATGCCAGGTGCTGCTCCTGCCATCCTGCACACTCCATTGAACCAATGATGATCCTCTGGATTGATGGCAATTGTTGCGAGGGGGATATGCCAGGCCATGAGGTTATGTGGGAGTACAATTCCACTGCTATTGATGACCCACAACACCTTATGGACATCCAGATTTGAGCTGCTAGATCTGTTCGAAGTCTGCCCTATTAAGCACCGTGATAGTACCACCCAAAATGGTGGAGGTTATTCTCAATATGCAGGTGTGACTTTGTCTCCACAATGACGATGCGGTGGTCACTCTTACCGATACTGTCATGAACAGACAACTTCTGTAACTGGCAGATTAGTAAGGCTGTGGTCAGGTATGTATTTTCCACTTGTTGGTTCCTTCACCACCTGTCGCCAGTTATATCCTTTAGGACCCGGCCAGCTCGATCAGTAATGCTGTAGCTGAGATACTGTTGGTGGTGAACATTGAAATCCCCCACCCAGAGTACATCTTGTGTACGTGCTACCCTCAGTGCTTCCTCCAAGTGTTGGTCAGCATGGAGGAGTACTAATTCATCAGTTGAGAGAGGCTGGTACATGGTAATCAGCAGGAGGTTTCCTTTCCCATGTGCAAACTTATGCCATGAGACTTCATGGGATATGGAGTCACTCTTGAGGACTCTAAGAGCAATTCCCTTCCAACTGTCTCCCACTTTACCGCCACTTCTGCTGTGTCCGTCCTGCTGATGAGACAGGAGATATCAGGGGAAGGTAATGGGGAATCTGGGACATAGTCATACTCACAGAATCATACCTTTCAGAAAATGGCAGGCTATTACTTGATGAATCTGTTTATTTCTATTCACTGTTTCCTGCCAGCTGTCCCATATATTAGCCCCAATCCACTAAGATTTGATTTTGCAAACTGGGCTTGGAGCTTTACCAACATTTTTCTAAAAATCAAAATGCTTTACATCCATTGCTTCTCTTTCATTTGTCTCCCAGTCTGTTTCTCATACATAATTCCCATTTCATAAATCTATGTTAGTGTTGTCTATGACCATTACTTTCAGCCCCAATAATTTCTGCTAAACCATTTCCTTACTATGTTTATTGTTCCATGTACTCTATCATTTTCCCACATCAAACTCGGTTTTCCTTGTATTGTTGGAACGTTCTGTGAAGACAGAACTGAAGTAGTGGCTTCATAGTTCTGCCATTTCCCTGTTCCCCATTCTCCATTCTCTGGTTTCAAGCCGTAAGGAAACTGCACTTGTTTTCTCATATTTCTCACATTGACATGATTTAACAAGCTAATAAAGTTCACTCTTATAACCCTTACGAATATAACTCTTCAGAAATCCATCAATTCCTGCCTTAAACTGCTCAATAATTGACCTTCCACACTATACACTTATAGGGGCACAGACTCTGTGCATACTGAAATACAGCACGATCTATATTAGTCCCACTTTCCTACACCAGGCCCATAGCCTGAAATGTTATGACACTTCCAATTGCTCATCGAAGTACTAATTAAAGATTGTGAGGTGATCATTCCCCTCTCAGGAAGTAATCCCAGAACCCCACACCTTGAGGTGAAAAAATGTTTAAATCATCTCTGAACCTCAAGCTCTTCACTTTAAAAGGGTGCTCCTTTGTTTTTGACCCTCTGACTAAAAGGAACAGCTGCTGTCTATCCACCCTGTCCCTGTCCCTCATAAACCTATCCTTCTGAATCACTGACTCCTCAGCTTTCTCTGCTCCAAAGTAAACAACCCGAGCTTATCCAGCATCTCTCCATAGCTGATATGCTCCATCCCAGGGAACATCCTGGTGAATCACCTCTGCACCCTCTCCAGTACAATCCTTCCTGGAATGTGGTTCTCGGAGCTACATACAGTCCTCCAGTTTGGCCGAACCAAAGCCCTGTATTGCTCTTATAATCTACACCCTGATTAGGAAACGCTACACCCAAGATCCAATTCTTAACTTGTCCATTAACCTGTCCAGGAGAACGTGAGGAATGCAGATGCTGGAGATCAGAGCTTTAAAAACGTGTTGCTGGAAAAGCGCATCAGGTCAGGCAGCATCAAAGGAGCAGCAGAATCAACGTTTCGGGAATAAGTCTTCTTCAGGAATCTGCCTGAAACATCGATTGTCCTGCTCCTTTGATGCTTCGTGACCTGCTGCACTTTTCCAGTAACACATTTTTAAGCATGAACGTGTCCAGTCACATTCAGGGTTGTGTGGAGAAGCACAATCTGAGCTTCCCAGTGTGCTGCCATTCATTGAGTCCTCCCCTGGCTGGTTCCATCTCCCCAAGTGCATCACCTCATATTTATCAGGATTGCAATCTATAAGCCATTGATCTGCCCATCTGACCATTAAATCTGCATCTTCCTGTAACTTAAGGCTTTCCTCCTCACTGCTAACCACCCAATCTTTATGTCAAACTTACACTTTCTTATCACACCTCCACTACTCTCCATCTAGCCCCCTCCACATTCACATCTATATTTTGATATGAATAACACAAATAATAAGGGACAGAGCACTGATCTCTGTGGTACACCAGGGGACGCTGGTCTCCAGTCACACAAACAGCCTTCTCCCACCACTCTCTGCCTCCTGCCACGAAGACAATTTTCGTTGTAACTTGTCAAGTTATCCATCATATTGTGAGCTTTTACTTTATTTTTCAGTTTCCCAGGTGGAAATTTGTCAAAGGCCTTCCTACAAAACTAAATGATCGACCTCCTCAAACTAATTCAATCAAATCCATTGGAAAAGACTTCCTCCTGATAAAGTCATGATAATTATCCCTGAATAAACCTTGCAACTCTGATTGGAGTTCGATTTTCTCCTTCCCTATTTTATCCTGTAGTTTCCTTAACAGTGATCTAATACTCGCTCGTCCATAGTTCCCTGGTCTATCTCTCCCACCCTTACTGTGAAGTGGAATCGTATTAGCTGTTCTCCAGTTCTCTGGCACCCCCACTATGGTCAGATTCTAATTAAAATATTCAGTCAGGGTCTTTCTTCCTTTCACCCCAACAGCCGCCTGTGATACAACTCATTTAGACATGGAGTTTGGTCCAAATTTGTACAGAACAAAACCTCAAATCCAATCTCGTATTTTACATCAATCTGTTCAAGAGCTTCCTAGTCCATCTTCTTGATTCTGTACTTGCATCCCCCTTCTCCCAAGTAAAATAGATGTGAAGGTCTCGTGTTATAATCCATCAATGTCTCCAGCTTGACACACAGATTGCCCCTTTAGTTTCTAATGGACACTAGTTGTTTGCTGATTATTCTGTTCTACTTCTCCGTGTAGAATATCGTGGGATACTCCCTTATCTCGGTTGCTTGTACTTCTCCATGTCCCTCTGTTATTCAGTCCTTTCAATGTTTCCAAGATTCACTACAATCAACTCTCATGTTTTGAAACTCGAGATTACAGGCTGAGGTTCCCCATCAGACAATCTTGGCATTTTACGGATTAATCTGGATAATACCTTTTGCAGTTCCTCTGTAGTCACTATATTCTTTCTTAGATTGGGACTCCGAACGATACACAATAGTCTACGTTTAGTCTCACCAATGCTCGATACAACTGGTGCACGACATCCTCTATCTTCCAATTACATTCACAAGAATGTAAACCTAATTTTTACTTTCCCATTTGCATATGTTCTTCCCAATACCTCTCGTTTTAATTTTTCTTATGAACTTGCTGTGTGAGTTCGTTCAAAAAAGCTCATGAATATCCAACTATACGTTATCCAAAGGTACATCCTTGCCCATGTCCACAAGAATCATCTTGAAACTATTTCAAAAATATGTTTGCACTTCTGGTTTTCCTTTCATCGGTACATTCTCACACTCCCCAGTTAAGTTATTACCTTCTAAATATCTAGTAGCATGTTCTTTGTAATCGAGTCCAACAGATACATGACTGCGGATGACAAGATAACTGGTCTGTAGTTCACCACTCCCCAAATTCATACTTTCTTAAATTGTTGGATCATATTTATAACCTTTGCCTTATCCTGATTGGCTAAATGCCTTTCGGGAATGTGTCAGAAAATAAAGTGAAAATCCGCGATGCAATCAACATGTCTATTGCTACTTCCTCTGAAATTCTTGTATGAAGTACATCTAGTCTGTCAGATTTATAAATACTCAATCCGGCTTTCTTTACAAAGATGACCTCAACATTGATAAGAATGACCTTAGACTTTACTTACACAAGTACCATGGTCACTTGGTATTTCTGGAAGAATTTCTGGACGTTCTTCCATGAAGATAGACACAAAGAAACTGTTTCTTTTCCCTGTAATTTCGCTGTTCTCTGCAATAAATTATCCTGAACGTACACGAACTGTTCCACTTTGGACCTTGTTTTTTTTCCCATCCATTGATAGACGCTATTTCGCAGACTTTATGTTTTTCTTTCGTTTGCACGCTTTTTCTCTTTTTGATTTTCTTCTCAGTTTCTTGGTCATCCTTTGCTGGGTCCTACATATCTCTGAATCCACTGGCTTACTGCAACACTTGGCATTTTTCTAAGCTGCGTCCTTTCAACTAATAGGAATATGAAGGTGGGGTTAAAAGTGATAGTCGGAGAGGAGGGTGTACCAGATTGATAGGAAGGAAGGTGGACACATAGGAACATTCAAAAGAGCGGTGCTGACTTGGAAGTTTGGAGTGGGATAAGATCGGATTAGGGGAAATGGGGAAATCCACTATGATCCCCTGTGGTAGGAGGGTCCCAAGGCTTTCTTCCTCCAGGCTTCTGGTGACTCCGGTTTGGCAATGGAGCAGGTCCAGGACCCTCATGTCCTTGGCAGAGTGGGAAGGCGAGTTAAAGTGCTCAGCCACAAGGCAATGAAGTTGTTCAATGTGGCTGTCCCAGAAATGTTCTCTGAAATGATCCACAAGTTGACCTCCTGCCTCGCCAATGTAAAGAAGACTACACTGGGTTTAATCGATGCAGTAGATGAGGCGTTCTGTCTCCCTTTATCACCTATCACTTTCAACCCCACCTTCATCTACCTATCACAATCCTAGATACCTCACCCCTGCCTCACCCCTTCCCATTTATCTCCCAGCCCCCTTGGTCCATAAGCTTCATTCCTGATGAAGGGCTTTTGCCCGAAACATCGATTTATCTGCTCTTAGTATGCTGCCTGACTGTGCTTTTCCAACACCACACTCTTCGACTCTGATCTCCAGCATCTGTAGTCCTCACTTTCTCCTCACACTTTCATGGTTTGCATGACTCAGATTTATAACGGTTACTTCAAATAAAACAAAAACTGTCGTGTACTCAAACACCATAAAAGAAAACCAATACATTGTGGTCACTGTTTCCAAAAGGCCCTTTCCAGCAAAAGTTTCAATTAGCTCTTCTGATCACTCAACACCAATTCCTAAATAACCTGATCGCGAGCTCCATGCTCGATATAATGTTCATGTAAACCATCTCACACGTGGTCATGAAATCCATTTTTCTCTGCATTAGCATTCATTTGGGTTAACACAGTTTAGATATAATTTAAACAGTACATTATTACTGCAGTACATACAAATGTGAATATCTCATTTCCTGTTTTATAACATGCCCAGCATTTGTATTGCAGCTTTCACTTTGATATATAACGCCCATCAACGTTTGCTCCTCCTTGCTGTTTTTGCGCTCCACCTTACTAGATTCTGTGGAATCTGAGCTACGTGGGCTCTGGGGAGATTAATGGTAGAGATCATCTCACCACATCATTTATGATCTTCTCCAACTTTAATTTCTCCAGATCTCCCGTTATGTTGATGGAATAGAGAAGGACAATGATCTTCCACAAATGCTCTGTATTTCCCCAGATAGCTGAGACAGCTCTACCCTTGGTGAGAACTTACAGCTGGCTGGTAAAGTGTTGCTGCAGCTGTATAGGATCTTAGTGATTAGGTTAGATTAGATTATTTACTTTGTGGACACAAGCCCTTCAGCCCAACAAGTCCACACCAAACCGCCGAAGCGCAACCCACCCATACCCACTCCCCTACATTTACCCCTTCAACTAATACTACGGGCAATTTAGCATGGCCAACTCACCTAACCTGCACATCTTTGGACTGTGGGAGGAAACCCACGCAGACACAGGGAGAATGTGCAAATTCCACACTGTCGGTCGCCTGAGGTGGGAGTTGAGTCCAGGTCTCTGGCACTGTGAGGCAGCAATGCTAACCACTGTGCCACCGTGTCGCCCACTAAGCATTGCTGAAAGATCGTTGTCCTTCTCTTCTCCATCAGCATAACAGGAGATCTTTAGAAATTAAAGTTTGAGATCACATCTGGAGTAGTGTGTACAGATTTAATCTCTTCAATGAAGAAAGGATGTTGTTATATTGGAAGCAGCTCAGAGATGGTTCCCACAACTGATTCCGCAATGAAGGTGCTAACTTATAACGAAAGTATCATCATTGGAGTTTACAAAAATTAAAGATGATCTTATTTGAACATAGATGACGGAAGGAGTCAACAAGTGAAGTGAATTACACAGATAGTGGGGGAATCCATTCCGTTCTCCAGCCTGTTACACAGGAACAACAGGACGATATTCAGGCCTTCGAACCTGTTACACCAAAACAGGATGAGGCTATTCAGCCCCTGGAGCTGACATACATTTACAGAAGGAGGCCAACCAGCCCCTCGATCCTGTAACAGTCGGCCATGCTGCACCAGTATCCTGTTAAACAGCAACAGGATCAGTCCATTCAGCCTCCTCAAGTCTGCAACATAGGAACTGGAAGAGGTCACACAGTGACTGGAGATTGTACACTGGGGTATCAGGAGGCCATTCAGACCCACCGAGCCTATTGCAAGGGAATTGGATAGGATAAAAACTATCTGACACTTCTTTCATGAGAAAGGAAGAAGTAATTTAGACACATGTCTGTTATATGGGAACAAGAGAAGACCAATCATTCCCTCGGTCCCATCTCCGGGATACATGAAGAGACCGTTCAGTATATCCACCTGTTATGGAGAAGTATGAGAAGACCCATCAGCCCCTCAAGGTTAGACAGCAACAGGAAGATTCTATAATCTCCCAATCCTCTATAACATCGACAGGAGGAGGTCATTCTGGCCTTCGAGATGGAAACATGGGAACACTAGAAAGACATCAGCCCATCGATTTTGCACATCAGCAGGATGATGATTGCATTGAGTCACACATGGCTCTTACTCAGCAATTGGAGCAGACGTCTTAAAGCCTTGTGTCCATTAAACAGGAATTCAAAGAAAACGTCAAGGTTTTCGAAAGGGAAGAATTTATAAAATTGGTATACATTAGGGACTAAAGTGTAACAATAAACTATTGTAATTTAAGGCAAATTGCTAGAGTCCATTGTTTAGGACATTTGTAAAATTAAACCACAATCCGTCAGAGTCAACATGGTTTTAAGAAGGCTAAATCATGTTTGAATTGTTTGCTTGAGTTATTTGAAGGCGCCACAAACAAGGTGGATTGTGGGAATCCTGGAGATAGAACATATCTGGCCTTCCTGAAGGCATCGGATATGTTGCTTCTCCAAAGAGTAAATGCTAAGATCAGATAAAATGGGTTTAGGAGCAATTTATTAACTTGGATGGAGGATTGGCTAACCAACCAAAATGTAGTCAGATGGAAGAAATGTGTAATTTTCTTTCGGCACATGCAATTTGTGGGGTGGCATTGATTTCAGTTCTCAAACCTCAACTATTTGCGATCGATTGCATTACTGTACTCGGTTGACGGCATAGAAAATACCATGCCACATTTTCAGATGACACTAACATCGGTGGGAAATTACTTTGGAATGGTGATGCAAGAGGTTTTAAAACTATATGGATAGGTTGGGTGAATGGGCCAACATTTGGCAAGGAAAATTACAGTGAATAAATATGGGGCTATTCAAGTTGATCAGTGTAATAGAAAGACAAATTATTATCTAAATGGAGAAAAAGTTCAAAGTGTTTAGGTGCAGAGGGATCTGGGTGTCTGCTTGCATATCACAGAAAACCTGCATGGGGGTACTGCAAGTAATGAGAAATACAAGCATAATTTCAGTGTTTATTCATAAAAGGAGAGAGTAGAAAGGTAGGGAGTGTTGGTGTAGCTATGCAAGGCATTAGTGAGGCTGCAACTGGAGTACAGTTTGGGTGTCCTGCAGAATTAGGTATTTCCATTGTAGGCAATTCAGAAGAGCTTCATTAGATTGATTCCATATTTGAAGTGTTTGTCTTATGAAGAGAAATTGAGCAGTTTAGGCCTATATTCTCCAGTTTATAAGAATGAAAGGAGAGGTCATTGAGGTCTGTAAAATGCTAAAAGTAATTGAAAGTGTAGATGTGGAGTGGATATTTTTTCATGTGGCGCAATCTACAATAAGAGACTAGAGTTTTAGGATGGAGAGATGGCAGGAAAGTGGAACAGAGGACGCGTTGACATTAGCCTCATCAAGGGGTTGGGTTCCTCACAGATGCTCCTTGTTCTTATTCAACACTTCGACGGTGTTGCCCAGGAATGGGGGAGGACTGGGTAAGGACTGCGTATCATACAGGAAGCAGGCACTCAGGATAAATAAATTAGAGAGAAAGTAACCAGTAGGGTCACACAGTGACCAGCGCTGGGTTCTCAAATATTTACATTCTATATTAATGATCAGGAGGATGGAAAAGATGTACAGATGCTGATTTTGGTGATGTCGCTGTGATAAGCAAGAGATTAAATTATCAAGAGAGGGTGGAGAGTCTGCAAATAGATTCAGAGAGGTAAAGGCAGAAGATAATAGTTTGGCAGGTGGAACTTAAAATGATATAACCTGTCATTACATCTACAGGAATAATGGAAGTCAGAATGTTATTGAAATGGAGAGGGATTACAGGGCTTAATGATATTGTGTACTGGAGGGTTCACTCAGCCCCGTTCAGACATGGGAGGTTTTGCTCCATCCATGATTGTCAGCTACCAGACGCTCCAAGTGACCCTATTGCTCTCCGAACACATGGAATACTTCGATGTGGTTGATTGGCGGTGGGGATGGTGTTTTGAAACGTGCATCAAGGGGAGGGCTTTATCCAAGATATCTTCATTTTTTTTTAAGTGGAGACCCGATGACGATGGGAATGGCTGAGTTCTTCTGAACAAAGAGACTGTGACTGCTGCCAGGACAGTGGGTATTCACCAACATGATGTAGTGTGCATGGGCACGCTGTAACATTAATAGAGAGAGAGCTCCTTCAGTTCCTCTACCTATTCCCATTGACATGGGTACTCTGCAGATGCCAAGTACACCAACGGAAATCCAACTATACTGGATACACCCGGCAGCTCCCTGCTGTGGGAGGAAGAATGTATTGACCACATCCACCGTTTACATCCTCCATCACCGAATGCTGACAATGATGTTGAGATACTGGGAGATGATGGATATGTCACCTAGTCCTGCCTGGGAAACTCTGGATCATAGAAGCTGAACGAAACAGTGACCCTAACAGCCACTGGCAGCACCATCCTCCCCCTGGTGTGAACCTGCAGGTCGTGTTGAAGGAGGTGACACCGCTCTGTGACCAGCTCCTTGTTCAGTCAGGGTCCCCTCACGCTCTGCTACTGGGTTAAGTGTAGCTTGGGAAGCTTTTCCGTGAATACTCGTGTTGGATACAGCAGATCCCTTTCCCCACACACACTCACTCTGTAGTTTCAGAACTTCCCGTCTCTGCAACCTCTGCTCCATTTTTTCATGTTACAGATCCAGATGCTGTAACTGCAGTCCCCATGCTCCATCCAGAGTTGGGTCACCAAATCCTCAGGTCTCCCTGAATATTTGAGGCAGCTCACAGCACAACCTCCAGCAAACCATCCCCAGACCCTGCACTAAATTTCCAATTACAGGAGTAAGTCACAAACCCCTCAGCTACAAGTGTTGTGGAACAGACAAGATCCCCGAAAAAATGTTTTAAGAAGGCCGTTTAGAACCAAACCTTTCCTTATTTTGAATATAGATGGGAAATCTGCGTTCCAGATATGTTGTGACTGGTCAAACCACTCGACATTAAGCAAAATATAATCTATTAAAAACGCTTTAGTTAAAATACAATCAAAGAAAAGAACATTTTGGGATAGCTTATAAGTTGGAACACTTACACAAACATTAGATACCGTACATTCTGGGTTTACACCGCTTGGCACAAAGATATATTCAAATACATAGGTGTCTACAACTGTTGTGTCTCCGACCCGCCCTCCTCCTCTAACCTACTTAATAAGGTAAGTTCATTCTAAACTTCCTCTATTGAATATAAGTTTGTTAATAATTTTATAGCAACTTGAACTAAGCTTTCTAGTTTTGTACTGAGTGAGTGTTCAGATAAGTCGGGTATGGATGCTCGGGCAGTTGCTCGCTCCTCCTGCAGAATGTGGCAAACGTCTCCGTTGGCTACAACTGCGGGAAGTGCACCCAAGTCCAGCTACTTATAAACCGTGTTAGGGAATTGGAATTGGAGCTGGATGAACTACGGATCATTCGGGAGGCTGAGGGAGTAATTGAGAGGAGTTACCCGGAGTTAGTCACTCCTAAGACTCAGGACAAGGATAGATGGGTTACAGGTAGGGGGAGGAAAGGGGACAGACAGACAGTGCAGAGATCCCCTGTGGACATTGCCCTCAGCAATAAGTATACTGTTTTGGATACTGCTGGGGGGGATGACCTACTAGAGGAAAGCCATAGCAGTCAGTTCTCTGGCACTGAGACTGACACGGTGGAAAAGAAGGGAAGGGGGCAGAACAGAAAAGTACTCGTGGTAGGCGACTTGATAGTTAGGGGAATCGACAGGAGATTTTGTGGTCAGGATCGGGATTCCCGAAAGGTATGTTGCCTCCCAGGTGCCAAGTTCCGGGACGTCTCCGATTGGGTGTATAGGCTTCTAAAAGGGGAGGGCGAACAGCCACAAATCTTGTTGCATATTGGCAGGAAAAGGATCGAGGATATAAATAGTGATTTCAGGGAGTTAGGATGGAAGCTACAAAGCAGGACAAACAGAGTAGTGTTCTCTAGTTTACTACCGGTGTCACGAGATAGCGAGGTGAGGAACAGGGAGCAGGCGCAGCTTAACACATGGCTGCGCAGCTGGTGTCGGAGGGAGGGATTCAGATATGTAGGTAATTGGGATGCCTTCTGGGGAATGTGGGACCTGTACATCTTAACTGGAAATGGACCATTGTCCTGGGTCGAAGGTTTGCTCAAATTGTCCTATTTGATTTGTGTTAATAATTTGTAAATTTGTGAGACATTCTGGCACATCAATTTTGATACTTGCAGCATAATGAAGATTTCCAACCTTAGGATGCGTCTGAAAGACATTATAGCATTGTGAGTAATGGGGAGGTTAAGTGAGAAATAGTATTTATTCCCTTAGCACAGAGCATGGGAAACAAATATTTGAGCGTAAATGATGGCAGTCATTTAGATAATAGGGACTCAGACAATCAGAAATCTATTTTATGAATGAATTTCAAAGGTCAGATTTCTATGATTGTCGAGTGAAGACATATTACATATTCAAATATTGAAATTGTGCTGAATGGTTTGTCTTCTGATGTCTAAACTTATTTCTGGAATAATTAAGATTAATATCTGTTTAAAGGCTGTTCCATTGTAATGAAAGAGTTGTTGGTTTGAATTATATTTGATCTTCAAGTATTTACCTGGTTGGGATGTCATGATCATTTTATGTGTTTCCCATGTTGTCAATTGGAGTCGACAGAAATACACAGAGGATGATATGCAGTTCTCATCAATCGTTTCCTGACAGCTGCTTTCTTTAGAATATCGGTTGAGTTATAGTTTGCAGTTCACCCAGACGGACCGACTAGCCGTAATCTGGACCAGTTAATCTATTGTCTACAATTCCCCCTATGCAGTTCGAGAGGGTTTAAACTAGTATGGCAGGGGAGTGGGAACCTGAGCTGTGTACCGGAGGTGGGAGTTGATCCAGACGAGGCAATAGCAAGAGGTAGACCAGCTAGTGGGAAGGATTTTCCTGGGAAGGAACCAAGGGAATAGTTAAAGTGCGTTTGCTTTAATGCGAGGAGTATCGGGAATAAAAGTGATGAACTTAGAGCATGAATCAGGACCTGGAGCTATGATGTTGTGGCCATTACAGAGACATGCGTTTCTCAGGGGCAGGAATGGTTGCTGGATGTTCCAGGGTTCGAGAATTTAAAAAGAATGGGGGGGGGGGAGGGAGAGGAGGGTGTGTAGCACAACTAATCAGAGAGGGTATCACAATTTCAGAAGCTTCCATTGTCGAGGAAGATCTGCCTACCGAGTCAGGATGGGTGGAAATAGGGAACAGCAAGGGAGCAGTCACTTTGTTAGGGGTTTACTACAGGCTCCCCAATAGCAGCAGGGAGATGGAAGAAAGCATATGTCAGCAGATTTTGGAAAAGTGTGGACGTAGTAGGGTTGTTGTAATGGGTGACATTAACTTTCCCAATATTGATTGGAATCTCCTTTGAGCAGATGGTTTGGAAGGAGATGTTCTTGTAAGGTCCGTTCAGGAGGGTTTCGTAACTCCGTACGTTGGCAGGGGAGAGACCATTCTAGATTTGGTGCTTGGAAACAAGCTAGGGCAGGTATCAGATCTTGTGGTGGGAGAGCATTTTGGTGATAGTGACCACAACTGCCTCACATTTTACATAGCTATGTAGAAGGAGAGGATAAGGCAAAATGGGAGGATATTTAATTGGGGAAGAGGAAACTATGATGCGATGAGACATGAGTTAGGAAGCATGGATTGGGAGCAATTGTTCCATGGTAAAGGCACTAGAGACATGTGGAGACTGTTTAAGGAACAGTTGTTGCTAGTGATGAATAAATATGTCCCTCTGAGACAGACAAGAAGTGGTAAGATAAAAGAACCTTAGATGACGAGAGCGGTGGAGCTTCTCGTCAAAAGGAACAAGGTAGCATAATAAGGTGGAGATAGTTAGGGTCAAGCTCAGCTCTAGAGGATTACAGGCAGGCGAGGAAGGAACTCAAAAATCGTCTGAGGAGAGCCAGGAGGGGCATGAGAAAGGCTTGGCAGAACGGATTAGGGAGAACACAAAGGCATTTTACACTTATGTGAGGAATAAGAGAATGGTCAAAGAAAGAATCAGGCCGATCAGGGATTGCATAGGGAATTTGCGTGTGGAGTCTGAGGAGGTAGGGGAAGCGCTAAATGATTTTTTTTCTTCTGTCTTTACGAAAGAAAGGAACTTTGTAGTGAATGAAACCTTTGAAGAGTAGGCTTGCATGCAGGAATGGATAGAGATAGAGGAAGCTGATGTGCTGAAAATTTTGTCAAACATTAAGATTGATAAGTCACCAGGCCCGGACCAGATTTGTCCTCGGCTGGTTTGGGAAACGAGAAATGCAATTGCTTCGCCACTTGCGAAGATCTTTTCATCCTCGCTCTCCACTGGAGTCGCACATGAGGACTGGAGAGAGGCAAATGTAATTCCTCTATTCAAGAAAGGAAATAGGGAAATCCCCAGCAATTACAGACTAGTAAGTCTCACGTCTGTCGTCTGCAAGGTGTTAGAAAGAATTCTGAGGGATAGGAATTTTGAACACCTGGAAGAGCATGGCTTGACTAAATGCAGTCAACATGGCTTTGTGAAGGGCAGGTCTTGCCTCACAAACCTTATCGAGTTCTTTGAGGATGTAACTCGAAAGGTTGATGAGGGTCGAGCTGTGGATGTGGTGTATATGGACTTTAGCAAGGCATTTGATAAGGTTCCCCATGGTTGGCTCATTCAGAAGTTCAGGGGATACAGGGGAACTTAGCTGTCTGGATACAGAATTGGCTGGCCAACAGAAGATAGCGAGTGATAGTAGAAGGAAAATATTCTGCCTGCAAGTCTATGTCGAGTGGTGTTCCACAGGGCTCTGTCCTTGGGCCTCTACTGTTTGTAATTTTTATTAATGACTTGGATGAGTTGATTGAAGGATGGGTCAGCCAGTTTGCAGATGAAACAAAGATTGGAGGTGTTGTTGACAGTATAGACGGCTGTTGTAGGCTGCAGTGTGACATTGACAGCTAGTGTTAGGCGGAGAGGTGGCAGGTGGAGTTCAACCTGGATAAATGCGAAGAGATGCATTTTGGAAGGTCGACTTGAAAGCTGAGTACAGGATTAAGGACAGGATTCTTGGCAGTGTGGCGGTGCAGAGGGATCTTGGTGTGCAGGTACATAGATCTCTTAAAATGGCCACCCAAGTGGACAGGGTTGTTAAGAAAGCATATGGTGTTTTGGCTTTCATTAACAGGGGGATTGAGTTTAAGAGTCGTGAGATCTTGTTGCAGCTCTATAAAACTTTGTTTAGACCGCACTTGGAATACTGCATCCAGTTCTGGTCACCCTATTATAGGAAAGATGTAGATGCTTTGGAGAGGGTTCAGAGGAGATTTACCAGGATGCTGCCTGAACTGGAGTGCATATATTATGAATAGAGCTTGACTGAGCTCGGACTTTTTTCTTTGGAGAAAAGGAGGACGAGGGGGGACCTAATTGAGGTATACAAGATAAGGAGAGGCATAGATAGATTCGATAGCCAGAGACTATTTCCCAGGGCAGAAATGGCAAACACGAGGGTTCATAGTTTTAAGCTGGTTGGAGGAAGGTAGAGAGGGGATGTCAGGGGATGTGTTCTTTACGCAGAGAGTTGTGAGAGCATGGAATGCGTTGACAGCAGCAGTTGTGGAAGCAGGGTCATTGGGGACATTTCAGAGACTGCTGGCATGCATATGGTCACAGAAATGTAAGGGTACATACATGAGGATCAGTGGTCGGCACAACATTGTGGGCTAAAGGGCCTGTTCTGCGCTGTACTGTTTTATGTTCTATGTTCTATGTTCTATGTTCTCTATCCTTTCAGCAGTTTTCCAATCCAGGAGGAAACAACATCAACAGAGATCTCAGTGAAAAGCAGCTGGAAATCATGTATTGAAACTTCCAACCCTTTTGAGATGCCCAGCAGCTTTTGAATGCTGCAGCTAAAAACAAAGCGAGGAAACCTGGTCTGGGAGAGCTGGCCACTGCCCTTTCATTGTTACCACCGTTTTAATGAAACCTAAAAGCTTTCTCAGTTATTAACTTAAACTGTTTTTAGTCAGCAGGTCTGCACGTCTGCCTTTAAAACTTCTCTTAAAAAAGCAGGAGAAAATAATCTTTTTACAGTGATAGTATCCTCACAACTCCATCTTTAATAGAATCATCCATCAATATACAAAGGTGGAATAATTTTATACAACCTAATCTCCCACTATTAGCAGACTGAAATGTATATGCTTCACATTGACTGTCAGCATACAAATATTGACAACTAGTTTCGATTTCAGTCATTTTACTCCTCCCATAGAATGCCATTGTCTTTCTTCACCCAAGTCTCCACAACGTGTCAAACTTAAGTTTCTCACCCTGTCACCTGTATAATTTCAAATTGAATGGCAGTGATAATAAGCTCAATCGAAACAGACAGGTATTTTTCTCCCTAAACCTCTCGAAAAACTTTACGGGGTCACAATCAGTTATAAATATTTGTCTCATGTATGTTATTCACAATTTAAATTCTGAAATGTTGTGACGCCAACATCAAACTCAAGGCCTCCTTCCTCATTGTGGAATAAATCTGTTGATGTTTTCCCTGGACACTCCAACCACACGTTACATAATGGAGCACTTCTCATCTCTCCAATAGTCCTTCTGAATGACATAGCTCCTCATGTCTCAGAATAAAAGAATTACATGCTTCTGTACCTCTTAATGCTGTAACCTCTTTACCTGCTACTCCTGGCGTTTGCCAATAAACCTCACTCTCACAGGTAAATGTTTCAAGAAATCTCGCACATTCTTCTCAATCTCTCACAGAAATCAAACCTTGATTTCTGAAATCAATTATCATCATCAGCCATTTCAGCTTCTCGTCTTGCCGTTTTAACTCTCTGCTCTTCCACACGAGTTCTCCCGACTGCAGGAAGTGAAGTGTTGAACTTCTCCAAAATAAGAATCTCTCTAAGAGTGTCATAGGTTTGCTCTGTTTTTAATCCCCCTACTCATATTTCAAGATTACTTAGTTTGATCCTTTCAAACTGAATGTGCGTTTAACCAGGACATTTTCTTAGATTCCTAAAACGCTGTCTGTCAGCTTCTGGCACTTCAGACGGCTTTATTCACTACCCCATACTGGCCAGATACCTCCTCCGATAGGGATGCAAATACCTATCAGCTTTGTTTGGATCAACTAAATCCACATTGTCACTGGTTTCGCCACTTTCTCAAATGAAAATCAAAAGGCTTCCCCATCCTTCTCATCAAATTTAGATAATGCCTGGATGCATTTAAACATAACCCCATTAGGGAATTGGTTACAATAGGGTTGCTCAACCTCACGAACCTCCTCATCCCGCCGACCATCTACCTTCATCTCCGCCTTCTATGTCAATTTTCCTCTCTAATTACTAAGTGTTTCAGTTGAAACTCTCTGCTTTTCTTCTATCCTTTTCTCTCTTTCTTCTTCATTTCAGGAATATGTGGGTTAGGTGCCTTAGTCGGGGTAAATGTGTAATAATAGGGGAGAGGAATGGGTCTGGGTAGGTTACTCCTCGGAGGGTCGGTGCAGACTTGTTGAGTCGAATGGCCTGTTCGGAAATTCTAAACCGAATTTGGTATTATCGATTTAGAACCGGACAAGAATTCCCAGTTTACTACAGACCAACCAGACTGCCTCAAACTGTTTTAAGAAGGTAGCTTGGATGCCAACCTTTTCTTATTTTAAAGGTAGATGCGAGTTGGTTGTTTCAGATGTGATGTTACTAGTCAAACCACTCACCATTAAGCAAGACACAATATATTTAAACACGGTAATGAAAATCCATACAAATTGAAGAGGAACTTAGAATACTTTAACTATTGGAAACCTTAACAGAATAATGGAAACAGTACCTTCTACAAATGACCTGTTCGAATATACTAACATCACCGAAACAAGCCCCTTGGCAAAATGGAAATTTCAGACATACATTCTTGCATACAGTTCTCCAATCCAGGAGGAAGCAGCATCAAGACAGGTTTCAGAGAGAGTAGCAGCTGGAGATAACGATTTATTAAAAGCCCTGAAAGCATCGTAAGTTATTTACTTGAGCCTTTTTCAGCCGGCAGTGTGGCCTTTAAGATCTCTTATTTTAAAAAAAGGAGAAAATAATATTTTTTAAAAAGTGACAGCATTGTCACACAATTTAGATGTCTGGTCCTTTACTTAAGGGGCTTCCTCGTGTTACTGATCGCAAGGTAACCTGAGAGGTACAAATACAGGTACAGACCAAGTTACAAGGATGTGTCTTATAACTTCTGAAACACCCCTGTCCATGGAACATCACATGGGACATACAGAGAAGTGAACAATAGCCTGATGCACACCCTTTCATTACTTCTGAGCTGCACAATGTCAGCACTCCAGAGACAAAGAGCCAAAACCCAAGACTAGGGAACGATACAGAGAGACAGACAGATTCACATAAAAGACAGAAACAGACAGTAAATTAACTGAAAAGATGTTGTGGAATTATGGGGAAAAAGAAAGGGCAGTGGGGCAAACTGGAGAAGTGAGATCTTCGAGATTAAAATGACAAGAATGAGAACATTGAATAAAGGCATTGTCAGATCAGCTGGAATGGTTTGTTCTGAATCATTCTGAATCTTCTTCACAGAACACCACAAACAACATAAACTGGGACAAGATGACAGCCCAGCATGGAGTGCTGTGCAGACCATGCTAGTGTGTTGCTCAGTAAACTGCACTATCTGCCCAGCATGGAGAGTATTGCAAACTTTACTATCATATGCTAACTATACTCGCATCGGATTACTGCCCACAATGGGAAGGTTTGCTCTCTCTGCGTGTGTGTGTGCTCATCAGAAATAGAGAGAGTGCGTGTGTGTGTGCGATTGGAGTGCTGGAATAGGAAACTCATTGTTTGAGAAGGAACACACATGGAGGAAACTATTTTAATTACGAACAACTGGCAGGCTTTTGGATAATCAACAGAGGGAACGTGAGAGGTTTCATTGACTGATGAGATAAAGTGTTTGAGAATGTTAAAGTAAAGGCATTGCCATACACAATAGCAATATATATCCGCGTGCGCATGAGTGACAGATGGATGGGAGTTTGGTGTGAGTGCGAATCAGAATTGCTTCGGCAGGTTTGAAGCCGAGAGTTTCAGTAGCAGAGTTTTGTCTTCCTTACAAATGTACTTCATCGCTCAAAGTTCAAACAGCAGATGGAATAAACCAGTGAGATATATTCTGGAGTGATGAGTATTTCAAGTTAAAAATGTTCAGGGCATGGTGTCAGGAATCAGCTCATTGTCAATGGGATCACCCACAGTTGAGACTTGTCTGCTTCAGCTGCAGATACTGGCCAGGGATACGATGGAAACAGTGGAAGGAAGCACCAGACCAGTAGACAGTGACCTTCATGCACTTAATAGCAAATGCAATGATGCAATGCATTGTGGGTCTCCACCGAAACTGAGTCAGTCAACATAGAGACCCATGAGTAACACTGCCAGAGCAGAGGGAGACAGTAATTGAACACGTTCATTGATGTAGTTAGTAGTGGTCTGTAGAGTGAATATCTGGATTGCGAGATTCAACAGGAACAATAATAGTGACAAGATGTGTAGACTATGAAATAACAGAAATATAGTCATAACTGGTTTATAGAAATAAAACATCTAGACAGTGACACTCACCAGGAACCCCAATGATAGCAAGGAAGGGATAACAAAAATACTTAATAATGAGAAGAGCAAAATAGATCCGAAATGATAATGACAACCCATCATAATATGTCGAATGAAACGAAATATGATAGAGTAAACCCCTCTCCATTGTAGGAATTTTCCAGTCTATTGTTCTCAGATTCTGATCCATTGTTGGAACATTCCAGTCTAATGCTCTCAGATTCTGATCTCTCCTTCCACTTTCTCTGGATCTACTGATCCTTGTCAGTGCTGTCGGTGATGCTTCCGCTCATGTTATGGGATAAAACATTGAACGGCGCCCATTTATCATTGAAAGATGGAAACCCTCCACTGGGATAATTACAATCCATGGAGACTGGCATTAGTAAATTCCCTGAACAAACTGGCTTAGTTAACCAGTTCGAAACATCGCTTTACATATCACGATAAAAGGGGAATATTTACTGGGTTTGGATTGAATGGATGAGGGTTGCTGAGTGCTGGACCATAAATCTTTCAATCTTTTAAAATCTTTATTTCCTTGTACATGAGAGTATTAATAGAACACTGCAGGGGTCTGTATATATTCCATTTTGTTTATTCAAGGAGGGAGTTGTAAAATAACAGATCGGTTGCATAAAAATGTCAGGTGGTCAAGTTTCTGGATACCTTATCAAAACGTACGGTACATATTGACCAATGTGAGGCTACGCTTGATTGTAAGTGCCCTGTTATCAAATCCTTTCATAACCTTGAGACAGAGCATTGAGACTGCTGCTCAGCAACTGGGCGAAGAAATTCTGTCCCTATGGGTCTTTTACAGAGGGATAGCAGAACGCTATTCACACCATAGTAGACTTGAAAAGATGGAATGTTGGCACATTTTGCCAACAGAATCATTCAAAACAAAGAGATGTGTCGCTGCACTGTACGAGGTGTTACTGAGAGAGCACCTGGAGTACATTGTGTTTTTTGTGTTTCCGTAACTCAGAAGGGATGGACCTCCATCAGTTTACAGGCTGATCATAATCCACAGGTAGCTGTGTTATTTAATGTCCCCGGGCTGTTACACAGGCACAGGAGGATGTCATTCAGCCCCTCGAGCCCATTACAGAGAAACAGAAAAGGTCATTCAGCCTTTTGAGTCTATTACAGAGGGAAAGGAGGAGGCTATTCAGCTTCTCGAGACTGTTACGGAGTGGCAGGAAGTTTTTATTTAACATTTCAAGTCTGTTATGTGTAAATATTAGTTTTAAATCAGTTATGGAATAGGAAAGATACGATGTAAACATTAAAGTTCTAACCTTGAATAAGGCCAGTTTTTTGAAAGTGTTAGGCGAGTCCTGTGAAATGCTAATTGGGACACCCTGTTCACAGGTAAGGGGATGATTGGAAAATGCAAGGCAATCAAAACTTGGATTCAGCGAATCCAGAGCCAACGAGTTCCTATTAGTGAGATGGGCAAGGCTGGTGAGTTCAGGGAGTGCTGGATGACTCGATAGGTTGATGGACTGATCAAGGAAAGGAAGGAGGCATGTGTCAGGTAAACAGAGCTGAGATCAAGTGAATCTCGAGAGGAGTATAAGGGCAGTAAGTGTATAGTCAATGGGGAAATCGGGCCAGAAAAATGTGGACAAGAGATGGATTTGGAAATAGGGATACTGAGGCTTTAAAGAATTTCAAAAATCCTTTAATGCCAAAAAACAAATAACTCGGGAGAGAATATGGCACCTTAAAGATCAGTAAGGCTACCTATGTGTGGAACCACAGGAGATGGGAGGGACACTAAACAAGTACTTCTCCTCAGTATTTAATGTGGAAGAGGTTACAAGAACGAGAGAACAAGAAATATATAGTGATATCTTGAAAAGTGTCTATATTACAAGGAAGTGCTTGACATTTTAAAACGCATAAAGGTGAACAAATCCCTGGGACCTGATCAGTTGTATCCCAGAAGTTTGTGGGAAGCTAGGAAAGAGATTGCTCAGCCTTTTGCTAATATATTTGTATCATTGACTTCCACAGGTGATGTGACAAAAGACTGGAGGGCTGCTAACATAGTGTCATTATTTAAGAAATTGAGGAAAACCCAGGTACCAATACATCAGTGAGCCTGACGTCAATGGTGACTGAATTGTTGGAGGGGATTTTGAGGGAAAGGATGTGTACGCATTTGGAAAGACAAGGACTGAAGAGGTCTTTGTACCTTGGAGAGCACGTCTCACTGAATCGGTGGAAGCTTTTGAGGAAGTGATGTAAGTGGTTCATTAATGCATGGCAGTGGATGTTGCCTTTATGGAATGCAGCAAGAAACCCAAAATGTTCCACATGGTAGACTGGTTAGCAAGGTTAGACTGCCTACAATCCTGGGAAAGCTCGCCAGTTAGATCCAAAATGTTCTTGAATATTGGAGACAGGCCGTGACAGTGGACATTTGTTCATTGAACTTGGAGACATGTGACCAGTGGCGTGCCACAAAGATCAATAGTGGGTCCACTGCCTTTTGTCACTTATACAAATCATTTGCATTTGAATATATGAAGTATGGTCAGTAAGTTTGTACATAATTCCAAATTTGGTGGTGCATAAGTGAAGCATTAAAACTCAGAATATAATGGGACCTAGGTTAGGTGAGCCAAGGAGTGGCAGATGGAGTTTATTTTAGATACATGTGAAGTGTTTCATTTTGGCAAGACAAATCAAGGCAAGACATGTAGGGAGCGTCCTGTCGAAAGTTGCCAAGCAAGGAGAACTCCACAGAAATTATACAATCTCTACAGTGAGGAAACAGGCTATTCGGTCCATCGAGTCCACACCGACCCTCTAAACAATATCTCACGAGACAAACCCCTACCATATCCCTCTGAGCCTGCATTTCCCATGGCTAATCCACCTACCCTACACATCCTTGGGTGATATGGGCAACTCAGCATTGCCAATCTACCCTTATCTATATATTTTAGTACTATAGGAGGAAAACGTAGCACCCAGAGGAAACTCACGCTGACACGGGGAGAATGTGCAAACTCCACACAGGCAGTCATTCAAGGATGGAATTAAACCCAGAGCGCTGCGCTCTGAAGCAGCAATGCTAGTCACTGAGGTACTGTGTCACCTTGTGTGCAGGTTCTCCGTTCCTTGAAAGTGCCGTCACAGGTACACAGCGCAGTGAAGAAGGCATTTGATGATCTTCCCTTTTTTGTACGTGCTTTGAGCCTAAGCGTTTGCCTGCTATGTTACATCTGCACAGGACATTGGTTTGGTCACTTTTGTAATACTGCCTTTAATTCTGGTCTCCCTGCTGTCGGAAAGATGTTGTCAAACTTGAAAGGGTACATAAGAGATTTAAAAGAATGTTACAGGTGTTGGAGGGTTAGAGTTACAGGGAGAGTTTGAATAGGCTGGGGCAATTTTCAAGTCTTGAGGCTGAGGGTTGACCTTAAAGAGGTTTATAAAATCACGAGGGGCATAGATAAGTTAAACAGTCAATGTCTTTTCTCCAGGATAGGCGAGTCCAAAATTAGAAGTCAAAGGTTTAAGGTGAGAGGGGAAAGATTTAAAAAGGGACATGAGGGACAACATTTTCACACAGAGACTGCTGTGTGTATGGATTGAACAGCCAAAAGAGGTGGTGGAGGCAGGTCCAGTTACACCATTTAAAAGGCATTTGGATGGATACATGCATGGGAAGGCTTTAGAGGGAGATGGGCCAAGTGCTGGCAAAGGGGATCGAGATTAATTTAGGATATTTGGTGGGGATGGACAACCGGACTGAAGGGTCTTTTTCTGTGTTGTCCATCTCTGAGACTCTATAGCCTCTTGAGTGTATAATACAGGAACTGGAGGAGGCTATTCAGCTTCTGAATTCTGCCAGTCAGTTTGTTTGCTCAATTACTGATAGTCAACTACAAAAGTACATCATACAGATTTTGATGGTGTTTTACAGAACTGGAGAAAGGCTTTTAGTCTAGAGAAGCTGTAAGGAATATGAAGAGGCCATTCAGTCGTCAATTCCATTTCACAGGAGCAGCAGGTGATCACAGAGCTTTTGGAGCCTATTACTCTGGAGGAGGAGGAGGACATCTATTTTCACAAACCGGGGATCAGGAGGCAGTCACTCAAGGCAGCTGCTGAAGACTGGGTCACAGGAACAGGATGCAGTCAGTCAACTACTTGAGACTGGGAAACAGGAACAGGAGGCAGTAATACAACTGCTCGAGACTGGGACACAGGAACAGGAGGCAGTCATACAACTGCTCAAGTCTGGAGCACAAGGAAATGTTGAGGTTAGTGAGGTCCCAGGATCCTGTTACGCAGGAACAGGAGGTGGTGACTCACTCCCCACCAGTATGGTACACTGGGAGAGAAGGGGAGTTTGTTTGTTACAAACAGAAATATATGAATAAGTTGCATTAGTTGTCCATTCAATCCTGCCCCACCATTCACTAAGACCACGGCTGATCTGATTGTGATTCCCTGATTCCATTTTACGGAGAACCCCTCTCTGCAGCCTCTGCTCCATTTGTTGGTCATGTTACAGACCCAGATGCTGTAACAACAGTCACCATCACTCATCCAGAGGGATGGGTCTAACCGAATGAGTCATGATTTGAAGGGTCCAATCGCAAGAATGAAAACACAAAATAAAGTTATTGCCACATGTTTAGTTCTCTCACATTCGCAATCCAACTCACATAACCAGCCCATCCATTATACGTTCAGGATGGAGCACTGTGTAGATCAAACTAGCATACAGCTGCATGCAATCCGGTAATGTCTAGAGTGGAACTCTGTGCAGCCCACACCAATACTTGATGCATAATTCTGGGCTACGTGTCCAGCGCGGATTGCTGCCCAGACCGCACTGGTTCACTCATTCAAAGGCTGTTGCGTTGCTCGATAACACTGTGTTAGATCACTACCAAGTGTGGGGAAACTTGCAGCCAAATGCTGGAAGTGAGACGATGTGCAGCTCCCAGCCATTTAAAGTTCCATGTCTCCACTGTGCCTTGACATGGGCTGCTGCCGATGTGAAAATCGCTGCGAGCATGAGATGTAAATGGAAACAATTTAAATACCAATTATTCTGTTTCAGGCGATTATCACTCCAGGATTTAAAGATGAAATAACTGAGACAATATCAGATGAGGTTTTGTGGATGGTGCAAACAAGTAAGAGGAGGATGGTGATGTTATAATGGTTGCACTATAAGCCTTCAAATCATCAATGGGAATTGGAGGAACAAATATGCAGGGAGATGGGGGGTGGGGTGGGGGGACTTGCAGGAGTAATAGGGTTGTCATAATAGGTGATTTTAATTTTCCTAACATAGACTGGGCTCTCCAGAGGATCAAGGACTTAGAAGGGATTAAATTTATCAAGTGTGTTCAGGAACGTTTCCACAAAGAGCATGTAGAGGGTCTTACTCAGGAAGGGACAAACTCGACCTATGGTTTGCAAATGGGGCAGGATAGGTGAAGGAGGTAAAGTAGAGAAGCATTTTGGGAAAAATGACTAAAGTTATATTAATTTTAAAATTGGGACATTATTGGTCGACAGATTCAAGTTCTAAATTGGGGCAAGGCGAATTTTATTCGAATTAGACAGGGACTTGCAGGTAAAAGGATCTCGGGCAAGTGGGAGGCATTTATAAGTGAGATAACCCGAGTTCAAGGTTTATATGTTGCTGTGAAGGTGTAGGCAAGTTGAGGCTGGTTGAGAGAACCCTGAATGACAAGAGATAGTGAGGCTTTGACCAGAAAAAAAGGAGGTAGCTCAGGTTCAGGCGGCTGGAATAAAGGGAATCCCTGGGCGTACACAGGGGATATATGCGTTTACTGAAGAAGGAAATCAGGAAAGCGACAAAGGGGGTATGAGATAGCCTTGGCTGAGAAGATTATGTTGAATCCAAAGATGTTCTTTCAGTATAGTAAAAAAAACAAGTAGAGAGAGAATAGGATGCCTTAAAATCCAAAATGGGCATGCGTATGTAAAACTGCAAGAGATGGGCGAAGTCCTAATTTAACCTTTTCTTTCCATGAAGAAAGCCTTGAAGAACTGTGACTATTGGAGGGGGGGGGGGGGCGGGGGGGGGGGCGGGGGGGGGCGGGGGGAGGGGTTGGTTGTCATATCTTGGTACAGTCCATATCACAGTAGAATGCATAAAGTCAGATAAATCTCTTGGTTTTGACCAGATATATCCAGGAAGGAAGTGAAGAAAGTTCAGGGGCCGAATTACAGGAAGACTGGGCAGTAGAAAATGTTGTGCCCTTATTTAAGAAGGTCTGCAAAGAAAGGCCTGGGAAATATAACCTGAGAAGTTTCTGAGAGATAAGATTGCATGTATTTGGAAAACAGAGTTTGACTTGGAGCAGTCAACATAGCTTTGTGCATGACAGATCATGCCTTGCAAATTTTGTTAAAGTTTTTGGACGAAGTGACCAAGAAGGTTGACGAGGGCAGGGGTGGTGGACATAGTCTGAAATGGATTTCAGTAAGGCCTTTGATAAGGTTCCACAAGGTAGGCTGCTCTAAAAGCTTAGATCGCATGTAATACCAGGTGAACTGGCAAATTGGCGACAATTGGCTTTATGTTAGCAAGCAAATGACAATGGTGGAGGTATGCTTGTCGGACTGGAGGCTTGCGACTAGTGGACTGCTTCAGGGGTCGGTGCTGGGACCATTCCTATTTGTTAGCTCTATCAACGATTTGGACGAGAGTACACAACACAAGGGTAGTAAGTTTGCAGATGACACTAAAATAGGAGACATCGTTTACAGTGAGGAACATTATCAGAAATTGCAGCAGTCCCTTGACCAGCTGGGAAAGTGGGCTGAGAAATAGCAAATGGATTTTAATATCAATGAGTGTGACGTCTTGCATTTTGGAAAGTCAAATTTAGGTGGGAGTTTAATGATGAATGAGAGGGCATTAAGGAGTGTAATGGGGAAAAAAAGGACGTTGGAGATCAGGCGCACGGTTTTCTGAAATTTGAGTCAGAGATACACAGGCCAGTGAAGAAGGCTGTTGACACACTGGCCTTCATCAGGGCATTGAGTATAGTGGGTGGGACGTTATGTTGCAGTTGTACAGGATGTTGGTAAGGCTGCGGTTGGAGTATTGTGCTCAGTTTTGTTCACCTTGCTCTAGAAAGGATATTATTGAACTAGAAAGGTTGGAGAAGAAATTTACAAACATGCTTCCTGGGCTAAAGGGTCTAATTTATAGGGAGAGGTTGGATAGGTTAGAACCTATTTCTTTACAGCGTTGGAAAGGGGTGGGGGCGTCTTACAGAAGTGGAGATCTTATCAAATCATGAGAGGCGTGCATAGGGGTGAATATTTCAAATTCGTTCCTAGGATTGGGGAATCGAGGACTACAGAGCATCCGATAATGTTTGGAGAGCAGACAAATAAAAAAGAACCTGAGAGTCAACGTTTTTTACACAGACTGTGGAACGCATATGGACTGATCTGCCAGTGGACGTGATTGAGGTGCATACAATAACAACATTGAAAGAGCATTTGGACCATACATTCAAAGGCAAGGATTAGAGGGATACAGAATAAGGACAGAGAAATGGGGTGAGTGTTGATGGACATTTTGGTTGGCATGGACCAGCTTCGCCGAATGGCCTGTTACCGTTCAGCATGGCTGTAAATGTGTGTGTTTTGGAGTTGAGACAGAGAGGGGGAAACTGAGAAAAACAACCGTCATGGAAGGGTATGTTCACAGGTTTCAGAATGCTGAAATGAAGCCATTTCGATAGTATCATGCAACACGGGTCAGTACTAGGAGAATTATGAGTGAATGTGATATTGCTGTGAGTTCAGACGATGGCCAGTTTTGGATGAGCATTTGTTCTGCAGCTTTGTAACCCGGAGTGAGGATAGCCTCATTGGGCTGAATCTAACAAATATTAATCTCAGTGTTATTTTCATTGAGTGTGACAGAGGAAATGTCTGCACGAGGCTGAGCTAGTTTCCTGGTGCTACCTTATCAAATTCACTTCATAGACTATCCATCCCACTCTATGGTGTCCCTCTCATGCAATTCTAGCGTGATTCTCCCACCCATCATGGCTTGAGGTACTCATAGTCTTCCGGATGCACCTTGATGGTGCCATCTTTAAAAGGCCAATGGGCACACGGTTGAGCTTTCTCAGTTTGGAGCTGCCCTGCACAGATTAACCCGAGCATGGCAGATAAGGGTCAATCACACCACGGTTTATTGACAGGGGCACGGATGTCCTGGTTGATGGGCAAGTAGAGGAGGGGACCATTCTCTTCCCAGAGGGATCACACCACCAGACCCACTGAGCCTGGTTCTGAGCTCACTACCCACCTCAGTGCGGTCTGAAGAAATGTCCAGCAATACAGAACAATCATCAATAACCTTCCTCGCTCTGTCAGGATAAGGGTCACCGTATTGTCTCTGAACCCTCTCACTCACTGTATATCTGTTATAGCACCGACCACCGAACCAGGCTCCTGCTCCACCACTCTCACTGCAGCATGCAGCACCTTTCCTCTCTCTCTCTCTCCAAGTGAACTCCAAGCTTTCAATATTTAAATAGCAAGGGCAGTGACAGCTGATTCATACCTGAAACTGAGTAGGTCAATCCACAAGACACAGCGTCAGAACGAAAGAGGCAGAGGAAGAATGAACAAGTTCTCTGTTGTTCGTAGTGGTTTGGAGAGTGAATGTTTACAGAGTAGAGTAAATGAAAAGAACAGTATGCCGTCGCACATGGTTAATGCAAATAGTAAGTGGACAGTCAAACCTACCAGGGACACCAACAGTAGCCAGGATAGGATAATACAAATATTGAATGAGGCGAAGTACATATTGAATCCGCGTTGGTAATGACAACCCATCAAAATATGTAGAAATAATCCAAACATAATAGGATAAACCCCTGTTCATTGTTGGAACATTCCAGTCTATTATTCTCAGATTCTGATCCATTGTTGGAACATTCCAGTCTAATGTTCTTCGATTTTGATCTCTCCGCCCCCTCTCTCTGCTGCTGCTGATCTCTGTTAGTGCCGTCGGTGATGCTCCCACCCATGCTATGGGATAACACATTGAACAGAGCTCATTTATCATTAGAATATGGACCTTCTCCACTGGGATAATTAGAATCCACACAGACTGACATTAATCACAGTCAGCAAACAAACAAATTCAGTTAACCAGTTCTGTACATCAGTTTACATACCACAACAAAGGGGAACATTTGCTTAGTTGAATGGAATGGATGGGGGTTGGTGAAGGATAAATTATAAATCTTACAATCTTTTTTTATCTTTGTTCCCTGTACGTGGGAGTACAGCTGTAACACTGCTGGGTTGTATAGGTTTCACCGTATTTCTATAGGGTCAGGGATAAAATAACAGACTGCCTGCATAAAATGTCGTGTGGGAAAGTGTTTAGATACCTTTATGCAATTCTGCTCCTAGTTTGAAATGCCCTGCTATCGAGTCCTTTCACAATTTTGAGACAGTATTCACAGCTGCTCAGGAACAGGGAGAAACAGGAGGCAGTCACAGAGACTGGCACACAGGAACAGGAGGCAGTAATTCAATTGCTCGAAATTGGGACAACAGGACAGGAGGGAGTCATTCAAATGTTCGACACTGGGCGAAAAGAAAAGGAGGGACTTATTCTACTACTTGAGACTGGGACACAGGGATAGGAGGCCGTCACTCACTGCTCGAGACTGGGACACAGGAAAACGAGACATTCATTCAACTGCTTGAAACTGGGACACAAGAACAGGAGGCAGTCCATTGAACTATTCAAGACTGGGACACCGGGACAGGAGGGTGTCATTCAACTACTCGAGATTGGGACACAGGAACAGGAGGCATTCACTCAACTACTCGATACTGGGGTACAGGAACAGGAGGCAGTCATTCAACTGCTTGAGACTGGGACACAGGGAAACGAGACAGTCATTCAACTGCTCGCGACTGAAACACTGGGACAGGAGGGAGTCATTCAACTGCTTGAGACTGGGACACAGGAACAGGAGGCAGTCACACAACTGCTCCAGATTGGGACACGGGGGTATATGGGGGCAAGTGAGGCCGCAGATTTCTACTTCCCAGGAACAGGAGGAAGTGACTCACTCCCCATCACTGATGAGACGGTGGGAGAGAAGAGGAATTGGCTCGTTATTAACAGAAATATCTGAATAAGTTGCAAGAGCGAGTCATTCAATCCTGCTCCAACATTTTCTATAACCATGGCTGATCTGATTTTGATTCCCTCATTCCATTCAGAGATTCCCCTCTCTGCAGTCGCTGCTCTATTTGTTGGTCATATTGTAGACCCAGATGCTGTAAACACAGTCACCGTGACTCATTCAGAGTGGGTCACCAAAACATCTGGTCTTCCTGAATTTCCACAGCAGCATAAAACACAGCCTCCAGGAAACCATCCCCAACATTTCCACGAACGTACCAAAACAAGAATTAAGTCAAATGTCAGTCAAATTCAAGTGATAAGTCTGGTCTTAATCAGTAACAGTGGAGGGGATTCATCATGTTACTGAGCACATGATCAGCAGAGGTTGATTAACACAGGCGATCAATGGATTGGCACAGAACAAGTTACAAAGCAGTGACTCAAAACTGACACCCACCTTCCAACATGAAGCCCAGCGCAGGACACTAGGAAGTCAAAGAAACGCAAGCTATGCTTTCAGACTATTGTTTCTAGGCTTTTTAATTTTGGAAGCTGATGCTCTCGGGTAAGCAACATTCAAGGCCAGAGAAAGATATAGGTTAGTTATTCACCTTAAAATTGGACAATTAAAACTGGATTTCAGTGTTTAAATACCAACAGTTTAAATACCAACAAATAGGAGGGAGTTCAGAAATATACAGTGAACAGAGACTCAGAGTCAGTATTATGGAAGAATGTTTTTGCAAGTTTCAGAATGCAGAAGTGAAGGCATATCGATGGCATCTAGTAACATTGGCTGGTATTTCCACGAATGATTAATTAATGTGACATTGGTATGAGGTCAGACAGAATAATCGATTCTCCGAGATGCACAGCACGAAACAGATCCTTCAGTTCAACTCCTCCATGCTGATGAGATATCCCAATATAAGCTAGTACCATTTGCCAGCATTTGGCCCACATCAATGTAAACTCTTCCTCTTCATGTACCTATCCAAATGCCTTTTAAATGTTGTAATCATAGCTGCCTCCACCACCACCTCTGACAGCTCATTCCACACATGCACCATTCTCTGTGGAAATAGTTGTTCCTTAGGCCATTTTTAAATCGTTCGCCTCTCACCTGAAGTCCATTCCCTCTAGTTTTGGGGAAGATATCTTGACTATTCACCCTCTACATGCCCTTCTCGCTCCAGGAAAAAAAATAACACCCCAACCTACTCACACTTTCCCTACAGCTAAAATCCTGGTAACATCCTTGTAAATATGTTCTGACTCCATTCAAGTTTCACAATATCTTTCCAGTAGGAGGGAAACGACAATTAAATCCAGTACTCCAAAAATGGCTAAAATAATGTGCTGGACAGCAGCAACGTGATCTCCCAATTCATATAGTCAAACCACTGACCAATAAAGGCAAACATACCAAATACCATTTTCACTATCTTATATACCTGCGACTCTCCTTTCAAGGAATAATGAACCTGCATTCCAAGGTGTCTTTGCTCATCAACACCCTCCAGGACCATGCAATTAAGTGTATTCGTCCTGCCTGGATTTAAATTTCCAAAATGCAGCATCTCATATTTATCTGGATTAAAAATCATCGGCCAATCCTCAGTCCATCAGCCCATCACCCAATCAGCCCATCTGATCAAGATCCCATTGTACTCTGAGGTAAACCTTCTTTGCTGGCCATTCCACCACCAATTTTGCTGTCATCTGCAAACGTACCAACAATCTCTGCTATGTTCACATCCAAATGATTTCTATAAATAATGAAAATCAGTGGACCCAGTAGCGATCCTTGTAGCACACCACCGAATACAACCCTTCTGTTCGAAAAGTAATCCATCGCCACCACCCTCTGTCTCCTACCTTGGAAATAATTCCGTATCCACATGGCTAGTTCTCCCTGCATGACATGTGAACGAACCTTGTTAACCGGTCTACCATGTGGAAAGTTGTCAACATGAAGACCATGTAAGCTTTCTGCCTCAATGAATCCTCTTAGTCACTTCTTTGAAAAAACTCAGTCAATTTAGTGAGACACAATATTCCACGCCTCGAGCCATACTGCCTATCCCTTATCAGTCCTTGCCTTTCAAAATACATGCAAACTTGTGCCTCAGAATCCTATCCAACAACATGCCCACGACTGACTTCAGGTTCCCCAACATTTCCTTACCATCCTTCTTAAATGTTGTGAGTAATTGAACAAAGTTAGCAAGCCTCCTATCTTCCAGCATCTGCCCTGTGACAATTGAGATACCAATATCTCAGCAAGGGGCCCAGTAATCATTTCCCTAGCTTCCCACAGACTTCTCGGGTACGCCTCATCAGGTCACGTGGATTTTTCTCCCTTTACAGGCTTTACGAACTCCTGAATCTCCTGCTCTGTGATACAGTCACTTTTCAAGATTTCATGATTTATTTCCGAAGTTTTCTAACTTGCGTATCCTTCTGCACAGTCAATACTGTTGCAAAAATGCTCGCTTACTGTCACCTCGATCTCCTGCTGTTCTGCACATCGGCAGCGTTGCTGAACTTTAAGTGGCCCAACACTCTCCCGAGTTACATTTTTTGTTCTTCATGATTGTGTAGAGTACCTTTAGATTCTCCTTAATACTATTTGTCAAAACTATTTCATCTCCCCTTCATGGCCTCCGGATTTCCCTCTTAAGTGTACTCCGACTGGCTTTAGATTCTTCTGGACAATCACTTTAAATCTGGAATGTAGAGCCTGATGCCGAGGATGAAACCATTTCGGATGCTGGAAAAACCCATCTGGTTCACTGATGTCCTTGAAGAAAGCAAACAACCATCCTTACCTGGTCTAGGTTACATGTGACTCCAGACCGACAACAATGTGATTGATTCTTAACTACCCTCTAGGCAATTAGTGATTGGGAATAAATACATGCCCAACCAGTGGTATCCTAATCCCGTGATTGAATACAGAAAAAAAACCTTCAATCCTGATGTCTCTACCTGACATATGCTTTCCTCTTATCCGTGACCAGACTCTCAATTTATTCAATCCTCCAGCATACTTTACACTTCTCAGCTTTACCCTTCACCTGAACAGTGACATACTGCCTCTGTGCTCTTGAGTTCTCATTTTTGAAGGCTTTCCTTTTCTCAAAAAGTCATTTATCTGCGAATATCTGTCAAAATCCACTTTGGAACGCTTTGACTAATATCATCTAAATTGGCCTTCCTCCGATTTAGAATATTAACTTTTAGATCGTAATTCCTTTTCCATTTCTATTTCAAAACTAAAAGAATTCTGATTACTTGTCGCAAAGGGCTTTCGTCACCGATACCTCGGTCTCCTGCCCTGCCTTATTTCCCAAGGGTATGTCACATTTAGCTCCTTCTCTGTGATGGGGAGCTTTGTACAAGCAGCTGCGGCTTTGTAGATGTTAGTGTGGTCAGCCAAGTCTTCGATTCATTGGGCTGAATATTACAGTAATTTTTCTCAGTGCCATTTTCATTGAGTGTGACATTAGGATTGTCTGCACCAAGCAGATTTAGTTTCCTGGTGAGGTCTTATCGAATTCACCTCATTAACTACGAACCTACCCCGTGATGACCCTCTCATTCGATGCCAATCTGATTCTCCCACTCATCATGGCTGGAGGTACTCACTATCGCCCAGATTTCCCTGGACATTCCGTGATCCCTGGCATTGGTGCCATCTTATAAAGGCCAATGGGCACACAGCTGAGCTTTCTCAGGTTGGAGCTGCCCTGCACAGTTTACCCGGCACATGGCAGATAAGGGGCAATTGCACCACATTTTGTCGACAGGAGCACGGAAGACCTGGTGGATGGGCTAGTACAGAGGGTAAACCTTCTCTTCCCAGAGTGGGCCTCATCACCAGAAACACCGATTATGGTCTGAGCTCACCACCCAGCTCAGTGCTGTATCTGTGGTCTGAAGAAATGTCCATCAATACAGGACAATCATCAACAACCTTCCCCACTCTGTAGGGATAAGGGTCACCGTATTCTCTCTGCTCCCTCACACTCACTGTATATCTGTTATAACACCAACCCCCGAACAAGGCTCAATCACTACCACTCTCACTACTGCATGCAGCACCGACACACTCTTTACATTTCTTCCAGGTTGGTATCTGCGAACATTGAAATTGCCCTGCAGTCACAATCCACACAAAAATGCTGACTCACCCACTGGTGTGAGCAAGTGCAATATTAACACCATTCCTAAAGACAGACTGAAATGATGATGCACACCAGACAGAGCGAGGGAAATATTGACAATGTTGTCATGGAGCAAGGGAAATACTGACAGACACTTCATGTCTGTATTAGTTCCATGCATTAGTGAATGTCTCTGTAACTCTGTATTAGTGTGCGTCCGTGTTTATCAGCGTGGGGCGAGTCTGACAGTCTCTGTGGTGTTTAAAGTGATATAATATCCCCTTGACACGAGCTCTGAGGAAGGGTCCTTTCATTTCTGTCCATTCTGTTGCAGTCAGTCTCTGCTGATCTCTTCACACCACTGTACAGGTGGAAATGGAGGGTGGAAATCATCAGGGATTCAGTTTACGAGGGACAAAGGGACGGAAGTAAGTCAAAGCACCATCCAAACTGAGAGCACAATCAACATACATAGACACACACACATCTGCAGGAGATCTTTAGGGTAGCTTCCTCAGCTTAGGAAGCTCCCGTTTATCATCATCGAATCCATACAGTGTGGAAGAAGGCTATTAAACCCATTGAGTCCAAACGAACAGAAGTGAGGATATTCAATGAAGTTTACATAATGTTCAGAACAACTATCAATGTTCATGTGCACCAAGAACGAGACACCATTCAAGATCGTACTGTATAAGTCTGGGTAACTGCACATTTCGACAATACAAGGTGCTGCTCAATCAGCACCTCAATCAGGGTTCACAAAAAGATGAGGAAGTCATTCAGCCCCTCAAACTTTTGGACAATATGTATGATAGGGCATTTAGTACCTTGTGCCAATTACATGGGAAGAGAAAGAATCTGCTCATTCCCAAAGGTTACTTACACGGAATCCGAAAGAGACTATTTCACACACGGAGTCACTTACAGAGGAAGACGAAGAGGTCATTCAGCTTCTCAAGTCACTAACACAGGGACAGGAAAGTCTGAGAGATGCTCTAACATCACAAGCAAATGGAGCAAGAACTGAACAGATCAACTGCTCCAAATTGTTCTACGTGGCTTAATTATTCATGTACATAAATAAGTGTCCGTCCATAACCATCAAATTTCAACTTCGTTATTCTTTCACAACGCTACAGATTAAACACACAGTTACTGCACTCTCTCCTCGTGGCACCATCATGCCAGGGTTTAGTCTGGTGAAACCCCTTTGCACTGTCTCGATGACAAAGATATCATTAATTATAAAGCTGTCCAAATCTGTACACAGTGCACCAAATACTCCCTTCAACAAAACACCACCATTGGGAAAGACATGCTAACTCTGATACTTCAATCAATTTGTATGAAAAGTCACATATCATTTAATTCCTGCCACGTAAGAATTCTGTTAATCACTTATGACCATGGTCATCCAGGTCCTTTTCAACAAAAGCAATCGCCAACGTCTCACCATTTAATAAACATATATATAAATGTGAGTGATGATATTTGTTGTTCCAATCTGATTCAGTTTGTATGCCTCGTAAATAATTATTGCCAAACACAGATCCTTCTGATAATCCACAAGCCTTCAGTCCAGAGGTAAACATTACTCTTCTCATATCTCCATTACCCAATTTTTAATCCATATGGTATATATTCCAAATCAGCTACCCATGGACTCTAACATTCCCCACTCACCTGTATTCAACCATGTCAAACATCTGCTGAAAATCCAAATACTCAACTCCCATTGGTTCTTAATTGTCTATGTTACAGCGGACAATCTTCACAAACTTCAGCAGGTTTATCAAAGATCATTTCGCTTTCCTGAATCGCGGCCAAATCTACCATATCAGATCATTGCTCTCCAAGTGTTTAGTTGCCACATTCGAATAAAAGGTTACAAGGATTTACTCACAGCTGACATCCAGCTATTTAGTATTCTTTTTTTTCCCTCTCCGTCCTGTTTTGAATGTTTAGATTTACAATAGCTGCTTTCAAGCCTGATGGATACTTTCCAGAATCTAAGCAGCTTTGAAGAATAGTCAGTAATTGTTTCACTACCTCTGTTACCAACTCTAAAACATTTGGGATGCAGCTCATCAACTGAGGAAACTTTAATTAAATTAGATTTTCAAAAGCATACACTTTATTAATTTTAATTTCCTGCATTTGCTCATTTTTACCAGTCCCCCTGTTTCCTTGTATTTCTGGAAGTTAGTTTTTGTACGTTCCCCTGTGGAGATGGAACCAACTTATTCCTCTCAGAAGCCAGATGGCCTCTGCCAGTTCGTAAATAGATCGGCAGACTGCACTTCAGAGATGGTGGATATATTACCCACTTCTGCCTGGAAAATTCCAGAAGTGAAGCAGTTCACTTCATGGTGAGTGTCAGTGCAGTCTTGTCCCAGCACAGTGACCACCTAAATTTTGAAACAAGCTGGTTTCACACTTTACAATGAATAGGTCCAGAAAAATGTTCCTGGAAATCATGGAAAGTGCAATGTCCTGCTCCACCCTGCTGACAAGAGCTTACCTTCTGTCTCGCCTCGGCTTCATTTGTTTGCCATGGACCAAGACTCTCTGTAAATGCAGTGTCCAGAGTAGGGTTACCAGACCCTCGGCACTCCCTGAATGAACCCAACAGCTGACAACACAACCCTGAGAACACCATCCACAGAAACTCCACTGACTTTCTAATGACAGCAGCAAGTCAATGCCCCACACACATGGTCCTCCCATTCAGTGTTGAAAATGGCTCCCTCCCGTCAGTTTCTCGTCCTGGCTGAGAAAGCCGTTACATCTCGGCACAGTCCCGCAGTAACAGTTCCTGTGTCTAAAGAAGCAGTTGACAATGTAATATTACGTTTCTCTGTATCTCGGCAACGATAACGCCACCGCCAGTATTGCCGATGGAGTTGATCACCACTCGCAGAGAAAAGAGTCAGAGCTAACATAACTCACTTCAAACTGAAATGAGTATGATATTCAGGAATATGGGAGAAAGGGAAATGTTAGAATAACTTCCCATTCTATTTTCCTTCTAGTCTTTCATCAGCAGTCACTTTGGTTGCTTTTCCTTTCTCTCTCTCTTTCTGTCTTGCTCGACATTTCTCCATCCATTCAACACAAACCTCCCACCCACCCTTCCAACCATCCTGCTATAAATAATATTATTTCTCAGTTGCATTCAGTTTTGATAGGGTCACTGAACTCTAAACGTTATATGTGTTTCTACCGACAGACTGCCATATCTGCTGAGATTCTCCAACATTCTTTCAGACACTGGAGAAGTTCTTTGGTTTATTTCAGGTTGAATGTTGTTATCTCCCGGGATTTCAACATCAATGACAAGGGCAGCATTTGTTGTCATCACTAATGGCTTTTGACCACTCGGCCATTTGTCAAGACAGTATGGAACCAATTACATTGTTGTGGGTCTGAAGTCACACTTAGTCCAGACTGGACAAAAATGCTAAGTTTCTTTATCTATGGCTACCAGCGAAATAACAAAAGATATCCTGATGGTTTATTGTTGATTTGAGTTCAATTAGTTTCCAATCCAATTTTTGTCATTCGAATTAAATTTAATCGTCAGCTGTGGTAGAATTTCAAACAATGCTCTGAGAGTCATAACCTGTGCCTCTGAATTATACGGGTCAATGACATTATTACTCTTATACCGAGTCCCTTTTGTGAAGTAACTGTAGATACATGAACAAGTTTGTGGTCAAAATATTTGTAACTGGAAGAGAGGTCAGAAGAGAACTGGAGCCATAAAATTTGTCATTAACGAAGAGGAAGATGATGGCTAATTCAGCAAAAGCAACTGCGGCAGAGCTGCAGACTGGATGTCGACAGAATTGATTACAGAGAGAATCCGGAAAATAAAACAGTCCAGAGTAAAAAGGAGACTCAAGATTCCAAATAGTCTTCTTCCTTCTTACATGGGTAAGTAGTTTGGAAATGCAACAAATTGTGTTTATGGGTAAGTAGTTTGGAAATGCATCAAAATGAAGTGAAGTTTGAAACTGAAAGTTTATGCATTTGCTAAATATAATTAACTGGATTAGAACAAACCTTCAGCATCGTTTATAGAATTGATAGAGATAGGCTTACCAGGAACACCGATAAGAGAGAGGATGGAATAGTGACCAGCTTGAATAATAATCAATAAAGCTTGTATCCGCAACTCTAACCAAGCCCAATCCTAAGAAAGATAGTAAAGCCACAAGGCTAAACTTCTGTCCATTGTTGGAACATTCCAGTCCAATGTTCTCAGATTCTGATCTATTGTTGGAACATTCCAGCCTAATGTTCTCAAAATTCTGATCCCTCCCTCTCTCTGCAGCTGCTGATTTGAATCTTGTTGAGGTTGACTCTGCCTCGAATACTATGGCATAACAAGGTGAAAGAAGCCCTTAATTATGGAAAAAGGAAACCCTCCAGTAACCAGTTAGATTCAGGAAGCCTGATATTAATCGCAGTCATTGAACAAACAGCTCTAGTTAAACCCGTTCACGACAATACTCATATGTCACAATAGTCCTTGGTGCAGGTGGGATGTTGATATTGCTGACTATTGGGTTAGTGGCACATCTCCAATTGTAAAGATAGGGGTGAGGGAGAGAGATGAAGCTTTGTCTTCACAAGCTCAATGATTCTATTGTGTTTTGGCAGGGTAGGAATTGCTGGGCTCCCGAGACCGTCTGTGCCTGATGACTGGAACTGCTGCAAACTTTTGTTTTATTTATTTATGTTTCATTTTGACATTTATCTGGCAGTCATTTAACGGTTTAGGCGGGGTTAGGCATTTTTGCCAGGCTCCTACAGCACCATAGACTGTGTAGATACATTCCATTCCTTGTTGTCCTTGCAGCAGCGGCATGGTCCTGTGAAATGATAGTCAAGCTCTCCGAGAAACAGGATTCTTAGTGTTACCTTTCGCCAGTTATTGCTGGGGTGACAGCAGAGCTGTAAGGCGGTAAATCTCTTCCGGCTTCTACACACGCCCTGAGATTTCTCTCAGAAGTGTCTTTTGATGTTTTTTTCCTCCTGGATTGTAGAACGCCCTGTCAGAAAATCTGTTTCCTGAACTTGTTTTTTGACAAGTGTGTGCTTATAGGATGTTACCATATTGGAGCAGTTACTGTTTATAGTTAAATAACCTATTATTCTGTTAAGTTTTTCACCAGAATTAATATGTTCCAAGTCCCACTTCCTTTGGCTGTATTTGTCAGCAGTGTTTGAATAAATTGTGTTTTGCTTAATGTTGAATATTTTGAACAAGCGAATCGTATCTGAAACACAGCACCTCACATTTACCTTTAAAATATAACAAAAAGCACGTTCGGTCCGAGGGAATGTATGTATTTTGAGGGGATTGCTTTGGTCCATAACAAGAGTGACAGAGATTCAGGTTTTATTGGGCAATTACTTAATTGACAACATGTTGCAGAAATATGGGGTTAAACAGCGGAATGGGCCGATCTGGTGGATGATAGTTAAGTAAGGATTTATGTCGGATACTCACTCCGCCTCACAAATCAATCCCGGACATATATAAGCCAAGATGGGATATCTGTTCATCATGAAGCACTACTGTGAAGACCAGGCTAGTGTACTGCTCAGCAATCCTTCCAGAATCGAACACTCTTGAGGGCTCACCAGTCAATTCCATTTCTGTCCAACAGTGCACTGATCTGTAAACCTAGGCTAAACAATCTGTTCAGCAAAGGGTGCTGTGCAGAACACACAAGTGCATTGATGTGTAAACACGGACTGGGTATCTGTGTTTTGCTTAATGTCCAGCATGGGGAGCTGTGCAGTGAATAGCAGTGAAGTTATCAGTTAACCTGGAGCAGTTGCCTTCCCAGCATGTACAGCTGTGTACAACAACCACCGCATTGCTGAGTAACACTGTGTTAGATCACTGCCCAGCGTGGGGAGACTTGCGGGCGGCTCATGTTGGAAGTGACAGGCTGTGCAGCTCCCATCCATTTACACTGTGCCTTGACAAGGGGGTGCTGTGGGTGTGAAAATCACTGCCAATTAGAGGCCATGAATCAGTTGAAATACCACCAAATGGGAGGAGCTTGGTTAAAAAAGACGGGGAGATTGAAAGACAATTTCAGAGAAGGATCTGATCGTAGGTTTAAAAATTGTGAAATGAAAACATCTTGCAAAAAAAGACCACTGTTTCCAGAAATGATTGGTTAACAGGATATTGATAAGATGTTGGAGAGTCACACTGTAACCACTTCTATTAGAATCAGCTAGTGACCTGTTTACCAATGGTCATATCTGTTAGATTAGATTAGATTACTTACAGTGTGGAAACAGGCCCTTTGGCCCAACAAGTCCACACCGCCCCGCCGAAGCGTAACCCACCCATACCCCTACATCTACCCCTTACCTAACACTATGGGCAATTTAGCATGGCCAATTCACCTGGCCTGCACACATCTTTGGACTGTGGGAGGAAACCAGAGCACCCGGAGAAAACCCACGCAGACATGGGGAGAACGTGCAAACTCCACACAGTCAGTCGCCTGAGGCGGGAATTGAACCCGGGTCGCAGGCGCTGTGAGGCAGCAGTGCTAACCACTGTGCCACCGTGCCGCCCAGAAAAGCCTTTTTCATTTTGTTAGAGACATTGCAAGAAATTTCACCTGACTACAATTTTAGTTATATTATTGAAACTCTTTGTGATTTCCCCTGTGAGAAACAATGTAAAATACTGTTTTAAATTCTCTGCCTGCTCCCTGAGACCATTTCCCCAGTCACATCCTCCAGGTGTTCCACATATACTTTCTTGCCTTTCTTTCAAGGGTCTCACACACACATCATGAACGTTTTTAAATCGAAATGGAAAAGCTCTTGTGGTTGGATTCTTTTGATATTTCTTGCCATTTTTGGAATATTATTCTTTGTATCTTGCTTTATTTAATCTGCTTCTGGTTCTAAACATACACATTCCAAAGCTGGCCGACGCTAGTGTTCCCGAATCTGAGTTCTATAGTTTGTGATTGATTAGTATCCTTCACAGCGTTTGTACATCATGGTTGGTTTATCGTCACATCTTCATATCATCTTCGTTCTGACCAGAGTCAATCATTGCTGAGCATTATGAAATATGTGCTTACGTTTCTACACCAAATATCTACTGATAGAACATAGAACATAGAACAATATTGCACAGAACAGGCCCTTCGGCCCACGATGTTGTGCCGCACTTCTATCCTAGATTAAGCACCCATCCATGTACCTATCCAAATGCCACTTAAAGGTCGCCAATGATTCTGACTCTACCACTCCCTCGGGCAGCGCATTCCATGCCCCCACCACTCTCTGGGTAAAGAACCCACCCCTGACATCTCCCCTATTCCTTCCACCCTTCACCTTAAATTTATGTCCCCTTGTAACACTCTGTTGTACCCGGGGAAAATGTTTCTGACTGTCTACTCTATCTATTCCTCTGATCATCTTATAAACCTCTATCAAGTCACCCCTCATCCTTCGCCGTTCCAACGAGAAAAGGCCGAGAACTCTCAACCTATCCTCGTACGACCTACTCTCCATTCCAGGCAACATCCTGGTAAATCTTCTCTGCACCCTCTCCAAAGCTTCCACATCTTTCCTAAAGTGAGGCGACCAGAACTGCACACAGTACTCCAAATGTGGCCTAACCAAAGTCCTGTACAGCTGCAACATCACCTCACGACTCTTGAATTCAATCCCTCTGCTAATGAACGAAAATACTGCATAGGCCTTCTTACAAACTCTATCCACCTGAGTGGCAACCTTCAAAGATCTATGTACATAGACCCCAAGATCCCTCTGTTCCTCCACCTGACCAAGAACCCTACCA